>NC_134357.1:400436216-401036216 GCF_048569485.1 Anomaloglossus baeobatrachus | reverse complement strand
CCCTGTGACGACCTGATAGTCCAGGAGCGTCACACATTCAATAATAGAGTTCTTATGATGGACGATCTGAGGACTCTGACATGTAATTACTGTTGATATTCAGAATTCTCCTGATTGTCAAAGGTGACTTTCTTGGCAGCCTGCAGGACAATCCTTGATATTCTACTAATGGTATGCTTGATCCTGCTGATTCCGGTAGTGTCTACAGCTGCCATTGCTGTAGGTATTTATAGTTTTATAGAGATCTACTCACTTTGATCAGCAGAATCATCTAAGCGCTTCTGCTCCTTTGCCCTCATTCAGATATCCGACTTTTCCACGTATGAGAAAAAGGGACCGATTTTTTTTGATCATACTTTGATCACAGTTTGATGTATAGCACTTATACAGGAATATCGGTCGTCTGAATGAGTCTTTATTGTCAGAGACTGATGGAGGTTTCAGGTCGCCAAACACCATCAGATAAAAAACTTTTAACATGTGACTCCCTTTAATGAAAGTAATAGGTAACCATTATGAAAGAGTCACAGCAGTCAGAGGAAGCAGTTCAGTGCCAGGTGTGCCGCCCCGTGCTCGGCGGCAGCCGAGCCGCTTGGGTCCGAACCTTCAGTGGGTGGCTCGAGGGTCTCCGGACCCGGGGGTCCACGGTCACTCCGATCTAAAGGGGGATTGGCGGTTTGGGGCCGTAGGTGTACGGCCGGAGCCGTGTTTGAGTTCGTGACGCCACCCACGGATTGTGGTGAAGGTGGACACCACCGCTGCAGTTATGGGGCACAGCAAGTTGTTAACCCCTCCGTGTGTAGGGATGGTGGCCCCGGGACCCGTTGGGGGAGTAGTTGGGCAGTGCAGGGAGATGGGTGGCCGGAGGGCACTGGTGTACTCACGATTAGTAACACACACAAGTCTCTGGTAAACCAAGGTCATGGTGGTCGGTGTCCGCAGCCGGCCGCAGTCTGGTCCCCCACCCAGTTGGTGGTCTCTGCCTTTCTCCTGCACCTGTTTGTATGATGGTGGACTACCTGCGCCTGCAACGTCAGGAGTCCGCTCCCCGGCTTGTGGATGTCGGAAGAGCCCTTTGCCCGCAGACGCTGGCCCGTGGGATCTCTCTGCCGTGGCGGTGACTTTCTATCCCCCTCGTTGGGCTGTTGTCTTCAGTCGGGACTTTGGGTGGGACAGGACCTATAGTCCTGGCCGCAATCAGTTAATTAGCTAGCCCCCAGTAGCTTCTGGACCTAGCTTCAGGGTCTGAGTACCCCCCTTTGTGCTCTGGTTTCCGAGTCGGTTCCCCATGTCGGTACCGGCGGGCTACTACCTTGTCCTAGTCCACCACGCTTCCATCGAGCCGTCTTCCCGGCTCCTGTAGGCAAAGGCCTCCGTATGCCTCCTAGCCAAAGGTGCTCGGGCTCCAACCCTGGCACCTGTCAGTTAGTTGCAGACCTGACACACAGGCCTGCTTCCACTTTACTTCACCTCCTAAACTGATCTGACTACTTTTCCCGCCTCAGGCTCTCTGAACTCCTCGGTGGGCGTGTCCAACCGCCTGGCTCCGCTCCCTGGTGTGTCCATCCAGCACTGAGGGGGTGACTAGGGTTTTAAGTGTTTGGCTGCTGTCACCTTGTTAGGGGACTAGTGTTGTGCGGGGCCCTATCTGTGACTACCTGGCCCGGCCAGGGCGTCACACCAGGCACCCTCAGTGTGGTCCCGACAGCATTCACTTTCCATAACTGGTAGTAAAATCCTTTAATGGGTTATTTCCTACTTCGATATATATGGCATATTTTGAAAGTTCTGGGCCCCAACTCTGGGAGACAAATATGTGGAGAGCAGGGGTCCCACAAACAAACCTCGCAAGATGTCAGTTCTCTCGGTTGTTTCTCTAATTATTAATTCTCCATGTGCCAGGCGAGATGGGAAACCGTCCTTCTCCACATAGGTGTGGGACCCACATCTATCAGATACTTATTGCATATCTTGTGAAAATGCCATATGGCTAAGGCTTCTTTCACATGTTCGTGCAAAACACGGCTGTTGTTACTTCCGGGTCCGCACTGAGTGCAGTGAATATGCATGAGGCATAATGAGCGGACGCGGAAGCCACAACAGAGGCAGTGACAGGTAAGTATAAAAATTCTTTATTTTTATGTGATACGTGATTTCTCTGGTACATGTCACACTGATGTCACATGGATCACATCAGTGTGCGGTCCGTGTGACATCCGTGCTGCCGGCAGAAAATGGACATGTTGCCGCGTGGAGCACATGGACATTTGTGTGCTCCACACGGACACACTGTCCGTGTGAAAACACGGATGTGTGACCAGACCCATTGATTTCAATGGGTCTATGTGAGTCCATCTCTCCGGGACGTGTGAAAACGGAGACACTGATGCGTGTTGGAGGCGTAAGTTGGGAATTCTTCCTGTAAAGAGCAGACATAACTTTGTAAGAATATCCTATGCCTAGAGCTGTGCATATGTATAGGGAAAGGGGACCTAGATTAATGAACAGGAAATCATTTCCCCATTGCAAAAAATGAAGGGTTAAATCTCAGTTATAACAGTGAGTAGGTAAGAGCTGGATGTTTATTAGTAAGAAGAGATGAGAAGTAGCCGGTGCTCAGGAGCAAGGCCACAGGTGAAATAGATGGGACGTAATGAGATTTCTGGAGACCCTTGAAATTACATACCAAAGGTAATGGGATCCGCTTGTGCTCCGAAGAGGAGATCATTGTCCTGTTTACCATTAAACTGGAATAATGTCATCCCTCCCTCCGCTTCTCACGCAGAGTGTAGTTGGTCGTGGCCATCTACGAGATAGTCATTGGAATTAATGAATTCCATATAGCTTACATGTGCAGGGTGAACTGTAGGATTATTTATTTGTTTACAAAACAGCGCTATTTCCCTCCAGAGGATGTGTCTGGTATTGCAGCACAACCCAGTTCACTGGAATTTGCACTAAAGGGTGCTTTACACGCTGCGACATCGCTACCGATATATCGTCGGGGTCACGTCATTAGTGATGCACATCCGGCGCCGTTAGCGACATCGCAGCGTGTGACACCAAGGAGAGACGATCAACGATCGCCAAAACGTCAAAAAACGTTGATCGTTGACACGTCGCTCCTTTTCATAATATCGTTGGTGGTGCATGCCGCTAGTTGTTTGTCGTTCCTGCGGCGTCACACATCGCCACACATCGCCTAACATCATTGCTGCTACCACCACCAGCTCTGGGAGTACCCACATTCAGCAGCGGCGGTTCTACACCTTTAACCGCAACCCGCAGGTGATGTCACGTACACTAACTTTTACCCCTACTGTAAATACCCCCTTTTTACAAAAGAAGCCCCAGGGCACGTGACCAGGCAACGGCCACCAAAGTGACATTCCCATTTGCAACCGCCCAGGACCAAGTATCCCCTTCCCTGGGCGCAACAGACTCACAGTTGGGATATTCTCTCTTATGAAACTCATGTCCCCCTAAATTATTTCAATCTATTTACTCTAATTACTATATGTCTGTTTTTCAGGTGTTTCTTGCGAGGCCGTTCAGGTTCAGCTTGTTTCTATTATCTGAACACTCCACTTATGTGGAGATCATCTTCTTAATCCCAGACCGTTATGCCATGGGGGCTGATGACCGATTCCTACCTTTATTGTTTTGCTTGGATGGTCTGACCTGTTCCATTCTTAGAATGTAAGGTGAACAGACAAAATTCCTTTGATTCCTTTGTAATATTCTGTAGAAATCCATTGTTCCTGGATACAATAGAAGCAATTAGCTGATTTACTGTGTTTGATTTGGTTGATATATCATTGTACCCATCGTCTTCCAACTGTATCCACCATTTTTATATGCATAACACACAAATTATCAGGAGTGGTGGTCCCATCAGGGATGAATAAAGTTTAGCTGCAGTGCCAGACACAGCCAGTTTGTTGATGTGTGTGTGTGTGTGTGTGTGTGTGTGTTGGGGGGGGGGGGCATGCTGTGAAGGGACCACTAGTTGTGCTGCCCCTATATCTCTTTATTTTATTTTAGTTAGCCATTAAAAGGTATCACAAGATTATAATTTTGTTCCTCTCACTGAGAACATTCAATAATTTTTCAACTGGCTAACACGGTACCAAAACCTTTCACTTGCCCCTACTGATGGCACAGTGATCAATCCCTGATAGACTTGTTTTAAAGGCCCTTGTACAAATGAGATTAAGGGGTACTTTACATGCTGCGACATCGCTAGCATTTGCTAGCGATGTCGAGCGCGATTGCAACCGCCCCCGTCGCACGGCCGAGATGTGGCGATCGCTGCCGTAGCGAACATTATCGCTACAGCAGCGTCACACGCACATACCTGCTCTGCGACGTCACTGTTTCCGGCGAACCGCCACCTTTCTAAGGGGGTGGTTCGTTCAGCGTTACAGCGACGTCACAGCGCGTCACTGAAACGCCGCCCAATAGAAAAGGAGGGGAGGAGATGAGCGGCCGGAACATGCCACCCACCTCCTTCCTTCCTCCTTTTCCGGTGGACGGAGGTAAGGAGATGTTCGTCGTTCCTGCGGTGTCACACATAGCGATGTGTGCTGCCGCAGGAACGACGAACAACATTGTACCTGCAGCAGCACTGATATTATGGAAATGAGCGACGTGTCAACGAGCAACGATTTTGCACGTTTTTGCGCTTGTTGATCGTCATTCATTTGTGTTACACGCTGCGATGTCGCTACCGGCGCCGGATGCACGTCACTAACGACGTGACCCCGACGATATGTCGGCAGCGATGTCGCAGCGTGTAAAGTACCCCTAAGTCAAGCCAAACCCACCAAGGATCAGCCAACAGTCTGAGTATCCGGCCCTCCTGGCTCTCCCCTGAGAGAAGATGTCTGGGAGAGGAGAAATTCTAATGTCTAATGCATTTGTTCTTGAAGCATCTGTGACGCCCTGGGCAAGCCAGGGGTCACAGGTCACAACACCACCACACCCTACACCCCAGTTAGGAACACCAAGGCTACCAAAATCCTTGTTGCCTTCCTGCAGGGGCTGAAGTTCACACCAGGGGGTGGGCCAGGTGGTTGGCTCCGCCCACCGAGGAGTACACAGCCCTGGAGGGGGGAAGAACCAGGCAGATAGAGTTTGGAGGAAGAAGTGGAAGGAGTAAACAGTGAGAGTGGCGACAGAAAGTGACAGTTAGGAAGCCTGAAGTTAGTCCGGGTGTGTGCCCCGGACAGTGACAGCAAGGTCAGCAGACGGCGGTGATAGTCTGCAGGGGGACTGCTCGGAGGTGGCTGGAAGGACCGCGGACGGGTGGTGACCCGGCGGTCTGGAGCAGTATACGAAGAACAGTCAGCACCAGGGCAGGGGCCTTTCGGATCCCGGCAAGGCTAGGAGTCGCCATAATTTGCCAAATCCGTCAGTGAAGGGGACGTCTGTCTCCTAACAACCAAGTCCCGATTGAAGGCAACAGTCCAACCGTAACGGAGAGACACCGCCACCGCCATGGCACCAGTTTCTCAGGGCCAGCGCCTGCGGGCAAAGTAGGGCTCCTCCGGCCCATATCCAAGCCGGGGAGCGGGTTACCGGTGGGAACCCATCGCAACCATTATCATCATAGGCGCAGGACAGAGGGACCGTCACCGTCACCTACTGGGGAAAGCAAGTGCAGCCGTCCGTGGGAACCGTCTTTCCAGCCGTGTGTTTTACCGAGAACTGTGTCATCGTCTCAGGCTGAGTGAGTACCACAGTGCCGCCCGCACAGCGCTGCCCCCGCGTCCCTGCGCCCACCAAGCCCTGCATCACCCACCTCATCACTGGGCCCCGGGATCACCAACCCCTACCCACGGAGGGGCAACACAACAACTGGCTGCTCCATACCATCCTCCCCGGGATCCCCATACAGAGCAGCGGTGGTGTCAACAAATCACTACAACCGTGGGTGGCGTCACGGACAATAAACAATCCCCACACCCAAACAACCCCTTTCACTCACGGGCGAGGAGCGCCGCTCGAGTCCCTGGGATCCGGCCCATCGCTCGAGCCACCGAGCAGCGGCAGCAGGCCGCAGTGTCAGCCGGACCCGAGCAGTGGGAGAGCGCGGCGTCCCCTCCTCCGCCCGTGACACATCTGCCATAGGAATCTCAGAAAACATAGGCCAAGCCGAGCATTTGTGTGTTTATAGGAGAGTCGGGGAGATAGCTCTCAGATGAACGCTCTCTCAGCCGACAGCTATCTAAAGTATGTATTGGTTTTAAGGCCAGATACTACGGATTTGTGTCAATATTATACTGAAAATGAAGCTACCACAAGTAATTGTCCTTGTGCTTTGATTTGTAAATGGGACTAATTTTTAATATTCCATAGTGTGAATGAGCTTGGATATCCCATGTCAGAAGGTAGGACTGTGGATGACAAACAATCATTTCTGACCAGTAGAAACCAGTCCATTAGATATCAGTTTCTTACAATAGGTGAATCATTGTGGGATTTGATGTAGCTCACTAAATCTTTTGGCCACCACACATCTCCAGTATGGTTGACTCATGCAACTATCGCGGGCGGGGAGGGGACGCTGCGCTCCTCACGCTCGGGTCCGGCGCTGCTGCTGCTGCTGCTCGGTGGCTCGAGCGGTGGGCCAGATCCGGGGACTCGAGCGGCGCTCCTCGCCCGTGGTGAAAAGGGGTGGTTGGATTGGGGAATTTAGTCCGTGACGCCACCCACGGTTTGTGGTGAGGTTCGGACACCACCGCTGCTCTGGACGAGAAATTCCAGGAGCGATGACAGGGAGCAGCTGAGATGTTTCTCTCTCCTCCGTGTGTAGGGGGATTTTGGTGGTCCCGGGGCCCGGTGATGGTGACTGAAAGGTGAATGGCAGGGTTTGGTGAGGTGCAGGGTCGCGGGGAAGCGCGGTGCCAGACGGCACGGTGGTACTCACTCAGCCAATAACGTAGACGGAGTCTCTGGTAAAACAAACGGCTGGATGGACGGGTCCCGCAGCCGGCCGCGGTGGTCACTCCCAGTAGGTTGGCGGTGACTGTCTCTCCCTGCACCTGTGATGTGTTTTCGGCTCCGATGGCTTCCCACCGGTAACCCGCTCCCCAGCGGTGTATTTGCCAGAGGAGCTCCTTTTTTCCCGCAGTCTCTGGCCCTGGGAACTCTAGTTGTGGCGGTAGCTGTATTTCTCTTCACGGTTGAGCGGTTGCCTTCAGTCGGGTCTTTGCTGCTGGGAAACCCCGGAGGTTCCCGTCGCTGACGGATTTGACCGGTTTAATGGCGACTCCAAGCCTGGTCGGGGTCCGTAGGCCCTGCCGAATGGTGCTGGTTTCTCTTCGCTCCCCGGTTCGGTACCGGCGGGCCACTGCCCGTCCCCGGTCCTTACGGTTATGCGTCAATCAGCCTCTCCTGCAGACGGTCACCACCGTCTGCCAACCTTGCTCTTCGGTGCCCGGGCCACGTACCCGGACACGGTCAGTCTCCTCCTGCTCCTCAACTACCACTTCCCTCAACTCTCTCCACTCCACTCTCCGACTTCCCTTCCTGCCTCCAGGACTGTGAACTCCTCAGTGGGTGGGGCCAACCGCCTAGCTCCACCCCACCTGGTGTGGACATCAGCCCCTGGAGGGAGGCAACAAGGATTTGCGTGTGTGACTGATGTGCCTAACCGGGGTGTGGGGTGTGTTGTTGCAGTACCTGTGACGTCCTGGCTTGTCCAGGGTGCCACATTCCCCCATGGTTAAACGCAGACCGTCCGCGGGCTGCCCGTCCATCACCGGTTTTATTTTGTAACTGTAAAAGATAGAAAAAACACATAAAAACATCAACATAAGCATTACTTTATAAATCTTCCCTTACGGGTGGCACTTTCTTTAACGTTACTAATGATACATCTTTATTAACGGTAACGGCTTCCGCTCTCCCCCCCGCCCAAACAACCTGGCCCTGATGCTGCCCCTAAGAAGTGGGCAGCACCCCTGGTCCCAGTCCATCACCAGGCTGCCCGAGCGGGTACGGTCTCTTTCAGGGGACCCACGTCCATGGGGGACCCCTGACCCCCGGAGGATCGCCACCGGTTCCGGTGGTGGCCGGGCCCCAGCCTACTCTGCTGCGGGCCCTTCCTCCAATCTGCCTCTCCGGAGGCGGTAACGGAATAAAACCAATATATTTACATGCCACAAGTTTGTGGTTGCCCTGCCAGTTCTCAGGCGTTTCCGTAAGCAGTTTCTTACGCATAAGGTACAGAAAGTCCCTAAGGGGACTAGTTGCCGGCAACGGCCGGTTCAATCACGGTTACAAATCTGGTGAACTTCGGTTGATTACTTTCTTATCATTCGGTTACTTATTCATACTTTCAACAGATCACAGTACTGGTGGTCCCAACGGGGACAACTGTCAGCGGAGGACCGCTGCCGTTACTGCTCACTTTCATCCTCTTCACCCGGCCCCGGGTGGAAAATCACGGGTACCAGCCCTTCCAGCGCATAGCAGGCGCAACGGGGAAGGGTCGCCCGGTATCCAATATTTCCGCTCCGTGGGATGTAAGCGGCCTCCATGCCATACAAGGAGACGACTCCCTCGTCCTCCGAGACAGGTTCGGTGTCAGGCCCGGAGTCCCTATCGTCCGTTCCTGCGCCAGGCGGGTTGCCGCCAGCTTCCGCAGTCTCCGGGGTCGCCACTCCTTCTGCTGCCGCTACAGGGGGCCGCAAGCTAGATGGACCAGCAGTGGCGGGGTGCGCGGGCAAGGAAGACGAAGGCCGGATGGGGGCCAGGGGAAGACCGGACCCCCCAGCCGCAGTGGCCGGTCCCTCCGGGACATAGGGGCGTGGGTTACTCACCAGCTCCTCCAGCACGGCCTCCATTCCGTACACCCGGGCGACTGCAGCTAGCTCCTCCACCTCCGCGGTCCACTGCTCCATCAGCAGACATATCTGACTCTGGTAACGTCGGCAGACCCCTGCCACGTGGGCCCTGATCCATGCCGCTGTTCCGGGCACCGACTCCGGGACCTCTGCGCGGTTGGGTGGGAAGGACATGTCGGCAGCGGTATCTTCCAGGAACCGAAATCTTGCAGAGTCCTGGCGTCCCTGCTTTTATAGCCGCGATCTACATGCGTCCGGACGCCATCCGTGCCCCCTTGGTTTCTTTCCGGCACCTCCTCTTCAGGGGCGGAGCTTCGGCTTTCGCACCTCCACTGCTCGGGAAGACGCTCGAGCGGGGAACTTTTCGCGCCCAAGATGGCGGCTTCTGAAAATTTTCGGCCGGACACCTCCGGCGGGACACAAGGCGCACTTCTACCAGGCGGTAGAATGGTAAGATCCTGTTCATGACGCCAAGTTGTCGCGGGCGGGGAGGGGACGCTGCGCTCCTCACGCTCGGGTCCGGCGCTGCTGCTGCTGCCCGGTGGCTCGAGCGGTGGGCCGTATCCGGGGACTCGAGCGGCGCTCCTCGCCCGTGAGTGAAAAGGGGTGGTTGGATTGGGGAATTTAGTCCGTGACGCCACCCATGGTTTGTGGTGAGGTTGGGACACCACCGCTGCTCTGGACGGGGAATCCCGGGAGCGATGACAGGGAGCAGCCGAGATGTTTCTCTCCCCTCTGTGGGTAGGGGGATTTTGGTGGTCCCGGGGCCCGGTGATGGTGACTGAAAGGTGGATGGTAGGGTTTGGTGAGGTGCAGGGTCGCGGGGCAGCGCGGTGCCAGACGGCATGGTGGTACTCACTCAGCCAATAACGTAGACGGAGTCTCTGGTAAAACAAACGGCTGGATGGACGGGTCCCGCAGCCGGCCGCGGTGGTCACTGCCGGTAGGTTGGCGGTGACTGTCTCTCCCTGCACCTGTGATGTGTTTTCGGCTCTGATGGCTTCCCACCGGTAACCCGCTCCCCACCGGTGTATTTGCCAGAGGAGCCCCTTTTTGCCCGCAGGCTCTGGCCCTGGGAACTCTAGCTGTGGCGGTAGCTGTATTTCCCTTCACGGTTGAGCGGTTGCCTTCAGTCGGGTCTTTGCTGCTGGGAAACCTCGGAGGTTCCCGTCGCTGACGGATTTGACCGGTTTAACGGCGACTCCAAGCCTGGTCAGGGTCCGTAGGCCCTGCCGAATGGTGCTGGCTTCTCTTCGCTCCCCGGTTCGGTACCGGCAGGCCACCGCCCGTCCCCGGTCCTTACGGTTATGCGTCAATCGGCCTCTCCTGCAGACGGTCACCACCGCCTGCCAACCTTGCTCTTTGGTGCCCGGGCCACGTACCCGGACACGGTCAGTCTCCTCCTGCTCCTCAACTACCACTTCCCTCAACTCTCTCCACTCCACTCTCCGACTTTCCTTCCTGCCTCCAGGACTGTGAACTCCTCAGTCGGTGGGGCCACCCGCCTGGCTCCACCCCACCTGGTGTGGACATCAACCCCTGGAGGGAGGCAACAAGGATTTGCGTGTGTGACTGATGTGCCTAACCGGGGTGTGGGGTGTGTTGTTGCAGTACCTGTGACGTCCTGGCTTGTCCAGGGCGCCACACAACTATATACCACTATAGGAATATTGAAATCTCACGACGGCTGTGGTAAATTTACTGCTTTAGTCTTGTGATTATAAAACCCTAGTCTGAAGGAAAACACACTGCTGATGTGTAGGTCTTTACTATATGGAAACCTTCATATTAGGGACACGGCATAGAAGACCTACCTTCATCTAGTACAGGGGTCAGCAATTAATTTTCCTGAGGATCCACATGAGAGACCATGAATGTTGTGGAGTGCTGAACGTCTAAGGATAAATTAATTTTGTTTCATATTAATATTTAAAATAATATAAAATAGTAATTAATAATATTAATCATATCATTTAGGGCGGCTTTGCACGTTGCAACATCGCACGTGCGATGTCGGTGGGGTCAAATCGAAAGTGACGCACATCTGGCATCACTTTTGACATCGTTGTGTGTAAATTCTAGATGATACGATAAACGAGCGCAAAAGCGTCGTTATCATATCATCGTTTCAAGCTCCGACTTTTCCATAATTTTGCTGCAGCGATGGTATGATGCTGTTCCTCGTTCCTGCGGCAGCACACATCGCTGTGTGTTACGCCGCAGGAGCGAGGAACTTCACCTTATCTGCCGCCGGCGGCTATACGGAAGGAAGGAGGTGGGCGGGATGTTTACATCCTGCTCATCTCCGCCCCTCCGCCGCTATTGGCCGCCTGCCGTGTGACGTCACTATGAAGCCGCACGACCTGCTCCCTTAGGAAGGAGGCGGGTCGCCTTCCAGAGCGACGGTCGCAGGGCAGGTGAGTGCATGTGAAGCTGCCGTAGCGATTATTTTCGCTACGCCAGCTATCACAAGATATCGTACCTGCGACGGGGGCGGGGACTATCGCGTGCGACATCGCAGCATCGGCTTGCGATGTCGCAACGTGCAAAGCCCGCCTTAGGCTAGTTTCACACTTTCGTTGGGCGAAATCCGCTGGGTCCGTTGCTGCGTCGTTTTGACGCATCCGTTATTTTTGTGGTGTCAACGGATGCATCAGATCCGTTATTTCACAGGAATCCGTTAGCTGATTCCTGTGAAATAACGGACCCGTTGCATCCGTTTGGCGTCCGTTAGGCGTCCGTCTAACTGAATGCGTCGGCTCTGTTTTTTTCTTCTTCATTTTTTTCATTCTGGGCATGCTCAGTAGAAATTAGCGGAATCCAACAGCGGATTCCGTTGTAAAGCACTTTGCAACGGAATCCGCTACCATAGGGAGCCATTATAAATTATAACGGAAGCAACGGAATACGCTGGTCGGCGTCGTTTTGACGCAAGCAAATAACGTTACATTCAGCGTTGCTTCCGCTCGGCGGAAGCAACGGAGCGTCGGCCAACGGAGGCAACGAAGGTACTTTTGGCACAATCCGTCACCAATGCAATTCTATGGGAAACAGCGGAATCCGTTAACAGCGGATTTCGCCAAAAAAACAAAAACGGAAGTGTGAAAGTACCCTTAATTTTGAGCAGTATTAGGTATCCTTACAACCCTTATGTATCGAATGGGCCACACCCAGCTCCCCTGTATACGACTCCACACACATCCCTCTAAATACAATATGTGCATCCACACATTCAGCATAAGGACCCACACAGTACCTATATATATATATATATATATATATATATATATATATATATAGATATATATATATATATATATATATAGATATATATATATATATAGATATATATATATATATATATATATATAGATATATATTATAAGCACCACTATATATAGAATGAGCCTCCCCATAGCTTTTATATACAGTTTGAACCCCCTCATAGTCCCCTGTATACAGTACTAGCTGTAGTATCCGGGCGTTGCCCAGGATAGTAACTATCTCTCTCCCAGTCTCTGTCTGTGTGTCGCTGTCTGTGTGAATACCTGGCCGGGCCAGGTAGTCACAAATAGGGCCCCACATTACACCCTTCCCTCACAGGTAACACACAGCCAACCTTAAAACCCTAGTCACCCCCCTCAGGGCTTGATAGACACACCAGGGGGCATAACTAGGCGGTTGGAAGACGCCCACCGAGGAGTCCTAGACAGCCTGGGGCGGGAAAGTAGAGAGACAAGTCGAGAGTTCAAGTTGGAGAGGTGTGTGGGCTGGAGCTGTGTGCAGCTCCAGCAGAGGCGAGAACCCAAGTTGAACAGGTGCCAGGGTAGGAGCCCTGGTGCCTTTGGCTAGGAGGCAGACGGTGGTCTCCGTCTGCAGGAGCCGGGAAGACGGCTCGGTGGAACCGAGGTGGACCGGGACAGGGTAGTGGCCCGCCGGTACCGACCCAGGGAACCGACTCGGAAACCGGAGCACAAAGGGAGGTACTCAGACCCTGAAGCTAGGTCCAGAAGCGACTGGGGGCTAGCTAATTAACTGATTGCGGCCAGAACTAGAGGTTCTGTCCCACCCAAAGTCCCGACTGAAGGCAACAGCCCACCGAGGGGGATAAAAGGCCACCGCCACGGCTCAGAGATCCCACGGGCCAGTGTCTGCGGGCAAAGGGCTCCTTAGGCAACATCTCCCCCGGGTGCCCCGTAACTGCAGCGGTGGTGTCCAATATCACCACACACCGTGGGTGGCATCACGAACTTTGTACGGCTCAGCCCGTACATATACGTCCTAAATCCACCATCCCATCACTACCCCTTTTCATTTCAAGTGACCGCAAGACCCCCGGGTCCGGAAACCCTCGAGCATCCCACAGAAGGGCCGGATCCAAGCAGCTCGGCTGCTGAGAGCGGGGCGGTACACCTCAAATTTCTGGTGTCACGAACAGGATACTTACCCATCCACTTACCTTGTGGAAGTGTGCCTTGTATTGAAGTCAGCGGTGATCCGTTGAAAAATTTCCAGAAAACGCCATCTTGCCGCCATCTTTTGGTGCGAAAATTCCCGCCCAGGGTCTCCTTCCCCGAGAAAGGGCGTGAAACTGAAGCCACACCCCCTGGGAACACGGCCGAAAAGCAAAGCCGGAAGTCGCAAAACGAAACTTATTGGCCCGAGAGAAGAGTGCCAAGAAAAGAACAAGGGGGGGCGGGTGAAAATTCTGCAACATGTGACCGAGCAGATAAAGGGCAGGGACTCCAGGACTCTGCCACCCTTCTGGTTCCTGGACCCCGTGAGAGCGACATGGCCGCCCCGTCTAACAAGCTCAGAGTATCGTAGCCCGTGCCCAGAACAGCGGCATGGGTGGAAGCCCAGACCGTGCGGATGTGTTGCCGGATCCAGGCGCAGGCGCACTTTATAATGGAGCGGTGGATGGCCGAAATGGAGGAGCTGGCTGCGACCGTCTGGGCACGCGAAGTGGAGGCAACTTTAGAGGAGCAGGTGAGAGACCCACGCCCCTATGTCCCCGAGGGACCAGCCGACCAGGCTGAGGGACCCGGTCTGCCCCTGCCCTCTATATTGCCTCCCTCGCCGTCCGTCCCGGTTGCTGCTGACCCCCCCGCTCGGTCCGCTGCCATCAACACCGGCAGCGAAGTCCGTTCCACCGGCCCGTGAAGAAGCCACCGACCGCCAGCCCGTTACCGACCCAGCACCAACACCAGCTTCGAAAAAGATCAGCCTCTGGAGGGTACCCTGTTCCGCAGAGAACCCGTTGGCCCCGGAAGATGTCGCGCCCCGGATAACAGAGGCCCCGGCATTCCGCCCGGCCAAGATGGAAGTAAGTGGCTGCTGACCGGAAGTCGGCCCAGCGGGCAAAGCTGGCCGCTCCCAAAACCCAGGTTGAGGCACCGCGGGGCTGCAGCTGTCAGGCAGACGAGTACATCACGACACAGCGGGGTTCCCCAGGGCAGAGAGTGTCGGTTGTAGCCGGCACGGCACGGGCAGGGCCGTATTTACCATTAGGCACCCGTGGTCCCGTGCCTGGGGCGGCAGGATGCGGGGGCGGCACCTTCTAGCAGTAAAAAAAAAAAATAATTTTTTTTTTCTTTACATATCCATTAAATCCGCTGTATTTTCAAAGGGGGGAGAGGCGCACCTCCATTTATTTGTATGCGCATCAATTAAGACGCAAATGCAGACAAACTGCGGCGGCCGGGCACAGAGAGCTGATTGACCCCGGAACTGCCGGCGTCTGCACTTCCGGGGTCACAGGCGTGCCAATCAGCTCCTTCCTCTGTGCTGCGTCCAATGCTGTGTGGATTTCACATGCAGAGCTCACAGCAGGATGCCGCAGAGGACGCCGCGATGGAAGCCGGTGTCAGAAGAGGATACTCACGTGAGCCAGGAAGATGACAGCGGGCCCTGGAGCAGGTAAGTGCTCGCAGAGCTGAAGATTCATAAGGAGCGTGGGGGTGTCTCTAATGCAGACTGGAGATCTGCGCATGTGGTGGGGGGAGAGAGGCTGATATTGGGGGAGACTTGGGGGAAGAGAAGCTGATACTGGGGGAGGCTGGGAGGAGAGAGTCTGATGCTGGGGGAGGCTGATACTGCGGGAGGCTAGGAGGGGGGAGGCTGATGCTGGGGGAGGCTGGGAGGGGGAGGCTGATGCTGGGGGAGGCTAGGAGGGGGGAGGCTGATGCTGGGGGAGGCTGACGCTGGGGGAGGCTGGGATGAGGGAGGCTGAGGCTGATGCTGGGGGAGGCTGGGAGGAGAGAGGCTGATGCTGGGGGAGGCTGGGAGGAGGGAGGCTGATGCTGGGGGAGGCTGGGAAGAGGGAGGCTGATGCTGGGGGAGGCTGATGCTGGGGGAGGCTGATGCTGGGGGAGGCTGGGAGGAGGGAGGCTGATGCTGGGGGAGGCTGATGCTGGGGGAGGCTGGGAGGGGGAAGCTGATGCTGAGGGAGGCTGGGAGGAGAGATGCTGATGCTGGGGGAGGCTGGGAGAAGAGAGGCTGATGCTGGGGGAGGCTGATGCTGGGGGAGGCTGGGAGGACAGAGGCTGATGCTGGGGGAGGCTGATGCTGGGAGAGGCTGGGAGAGGGGAGGCTGATGCTGGGGGAGGCTGGGAGGGGAGAGGCTGGGAGGAGAGAGGCTGATGCTGGGGGAGGCTGGGAGAAGAGAGGCTGATGCTGGGGGCAGAGAGCCTGATGCTGGGGGCAGAGAGGCTGATGCTGGGGAAAGCTGGGGGGAGAGAGGCTGATGCTGGTGGACGCTGGGGGGAGAGAGGTTGATGCTGGGGGGGCTGGGGAAGAGAGGCTGATGCTGGAGGAGAGGCTGCTGCTGAAGGCGGGTGAGAGAGGCTGCTGCTGGGGGAATGGGAGAGAGGGGCCAATGCTAGAGACAGAGGACAAGGGTTGAGGGATAGTGCAATGACAAAATCGATGGGGGGAGTGTAAGGACTCAGAATGAGAGGGGGGCAGCATTGGGAGCTCATTATGGAGAAGGGGCAGCATGTGTGGGCTCAGTATGGAGTGGAGCAATGTAGGGGAGTCAATATCAAGAGTGGGGTAGTGTGTGTGTGTGTGTGGGGGGGTGTCTTAGTATGATGAATGGAGCAGCATGGAGGTGTCATTATGGAAAAGAGGAAGGCAGCATTAGGAGCTCATGGAGAGGAGCAGCATGCATGGGACATTGTGAGGAGGGAGCAGCATGCATGGGACATTGTGAGGAGGGGGCAGCATGCATGGGACATTGTGAGGAGGGGGCAACATGATGTGAGGTCAATGTGCAGATCATATTTCATAATTGAGGAAGGTGTGGTGGGTATAATTTATAAGGGAGGGCAGTGTGTAGTTTATTAGGGGCAGTGTGACAGTCACAGTATATAAGTGGGGATGGTGTGGTGGGAATATTTTATACTCATGCTATGTTTTGATGTGCCTGTGGTGATCCCCATTGGGGGGGGTTAGTGCCCTTCGTTTCTCATTGATACTTTTTCAAGTGTTTTACAGAGTAGATCTGCCTTAAACAGATGTCGTGTGCGAAAACTCATAGTGTTACGTTGTCACTAAGGGGCACGACCACTTAAAGTGCCTAGGGCAGCACGAAGGCAAAATACAGCCCTGGGCACGGGGGAACTCCGGCTGGGCCCGACCCCCACGCAGAGTGAACCGGAGCAGACAGACGCTCCATACTGGAAGTGGCAGCAGCGCCAGCTGGGCCGGGAGATCGCCGCCCGTGAAAAGAGGAAAGCGGAGGTGCTGGCCCGGACCTACACGGAGAAAGATAACCTCCACAATGCCACCTTTCGGATAAGGGGCCCGACATATGAAGGCCAGGTCCGGCACTTTGACCCCCGACATGGATGGGGTTTCATCTTCGAGCCGGGCCTGACGCGGAGATCTTTGTGTCCCGGAGGGACGTTTACCCACATCTCCCTATTGGCCATCCCGACTGGGACCTGGAACCCGGAGAACTGGTAACCTACACCCGACATTGCGGGGAGAGGGGATGGTTCACCATCGATGTTAAGAGGAGGGTGAGTAACAGTGCCCGGAGGCGCGCCCATTCCCCTCCCCCGCCATCCAGTCCTGAACATTAAGAGTGTTAAGTGGTAGCGGTTCCCGGCTACCTTTCTGCAAGTCCCGGTTGGGACCCTGTTGACGTTCCCGTTTACAGTTAAATAGTGACATGGCTGAGAACTTGCAGGCCAACCCAAAAACTATTGGGCCTTGTAAATAGCCCCAGACCACCCTTTTCATCGCCCCGCAGTCTCCGGAGAGGCTGGTTTGAGGAAGGGCCTGCGGCAGAGTAGACCGAGGTCCCATCACCATGGCAACCGGTGACTACCCTCCGGGTCAGAGGTTCCCTGGATGTGGGGTCTCTGGGAGAGACTGCCGGGTAAGGAACTTATTACCCGGCCCATGTGGGCAACACCCGGGCCCGAACCTGTTTCCTGGACTGGGGAAAAGTGGTGCTGACCTGCTTTTAGAGGCAGCATCAGGGCTAGGTTTGCTTGGGTGGGCAAAAATGAAAAGGACCCAGTCCCGTCCCGTACCCAGTTAATAAAATGTTTTAATGCAACGTTTAAGTAAACTGCCTCCCATAAGGGAAGAAACCAAGCTTTCATTATAATGTAAATATGTTGTTATAATTGTAAACATGTTTTATCTCTTTTCAGTTAAAAAAGCAAAAATAAACCTGTGGTGGTTGGACAGCCTGCGGACGGTCTGTGTTTAACCAAAGGGGAGTGTGACGCCGTGGCCGGGCCAGGTAGTCACAAATAGGGCCCCGCATTACACCCTTCCCTTACAGGTAACACACAGCCAACTTTAAAACCCTAGTCACCCCCCTCAGGGCTTGATGGGCACACCAGGGGGTGGAACCAGGTGGTTGGAAGACGCCCACCGAAGAGTCCTAGACAGCCTGGGGCGGGAAAGTAGAGAGACAAGTCGAGAGTTCAAGTTGAAGAGATGTGTGGGCTGGAGCTGTGTGCAGCTCCAGCAGAGGCGAGAACCCAAGTTGAACAGGTGCCAGGGTAGGAGCCCTGGTGCCTTTGGCTACGAGGCAGACGGCGGTCTCCGTCTGCAGGAGCTGGGAAGACGGCTCGGTGGAACCGAGGTGGACCGGGACAGGGTAGTGGCCCACCGGTACCGACCCGGGAAACCGACTCGGAAACCGGAGCACAAAGGGGGGTACTCAGACCCTGAAGCTAGGTCCAGAAGCGACTGGGGGCTAGCTAATTAACTGATTGCGGCCAGGACTAGAGGTCCTGTCCCACCCAAAGTTCCGACTGAAGGCAACAGCCCACCGAGGGGGATAAAAGGTCACCGCCACGGCTCAGAGATCCCATGGGCCAGTGTCTGCGGGTAAAGGGCTCCTTAGACAACCACAAGCCGGGAGCGGACTCCTGAAGTTGCAAGCACAGGCAGTCCACCATCTTACACAGGTGCAGGAGAAAGACAGAGACCACCAGCCGGGTGGGGGAACCCGAACGCAGCCGGCTGCGGGCACCGACCACCATCACCTTGGTTTACCAGAGACTTGTGTGTGTTTCTAATAGTGAGTACATCAGCACCCTGCGGTCGCCCATCTCCCTGCATCGCCAGCCGCCCCAACGGGTCCCGGGGCCACCATCCCTGCCCACGGAGGGGTTAACAACTTGATATACAACATCTCCCCCGGGTGCCCCGTGATTGCAGCGGTGGTGTCCAATATCACCACACACCGTGGGTGGCGTCACGAACTCCATACGGCTCACCCTGTACATATACGTCCTAAATCCACCATCCCATCACTACCCCTTTTCATTTGAAGTGACCGCGAGGCCCCCGGGTCCAGAGACCCTCGAGCCACCCACAGAAGGGCCGTATCCGAGCAGCTCGGCTGCTGATAGCGGGGCGGTACATCTGTCTCTTTGTCTATTTCTTTCCTTGTCTGTCTGTGTCTATGTCTCTGTTTCTATCTCTCTGTCTGTATTTGTATCAGTCTATCTGTCTCTATTTCTGTGTCTGTCTCTCTCTATCTCTGTGTCTATCTCTATGTGTGTGTCTGTCGCTCTCTTTCCCTGTCTGTTTCTTTCCCCGTGTCTCTTTCCAGGTCTGTTTCTTTCCAGGTCAGTCTTTTTCCCCATCTGTCTCTTTCCCCATCTGTCTCTTTCCCCATCTGTCTCTTTCCCCATCTTTCCCCGTCTCTATCTTTCCCCGTCTTTCCCTCTCTGTCTCTTTCCCCGTCTGTCTCTTGTCATAGATTTCAATGCAAGTCGCACGCTACCTGAGTCAGCGACCTGTTGATTTTATTTGCAGCAAAATCACAGTTCTAAAATAGTCTCGGGCCACAAGTTGCAGATGTTTGTGGTCATGCGACACCAGTTGCTGTGTAGCCCAAGCCTTATACTCAGGGCCGCCATCAGGGCATTCAACTATGACTGGTGTATGGGGCACAGTGAAGAGGGGGGCGTTGCCAGGCCCAGGGTAAGTATTTAGCTTTATTAAGTCCCAGCTGTTCCCCCCTCTTTACCGGGCCCCAATCACAGTCATAGCAGAGGGGCCCAACAGTGTCGCCTTAGCCACTGCACACATGGCTAAATTTCATGCGAAGCCCTTCTAGGGCATCGCATGCAAATACCTATGTGGCCGTAAGCAAGGCCAGTGGAGCAGAGCAGGGCACCGGCGCATCATCCCGTGGTCCAGCGTGCAGCAGTATGATGAAGTCATCACTCTGCTACCTCATCACACTGCTGCAGCAGATAACGTGGAGATAGCAAGGACATGGCATCTGGCGAGAAAAGGTAGGCACTCCGTGAGCTGAAGATTGCTGGAGGTAGTGTGGGCCCACTCTTCCCAGTCCCTAGCTTGCTTCAGCTGGATGTGCGTTGGAGGGCTGAAATGCATCACGGCTCACAGAGGACGCCTCATGGCAAGGGAGCCGGGAAGGGTGAGTAAAATATATATATATATATTTTTAAAAAAAAACAAATAGACAAATATAGGAGAAGAAACCCAGGAAGAGGACATATACAAGAAAGAGGACATAGATACCAGGAAGGTGACAAAAACCAGGATGGGGACATTATACCAAAATGTGACCAGGAGGGGGAGATATATATACACCAAGACCAGGAGGGGCCCTGGAATGGGACATATATACAGGAAGGAGGACATATATGCAGGAGGAAGATAAAAACCAGGATGGGGACATTATACTAAAATGTGTCCAGGAAGGGGCTATATATACACCAGGAGGGGCCCTGGAAAGGGACATATATACAAGAATGAGGACAAAAACCAGGATGGGAACATATACACCAGAATGTACCCAGGAGAGTGATATACATACCAGGAGGATAAATTATTATTATTATTTATTATTAATAAATAAATATAAATGCATATTACTGGTGGTATGCAGCAGGGGAACCCTAACATAATGTGTCACAAGACATAGGACAATAGGATATTTGAATAGCAATAGGCCAACCTCAACAACCAGGTGGTATCTCTATCGCAATAGGGACAATGGTAACCCATAGAAATCAATAAAGAATAAATCAGTCCTGAACAATTCAGGACATATCAGTAAGGTTTAGGTGGCATCAGTCCAAATTTTTATAAGATGGTGGTGGACCTTATCCAGCCCTCTTAAAAATTGCCCTACGGGGTGGCAGAGGATTTCAGTATTAAAGATAGAGATCCATATACTAAATTCATTAGTAACCCTATTACATAATTAAACAGTTTAATACATCAATTCAGTCTTGATAGCTGCTGCAGAACCTCTTGTAACACTTAACATTATACTGTGGGGTGAAATAACTATTTTTTTTAAATGGTTTGAAGTTTTGATGGAATAAAATCTAGTTTTGCAGGAATTTCTGGGAATCCTGACATCACGTCACGCCCGTATAACTGCAGGAATGTTCTTTTGTGTACATGTTGTCATGCAGGTTGTCTCTTCTGTTGAGGAGTCTCCCTTCCCCCTCACTGGGTATATAAGACATGGTAGCGGGGCCAGTGATTCAGCTCATTTCCTACTCAGATTCTACCTGACCAGTATCTCAGAAAGAAAGAAAATGATGAGCCTCTCCACCCATAGTATCTCCCAGTCTGGCCGATTTAGTGGGGCTGGCATACAGCGGGCGCGCAGTGTGGCAGGAGGTGCTGGCAGCATCAGAATGTCCTCTGCAAGTGTCCATATGGCCAGTATTGGGGGCCCAGGTTTTAGTGGGGGTCTGGATGCTGGTTCTTTTGGTAAAAATAGCAAGGAGACCATGAACAACTTGAACGATCGTCTGGCTACATACCTGGAACGTGTAAGTACAGTATAAAATGATTGGTGGGTGTCCCACTGCTGATGTTGGTTATAGGCCGCCTCTGGTGGGGTCCCCATAATATGTTTAGCTGTATTATGCATATATTTAACTAGGGTTACAGATCAGTTTTTCTATCTTATCTAATTGTTTATCAGGTTCGCTCTCTTGAACAAGCCAACAATGACCTGGAAGTTAAAATTCGTGAGTTCTATGAGAGAAAGTCCGCCGTCAGCGTGTTTGACCCAAGTGGATTCTACGAGACAATTAGCAAGTTGCGTTCACAGGTAATATTACAATTATTTATATAAAAATGTGTCTTCATGTTGTCCTACTAAATGTTACTACTAGGCAGCACTATAATAGTATTCTTCATTATGGTTCCATTCATTAGATTACACAATATTTTTTACTTTTTGGGTTGATTTAAGCTCATTTATTAATTTTTACCTCCTTCAATTCTAGATCCTAAATGCCACCACTGATAATGCCAGGCTGGTACTGCAGATTGATAACGCAAAACTGGCCGCTGATGACTTCAAAATTAAGTAAGTGACATTAAGGGTTTGCTATACTTTCTGATCCCTCTCCATAGAGTACAATAGGTGTAACCTGACGTCTCACTGTACTGGTAGTCAGTCTTGTTTTGAATAGCTTGATTTGATAGGGAGTTCCGGTCGCGGTGGGGAGGGGAAGAAGAGTTGATTTATCTCATAAGATACATTACAATTTTTGTGGGGAATCGTATGTACTATTAATTTATACAAAGATGTATGCTAACAGTTTTGACTCGTATTTATCTCAGTGAAGCTTTTAAAGAAGTAGACGTGACATATTATCACATATTGGTGCTGCTGTGTGACCAAGATGGCCAATTCTTCTAATGTCTTTCCTTTTGCCCTGTAGATTTGAAACCGAACTGGCCATTAGGGTTGGAGTAGACGGTGATATAACTGGACTGCGTAAAGCCCTGGATGAGCTGACTATCAACCGATCTGATCTGGAGCTGGAGATTGAAAGCCTGAAAGAGGAGCTGATCTACTTAAAGAGGAACCATGAGGAGGTATTACTCTTCATGATCATTTTGTGGCTTAAGGAACATTTAGGGTACCTTCACACTTAGCGATGTAGCAGCGATCCGACCAGCGATCTGACCTGGTCAGGATCGCTGCTGCATCGCTACATGGTCGCTGGTGAGCTGTCAAACAGGCAGATCTCACCAGCGACCAGTGAACAGCCCCCAGCCAGCAGCGACGTGCAAGCGACGCTGCGCTTGCACGGAGCCGCCGTCTGGAAGCTGCGGAGACTGGTAACTAAGGTAAACATCGGGTATGGTTACCCGATGTTTACATTAGTTACCAGTGTGAGCAGGGAGCAGGGAGCCGCGCACACTGAGCGCTGGCTCCTTGCTCTCCTAGCTACAGTACACATCGGGTTAATTAACCCGATGTGTAATGCAGCTACATGTGCAGAGAGCAGGGAGCCGCGCACACTGCTTAGCGCTGGCTCCTTGCTCTCCTAGCTGCTGTACACATCGGGTTAATTAACCCGATGTGTACAGCAGCTACATGTGCAGAGAGCCGGAGCCGGCAGCACAGGCAGCGTGAGAGCTGCAGAGGCTGGTAACTAAGGTAAATATCGGGTAACCACCTTGGTTACCCGATGTTTATCTTGGATACAGCTTACCTCAGCTGTCAGACGCCGGCTCCTGCTCCCTGCTCGCTTCATTTGTCGCTCTCTTGCTGTCACACACAGCGATCTGTGTGTCACAGCAGGAGAGCGGCTTTGAAGAAAACGAACCAGGGCTGTGTGTAACGAGCAGCGATCTCGCAGCAGGGGCCAGATCGCTGCTCATTGTCACACACAGCGAGATCGCTAATGAGGTCACTGCTGCGTCACAAAAAGCGTGACTCAGCAGCGATCTCGGCAGTGAGCTCGCTGTGTGTGAAGCACCCCTTACACTGCAAGACAATCAAAACAATAATTTCACGATTATCTTGCTGTGTAAATCAGTTTGCTGATCACCCAATCATTTAATGAAATGATCTCTTATGCAGCATAAAAGAAATCCTAGCTCTCGGCCTTGTATTGTCCTATGTAAACAGTACTCCCTTTGCCGAGAACCATGGCAGCCTATGTGGACTGAACACTAATTTTACTTTGGTGTAAACAGGCAGTCAAACAGCCGATCAGTAAACGTTTACTGTTTTGCGGTTCTACCGTGCAGTTGGTCAGTGCGTATAATCAGATTCCAAGTCTTCTATTAACCTTCCTTAGCCTTTATTAATAACATTTTAACAGCTTTTTTTTTGTTTCTCCTGTTTGATTTTTTCTTTTGGTGTCATTCCGAATAGTGTTACATAGGTGCCTGAAAATAACCAGTTATACTTATACACTGTGACTTCTTCTTTTAGGAACTGTCTGTTGTGAAGGGGCAGATTGGAGGAAAGGTCAATGTAGAACTAGACTCTGCTCCACCAGTTGACTTGTCTAAAATCCTTGCGGAAGTGAGACAGCAGTATGAGGATATGGTGGAGAGGAACCGTCAGGAGGTGGAGACCTGGTACCAAGCACAGGTACGCTGATTTTCATTTGAAAAGAGATGGAAATGGCAGAGAACTCTCAGTACTCTTATCTAGGTTTCCTTCATTCCTGACTTCCATTTTTTCCCCCAACAGAGTGAAAGCCTCAGGAAGGAGGTTGCTGTGTGCCAGCATAGTTTTGAAACTTCTAGGACAGAGATCACAGAATCAAAGCGTAAGGTCCAGAGCCTGGAGCTTGAGCTACAATCTCTGCTGAACATGGTGAGTCTGGAGGCCTTCTACTCCCTTGTCAAGAAGGACATATATTTCTATATCCACAACTGTCCATGAGGTTTCTACAGTAGACCGTAAACCCTGTTAGTACTAAGTCTTTATATTAGCCTGTAAACAGTGAGCACAGAGGTTCTCTACTATGGGTGATCCATATTTGTTAGAAGGTCCAATGTAAATAAGCAGAACTCCATATTTGTTCCTGCTGGCTTCTCCCAGCAATCAGCTGTAATCTGTAGAGAAACTTGGTAAGTGTTTGATTTCATTACAGCCCTTCCACAGGAGACATTTAGTATTACTTTCTATGCATTCAAATCAATGAGTTTTCTGTTTAACACAAGGCAGGACAGGTCCTTTAGAGACCAAGATGTTCTTTTGCTGCTCTTGACTCTGGCCAATAGATATGACTCCCTAGCAGGTGATCCCATTTTATGAGCTCCCGCTCCCTAATAGGATACATAAAAGTGGGTTTTCTATACCAGATACCCCTGCAGTAATCCATAGCCTGGTGGACGTGGGCCCAGTACCAATATCAATGAATATCTGGCCTACTACATAATGAATGACTCACAAACTTGTTTCAGCTAAAGAGATAAAGGGTCAAAACCCTTTCACTCAAGACACTTGTGGTCTCATGCTTTGGTTATAATATTGCTTCTCTTTTTCTGCATTCCAGAAACAAGCTCTGGAGGGCACATTGGCTGAGACAGAAGGCAGATATGGAGCAGAACTTTCGCAAATTCAGAATCTGATTTCTCAAATTGAACTTGATCTCCAGCAAGTAAGATCCGACTATGAGCACCACTCTGTGGAGTACAGAAGACTGCTGGACATCAAGACAAGGCTGGAGCAGGAGATATCCACCTACAGGAGACTCATAGATGGGGAAGACATCAGGTAAAAGCACTCTGAATTTATATTATTCAGGACCTGTATCAATTGTTGAAATTATACAGAATTTTTATAACTGTTTTGTATATTATGTCACGAACATAAAATAATCATCATTTTTTTTTTTCTTTAAAGCATCTTAGGATCTTCACAATTGGAAACACAGAAAAGTAAGTATTCCCTGCCATGTAGGAGATTATTTGGACAACCCCTGGAGATGCCCAAACAGACCATATGAACATCATTGAGGGAGAGACCACCTATGGGAAGTTCACAGAATGTTGGCCCAACTAATCCATCATGGCTGTGTCTCTAAAGGGGGCTTTAAACGCTGCGACATCGCTAATGCGGAGTCGTTGGGGTCACGGAATTTGTGACGCACATCCGGCCGCATTAGCGATGCCGTTGCGTGTGACACCGATAAGCGATTTTGCATCGTTGCAAAAACGTGCAAAATCGCTAATTGGCGACATGGGGGTCCATTCTTAAAAATCGTTACTGCAGCAGTAACGAAGTTGTTCCTCGTTCCTGCAGCAGCACACATCGCTCCGTGTGACGCCGCAGGAACGAGGAAGCTCCCCTTACCTGCCTCCCGGCTGCTATGCGGAAGGAAGGAGGTGGGCGGGATGTTACGTCCCGCTAAGCTCCACCCCTCCGCTGCTATTGGGCGGCGGTTCAGGGACGCTTCAGTGACGTCGCTGTGACGCCGCACGGACCGCCCCCTTAGAAAGGAGGTGGTTTGCCGGTCACAGCGACGTCGCCGGACAGGTAGGTATGTGTGACGGCTCTGGGCGATGTTGTGCGGCACGGGCAGCGATTTGCCCGTGTCGCGCAACAGATGGGGGCGGGTACCCACACTAGCGATATCGGGACCGATATCGCAGTGTGTAAAGTAGCCTTAAGTGGTCACTTACAGAGAATGTTCACTTTTAATGCCAGTTTTTTGGGGGGGGTTACGCCATGTAATTTTTAGATCCACTCTTCTATTCTGGTTACTCACATATTATAGCTATATGGGTCTAAGGGGGGCTTTACACGTTGCGACATCGCTTCCGAAATATCGTCGGGGTCACGTCGTTAGTGACGCACATCCGGCGACGGTAACGACATCGCAACGTGTAAATTCTAGATGCGCCGATAAACGATCGCAAAAGCGTCGAAAATCGTGATCTGTGTAGCGTCGTTCAATTTCATAATGTCGGGTCGACCGCAGGTACGATGTTGTTTGTCGCTCCTGCAGCAGCACACATCGCTGTGTGTAAACCCGCAGGAGCGACAAACATCTCCTTACCTGCGTCCCGATGGCAATGCGGAAGGGAGAAGGTTGGCGGGATGTTATGTCCCACTCATCTTCGCCCCTCCGCTTCTATTGGCCGGCCGATTAGTGACGTCGCTGTGACGCCGCATGCACCTCCCCCTTGAAGGAGGGATAGTTCGGCAGTCATAGCTACGTCGCCGAGCAGGTATGTGCGTGTGAAGCTGCCTTAGCGATAATGTTCGCTACGGCAGCAATCACCACATATCGCATGTGCGACGGGGGGCGGGTACTATCGCGCTGGACATCGCTAGCCGATGCTAGCGATGTCGCAACTGTAAAGTACCCCTAAGAGTTATAAGGGTTGTCCAGGCTGTAGATGAAAGTTTGCAGTTATTCTGAGATTACAGACTTTTAAATACTCTGGTGCCGGTGGCGAGAACAAATGGTCACATGACAGCAAGTATATGATTTGCATACTTCCAGCCACATTTCGACTAGACATGTGTGGCCTTGCTCAATACGGTGAATTAAACAAGTCAAATACTTCCAGTTATGTGACCGCCTGCTTTTGCCTCCGGCATCAGAAAATCCTAACACTGTGCGCTGTGTATGCTGTCAGGATTCAAAAGTCTGCAGTCACATAGAGTGACTGCAGACTTTCATGCCTAACTTGGACAACCCTTTTAAATGATATTAGAAGGATCCTGCTGCCAACCCTTGGTAAATATAATTCTCGATCGCCTAATTCTGACCCTAAATTTGTTTTTCTTCAGATGTCAAAATTGTCAGTAAGGAACAATCCAAAAGTTCCAGCACAACAACAATCAAGAAGGTGAGGACAGTTGTCGAGGAAATGGTGGATGGAAAAGTTGTGTCCTCAACTAGTTTGCAAGAGATGTCAGAGGTGAAACATTAGAGGCTCCAAGATGGAGAGATTCAGCCCACATTTGATGAATTCAATAAAGTCTGATGAGCATCTCTGTCTATTCTCTCTTTGTTCTTTAATGCGATGTTTTACTGGGTTACAAATAGTCAGAGAATGTGTAATGCCTACCACCTCCTTTGTCCTGACCATCTATGTCAGACAGCTGTCACTGCTTAGCTTTCCTGTTCAGCTGCATAGGAGTAATGTCCCAAATGTGATCTTCCATCTCATGACTACTCGGAGACAATCCTGCCCCCTAGGAGTAAGAGAAGGGTCTGTGCCAGACAAGGTGCTCACACCATACTATGGATACTGTACACCTAGGAAGATATTCCGAAGTACACATGACCAAGATGGCCACTCGTGGATGGTAAAGTGGATCAGTCACCAGATTTCACAATACAAACTGTACATTTATGAATTGATCTCCCCAATCTGATGAAACTTATGTATTTTATTTTTATTATTTTATGTAATCTTCATATTTAGATGAGCATTTTATTAAATGGGGGCTATAGAATGAAATAGCTCATGAGTACAAGTGTATTCAGTCTCTTGTAAAGGAATCCAGCTCACCCACGTCTGACCTCACCGCACCTCAGACTCGGATCCGGCCCTGCCCCGGCCGCAGCAGTGAGAAATGAAGGAAAGCGATCCAGCTGAGTAACCAGGTGATTTATTCAGTGCAATACAGACATGGCATGGTCATGGTTAACGCATTTCTGGCTTAACGCCCTTAATCATAACCAATGGTTATCATTAAGGGCGTTAAGCAGGGCCGGACTGGGACTGAAAATCAGCCCTGGCATTTGAGCAGACAGGCCCACCTACTATGAAGTGAATGTGAAGTATATTTGTTTGGATGCTGCAATTGTGCTATAGACCTCAAGCAATCCGCAAACAAACTGCTGTAAAGCCAGAATTACACTATATGGAATTTAAATCGCCTAACAGAAAATTTAGATTGTTCTTAAAGGGACTCTGTCAAGAGGCAGGACTATATTTGTAATAAAAACCTCAATGATCTTTATTACATGCTGTCAAACAATGGCAGATATGCTGCCCCCCTCCCTGCACACACATACTTCCCTAGATGGGGGTCTTTATTACAATTCTGACCACAAATGTGGCGCCCTGGACTAGCCAGGTCGTCACAGGTACTACAACATGCACCCCCACCCCGAAATAGGCACATCAGCCAGACACAAAATCCTTGTTGCCTCCCTCCAGGGGCTGATGTCCACACCAGGTGGGGTGGAGCCAGGTGGTTGGCCCCACCCACTGAGGAGTTCACAGTCCTGGAGGCGGGAAAAGGAAAGCAGATCAGTTAGGGAAGTGGAAGAGTGAGGAGTAAAGTGGTAATAGAGGAGCAAACTGACCGTGTCCGGGTACGTGGCCCGGGCACCCAGAGCAAGGTTGGCAGACGGTGGTGGCTGTCTGCAGGAGAGGCAGATCAACGCGGAACCGTAAGACCGGGGACGGGCGGTGGCCTGCCGGTACCGAACCGGGGAGCGAAGTGAAGCCAGCACAAACCGGCAGGGCCTGCGGACCCCGACCAGGCTTGGAGTCGCCGTTAAATAGGTCAAATCCGTCAGGAAACCCCTGGGGTTCCGGTCACTAACAGCCAAGACCCGATTGAAGGCAACCGTCCAACTAGCAAAAGGAAATACAGCTACCGCCACAGCTAGAGTTCCAAGGGCCAGAGCCTGCGGGCAAAAGGGCTCCTCCAGCACATATACACGCTGGGGAGCGGGTTACCGGTGGGAAGCCATCGGGACCGAACATACACAAAGGTGCAGGGAAAGGCAGCCACCACCAACCGTCCGGGAGAAACCACAGTAGCCGGCTGCGGGACCCGTCCATCCAGCCGTTTGGTTTACCAGATACTTTGCATCCATTTGTGGCTGAGTGAGTACTACCGTGCCATCCAGCACCGCGCTGCGCAGTCCAAGCGACCCTGCACCTTGCCAACCCTGCCTCCCCGACACCTCACCGGGCCCCGGGACCACCAACCCCCTACCCACGGAGGGGAGAGAAACATCCCAGCTGCTCCCTACAATCGCTCCCGCGATCCCCGTCAATAGCAGCGGTGGTGCCCAACCTCACCACAACCCGTGGGTGGCGTCACGGACCAAATCCCCAAACCGAACTACCCCCCCCCTTTCACTCACGCCGCTCGAGTCCCCGGATCCGGCCCACCGCTCGAGCCACCGAGCAGCAGCAGCGCCGGACCCGAGCGTGGTGAGCGCAGCGCCCCGCCGCCCGCGACACAAACAACCAGTCAAATAGAGCTGGCAACATTAATCTAGCACACTCATGATAGGACAAAAAAGGAGTACAATGAGCACTAACTGGCCACTTGGAGAAAGTGGAGCTAAACCTTCAAATGAAGAAAAGGAGAAATTCCAGCAACTTCAGGAGAAAGTAGAATTTTCTTAAAAAACAGATTCTTTATTGATCATAAAAATATTAATATTCCATCCAAGCAAGACAAAAAATGGAGAGGCAAGACAGAGGAGCTGTTTCCTACGTGTTTCAACCTGAATAGGTCTTAATCATGGAATGCCAAACCTTCAAATAGACTACATATATTTTATTTGCTTAAAAACCATAGATGCAGGAGCAGCGCTGCTTCGTCCTCCTGCATCCATCTATGGTTTTTAAGCAAACAAAATAAAGGACTTTTATGGATCGGGGAGAGGGCCACCTATTTCTTCTATACTCGGCTCTTTTCTTACAATTATGGCCCTATCTGATGTTAGAGCTTCAGCTCTGATGTCTCCTTCAGCTCTTTACAACTCCTGGGCTGGCCGAGAATGGTGTCGCTTTTCCTGCCCTGGGCATGCACAGTAAATCAATGAAGCTGGTGAACTTACAACCTCTCAGGAGCCACTGGCTTACCGTCATAGGGTATGGACGGAGCGATAAGTGATTTTGTTTTTTTAGGCAGAGAGAGAGAGAGACTGACAGGCAGAGAGAGAGAGACCGACAGGCAGAGAGAGAGAGAGACTGACAGGCAGAGAGAGAGAGACTGACAGGCAAAGAGAGAGAGAGAGAGAGACTGACTGACAGGCAGAGAGAGAGAGACTGACTGACTGACAGGCAGAGAGAGAGAGACAGGCAGAGAGAGAGAGAGACAGGCAGAGAGAGAGAGAGACTGACAGGCAAAAAGAGAGACTGACAGGCAAAGAGAGAGAGACTGACAGGCAGAGAGAGAGAGAGACTGACAGGCAAAGAGAGAGAGACTGACAGGCAGAGAGAGAGAGACTGACAGGCAGAGAGAGAGAGAGACTGACAGGCAGAGAGAGAGAGACTGACTGGTAGGGAATGAGAGAGACTGACAGAGAATGAGATAGTCTCTCTCATTCCCTACCAGTGTGTCTCATAGAGAGAGACTACATGCACAGTTACACACTATACATTACCCCATCTTGCAGCTCCTGATGGTGCAGAGCAGGAGAGGAGCTGCGCCGCGGCGGCCAGCAGCATTCAAAATTGGCGGCGGGGGCCGCTCACCGGACCCCGCCGCTATAGTGGCGGCCAGCGGGTGGCGGCAGCCACAAAATAATTTTAAACAGCAGGCAGTGAGGGAGAGGCGGGGGGCGGCCCCCCCACCCCTCCACCGGCCAGCCCACCGGGAGAAGTCCCGCCCCTCCCGCCTGTCAGTCCGGGCCTGGCGTTAAGCCAGAAACGCGTTAACCACGACCATGCCATGTCTGTATTGCACTGAATAAATCACCTGGTCACTCAGCTGGATCGCTTTCCTTCAGTATTCAGTCTCTGCCTTCCCAGCTGGATTTACTGCTGCAGCTTATACTGAGAAGTGTGAGATCTCAACAGGGAGGAGTGACACTGAGGAGCTGTTAATCAGGCTAGGTGGGCAGAGATTTAGTTAAACTTTCATAAAGAATTTTACAGCCAGTCTGATATGGATTCTCAAAGTAAGTACTCCAGCCTCCTCCGGTGTAAGGCACCTATTTAAGTGTAAGTGTCGCGGGCAGAGGAGGGGACGCTGTGCTCTCCCACTGCTCGGGTCCGGCTGCTGCTGCTCTGTGGTGGCTCGAGCGGTGGGCCGGATCCCGGGGACTCGAGCGGCGTTCCTCGCTCGTGAGTGAAAAGGGGGGTTTGATTGGATGGTGGGGATTGGATTATTGTCCGTGACGCCACCCACGGTTGTGGTGATATTGGTGACACCACCGCTGCTCTAGACGGGGATCCCGGGAGCGGTGACAGGGAGCAGCTTTGATGTTAGTTCCCCCCTCCGTGGGTAGGGGGTTGGTTGTCCCGGGGCCCGGTGACGGGGTAGGGATGGATGACAGGCGGGTTACAGGGCCTGGTGAGGTGCAGGGTCGCGGGGGCAGCGCTGTGCCGCACGGCACGGTGGTACTCACTCAGCCAATGATGAGGACACAGTTCTTGGTAAAACACACGGCTGGATGGACGGGTCCCACAGACGGCTGCGGTGTTGTTTTTCCCGGCAGGTTGATGGTGACTGCCTTTCCCTGCACCTATATACGGTAGATGGTTCCAATGGGTTCCCACCGGTAACCCGCTCCCCAGCTTGGATATGGGTTGGAGGAGCCCCCTTCTGCCCGCAGGCTCTGGCCCTGGGAACCGGTTGCCTTGGCGGTGGCGGTGTCTCCCTCTCTTGGTTGGACTGTTGCCTTCTGTCGGGACTTGGCTGCTGGGAAACCCAGGAGGTTCCCTTCACTAACGAATTCGGCAAATTCACGGCGACTCCTAGCCTTGCCGGAGTCCGTAAGTCCCTGCCAGATGGTGCTGGCTTCTCTTTGTGTACCGGTCCGGTACCGCCGGGCCACTGCCCGTCCACGGTCCTTACGGTAGACTCCGATAGGCCACTCCTGCAGACGGTCACCACCGTCTGCCAACCTTGCTGTACCGCCCGGGCCACACACCCGGACGCTGTCAGTTAGTTGCTCCACTACCACTCTCCTTCCTCTCACTTTCACCTCCAAAGCTAAACTGCTCACTTTTCCCGCCTCCAGGACTGTGAACTCCTCGGTGGGCGGGGCCAACCGCCTGGCCCACCCCCTGGTGTGGACATCAGCCCTTGGAGGAAGGCAACAAGGGTTTTGTGTCTGACTTCAGTGTGCCTGACCGGGAGTGTGGGGTGTGTGGGTGGTGTGCTCTTTAGCCCCTGGCTTGTCCAGGGCGCCACATAAGTGTAGCGCCTCACGGGGCAGGTGGTTAACCTACTCATTGCCGGGCAGTCGTGGGTCGGGTCAGGCGATGTCATGGATGGCTTTGTCCGATTCCGTTGCCCTGAGGCATACAGTAAATGGTGGGGGAAGCGGGGTATTTGCGAAAGTTTGTCGCAACACCACCTGTGTTATGCGGCCAGGGAATAGCCGCCGCTGCCCGGTTCCTCGCTGGGGCAGGTGTTATGGCAGCCAGGATGGTGTCACTCACTACAGGCGGAGTGGGCCCCTGGTGGATGGTGAGGGTTTTAACGACCGTTGGCACCTAAGGGCTGGGCGGCAGCGCCGGTAAGAATGAGCCAACATAGTCTCTGCGGGTTCAGGATGTAGTTTACTCACAACTTCAGCTGCCAACCCGGTCACACTGGTCACTGCCGTGATGGGGCTCAGGTCAATACCAGATCCGGTAAGGGGCCACCACCGGTGTTTTGAAGGAGAAGGAATGAGAGTTCTATTTCTAGGGTGTCTCCCACCACAGCTAGGTACCCTGGCTGAGCTCCTGCTCCAAGCCCCAGGCCGAGTAAAGTCCAAGTTTTCCAGAGATGTCTTGCCAGAACTATAGTCCTGACAGGTCTCTCCTTGATGTCCGTGTGATGCGCCTATTTCTACCCCAAGTGGAACCCGCCCTTCCCACGTGGCTGGCTTCAGTGACCGGGAAGTCCCATAATCGTTATGGCCACCCTCCTGCCTACCCTGAGCCAACTCACCCTATGTGAAGGCTCCTAAGCTGTATGTAGTGTGTGAATGTGGAACACCGGTGATTATCACCCCTTACCTGAAATAGATACCGCACCTTAATTGAGGTGCAGTACCCTGTGGCGACCAGAGCCTCAGGGGCGGCACATAAGCAGCTTGTATTATGTAATCTGGTGACAGATATGTTTTAAGAGTCAATAAGTACAGATCTATTATATTTTCTTGCACTACCTGTCTGCAACCAAGGTAAATTGAGGCAAATTATTGAAACCTGCTGATGTAGAGCCAGTGACCCATTTGTTTCTCCCGGGGAGAGTGATTATCACACTCTTGAGTAGTCAGGAGATGAACAGCCCTTTTCTATGGCAAAAGCAATCACTTGACTTATCCTCCATTGCTGGACAGGGTTGTATAAGAAGGCTTGTGCTGCAATAATCTACATTTAGGTTAGAGATAAAGCCGTCTAACCCCTAATGCTTCAATATTGGAAGAAAGGTAAGGAGAAAAAATACTTAGATTAAAGAAATGTTTTTATTTTTTCGTTCCACTTTATTAATTGACTGTGATGACTCTTTCTGTCCCCAGACCACTGATGTGATAACGTGCTAGATTGTGCCACATGTACAAAACTGGCCTCTATCCCTCGGGACTTCTCTGGGCATGGGCCTTATAGAGGTTCCTCAAGCCTTTTGTAATTTCTGTAGCCTGTAGTGGTTCTATACATATTCATGGCACGTGGATGCAATCTTGCTGTCAATGTAAAGCCTGTGGCGATGGATTTTGCTGTTTGGATGCTGTAAGATTTCTGCTCAGGAGATTATCTTGCTCAGTGGTAATTACTCTGCAATTTCCTATGTGGTAATATAGCTGCTGGTTACAGATCCTGCTCCACCAGATCTGCAGCGTCGTGTACTGTGAGGTTCTACAGCAGCTGGGGTACGGAACTGTATGACACACAGCAGTGATGAAGATGGGTATGCTTTCACAGCATAGTTGCCATAGCCTTATATACAGTGTGTCTACCCATATCCTGTGCACCGCCATTAACTTGAGAACGGAGGCAGCTATAGGCATAGAAATGGTGTCTAGGTATAGTAAAGTAGCCATGCGCTACGCAATGAAACCATCTATAGCGCCACCTGGTGGAAAACAACGGAGTTAGCATTTTTATCTCGAAAACGGAACGAGATAGAGAAAAAAAGTGAATTAAAAATTTGTAGGGCATCATCAATTCAAAACGAATCAACACCTTGCATACAGAAATGCTATGATATGAAACCCATGACCCTCCCAAAACATTGAATGCTGGTCACGCATATGGCGCTCATTTAACTTTGATGCTCAAAGTGGCCACCATCAGCTGCAATGCACATCTGGACTCTGGACAGCATACTGCATCTTGCTGCATGTTGTGCAATATGGTAGGTGACACGTTTGCACAAGCATCTGTGATACGTCGTCATAGGTCCTGCAATGTTGGTGGAGGGGTCGCATACACCTGCTGTTTGATGTGACCTCACAGTAAGAAGTCCAATGGGGTTAGGTCAGGTGAGCATGGAGGCCACTCCACGCAGCCACCATACCCAATGACTTGTAGAAAGGTCTCCATGGGGTATCGCTTCACGTCCGCAGCCTTGTAAGTTTCACACGTTCTAATAATAGCATTTCTGTATGCAAGGTATCGATTCGTATTGAATTGATGATGCCCTACAACTTTGTAATTTCCTTTTTTTCTCTTATCTCGTTCCGTTTTCGAGATAAAAATGCTAACTTTGTTGTTTTCCTCCAGGTGGCGCTATAGGTGGTTTCATTGCGTAGCGCATGGATACTTTACTATACCTAGACACCACTTCTATGCCTATAGCTGCCGCCATTCTCATGTTAATGGCGGTGGACAGGATATGGGTGGACACACTGTATACAAAGCTTGGCTTGTTGGCCGCCAGTACTCAAAACATGTTCCTTGGTAGACCATACTACACTCTACTTTCCCAGAAGAACCTCATATTTAAATAGAGGAGTACTTTGTGTCAATCAAGGAGAAGGAAATTGATGGGAAAATACTTAGATGCAGTTTTCCTCACTGTCCACTAGGTGGTGCTGTTTCATGTGGCAGAATGCCTCTGTATACTGCACTTGTCTTCTTCTGATTAACGCAGAACTGTATTTTATTACCAGTCCATTCTCCTTAAAAGTTTAGGGATATGCCCAGAAGGTTTGTAAAGGTGGTTCACAGACATAACCACATAGGTATTTGCTACTTTCAGTGAGTGTTTTCATGATAAAGCCCCAATACAGGTGTCTGCTAAATTCCCCCATGATAGTGGTATACAGGGGCGTAACTAGAGTTTGATGGGCCCCGGTGCAAAGTTCAGACCTGGGCCCCCCCTCCACGTACATCGACATTTAGGATACAGGATAATGACACTGACACTCGGGGTACAGGATAATGACGCTGACACTTGGCTCTTACCCACAGCACCCAGATTTCCCATGATCTGAAATCCCTCTATCAGCACCCAGCTTTCCTATTTTCTGATATCCATCTTGTCCTCGGCACACTGCTTCCCCATGCTCTGCTATACATCTTTCCCTCAGCACCCAGCTTTCCCATATCAGAGCATGAGAAAGCTGGGTGCTGAGACATGATGTATATCAGAGCATGAGAAAGCTGGGTGCTGAGACATGATGTATATCAGAGTATGAGAAAGCTGGGTGCTGAGACATGATGTATACCAGAGCATGGGAAAGCTGGGTGCTGAGAGAAGATGTATAGCAGAGCATGGGAAAGCTGGGTGCTGAGGGAAAAGAGTTCTCTATGTATTATATTTCACCCCATAGTTCTCCATGTATTATACTGCACCACATAGGCCTCCATATATTATAATGCAGCCCTATAGTCCTCCTTGTATAAAGTAGCCCTCCAATTATTATAATGAATTTCTCATAGTTCTCCATATATTATAATTTACCCCATAGTTCTCCATATATTACACTGCACCACATAGTCCCCAATGTTTTATAATGCACCCCCATAGTCCATGTATAAGGTAGCCTCCATAGTCCTCCATATATTATAATGTAGCCCCCATAGTCCTATATGTATTATAACGCAACCCCATAAAACTTCATATTGCATTATGCAGCCCCATACTCCTCCATGCATAAGGCACCCCTATATTCCATGTATAAGGTGTCCTTCATTTTGTATTATGCAGCCCTCCCAGACCTCCATATATAATAATGGAGCCAGCCTCTCCAGGCCTCCATGTATAATAATGCAGCCAGCCTCCTCAGGCCTCCATGTATAATGTAGCAGCCAGCTTCTCCAGGCCTCCATGTATAACAATGCACCCAGCCTCCTCAGGCCTCCATGTATAATATAGCACCCAGTCTCTCCAGACCACCTCCATGTATAACAATGCACCCAGCCTTCTCAGGCCTCCATGTATAATATAGCAGCCAGCCTCTCCAGGCCTCCATGTATAACAATGCACCCAGCCTTCTCAGGCCTCCATGTATAATATAGCAGCCAGCCTCTCCAGGCCTCCATGTATAACAATGCACCCAGCCTCCTCAGGCCTCCATGTATAATGCAGTATCTCCAGGCCTCCATGTATAATGCAGTATCTCCAGGCCTCCATGTATAATAATGCAGCCACCCCAGACCTCCATATATAATGCAGCCTCCCCAGACCTCCATGTATAAAGCAGCCTCTATAGGCCTCCATGTATAAAGCAGCCTCTCCAGGCCTCCATATGTAATGCAGCCTCCTCAGACCTCCATGTATAAAGCAGCCTCTCCAGGCCTCCATATATAATGCAGCCTCCTCAGACCTCCATGTATAAAGCAGCCTCTCCAGGCCTCCATGTATAATAATGCAGCTACCCCAGACCTCCACATATAATGCAGCCTCCTCAGACCTCCATGTATAAAGCAGCCTCTCCAGGCTTCCATGTACAATAATGCAGCTTCCCCAGAACTGCCTTCCCAAGCCTCTGGCCACCGTTTACTCACTTATATTAAAAAAAACCCAAGTACTCACCTTCTCTCTTCCTTCCACCGCTGCTGTCCTCCCCGCTGCTCGTTCTCCCGGTGCTGCGGTCGGCGTCCTCCTGTCCTGCACTCTGTGCACTCAGCACAGCAGTCGCTCGGGAGTGACGTCATCGCACAGGGGGAGAATGGTGATGCATAGCGTGGCACCGGCCGCGCTATGCTTCATCATTACTGTGCGCGGTGACGGGGGAGACGCCGCAGCCGCTGACACCAAGTAGGGGGCCCCGGTGCCGCTGCTGACATCAGGCAGGGGGGCCCGGTGTCGGCGGCGGCAGCGGGTCAAATAGCAGCCGCGAGGTCTGTGACAGATCAGCGTAGCTCCTCTCACACTGACAGGAGCTGGCTGCTGATCTGCCTGGCGGCCGCCGGGCCCCTAACCTCCCGGGCCCGGTCGCGATCGTGACCGCTGTGACCGCGGTAGTTACGCCACTGGTGGTATATACTCATTCTCTTATGTTCTGATGCGTAAACTTCTGGACCCCAATGCAAATGTGTCAATACACATTACACATCAGACCTCTAATTAAAACATTATTTGTTACTCGCACGAATATTCGGATATTTGTTACTCATCGAGTATTTTGGTATGTGCCTTGTGAGTTTCAAGTCACCTCCCCGCATGTTTTCTGCCTGATTTTCAGCCACTAAACATGCGGATATTGCCTTTCAATAACAGTACTGCCATAACCATCTTTGCTACTGGCATTACTGTGATTGACATGTGCAGTAAAAGAAAACCACAACATAACGAAAAAAGTTTGTTCCCCCGTCTATTTGTGATAACCAGCGCAGGTAAAGTAGATAACTCCAGGCTGCAGCCCCCAGCTGTGTGCTTTATCTTGGCTGGTTATCAAAAATAGAGGGAACCCTATATTTTTTTTTTCAATTATTTAAATAAATATGGTATTCTCAGGCTGGGAGGTCCATGGTTATTGGGCCTTCCCCAGCCTAAAAATAGCAGGCCACATTCACCCAACAATTGGCGCATCAATTAGATGTGCCAGTTATGATGCTTAACCTGGCTTATCCTGATTGCCCTAGTGCGGTGGCAATCAGAGTAATATATGGGGTTGACGTCAGATGTGATTTGTCAAAAATCACAGCTGCCATAAAGCCCTGGGTTGGTAATGGAGATGCCCATTACCAACCCTGTAAGTAGAAAGAAAAAAAAACACACAATCTTTTATGTTAAGTAAAAAAAAACCCGACACCCTCTTTCACCAATTTATTAATCCCCAAAACAATCCCGCAGGTCTGACATAATCCACACAATGTCCCATGAAGATCCCAGCTCTGCTAAATCATGGCCACTGTGAGCGGTGACATTAGAACGCACGTGATCACTCACTGCGGCCTCCGGGTCACACTGAGAGCAGTGTGGGAGCTGCCAGAAGTGACCTCAGGTGAACTCAGTGCTATATTGGTCTGACTGTGTACCATGGCAGCAGCACAGTCCGACTGTCCAGCACTGAGTTCACTTCTGGGGGTTCCTCTGTGAGCCGCCAGCTGTGACTTCAGTGCCAGACTGACCGCGTGTCACAACGGCAGCACAGTCTGGCCCTGAGTTCACCTGAGGTCACTTCTGGCAGTTCTCACGGTACCCACTGTGTGAGCCACCAGTTGTGAACTGAGTGCCGGACTGCATGACATGGTGGCAGCGCAGTCCATCAGTCATGTAGGTGTGAGTCCCGGAAACCTTAAAGAAGCCTTTAAGGTAGAATTTTTGGTTATTGGAGTTCTCAGCCACTGGGTGTCGTAGCATCTGTCAACCTGGTAACTTTAAGGGAGCCTTTAAGGTTCCTGGAGTTCGCAGCTGCTGGGACATCTGGAGGCTGTAAGGTCTTACCAGAGTTCACAGCCTCCAGATGTCCCAGCAGTATTTCTGAGATGCATCCAGGCATCTTCTTCATGCTGTTGCCATTCAATCTCAGCATTTTTACAGCCCCGTCAGACATCCTGGAAGACTCCGCCGGAAAATTATTAGAATTTCCCCTTGACCTGTATTAGATTTGTTATTTGTAACGAATACAAGAATAGTTCAAAATATTCTAGACAAATAATCCGAACTTGAATATTTTAGTATTCACCCATCACTACACATTATTATTCATTAGAAGACTTCATTGCATGACTGTGTGGCATACCATGGCATAGTCGACTCAGAGGCAGACTTGGACTGGCCCACAGGAGAACAAGCGAATCCCCCAGTGGTGTGACAACATAAATCAATTCCACAGAGGCCCAACAGATAACCTCTCGGCATCAAAAAGGACTATTGGACAAGTTTGCCATGGGCACCAGGACTCCCTCTGTGCATACTATTATCATGGAAATGTCTAATATTATTCCTGTGATATTGGCAGAGGGGTATTTGTACTCTCCCACTCATCGGGGCCTTGGTGCTACTGCTACCTCTGTACCTCCTGTAGTCACACTCCGCAGTAATGTGGACCTCTGTCATTTTTTGGGGCCCACAGTCCAGGCTTGAGCTCCATTATACAGACATATGAAAGGGAAAAATTTTGTTGAAAACATGATATCAAGAAATCGCTTATAGTGCAATTTCATAATACAATAAAGTAACTTAACTAGGCCTATTCTACAAATGCAACTGCAGGATCTTCATGGTATGATACTCTTTTGTGCACTAGGTGGCAGTATTGCATCACTTTTACAGGCTATTTACAGCTGACTGCCTGATTTACATTCCCAATGTGATGTTTGCCTTTCACACTGGCGTGAATGTGTTACCTACTGGTGAAATGTACTGACTTCCATATAATTAAGGCAGAAATAACATATCTCTATCTGTAGAGGTTTCTAAACTTCTTCATCTTTGACTTCAGAAACCCTGGTTCATATATCAAGTGTGACACATACAAATAGTAAAGCGGGGGCACTGAAGCAGAACATGAAATGGACCACCCAACATTCCCACTGAAAGTGGGAGACATCGGGTAATAGTAATAATAATAATTTTATTTATATACAGTTAGGGCCAGAAATATTTGGACAGTGACACACTTTTCGCGAGTTGGGCTCTGCATGCCACCACATTGGATTTGAAATGAAACCTCTACAACAGAATTCAAGTGCAGATTGTAACGTTTAATTTGAAGGTTTGAACAAAAATATCTGATAGAAATTGTAGGAATTGTACACATTTCTTTACAAACACTGCACATTTTAGGAGGTCAAAAGTAATTGGACAAATAAACCAAACCCAAACAAAATATTTTTATTTTCAATATTTTGTTGCAAATCCTTTGGAGGCAATCACTGCCTTAAGTCTGGAACCCATGGACACCAAACGCTGGGTTTCCTCCTTCTTAATGCTTTGCCAGGCCTTTACAGCCGCAGCCTTCAGGTCTTGCTTGTTTGTGGGTCTTTCCGTCTTAAGTCTGGATTTGAGCAAGTGAAATGCATGCTCAATTGGGTTAAGATCTGGTGATTGACTTGGCCATTGCAGAAGGTTCCACTTTTTTGCACTCATGAACTCCTGGGTAGCTTTGGCTGTATGCTTGGGGTCATTGTCCATCTGTACTATGAAGCGCCGTCCGATCAACTTTGCGGCATTTGGCTGAATCTGGGCTGAAAGTATATCCCGGTACACTTCAGAATTCATCCGGCTACTCTTGTCTGCTGTTATGTCATCAATAAACACAAGTGACCCAGTGCCATTGAAAGCCATGCATGCCCATGCCATCACATTGCCTCCACCATGTTTTACAGAGGATGTGGTGTGCCTTGGATCATGTGCCGTTCCCTTTCTTCTCCAAACTTTTTTCTTCCCATCATTCTGGTACAGGTTGATCTTTGTCTCATCTGTCCATAGAATACTTTTCCAGAACTGAGCTGGCTTCATGAGGTGTTTTTCAGCAAATTTAACTCTGGCCTGTCTATTTTTGGAATTGATGAATGGTTTGCATCTAGATGTGAACCCTTTGTATTTACTTTCATGGAGTCTTCTCTTTACTGTTGACTTAGAGACAGATACACCTACTTCACTGAGAGTGTTCTGGACTTCAGTTGATGTTGTGAACGGGTTCTTCTTCACCAAAGAAAGTATGCGGCGATCATCCACCACTGTTGTCATCCGTGGATGCCCAGGCCTTTTTGAGTTCCCAAGCTCACCAGTCAATTCCTTTTTTCTCAGAATGTACCCGACTGTTGATTTTGCTACTCCAAGCATGTCTGCTATCTCTCTGATGGATTTTTTCTTTTTTTTTCAGCCTCAGGATGTTCTGCTTCACCTCAATTGATAGTTTCTTAGACCGCATGTTGTCTGGTCACAGCAACAGCTTCCAAATGCAAAACCACACACCTGTAATCAACCCCAGACCTTTTAACTACTTAATTGATTACAGGTTAACGAGGGAGATGCCTTCAGAGTTAATTGCAGCCCTTAGAGTCCCTTGTCCAATTACTTTTGGTCCCTTGAAAAAGAGGAGGCTATGTATTACAGAGCTATGATTCCTAAACCCTTTCTCCGATTTGGATGTGAAAACTCTCATATTGCAGCTGGGAGTGTGCACTTTCAGCCCATATTATATATATAATTGTATTTCTGAACATGTTTTTGTAAACAGCTAAAATAACAAAACTTGTGTCACTGTCCAAATATTTCTGGACCTAACTGTAGCACCAACATACTCCGCAGCACTTTACAATTAAGCAGGGACGTATACAGACAAAGACATTACAAAGTAACGTATATCTTGCAGCAGAAGGATGAGGACCCTGCTCGCAAGCTTATGCAGGGCACTGCGGCCGATGCCGCTGCCCCTGACTGCTGAGCCCCTCGCTACGTCCCCCATGGTCACCTCTCCCTCCTTCCCATTGTGCAATGCCCCCCGCTGACCCCCCTTCCCTGCTGGGACCTCCTCCAGGGCATATAAACAGCTGCCGGAGTCCCTCCTTCCTCTTACCACATCTGCCCTCAGGGTGAGCATCGCCGATGGACCCCCTGGAAGCAGCGGTAAGAGAAAGGAGCGGACGGGAGGGAGCCGAATGGCTTGCCTCCCTTGTGGGCACCAGCTCCCTCCTGCCGGTTCCCAGCAGCGGTGGGCGCAGGTCTTCCAGACCCTCCCGTCCACCGCAGCGTCTAAGCCCCACCACAGATTCCAGGCGCAGGGCGGCCCGGTCCAGAAGGTCCGGTCCGCTTTCACCTCCTGCTCCCGGCCCTAAGCCCCTGATCCCCCCCCACATCACGCCGGTCGCCATGGCCACCTCGCGCACCTCCCCCCGCCGGGATGACGCGGCCCCGTGTGACTCCCTGTGGCATACGGAGGTCGCGTCACATCCTGCTATCCATGTTCGCCGCGTCACTTCCTGTGATGCGGCGATCACATGATAACTCGTCACTTCCGGTTTCGGGTCCCGGACCGGAAGTGACGTCAGAATCCTGAAAAGCAACAGAATGCGGCGTTCGGCGCACATATCAGCTGTTTTTAACAGCTGACATGTGTGACTACAAGTTACGGGTGGAATCGCTTCCACCTGCAACTTGTAACCCCTTACATCTCGCTGCCAAAGTCTGGCAGCGAGATGTATATGCGCGGGCATTACTATCACGTACCACCGCCCCCACCGAAAGTCACGTGCGTGATCACATGACTTTCGTTGGTTGCCATGGTAGCACAGGGTCATGTGATGACGCCTGTAGCTACCTTGAGTCACTTGCTCTCAGTGCCGGCATACTTCCGGCATTGAGGGTAAAGCAGTGTATCTGCAGATCTCAGCTGTGTAGCTGAGATCTGCAGATAGTGCAGAGCGATCGAATTGTTGATCCATACAGCCCCCTAAAGGGACAAGTTTAAAAAAAAAAAAAAATAAATAAATAAATAAAATAAAAAAAAAAAATAAATAAATAAAATTAAAAAAAAAATAAATAAATAAATATGTATACATATATACACATATTTGGTATCGCCAAGTTCAGAAAAGCTTGATCTATCAAAATATAAAGTCAATTAAAGAATAATAATGCTATAATGCTAATAATTTTATTCACTTGGGTAGCGCTGTCCACGGCGCTTTGTATGCATTGGCGACGCTGTCCCCATTGGAACTCACAATCTAGAGTCCCTAATCTGATTGTTAAATTTCGTAGCAGCAAAAAAAAAAAACAAAAAAACACAAACACCCAAAATTACGCTTTTGGTCACCGCGTGTTTTGCGTAACATCCAATAACAGGCGATCAAAAGTAGCATCTGCGCAAAATGGTACCATTAAAAAATGTAAACTCGAGACGCAAAATAAGCAGTCATTGCGCCATAGATCCTAAAATGAGAACGCTACGGGTTTCGGAAAATGGCGCAAAACGTACGCCACTTTTATTGGGCGATCTTGTTAACACCATCAGGAGTAGTTCTGGTTAACCCCGCGTTTGTACAACATCAGGATGTAACGCAGCAGCGCCCGACTTACACAGGGACGTGTTCTACTGCTGTGTATCACAGCTGGGAACTCACCTAACACCAGATACAGTTAAAATAAATAAATAAATAAAAAATTCGCGCAAACGAATACGTCGATATCTGTTCCCTAATATCAGTGGACCAAAAAACAGTCAACAAAGAAAAGAGTCAATTCGCAAAATACTGCAATACCATTTTCAACTCCTATAAAACCCATTGGGGTTCTGCGTGGTGGAAGTACGACGAAGAATTTAGAAGATGCTTGGCATTCCAACCGTTGGGAAGTTAAGGCCACCGATTCGTGGCTTATGATGGCGCAAAAGTCCCACCAGTCGTTTCCAGGCCCACCAAACTTTTCCTCTCACCACGCTACACTTGGAGCTGCAAATGTCCGTAGACCAGGTCGCTGTTGGCTTTTCAATGAAGGCCATTACAGGTTTCAAGGACTCCACAAATACAAGCACGAATGCTCATCGTGCGGAGGCAATCACACCTCCTCCAAATGCGATAAGCAACTAGACAGGCGTCACACTAAAAATGCACCACCAAGTCCCAAAGACTCCAGTGAACGTGCACGTGGTGGAGCCATTGCTAGAACGTTACCCCAATAAGGCTGCGGCCAACGCTATTAGGGACGGTTTCAACCACGGTTTCTTTATCCCCCTTTATGTTCTCCTCAGAACTAACCTTCGCCCCCAACCTCAAATCGGCCCGGGACCTCCCACAGGTCCTGGCGAACAAACTACTGAAGGAAGTGGCGTTAGGCCGACTAGCAGGCCCATTTATAGATTTACCATTCTTAAACCCTCGCGTTTCACCCCTAGGGATAGTGCCTAAGAAAGAAAAGGGTGAATTTCGCCTCATACACTACTTGTCCTTCCCGGCTGGGCGGTCATTCAATGACGGCATCCCCACAGAGGACTCAGCAGTTTCCTACGCATTTTGACAAAGCGGTCGCACTGGTGCGAAAAGCAGGGTAAGGAGCACTAATGGCAAAATCGGACATAGCATCTGCTTTTCACCCGCTACTAGTGCACCCCGATTGTCCCACCTGCTAGGGCGCTATTTCAACAAAAAAAATTCTGTTACCACATGTGAATTACCATGGGTTGCTCCATATCCTGCTCACACTTCGAGCTCTTCAGCTCTTTCCTGGAATGGGTGGTTAAGTACGTGGCAAAGAATAAATTGGTCACCCATTATTTGGATGATTTCTTGTTCGTTTTCCCACACCAACTCTAAAGCATGCTCAACCGCGTTAAAATCTGTCCAGGCATTAGCGGATAAGTTTGGTTTCCGCTGTTGGCCGAAAAAACAGTTGGCCCTGTGACCTGCCTTTTCATTTGAGAATCGAAATAGACTCAATTATCATGATGTTTCGGCTACCACTCGAAAAGGTTGAAAAAACCACCGCTCATTGACGGGTTCTGCGCGGTTCGTAAGGTAACCCTGGCGCAAATGCAATCTCTATTAGGCTTGCTCGCCTTCGCCTTTAGAGTCATGCCCATGGGAAGGGGCTTTTCCCTGAGGCTCTGCCTGGCCACTAGCACCAGCGCTCTACGTGAGGAGCTCGGTGTATGGAGGTCCTTCATAGCTACTTACAATGGGCGTTCATGTTTCCAGGATCAGGAAGTTTCCAGCGCTGATATATCTATTTTCGGATGCTGCCGGGTCCACCGGATTCGGCCTTTACCTTGGTCCCAATTGGTGCGCTAATCGCTGGCCCAACACATGGCACCTGTCTGGGTGGACAAAAAAAAAAAAAAACTTTACTCGAGCTGTTCCCTATAATAGTAGCTACAAGTCTTTGGGCAGAAAAGTTGGCGAACAATCGGACCCGCTTCAGGACTGACTACATAAGTGTCGTCCACGCCGTTAACCACCTCGCATCTTCCTCACCACCGGTGATCAGCTTGCTACGATACTTAGTTCTTAAGTGCCTTGAACATAATATCTGGGTCAGGGCCATCCACATACCGGGGATTGATAATACTATCGCTGATGCCTTATTGCATTTGATTTTCAGAAGTTTCGAGCATTGCACCCAGAATCTGACAACAATGGCCAAAAGTGTCCACAGTCCCTCTGGACGGTCCCTGTGGACAGTTGATTCCGCTGGTTAAGGCATCCCATCAACGTGGCATTTGTATGGTAAGGCTGGGGACGAATGATTTCAATATAGTTCAACCGCTGCCTAGCCAGGTGTCCGCGGTTTTTCTTAGCAATTCCGTTGCTCGAGACATAACGCATCTACATACCAGTGGCTTGCCGGGCACAGTAGCGTAGTTGCGGGTTGCAGGAATAGCCTCTCACTTTCAGGTTCGTGGATGGACCGATGTCACCAAGGCCTTTCTGTTCAAACAGGCCGTTAAAGGCTGAAAGCGCTGGTGCACGGAGAACAGGAAGGCCATTTCATTCGCCATCCTTTCCGGCATAATAAACCAGCTAGGTGACGTTTGCACCAATGACAGCGAGGTCCTCTTGTTCTCGGCCGCCTTCTCGCTAGCATTCTTCGGAGCCTTGACGGTCAGCGAATTAGTTAGCAGGTCCCTAGGTCGCACCGGTGGTCTGTTACGCGACAATGTTATAGTTTGCAATGGTGGAGTACGGGTTCGCATAAGGCGCTCCAAAACAGATCAGCTCGGTAGAGGAGTTTGGTTCCCTATTTTCCCGTTTTCAGGTATCCTATGTCCCATCCTTACCTTGCAGCGACACTTAGAGTCTTGGGTTCCCAACAAATTCTTCTGGGAGCACGCAGAGTGATCCCGCTCATGGCGACACAACTTTCGGCATTGCTCAAAATGTCTATTTCCTACCTGGACCTACAACCAGGAGATTATGGCATGCACTCCTTCCGCATCGACACGACAACCGAGGCAGCAAGGGCCAGCTTCATACCTATCCGTGCAGTCCTGTAGTTCCCTGCCACCAGTTGTCCACTGTTTGGCACGTTTATATATTACACAAAAAAAAAAAAAAAAAAATTGTTAACCGAAATGATATACATATATTTATTTATCTAAGCACCTTCAAACCTAAAGAAACATTAATACAATGATGTTTACTGACACGATGATGGAAAATGTTTTGCATACAAGAGAAGTAACCGTTTTTCTTTTAGATCTGTCGAGACCTAGCATCTGGATCCTAGGTCACTCACACATTCTGGGCAGCACGGCGGACTGAGTCGAGACCTGGCGGAAGCGTGCTGGGAGTTTGTGACCTCAAGTTTCACTGGAGAAGAGTTCGGGGCCTGGCCTGGGCCCAGGTCCTGCCCGTGGTAGTGAGCATATCCAGAGTAGCCACTGGCCTACTGGTGCTGGTCATTCACGGGTGGAAATGACCTAGTAAATGTGAGGATCCAGGATCTGCTTGCGGTCATGCAAGTGGTCCTAGATAAGTTCAGCAGCTTCTTTCCTAGATAAGTTCAGCAGCTTCTTTCCTAGATAAGTTCAGCAGCTTCTTTCCTAGATAAGTTCAGCAGCTTCTTTAGCAACGTAGTGGGGGTACGGTCCAGTATATTACCGAGATTGAGTTGTACAGGGGCAAGGAACATAGCAGCTGTGGAAAGGTCAAGGCAACAAGTTAATATGCAGATCGCCAAATTTAAAGCATCAGGAAGAGGGATAGTGCCTGGACACGAGATGCTGGAATCAGAGGTCAGCCGTTTGGTGCTAGAGGATGGTTTTAGCCTTAATGATATAGGCCTAGACAATTTCCTGTCGGACAGTAAGGACGGGGTTGAGCGGGCCATAAGGGCCCTGTGTGGGGGTCGCAGCTCAGGCTTGGGCCTTCGCCACTCCGTGGCCGGTGGAAGAGGGATTTGGTGAGAGCCAACCTGCCACGGACGGCCGTAGGCATCGGGCCTCCTCCCTCAGGTTTAAGGCGGATTTGTGCCTGTGGTTAAAGCTGTGGCCAAAATAACAAGCAACCCCCTTTTATATCAACATTGAATGGTGTTACGTGGATACCTTCAATAAAGTACAAAAGAAAGATATTCCATGTGTGGTCTCATTCATTGCGCGGTGGGGAGGGGGAACCGGTTGGTGGGTCTCGGCAGTCTGCAGGGCACTGCGGCCGATGCCGCTGCCCCTGACTGCTGAGCCCCTCGCTACGTCCCCCATGGTCACCTCTCCCTCCTTCCCATTGTGCAATGCCCCCCGCTGACCCCCCTTCCCTGCTGGGACCTCCTCCAGGGCATATAAACAGCTGCCGGAGTCCCTCCTTCCTCTTACCACATCTGCCCTCAGGGTGAGCATCGCCCGCCCTCCCTCCCTTAAGAAGGTTCTGTTACAAGTTCGGAAGTCAAAGCTGGTGGAAGAGGGATTTGGAGAACCTACCTGCCACGGACGGCCGTAGGCATCGGGCCTCCTCCCTCAGGTTTAAGGCGGTTTTGTGCCTACGGAAAAAGGTTATGGTTCAATTTCAAAGTCACAGCCGGTGGAAGAGGGATTTGGTGAGAGCCAACCTGCCACGGACGGCCGTAGGCATCGGGCCTCCTCCCTCAGGTTTAAGGCGGATTTGTGCCTGTGGTTAAAGCTGTGGCCAAAATAACAAGCAACCCCCTTTTATATCAACATTGAATGGTGTTACGTGGATACCTTCAATAAAGTACAAAAGAAAGATATTCCATGTGTGGTCTCATTCATTGCGCGGTGGGGAGGGGGAACCGGTTGGTGGGTCTCGGCAGTCCAATCTATAAGGATATGGGTGGTCACAATAGGTAGCACATGCTTGTTATGTATGGTCCCAGCCATCATTAGAGGGGCTTTCATATAAAACTGCATGATCCGGTCATCAGCCAGTGTCTGTCACAGTGCAGTTATCATGTGCTGTATGGTGCATGGAGGATGTGGAGACAGATGAATAAGAAGGACCAGATTTTGAGGAAGAATTAGAAGGGGAAACAGGGAAGAGTTAGATTACTTAAGTGAGGTAATAAGCCTGTCTAAAGAGACAAGTTTAAAAATGTGACGGCTAGTCAGATAATCTGGGGCAGTGCATTTCAGAAAACGGGCACTAAGTCTTTGAGACGGAGGTGCAAGGTTCGCATTATGGTGGATCTTAGATCAGTTGCAAAACGGAGGGCACGTTTAGGGTGATAGACAGAGATACGGACGAGATATAGGGTGGTGCAGATCTGTGTAGAGCTTTGTGGGGGAGAAAGATAAGTTTGTATTGTATTCTGTGACAAATGGGTAACCAGTGCAATGACTGGCACAAGATGGAGGCATCGGTGAAGTGGCTGGACAAAAATAAGACCTTGGCTGCCGCATCAGGACGAATTGGAGAGGATAAAGTTTGGTTAAGGTAAAGAGTAGAGAGGTACTGGAGTCTATATGACAATGAATATAAGCAACAGTAACATTTTTTGCAGTTTAAAATGTTTGTAAAGGTCAGATTCTGGAGATGTTTTTAAGATGTAGGTAACATAAGCGAGCGAGTGAGTGATTGGATATAGAGAATAAAGATAAGTTCTTTGTCAAATATGACACCAAGACTGTGAGTGTGCTGCTTGGGAGTTATGGTTGTTCCACCAAAAGTAATTTGAATATCGGGTATAGATAGCTTAATAGAAGGAGGAAAGACAAGAAGGTCAGTTTTGGAGAGATTCAGTTTCAGATAGATGGAGGACATGATGTTGGAGACAGCAGACAGACAATCTGTTACGGGGGCTGTCTGATTATAAAAACCAAAGGGATATCAGACAGTCAGGGTCCACCGTGCAAAGTCTCTGCTGCAGACTATGGCAGAGGATAAGGGGTATCTTGTACTACGGAAGCAGTACTGACACTGATACGTCTCAGTGACACTAGAGCCAATCACGGCGTGTACTGTTAAAGTCACAGCGACTACCGTATTTAGCATTAACGTAAAAGGGATAGGTTAATGTGTGAGGAAGAGTATATAAGTGTGCCGCTGTAAATAGTAGTAGCACAAGTGCAGAATGCAATACCTCTGTTAAACTCACAGAGGCATATAGTTAGGAAATAAAGCAATTCCTCCCTTACTCGGAGGGCGTGTGGAATGGTCTCTGTTAAAGATCACAGAGACAAAAGCAGTGAGTGTGAAATGGCACCTACCTAGGTCCGTTCCTCTAGCGGCGCCAGGAGACGGACAGCAGCGTAAGCCGCACAAAGCTCCTACCTGCGTTCGCTCCACTAGTGTGCGAGGACATGAACCACTAGATATGGCACCTGCCTAGGTCCACTCTACTAGTGGTGCAAAAGAGACGGACAGCCGCACAAGCCGCACAAAGCTCCTACCTATGTTCGCTGCCCTAGAGTGCGAACATACGAACAACTGCCAGACGCAGTATAAGGAACGTTACCCTAGCGGCAACGTCCACCTACGAGTAGAATCACAAGGCCCAGCCGGACCATGTGCCTCAGGCACCTGCCTATGTCCGCTCCACTAAGATGTAAGGATACGGACTGCAGCCAAAGCTGTAAGGTACAAGAACGCTACCCTGCCGGTAGCGCTCACCTAGCATAGACAGAGAGATGCCTAGAGGGACGTGCACAGAGCGTCCACTCTCATGCATGAACCAAGAGGACTGAGCGCCGGGCGGCGTGCGTCAGGGTCTTATATAGACTCTGTGCCTCATCCAAAAAGGAGGACACCAGAACCAATCTGCTGCCAGAACGACAGCAATGACGTCACGCTGGCCTATCCCCGAGCAAAGCGTCACAAGCACATGACCAGCGACCAATCGGCATAGAAGGTGTCAGAGACATGTGACCACGTGTTACAAGCACATGACCAGCGGCCAATCAGCTTAGAAGGTGTCAGAGACATGTGACCTCGTGTCAGCGATGATGTCACCCGCACATGTACAATGGCTCCAAGAAAGGACTTAGTCTCCAGCGCTTGCACATGTGCAGTAGCAAGAAATCCGAACATAGTCTCCAGTGCTCGCACATGTGCAGTAGCAAGAAATCCGAACATAGTCTCCAGTGCCACAGCAACCGTAACACAATCCCTGGTATTTTGTATTAAGGTGGGAGTGATGTCAGGTGAAGATGTGTATAATTGGATGTCCAATTATAAGAGATGAAACTGAAAACCAAATTTGCTGATGGTTTGTCTAATAGGGACAGTATAAAGTTAAAAGAGGAGGAGGCTTAGGACTGAGCCCTGACGAACCCTGGCAGCAAGAGGAAGAGCAGTAGAAGCCGAGTAGAAGTAGAAGGAGTAGGAGCCAGCAGCAGATATAGTGAAGGAACGATCAGAGATCCAGGAGAATCAGCAATGAGTAGTGGTCATTGGATTTTGCCGTTAATAGCTCATTAGTGACTTTAGTAAGGGCAGTAATGGCAGAGTGTAGGGATAGGAAACTGGATTGTAAAGGATGAAAATGAGAGTGAAATGAGAGATGAGTCGGGACTGAGCCAAGCGTTACAGGAATTTACAGATGAAAGGAAGATTAGTGGCAGCCACAGTTCTGGTCCTAGGATGTTTTTTATTCAAGTAAAGAGGTTACGATGCTGTGTTTTAAATGAGGGAAAGATACCAGAAAAAGGAGAGAGATTAAATATTTTAGTTTGGTGGATGGTGGCAACTGGGGAGGGAGACTGAAGGAGATGTGAGGGAATGGGTCACTGGTGCAGGTTGTAGGGCGAGAAGAAGTGAAGAGCCTGGCAACTTCTTCTTTTCTGACAGATTCGAAGGTGGAAAGTGAGCTTGAGGTATGTTAGGAAAGCTTATCCAGGCTCTGAGGGGATTGTGCAAAAATGGCCTGACGGATGGGGTTGATTTTTTCTACGAAATAGGAGTCCAGATAGTCAGCGCTGAGGTTGGTTACATGAAGCTCAGTCGATGGTCATTGTTAAAGGTGGCATGAGCACTTTTATGACAAATAAATGGGCAGTAGACAAGGGAGAAAAAGCGCTTGACAAAATATGGCACTCACTCAATGAATAAAAATTACAAAGTTTTATTAGTGCATAATTAAAACCATACAGTAATACATAAAAACTGACGCCACCATATAAACCAAGGGCCCCTTATGCACCTAAGTTCTTTAACTACATAGTAATATAAATCTTGCCAAAACCAAATAGCAGAGAAGGCTCCTAATAGAGCACAAGAAAATATAGGGGAATATCTCAATACTATCAGAAAATGCAAGGTAGGACATAGTCTACAAAACAACCATATAACATAGAGGTGAAACACACCAAGCATATACTATAGCTGATATATAGTATATTCCCACTAAAACCAGATAAGGTATAGAAAAAGCCTAGCTCGTGTCAACATTAGCATACAATGAGCAGCAAAATAAGGTGCAGAGAAGACCTAAAGGTGGTGTCACACACAGCGACGGCGACAATGACGTCGCTGCTAAGTCACCATTTTCTGTGATGTAGCAGCGATGTCCCGTCCTGTCGCTGTGTGTGACATCCAGCAATGACCTGGCCCCTGCTGTGAGGTCGCCGGTCATTGCTGAATGTCCTGGTTCATTTTTGGACATTGCTCTCTCGCTGTGAAGCACACATCGCTGTGTGTGACAGCGAGAGAGCGACAAACTGAACCGAGCAGGGAGACGGCTTCTGGCAGCCTGCGGTAAGCTGTAACCAAGGTAAACATCGGGTAACCAAGCGAAGTCCTTCGCTGGTTACCCAATATTTACCTTAGTTACCAGCGTCCGCCGCTCTCAGGCTGCCAGTGCCAGCTCCCTGCTCCCTGCACGCGTAGCCAGAGTACACCGGGTAAATAAGCAAAGGTTTGCTTATTTACCCGATGTGTACTCTGGCTAGGAGTGCAGGGAGCCAGCGCTAAGCGGTGTGCGCTGGTAACCAAGGTAAATATCGGGTAACCAGCGAAGCATTTTGCTTGGTTACCCGATATTTACCTCGTTACCAAGCGCAGCATCGCTTCCACGCGTCGCTGCTGGCTCGAGGCTTGTCACTGGTTGCTGGAGAGATCTGCCTGTTTGACAGCTCACCAGCGACCATGTAGCGACGCAGCAGCGATCCTGATAAGGTCAGGTCGTCAGTCGTGATCGCTGCTGCATCGCTACATGTGACCCTAGCTTAACCCAGCGTGTGTCGCTTATCACGGCTTCATCAGGAGAAAGTGTGGTAACTTACATACCACACTTTCTCCTGATGAAGCCGTGATAGGCGTCACGAGTTGGGTTAGATCTCCTCTGCACCTTATCTTGCTGCTCATTGTATGCTAATTTTGACACAAGCTAGGCTTTTAGTGGGAATATACTATATATCAGCTATATTATATGCTTGGTGTGTTTCACCTCTATATGTTATATGGTTGTTTTGTAGACTTTGTCCTACCTTGCATTGTCTGATAGTATTGATATATTCTCCTATATTTTCTTGTGCTCTATTAGGAGCCTTCTCTGCTATTTGGTTTTGGCAAGATTTATATTACTATGTATTTAAAGAACTTAGGTGCATAAGGGGCCCTTGGTTTATATGGTGGCGTCAGTTTTTATGTATTACAGTATGGTTTTAATTATGCACTAATAAAACTTTGTAATTTTTATTCATTGAGTGAGTGCCATATTTTGTCAAGCGCTTTTTCTCCCTTGTCTGTTGCCATTGCTTGACAATTGTGCACCCTTATACATATTGCCTAACTTGAAGCTCTAGGAAGAAAATACCAAATCTTTTCACACTACATTTGTCAATTTCAATGCCAACCTATGTTTATTCCACAAATGGCCAATAGATGGCGGCACAAGCACAAGAAATGACCTGTCAGTCTTTTTGTAGTACATATTTCTGACCAGTAGGTGTCGCCATAAGACTGACTGATGTATGGTGGGGGTTTGGTGATGCCCAGGAGCTGCTTTGTGTGCTCTTACACTGGAAACTTAGAGCATGTGGAGGGACAAATGGATTCAATCATATATCAAGAAATCCTTCTGTGAAGAAGCAGAAGCTTGGGCGTCATTTAACCTTCCAACAGGGCAATATTCCCCAGCATACTAAAGTCCACCAAGGCTTATAATAAAAAGTCCTGGAAAATTCTGGAGTGGGCATCACAGTCACCTGACTTGAACCCCTATAAAAAATATTTGGTGGGATTTGCAGCACACCAACTCAAAAATGTTATTGAACTGGAGTCCATTGCCCATGAGGGAGACATGCTGCCATAGAACTGGACTAAGTACTAAAAGAGTTATCTTAAAGGGAATTAATAATCCAGAGACTGCAGTAGTCAGTAAAGTGCCATTTTACATTGAATATGGAGACAACACTTGTATTAATTGTGTTGAGCTATTTGAATTGTTCTTGTATTTGTCAAATTTGCAACGGTGATTGAATCATTTTGATTGCAGAAACAACATTGATTTGTCTTTATCTCTTGATAATCATATCATTTTGTTTGACCACATTCCACAATACTATCAGACATAAGTTATGTGAGAACCGGCCTTAAGGCCCCGTCACACTAAGCAACATCGCTAGCAACATCTCTGATAACGAACAACTTTTGTGACGTTGCTAGCGATGTTGCTGTGTGTGACATCCAGCAACAACCTGGCCCCTGCTGTGAGGTCGTTGGTTGTTGCTGAATGTCCTGGGCCATTTTTTAGTTGTTGCTGTCCCGCTGTGAAGTGCACATCGCTGTGTGTGACAGCGAGAGAGCAACAACTGAATGTGCAGGCAGCAGGAGCCGGCTTCTGCGGAGGCTGGTAACCACAGTAAACATCGGGTAACCAAGAAGCCCTGTCCTTGGTTACCCGATATTTACCTTCGTTACCAGCCTCCTCCGCTCTCAATGTCAGTGCCGGCTCCTGCTTCTTGCACATGTAGCTACAGCACACATCGGGTTAATTAACCCCATGTGTACTGTAGCTAGGAGAGCAGGGAGCCAGCGCTAAGCATTGTGCACTGCTCCCTGCTCTGTGCACATGTAGCTGCAGCACACATCGGGTAATTAACCCGATGTGTGCTGTAGCTAGGAGAGCAGGGAGCCAGCGCTAAGCAGTGTGCGCTGCTCCCTGCTCTGTGCACATGTAGCTGCAGCACACATCGGGTAATTAACCCGATGTGTGCTGTAGCTAGGAGAGCAGGGAGCCAGCGCTAAGCAGTGTGCGCTGCTCCCTGCTCTCTGCACGTGTAGCTGTGTGCGCTGGTAACCAAGGTAAATATCGGGTTGGTTACCCGATATTTACCTTAGTTACCAAGCGCAGCATCTTCCACGCGGCGCTGCTGGCTGGGACACTGGTTGCTGGTGAGCTCATCAGCAACTCGTGTAGCCACGCTCCAGCGATCCCTGCCAGGTCAGGTTGCTGGTGGGATCGCTGGAGCGTCGCAGTGTGACATCTCACCAGCGACCTCCTAGCAACTTACCAGCGATCCCTATCAGGTTTGATCGTTGTTAGGATCGCTGGTAAGTTGTTTAGTGTGACTGGGCCTTTAGGCCTAAGCCACACGGCATGAAAATTGGTGCGAGTGGAGTGCGATAATCGCGTTCCACTCGGACCAATATTAGCCTGTGTGTCAGCACCCACGAGCAATTATTTTCTCAGCCCTAATCGGACCGAGAAAACAATCGCAGTATGCTGCGACTGTTATGTGATCCTGTTTTCTCTCGCACCCATTCAAGTCTATGGGGCGAGAAAAAAATCGCACTGCACTTGCGGCACACCAGTGTACTGCGAATGCAGGGTGAGAATGGCAATTAGCCGGCTACAGAGGAGAGAGGGAGATAAATCCCTCCCACCCCTCCTCAGTGCCGGCCCGTCCCTCCTCAGTGCTGGCCCGTCCCCCACAGCTGAGGTCCGATCGCATGATTGGACCTCAGTTGCAGGGACACTAACACGACACTCGGCTCTGCTGTACTGTCAGCGTGAGCCGTGCCATGCGATGGGATCACGGTAATCCCCGTGTGGCCCCAGCCTTAAGCTAGCGTCACCTTGCTGTATGACTCGCACGAGTGCAATATGGGGAAATCTCGCATTGTTCTCAGCTAAGTTTAAGGCCTCTGACACACATCCGTGCCGCCGGTACGTGTTTGGTACGTTTTTGCAAGTACCGGTGGCACGGAGACACGTGTACCAATGCTACCCTATGGTAGCAGGCACACACACGTAAAAGCACACGGAACACAGGGCGATCTATGGCTTCAACATACCAAACAAACAGAAGGTTAATAAGATAGTACATTGTCCCAAATGTAAGACGTTAAACACGGATCTGTTACATGGGATTTGGCAATGCCCAGAGAGTCAAAAATTCTGGAAAAAAATGCAGGCGCTAATAACTAATATATGGGGGGTAGAGGTGGCGATGGACCCATTGATATGGATTTTTCATGATGACCATGTTGAACAAATGGCAAGAGTGAATGAAAAAAGAGATAGAATACCAAAGCTGTTACATAGTATAGCCATAATAGGAAAAAGGGCTTTGCTGGGCAAATGGCTCGAAGGCAAGGTTCCGTTAGAAGACGAGGTAATGAGGCAGATTAAAATGCTACTTAGAATTGAACAGAGGACAGCAGAAAAAAAAAAGACGGTTTGACCGACGCATTCTTTAAAAAATGGAGAAAATTCATGGAAAAACAATGTGAAGCTACAGAAATACAAACAATAGTTACCCCCTTCACGTACACAGAGTGGTATCTACTAGAAGACATTAAGGGAACATTGGGAAAATTAAAACAGCCATAATGTGAAGGTGTGATAAGAAGGCAAATGATTCATCTAGAGACATGTGGTGATGATAAAATGACAAAATGTGGCGTTGTTGGGTGTTCTTCGTGTGGGCTAGACAGGAGGAAAAGTGTGCTAAGTTGTTAGGGGGGCTATTTTAGAATAGAAGGAAGACGAAACATAGTTAAGGGGGGGGAAACAAGGGAAACAGGAGGAATAGTTAATTGCCAATAACCTGTTAATGGACATAGTGAATTTATACTTGCTATTTTGTTTAATAAGATGTAATGCACATGAAAATTTGGAATAAAATTTGGTGTTTAAAAAAAAACCACACGGAACGTGTGTTTGTATCGTTTGTATGTGTGTGAGTTTTCCAACACGCTCGACATGTCCGTTTTTCGACGGCATCACGCAGGCATGGACCCGCTAAAGTCAATGGGTCCGTTCCTGTACGGACGACACACGTAGCATGTCCGTCTGCTACACGTACCGTCCATGTGCGTTTTTTAGTGAGCGATGTCGGTCAATCTATTGTTTATGTGGTTGTCAGTCAATCTCCCTTTTTCTCTGTGGTTGTCACGTCAGTCAATATCCCTTTGTCGGTCGGTCTGTATCTCCCCGTCTCATACTTACCGATCCCCGATCATCAGCGCGGCAAAGAACAGCTGTGCAAAAGCTACGGCGGCTTTAACTATTTTGAAAATGTCGGCCGCTCATTATTCAATCTACTATTCCCTGCTTCCCCCGCCCACCGGCGCCTATGATTGGTTGTAGTCAGACACGCCCCCACACTGAGTGACAGCTGTCTCACTGCAAGCAATCACAGCAGCCGGTGAGCGTGTCTATATTGTGCAGTAAAATAAATAAATAAATAATTTAAAAAAACGGCGTACGTTCCCCCCATTTTTGATACCAGCCATGGTAAAGTCACATGGCTGAAGGCTGGTGTCCTCAGGATGGTGAGCCCCACTTTATGGGGAGCCCACCACCCTAACAATATCAGCCAGCAGCCGCCCGGAAAAGCCGCATCCATTAGATGCGACAGTTCCGGGAACTCTACCCGACCCTTCCCGAATTGCCCTGGGGCAGTGGCAATTGGGTAATAAGGAGTTAATTGCAGCAGCCCATAGCTGCCACTAAGTCCTAGGTTAATCATAGCAGCCGTCTCCCCAAGAGAACTTCCATGTATAACCTGTTATTAAAAGTAAATAAACACAGACATTCAAAAAATCCTTTATTTAGAATAATTAAAACAAACAAACACCCTTGTTCACCAATTTAATAAAACCAAAAAACCCATCCAGGTCCGCCGTAATCCATGGATGTCCCACAACGCTCTCAGCTCTGCTACATGAAGGTGACAGGATCGGCCACATACCATGACCGCTCTCTATCACCTCCAAGCAGCAACTAAAGTGAGCCACGCGATCACCAATGACGTCAGTCAGGTTACTCGTGACCACCACTGGATCCTCCAACTGTGACAGCGAGTTGCCCAAGTGACTGAAGTGAGCTGCGCGATCAGCGATGAAGTCACAGGTGAGTAGCGGTGTCGGGTGGGTGACTCCAGCTAGCCGCGGGTAGCCTGAGTGACGGCAGCGCTAATGTCGCCGCTAACTTCAGTTACTCAGGGGATTAGCGGTCACCGGTGATTCCATCACGGATGTCCACTAATCAGGACGCCACACTCAGACAGAGCCGTGGTATGACAATGAAGTCGGGTGAGGTTTACCCGAGTTCATTCTCATTGCTCGTCTCTGTCTGTGTCGGGTGTCAGCGGGTATGTAGCAACGACATTTTACAACACACACAGTTCAACACATACGGACACCACACGGACATTACACGTACGCATACACGGACATTCCACACGCACACACGACAAGCATACGCCATCATACGGATGTCACACATACTGGAGAAACGCCCATAAAAAACGGAACATGGACCCGAAAAATGCGGAAGTGTGTCGGAGGCCTAAGACAATGCTGCAGCTCAGATCTGTGAGTTTTTCCTCATCTCTAAATGGACTGAGGAGTCTCATCACTTGCACCCATTCAAAGCTATGGGTGCGAGTGTGTGACGCCCTGGACTAGCCAGGTAGTCACAGATAGTGCCCCGCACAACACCAGTCCCACACAAGGTAACACCAGCCAAACCACATAAACCCCAGTCACCTCCCTCAGAGCTTAATGGACACACCAGGGGGCAGAGCCAGGCGGTTGGCCACGCCCACCGAGGAGTTCAGAGGGCCTGAGGCAGGAAACTGTCAGATGAGTTGTAGTTAGAGATTTGAGAGGAGTGGAGTGGAAGCAGGCCTGTGTAGCAGGTCTGCAGAAGACTGACAGGTGTGAGGGTCATAGCCCGCACACCTTGGCTAGGAGGCAGACGGTGGCCTAGCCTGCAGGAGCCGGGAAGACGGCTCGGTGGAACCGTGGTGGACCGGGACAGGGTAGTGGCCCGCCGGTACCGAACCGGGGAACCGGAGCACACAGGGGGGTACCCAGACCCTGAAACGAGGTCCAGAAGCCACTGGACTGAGTTAATTCACTGATTGAGGTCTGGACTATAGGTCCTTTCTCACCCAAGTCCCGACTGAAGACAACAGCCCAACGAGGGGGATAGAAAGCCACCGCACAGGCAGAGAGATCCCACGGGCCAGCGTTAGCGGGCAAACGGGTTTTCCCGACATACATACAGCCGGGGAGCGGACTCCCGTCGCTGAAGCGCAGGCAGTGTACACATACACTACACGGTGCAGGAGAAAGGCAAAGATCACCGAACCGGGTGAAGGACCAGACGCAGCTGACTGCGGGCACCGACCACCATCAACTTTGTTTACTAGAGACTTGTGTGTGTCAATAACAGTGAATACAACAGTGCCATCCGGCCGAGCACCGCCCTGCACCGCCCAGCTATCCCCAACGGGTCCCGGGGCCATCATCCCTGCCCACGGAGGGGTTAACATCTTGCTGCATAACCATCTCCACCGGGTGCCCCGTAAACACAGCGGTGGTGTTCACACCTTCACCACATCCCGTGGGTGGCGTCACGAACTCAAACACGGCTTCGGCCGTACACCTACCTACCATCCCCCTACGTAGCGCCAGCATCCTTTCGAGCCACCCACCAACGAGCCCGGATCCGAGCGGCTCGGCTGCAGCCGAGCGCGGGGCGGTACAAGTGAAACATCGAACTGCACTCAAATGACATCTGATTGCAGTGCTATATATGCACAGGTTAACAATGGAGGAAATGAAGAAATAAATCCCTCCCTCTCCTCCGCAGCTGTGATCCGATCACAAGATCGGATCACAGTCACATGACACTGGGCTCACGCTTGCAGCAGAATGGAAGCGGGAGACGAGGGTCATTAGCATATCGCACCCAATGCTCTCGCATCGTATGCCATATGCCAGTGTGATTCCAGCCTCGTAATCAAGTGCTGACGAATCGAGCTTTAGTTAAATTGCTGAAGGTTTATCTACGCAATATTATTATTATTATTTATTATTATAGCGCCTTTTATTCCATGGCGCTTTACAAGTGAAAGAGGGTATACGTACAACAATCATTAACAGTACAAGACAGACTGGTATAGGAGGAGAGAGGACCCTGCCCGCGAGGGCTCACAGTCTACAGGGAATGGGTGATGGTACAATAGGTGAGGACAGAGCTGGTTGCGCAGTGGTCTACTGGACTGAGGGCTATTGTAGGTTGTAGGCTTGTTGGAAGAGGTGGGTTTTGAGGTTCCTCTTGAAGCTTTCCACGGTAGTGGAGAGTCTGATGTGCTGAGGTAGAGCGTTCCAGAGTATGGGGGATGCACGGGAGAAATCTTGTACACGATTGTGGGAAGAGGAGATAAGAGCAAAGCGCCCAAGAGGAGGATAGTCAGAGAAGCTCTCCACACACATGGGCTTGCCGGGGACCATTTCAACAATGGCAGCATCACCAGACTTCAGAGACTTGGGGTTTTCTTCCAGTTTCTTACCAGAACGACGATCAATCTTCTCCTTCAGCTCAGCAAACTTGCAAGCAATGTGAGCAGTGTGGCAATCCAACACAGGTGCATACCCAGCACTGATCTGGCCAGGGTGGTTCAGGATAATAACCTGTGCGGTGAATCCACCAGCCTCAAGAGGAGGGTCGTTCTTGCTGTCACCAGCAATGTTACCACGACGGATGTCTTTCACGGAAACGTTCTTTACGTTGAAACCAACGTTGTCACCGGGCATAGCCTCGGTTAGAGCTTCGTGATGCATTTCCACTAACTTAACTTCAGTTGTTACATTGACTGGGGCAAAAGTGACCACCATGCCTGGTTTCAGGACACCAGTTTCCACACGACCAACAGGTACTGTGCCAATACCACCAATCTTGTAGACATCCTGAAGGGGCAGACGAAGAGGCTTGTCAGTGGGGCGGCTTGGTGGCAGAATGCAGTCAAGAGCTTCAAGCAGGGTAGTTCCGCTGCCTTTTCCTTCTTTGCGGGTGATGCTCCATCCCTTGAACCAGGGCATGTTAGCACTTGGCTCAAGCATGTTATCACCGTTCCATCCAGAAATGGGCACAAAGGCAACGGTATCTGGGTTGTATCCAATCTTCTTAATGTAAGTGCTGACTTCTTTTACAATTTCTTCTTCTGCAATATCTGAGCAAATCCACAGAATACTACAGAGAAATCCTCACAGAAAGGCCTTGGTTCCACTTGTGTTTTGCATAGACGAGTGCAATCCGATAAAACATTGTATTGCACGTGCACTAGTGCAAAACTATTGGGCAGCAGCCATCTGCAATTGATTTCCCATGCCATATCAGCATGAGAAAAGAATCGTAGCATACTGCGTTTGGCAGCATTTCTCGTCTCACACCCCCCCATACAAGTTTATGGGCGCGTGTGAAACATCGGACTCTACTCGGATGTCATCTGACCGCAGTGCAATGTACGCAGAGAAAGGCGCGAAGAAGAGTGAGAAAGTGTTCCCCCCTCTTTTCCGCAGCTGTGATGCGATAGCAAGACCCGATTCGATCACAATCGGATGACCCTCGGCTCACACTTGCTGCAGAGCAGGAGTTGAGTGTCATTAGCATATTGTATCCAATGCTCTGGCATCAGAAGTGATGCGCAAGTGGAACCGAAGCCAAAGTGTGAAGTATTTTTGGCCTATTGGAACACACTCTATATCTGATCCACATCAGCATGTCCACTGTATATATTGGAGCTGCCAATTCTGCAAGAAAGATGCAGTCAAAGTGATGTCAGAGATAGTTATCCTGAAGAAAGATGTGAGTTATCCTGAAGAAAATGCACTTTGGGTCTTCTCGCTAACGCTGCTTGGACAAGAAAGCATAAAACTTTGTTTTTTTTTAAAAAAAAAAATATTTTCTATATTTCTCACATATTAAAAAAGATGCAAAAATCCAAACAATAAAAAAATCACATAAGTCCAATACAGGTAACCTTACGCGTTTCGGACAAAATCTCACATTTCACTCTGACCAACGATAGTCAATGAGGCAGAGCAGATGTGTGCGTTTTTCTAATGTCCATCCGGCATGAAAAAAAAAAAAATAGCAGCATGATGCGATTGTCAGCGTATATTGAAGGGTGCGCACTAATACAAGTCTATGGGTGCGTGTGATGCATCGCACTACACTATTGTCATCCAAGTGCAATCTGATATACGCAGATATGGAGAAATTAATCTGTCCTTCTCCCCACCTGTGCCCTGATTCTTGTATACGAGAGAATCGGATCACAGTGAATGACACTAGAGCCTGACCCGAGTATGATACCATATCGAGACCAATTCTGTTGCATTGGATACCGTACCCCAGTGTGACCCAGGCCTAAGAAAGAACATACTGCACACTGCTGTGAAAGGGAAAGCTTTCTGTCATGTTACCTTGCAAATCACAACTCATTGCTTCGGGTCTTAGCCCCTGGACGGCCCACGAGTTGCTTATTCTATTGCGTACAAGTCCTTAGGGTACATCCATGCAGGGCAAATTGTAGCAGATTTTCTGGATGAAAAATCTGTTGCATATTACAGCCCTGTGAATGTAACAAAATGTCATCATATGCCACAGAAACAGCATTGTAGCTTATATTCAGCAGCATAGTGGATTTGACATTCACAGCCTGTGAACTTTGCTACGCATCCACTAGGTTCTGTTTTTTCCCCTATAGTCCTTTATAAGGAGCCTGAATAATACATGCAAAAAATCCCTCGGTTATGTTAAGTGCAGAATCTCAGCCTTTCTGCACATAAAAGCATGAAAAAATGGCGAGTCAAATCGGTATCAAAAACACATGAAAATGATGCAAAAACAAAACAACAAAAATGGAATAATTTAATGCTATTTTTTTAATGGCCTTTCGCTTCATCTCGAGCTATGGTGACTTGATGGATGTACGGTCTGTAGGAAGATCAATCTTGTGTAAATCAAGACAGGTCCACCAGGGTCTTTTCCACTGTTATCTTGATAATATCAAACCATTGAGTTGCTGATCTTCCTCTTCACCTTGTTCCTTCTATTCTTCTGACCATGATGTCCATCACCAGTGATTGCTCTCTTCATGCGATATGTCCAAAATAGGCAAGTTGTAGCTTAGTGATCCTTGCTTCTAGGGACATGTCTGGCTTGATTTGTTCCGAAATTGATTTGTTTGTTCTTCTTACCAGCCATGGTATTGATAGCATCCTTATCCAGCACCACATTTCGAATCAAAGGCGTTGATTCTTCTTCTGTCTTGTTTCAATCTTTACCTTCCAGGTTTCGCATCCAAATGTTACCAAGACCAAACTATGTATGAGTCGTGTTTTCATCACCAGTGAAATGTTCCTCAATTTGAGGACCTTGTCTAGTAACATCATTGTTGACTTGCATATAGTTGTTCTCCTATAGACTTCCGGGGTCATTGATCCGAGTAGGTTCCTTCACAACTTCCAGTTTATTGCCGTCCAGGTTGTATTTGCCAGTAGTCAATATCTAAAAAATAAAGGTAATCTAATAAAGCTAATTGCCATTGCTAAATTTTGGTGCAGGTACCAGCAAGGGGGAAGGGGGAACATGGCTTTAGGGCACATCTACATGGGATGTAAAGTGAATGGAATATATCTGTGGCAAAAATCCATGAGTTACTTGTAGAATTTGGTGTAGATATTGTAAAATATTAAATATTGGTGAAAATCTCAAGCTCGAGCTTTTATAATATTCACTTGTGTATGTTCATGTGGCTGGATACATTGTGGACTTTCCATCAGGATTTTCTGAGCAGAATATTTGCAGCATATTTGTATACATTCCCCTGATGAGCTTTTAGTGAGTTTTTGATGTTGCAAATTTTTTTCTCCATTTCTGCGCCTATTGTGTAAATTAGGTTACTTGCATTTTTTCAGTGAAGTTTTATTGCATTTTTGACTGTGCATGTTTCCATTTGGTGTCATGTTTTAAATAAAGCTGCTTTGCTTTTGATAATCACTGTTACTTGGCTTTGACAAAATTTTAGATATGAGATAACTAGAAAACAGCATGTGCGGCCAGAGCAACCAGATCAAATGACCCAAAATGAATAAAATGTATCAAATTTTTATTGGGGTATATTTAAAAACACATAACAATAACAAACGATAAATGTAGTAGATGTCACAAAGAGTACATAAGTACACCCCAAGTGTGGGAACGACCAAATGACAATGGTGATTAAAACAACATATAGTGCAGGTCAAATGAATTAACAAGTGACTGAATAAATGTTTCAATGCAAATAATCAATGTAATGTATCAGACACAGGAAATCCATATATTTGTCACGCTCCCGGTGTCCCAGCAGCGCTCCTTACCTACTAAGCCGGTCTCACCATCCAGGCACCACTCCGTACCCACTGATCCAGCCTCGCCAGCGTACCACCGCTCCTTCCTCACTGGTCCAGTCCATGCGTCCACCGGTCACGCCTGCCATTCCTGCTCATGCTCCCGAGAGTCCTGTTCCTGGTCTCAGGAGTTTGATTCTAATGTTCTGTATAGGACCGGGCCGCGCCCACTCACCTGGTCTTATAGCCCCAGCACTGCTGCAACAGGAAATGACCTGAGGCTGTGCTGGGTATATAAGACTGGCCTCTCCATGTGGGCGGGGCCTGATCATCGCTTGTGTTTCTATGCCTTGTCTTGTGAGCTAGGTGCTCAGGTCTTTGTTCCTGTTTCCTATTACTGCCTTAAAGTACGCTGTGACCTTAGTGACCTGGTCCTGTCTTTGCTTCCTGGTACCTGCACCCGTTCCTGCCACGTTAGTGCTCCAGCTACCGTGTACCCTGCCCTCCAGGTGGGGTGCTCGGTCCAGTGGATCCACCTCTTGGGCCTACCAGTCCTCCCCGGCCCTCACAATATTCATTGCCTAATGCAACCTTATAGTGCACAACTCACCCATAAAGAAGTCCCCACATGAAGCCCAACGCGTGTTTCGCGAGATGCTTTATCAAGGGAAGAGTGGTCTCATAGCAGAACTTGCCTGATATATATACAGGACAGACCAAAAGTTTGAACATACCTTCTCATCTCTAGAACAACTGTTAAGAGAAGACTTTGTGCAGCAGGCCTTCATGGTAAAATAGCTGCTAGGAAACGACTGCTAAGGACAGGCAACAAGCAGAAGAGACTTGTTTGGGCTAAAGAACACAAGGAATGGACATGAGACCAGTGGAAATCTCTGCTTTAGTCTGATGAGTCCAAATTTGAGATCTTTGGATCCAACCACCGTGTCTTTGTAGAAAAGGTAAACGGATGGACTCTACATGGCTGGTTCCCACCGTGAAGCATGGAGGAGGAGGTGTGATGGTGTGGGGGGGCTTTGCTGGTGACACTGTTCGGGATGTATTCAAAATTGAAGGCATACAGAACCAGCATGACTACTACAGCATCTTGCAGCGGCATGCTATTCCATTCGGTTTGCGTTTAGTTGGACCATCATTTTTTTTTTCAACAGGACAATGACCCCAAACACACCTCCAGGCTGTGTAAGGGCTATTTGACTAAGAAGGAGAGTGATGGGGTGCTACGCCAGATGACCTGGTCTCCACAGTCACCAGACCTGAACCCAATCGAGATGGTTTGGGGTGAGCTGGACCGCAGAGTGAAGGCAAAAGGGCCAACAAGTGCTAAGCATCTCTGGGAACTCCTCCAAGACTGTTGGAAAACCATTTCCGGTGACTACCTCTTGAAGCTCATCAAGAGAATGCCAAGAGTGTGCAAAACAGTAATCAAAGCAAAAGGTGGCTACTTTGAAGAACCTAGAATATAAGACATATTTTCAGTTGTTTCACACTTCTTTAAGTATTTCATTCCACATGTTTTAATTCATAGTTTTGATGCTTTCAATGTGAATCTACAATTTTCAGAGTCCTGAAAATAAAGAAATCTATTTGAATGAGAAGGTGTGTCCAAACTTTTGTCTGTATTGTATATATATATATATATATATATATATATATATATATATATATATGTACAGTATATACAGTTAGGTCCAGAAATATTTGGACAGTGACACAAGTTTTGTTATTTTAGCTGTTTACAAAAACATGTTCAGAAATACAATTATATATATATAATATGGGCTGAAAGTGCACACTCCCAGCTGCAATATGAGAGTTTTCACATCCAAATCGGAGAAAGGGTTTAGGAATCATAGCTCTGTAATGCATAGCCTCCTCTTTTTCAAGGGACCAAAAGTAATTGGACAAGGGACTCTAAGGGCTGCAATTAACTCTGAAGGCGTCTCCCTCGTTAACCTGTAATCAATTAAGTAGTTAAAAGGTCTGGGGTTGATTACAGGTGTGTGGTTTTGCATTTGGAAGCTGTTGCTGTGACCAGACAACATGCGGTCTAAGGAACTCTCAATTGAGGTGAAGTAGAACATCCTGAGGCTCAAAAAAAAGAAAAAATCCATCAGAGAGATAGCAGACATGCTTGGAGTAGCAAAATCAACAGTCGGGTACATTCTCAGAAAAAAGGAATTGACTGGTGAGCTTGGGAACTCAAAAAGGCCTGGGCGTCCACGGATGACAACAGTGGTGGATGATCGCCGCATACTTTCTTTGGTGAAGAAGAACCCGTTCACAACATCAACTGAAGTCCAGAACACTCTCAGTGAAGTAGGTGTATCTGTCTCTAAGTCAACAGTAAAGAGAAGACTCCATGAAAGTAAATACAAAGGGTTCACATCTAGATGCAAACCATTCATCAATTCCAAAAATAGACAGGCCAGAGTTAAATTTGCTGAAAAACACCTCATAAAGCCAGCTCAGTTCTGGAAAAGTATTCTATGGACAGATGAGACAAAGATCAACCTGTACCAGAATGATGGGAAGAAAAAAGTTTGGAGAAGAAAGGGAACGGCACATGATCCAAGGCACACCACTTCCTCTGTAAAACATGATGGAGGCAACGTGATGGCATGGGCATGCATGGCTTTCAATGTCACTGGGTCACTTTTGTTTATTGATGACATAACAGCAGACAAGAGTAGCCTTTCAGCCCAGATTCAGCCAAATGCCGCAAAGTTGATCGGACGGCGCTTCATAGTACAGATGGACAATGACCCCAAGCATACAGCCAAAGCTACCCAGGAGTTCATGAGTGCAAAAAAGTGGAACATTCTGCAATGGCCAAGTCAATCACCAGATCTTAACCCAATTGAGCATGCATTTCACTTGCTCAAATCCAGACTTAAGATGGAAAGACCCACAAACAAGCAAGACCTGAAGGCTGCGGCTGTAAAGGCCTGGCAAAGCATTAAGAAGGAGGAAACCCAGCTTTTGGTGATGTCCATGGGTTCCAGACTTAAGGCAGTGATTGCCTCCAAAGGATTCGCAACAAAATATTGAAAATAAAAAATTTTTTTTTGGGTTTGGTTTATTTGTCCAATTACTTTTGACCTCCTAAAATGTGGAGTGTTTGTAAAGAAATGTGTACAATTCCTACAATTTCTATCAGATATTTTTGTTCAAACCTTCAAATTAAACGTTACAATCTGCACTTGAATTATGTTGTAGAGATTTCATTTCAAATCCAATGTGGTGGCATGCAGAGCCCAACTCGCGTAAATTGTGTCACTGTCCAAATATTTCTGGACCTAACTGTATATATATATATATATATATATATATATATATGGTCCAGATGGTTAATGCCAAACAGGTGGCGCATGGCCATGAAACGCCATTGCCGCCACGTACATCACCATCATTGCGCCACCAACATGTTGGGTAACATGTGATAGATATGAGTATGTGCGGATTACATACGTTTTTGATACATGTCCACTGCGGAAACGTACTAAAAACACCTGTGAATTTTTTTACCTGCAGATTTTCTGCGTCTATTTCAAGTCTATGGGGAAAATCTGCAGATAAAACTCAGTGTAGCGGAAAGAAAAATTGGCAAGTTACAGGTGAGTTTATGCTCAGTAAAAAAGAAGCGCAGTGGGCGGGAGATTTCTACACATCCCATCCACTTTGCTGGAACTGTGAGACGCTGCATTTTTGTTGCCGTGAAAATACACAGTGCTCAAAACTCCCCAAAGACTAATAGCGGGCAGGGTAATGCGGGCGTCACACGGTACGATATATCGGGCGATATGTCGGCGGGGTCACGTCATAAGTGACGCACATCCGGCATCGTTTGACATATCGTAGCGTGTGACAGCTACAAGCGACGGTGAACGAGCAAAAATACTCACCTTATCGTTGCTCGTTGACCTGTCACTCATTTTCAAAAGGTCATTTCATCTTCTGCACGCCGGTTGTTCATCGTTCCCGGGACAGCACACATCGCTCTGTGTGACACCCCGGGAACGATGAACTGCAGCTTACCTGCGGCCGCTGGCAATGCGGAAGGAAGGAGGTGGGTGGGATGTTTACATCCCGCTCATCTCCGCCCCTCCGCGTCTATTGGCCGGCGGCTGTGTGACGTCGCTGTGACGCAGAACGTTCCTCCCCCTTCAGGAAGAGGATTTTTGCCGCCCACAGCGAGGTCGTCAAGGAGGTAACTACGTGTGACGGGAGGTTAACGACTTTGTGCGCCATGGGCAACTAATTGCCCGTGATGCACAAACCATAGGGACGGGTACAATCGCATGATAGATCGTCCCATGTGACGCTCGCATAACAGTACCGATTGTCATCTATACTCTGCAAACAAATCTGTGTATTTCTTGCGGTATTTGACCTTTGGATTGTAGAATGTGTAATCCGGCAATGAATTCCATACAAAAAATGTATATACAGTACTAAAAAAATTGTTTAAAAGAACAGAGAGTCCTCAGTGGTTGATACCTTTTAAAAGGTATCAACCACTGAGGACTCTCTGTTCTTTTAAACAATTTTTTTATCTCTACTGGCTAACACGGTACAAAGATATATTTTACTTGTATACAGTACTACCAATTTATAATCCACATAACATGGAAGTGATTCAACAAGACCGGCGATTCTCTCTCTGGTTTTGATGATGGGGCATATTGGAAATTCTGATTCATTAAGACGCTTACTCTTCTTAATGAATCGGGCGCGGTGCGTTGTGGCGTGAGCCGTTATGTGCGCCTTGCCACAAATCTTACTCCTGTCCCTGTTGGAGTATGCTTTGTGGGATAGTGAACTCCGCCGTCCGTCATGAATTTGATAAGCGGGGCTTGCCCCACCCCCATTCTGACCAGCTAGGACAAAGAATGGCGTGAACATACCAACAGTCACATTTTTCTGCAATCTCGTGTTTGTACCAAAAAGTCTGTCTTTTCAAAGCTTTTCCTACAGAATCTTGCAAAAAGATTTTTTTATCTTTTTCCATCCTGAACATTTTTGCAAAGTGTAGATAAGATAAAAAGAGATCCCAGCTACTTTACTGGTAATGTATTGCACTGCAGATTTCCCTTGGATGGATCTGAGCAGAAAACCTTCAGCTAATACAGTACATGTGAGTGCAGCATAACAAGAGGATGTACTGCAGATTATGTAAAGGATTCAGATTTCTGCTCTCTTTAAGTCTCACTATATGGGCGCACTCACACTGCCATATAACACGACTGAGCGCTAAATGATGTTTATGGGGTAGCACTTGCTCCAGTGTTATACTATGGGGCAGTGGCAACATACGCTTTTTTTCTCATGCTGGCTGGGCATGAGAAAAAAATTGCTGCATACTGCGACTGGCAGCATATATCAGATGGCGTGCACCTATGCACATCTGTGGGTGCGTACAATACATTGGATTGTACTCAGGTCATATCAAGTCCAATATATGCAGAGAAAGTCAATGGAGAAGATGACAAAATTAAAGGAAACCTGTCACTAATGCTATTAACCTGCAGATATGGGGTTAATCTGCACGTTAATAGCATTGCGAATCTGCCCTGAGCATGCATAATAAATCCCACTGCCGGGAGGAAATTAACTTGAAACCTCCTGGCAGCATTCTGGATTTAGTCATTGGGTGGCGTCAGCGCAGGTTCAGTCACTGCTCTGTGTATGGAGAGTCTTGTTTCTAACAACACCTCCAGTTCTGACTGACAGCCGCTTTGCTTTAATGGAAGCTGTCAGTCAGTGGGAGCGGTTACAGCTGCTCTCTATACGCAGAACGGTGACTGAGAACTCTGCCAGGAGGATTCAAGTTATTTCCTCCCAGCAGTGGGGTTCAAAGTGCAGGTTCTGATTGCTAGTATCCTGCAAATTAACCCCATATCTGCAGGTTAATAGCATTTTTCCATGTGACAGGTTCCCTTTAATCTCTCCATCTTCTCACTTGTGCTCTGATTCTTGCATGGGAGAGAATCACTCTCGGAGAGCTTGAGCCGAGTGTCATTTGCATATTTGACCCAATTCTCTTGCATGAGAGAAAATACGCTAGTGTGATTGAACCCTATGGGAAACTATTTTGTACTTGGAGGGGTATAGGAAGAATGCAGGGGCCCTGATCTCATGCTTGAGATTTGAGACATTGTAAAACCTTTGTATGTACTCTACAATTTGCTCTGGGTCATAAACTGGTGGAGCTGCATCTCTTGTTAAAATTCCTCCGAGATTTATTGCTGTCCATAGTAATGACAGGGCGCGCGATCCTCCAAGGTAAAATTCATAAAGTACAAACTTTCCGGTTTCTATCAAATTCTTAAATAATACATTTAGATTTTTCTTAGATAGACTTGATTCTAGGAAACATAGGTGACAATTATTCAGTCCTCACTATCACTGTTATCCAGCTCTATGGAATTGCAGATGTGTTACATAAGTAGATTAGCCATCCAGGAGCTTTGTTGAAGCTGTGATGGCCGCCATATTGGTCGTTACTACGGATGATCGAATACCTCAAATATTTGGCTTTGCGAATATTTTCCGAATAGGTCGCCGCTATTCGACTTCGCAAATATTCGATGCACAATGTAAGTGTATGAGAAACCCGAATAACAACTATTCGGAACTATTCGGGCTTCCCCTAGACTTACATTGAGCATCGAATATTCACATAGCGGCGACCTATTCGGAAAATATTCGCAAAGTCGAATATTTGAGGTATTCGATCATCCCTAATCGTTACTCATCATTTCGGCTAGAGCTAAGGGACCTTCATAAGATTTACTGATTATTTATGAGAAAAATGCATAAATCTTTGCCTATGTCACACAATGGTGTCCATATGTGCAGGTCCGCAGACTTCATTGGACTTTATAGAAAAACAAAACTGTACAATACATTACATTTGTCAACTATATGAAGATCCTGCACCCCATAAATACTTTTTTAGGGTTATGCAACCTATAAAGCAAGTGGTATCTTCGGGAATCATTTTTGATATGCAATTTAGTATCGTAGACACGGTTACCAGTCTTTCTACACAGGCTGCTTGACCCCACCATACACCATGTAGGAAGCGTTATGGGAGTCGTAGACCTCAGTACCACAGGTGAACCTATTCTCATACGGTGGGCGTAGTCATACAAGTCATCATTATCACACTATTGTGCCTTTTATCTTTCTTTTCCCATTTTTTTCCCTTGAAGTCATCAAAGGAACATCTTCCATATAGGCCTGTTAGGACACCGAGGGCACAAATTAGAATTTATTCCCCCATGCATTGAATGAGATTTCCTATTAGAGCATGGATCTTAACTGGACAACACTTCTATAACACGCTACCATATAATTTGTTGACCATGCATTGCTGAGCCATTACATCTTACCACAGGACATGTTCAATTCATTAGTTTATCCCTTTATCCTATAGGAAGCAATACAACTCAATTCAAGGCCTATGGGTTATGGAAGGATCGATTGGCAGTGCATGGAAAATACATTTTAAAGGTTGACTATTTAGCATAATCCCTTTTCCTCTACTGGAACCTCCAAAGGTTTGTACATGGAATGATGCAGAAAATCACAGGGCCTTCCAGATTTGGGTAGAATAGGGTGGCAAGAATATTGGTGACGTCTACTCTTAGGTACTGTAACATGGCCACTTGTTACATGATTACCTCTTTCCAGTTTGGTGGACGCCTCATTGGTTATTGCTGGGAGCTGGGTTAAAGTGTTGTAAGAGGGACAAACACACAGCTAGATGTCATAACTGTTGGAAAATCCTATTTCTACACCAGGTTCCCAGTGCGACTACTACCTCTATATGGTTTTATAGCTACACCACTGTCCCGTTTATAGCTACACCAAAGGTCTGATTCTACTGTTACCTCTGCACCCTCCTATACCAACCTGGAATATTACAGGGACCAGAATTAGTGAATTTTCAGAACACAGTACAAAACATGTTGCCACTTTATGGGCAAATGGTAACTATTGGACTACAGTGTTAAGGTGAGATTATTGTAATGATTGCTACAGGATATCACAAAAGTGAGTACATCCCTCACACTTTTTAAAATATTTTATTATATCTTTTCATGGGACAACACTGATAATATGACACTTTGAAACAATGTAGTCAGTGTACAGCTGTGTAACAGTGTAAATTTGGTGTGCCCACTAAATAACTCCACACATAACCATTAATGTCTAAACCACTCGCAACAAAACTGAGTACACCCCTAAGTGAAACTGGCCAAATTGTGACTAAAATATCTATATTTTGTGTTGCCACCATTATTTTCAAGGACTTCCTTAACTTTCTTGGGCATTGAAGTTCACAGGAGCCTCTGGAATCCTTTTCCATCCTTCATGATGACACCATGGAGCTGGAGGATGTTAGAGACATTGTGCTCCTTCACCTTCCGTTTGAGGAGCCCCTACAGACGGTCAATAGGGTTTAGGTCTAACACCTTTACCCTCAAGTTCTTTAGCAAAGCAGTAGCTGTTTTGGAGGCCTGTTTGGGGTCTTTATCATTTTGGAATTCTGCCCTGCAAACCAGTTTCCAAAGGAAGGGGATCATGCTCTGCTTCAGTATTTCACCGTACATGTTAGCATTCATGGTTGGCATTCATGGTTCCCTCAATGAACTGTAGCTCCCCACAGCCGCCAGCACTCAAGCAGCCCCAAACCATGACACTTCCACCACCATGCTTGACTGTAGGCAGGACACACTTGTCTTCATGCTCCTCACCTGGTTGCCACCACACACCCTTGACACCATCTGAACCAAATAAGTTTATCATGGTTCCATTGGACCACAGAACATGGTTCCAGTAATCCATGTCCTTAGTCTACTTGTCTTTTGTGCATCATCTTTAGAAGAGGCTTCCCTCTAGGACAATAGCCATACAGACCAATTTGATGCAGTGTGCAGTGTATGGTCCGAGCACTGACAGGCTGACCCCCCACCTCTTTAACCTCTGCAGCACTCATATGTCTATTTTGAAAAGACAACCTCTGGATATGACGCTTAGCACGTGCACTGAACTTCTTTGGTCAACCATGGTGAGGCCTGATCTGAGTGGAGAGTGTCTTGTTAAATCGCTGTATGGTCTTGGCTACCGTGCTGCCGATCAGTTGCAGGGTGTTGGCAATCTTCTTATAGCCTTGGCCATCTTTATGTAGAGCAACAATTCTTTTTATCGGATCCTCAGAGAATTCACTTCCAGTGACCAGTATGTGTGAGAGGGATGACACCAAATTAAATACACCTGTTCCCCATTCACACCTGAGATCTTGTAACACTAATGAGTCCCATGGCACTGGGGAGGGAACATTTCTAAATGGGCACAATTTGGCCATTTTCTCTTAGAGGTGTACTCACTTTTGTTTCCAGGTTTAGACATTAATGGCTGTGTGTTGAGTTATTTAAAGGGATTTACATTGTATCAAAGTATCATATCTTCAGTTTTGTCCTATGAAAAGATATATTTAGAAAAATGTAGGGGAGCACATCACTATCGCCCATAAACAAAAATGTAAATTTTTAATTTTGCCCAAATGTGCACCAAAATGTGAGCTCAGGCATGGATACTATCTGTATGAACCTGTCCTCACCCCTCCTCCTCCTATATGTGGTATGCTGGGAGGAGGACGTGGCTGACCTGCAGAAACCTGTTTAATGCGGGAGTTATTTGCTCAATGAGTCAGAGGCTTGGGAGCCAAAAAGGAGAGTAAAGTAATAGGTATTTTAACTCTTTATACAAGCTTTTCTGTATCTTACAAGACGATATACACAATATGGCTCTGATCATTTCATTGTGGTCACATGGGGGGAACGCCAGGAGTGCAGATGGAGAGGGCTCATAGGAGGACCCACTTCTGAATAAGAAGCCACCCGTATTATAAATGGCACAGGGGCTGGAAGGTCTATTACAGATTTTGCATGGGGCCCAAATTAAGCATCAAAGGGGACAGTTTAGATGCAGCAAATGTGGTGAATATGACTGGTGGCATTAGGTTGGTTTCACACCTTGGTTTTTCATGGCTGAAACATGGACCACGATGTACTGAACGGCTGCAGGTATTTTGACCTGAAATTGACAGCCTCTTTGGCATATGTGAAGTTGGCCAGTTCAGGCCAGGAGAGCCGCGGCCAGTGCATACATCCGTGCTTGCACCATGAAACACGGATATGAGAAACCAGCCATCCTTAAGTCATTGGTGCCCCAGAGGTGGAAACATTCTCACCAGGGGCAGACATTTCATTGGTGCAACCTGTGCAGCCGAACAGGAGCCCAAGAGGTAAGGGTCCATTTCTAACTCCTAAGCTGGTTGAATTTTGCATTTTGATGAGTTATTGAACTGAAATGTGCCCATATACTGTTCTAGCACAGGGGACATTTTTTGTCTGTGTCCACCAGTGACTGTGTCACCCTTATTACCTTCCTGACAAAGTCTTGCCATGGCTGCTCAGAAACATTGCTACTAGAGATGAGTGAACCCGAGATTCATTGTACTGAACATAGATTTTACAAATATAACAGGGTTCGGAGTTGGGGTACTTTATGTACGCAAACCACTTGGGGGAGTATCACTGTGCTCAGGTACACTCAGTGCTCAGCCCAGTGTGAGCCGCTTGCAGTGTTTGAATGGCTTACACTGGGGGTAAAAACAGCATGACCGATGTGCACAAAAAAATGGAAAAACCTCACCCCCCTGTCCCCGGAAGTGATCTGTTTAAGGCTGGTTGCATGTGGGCAGAGACCCAAACTGCCCAGTGACCTCCATTAGGGTTCAGGTCAAGTCTGGGTCCCAAACTGAACTTTATCTTAAGTCCTGCTGAACCCGCCAAACTGAACTTTTACGAGTCCACTCATCTCTAATTGCCTCCATATTGTGTTGACTTCAGTGCTTCAGAGTTGACCAGTTTACCTCTTTCTGTGTTAGATCTTTTTTATTTTTTCTTGTTGCTTTTGATAAAGTTTTTCCTCCGGTGCACACTATTGATCGACTTACATGTAGTACTCTCTCATTCTTTAGGAAGAGGTTCTTTAGCAGCTGTGGAGTGCATTATACAATACCATGCTCCAGCTGCTGAAGAACTTCATTATACAAACCTCAGCTGCTGGAGAACACCATTATACACTTCAGAAGTTGCAGAACATTCTAATATATCCTGTAGCTGCTGCAGATCTTCTTTATTGAAAATAATGAGGGATTTTCTTATCAATCATTAGTGGGCAGATGGTAATAATGGATTTGTGCAGGACCATAAATTGGTAGAATATGGGTAATGGTATACTTGCACTATAGAGTATATGTTGTACATGGTATTCGTACGTGCTCGGTATAAACATGACATGTTTTTGTGTTACTAGTGCTATGTAAGTGGAATCCGCCCCAGGGATCAGGGTGTGTTACGATGCATTTGGCTGACAGATGGCTTCGAGTCTGGGCTGGGCCCCCAGGGATGGGCGCAGGAGGAATGCGAGAGCTCAGCATATTTTCTCAAGGTGCTGAGAACATCTCAAGCTCCGTCCGAGCCTGTGAGATTCTCAAACATGGGCCGTAGAGAAGATGCACATAGGGATACCACAGTGCATAATACGACTGTATTGATCAGTGGTGTAACTAGAGTTTGATGGGCCCCACCCTCCAACCGTACACTGACACTCGGGGTACAGGATAATAACGCCGACCCTTGGGGTACGGGATAATTACGTGACCCTCGGGGTACGGGATAGTGTCCCTGACACGTGGCTCTTTCCCTCAGCACTTATGTTTCCCATGATCTGAAATCCCTCTTTCTATTAGCACCCAGCTTTTCTATGTTCTGATATCCATCTTGTCCTCAGCATTCACCTTCCCCATGCTCTGCTATACATCTTTCCCTCAGCATGCAGCTTTCCCATACTCTGATATACATCTGATATACATCTTTCCCTCAGCACTCAGCTTTCCAATGCTCTCTGCACTACTGAAGGAAAGATGTATAGCTGAGCATGGGAAAGCTGGGTGCTGAGGGAAAGATGTATCCCTCTGCACAAAACTTTCCCATCACATGCTTTTTATCTTTGTCCCCCCTTGTATATACAGTGTGGAAATACAAGTATTTAGTCAGCCACCAATTGTTCAAGTTCTCCCACTTAGAAAGATGAGAGAGGCCTGTAATTGACATCATAGGTAGAGCACAACTATGAGAGACAAAATGGGAAAAAAAAAATCAAGAAAATCACCTTGTCTGATTTGGCGAGATTTTTTTTTTAAAATTATGGTGGAAAATAAGAATTTGGTCAATAACAAAAGTTCATCTTAATATTGTGTTATATATCCTTTGTTGGCAATGACAGAGGTCAAACGTTTTGTGTAACTCTTCACAAGGTTGGCACACACTGTTGGTGGTATGTTGGTCCATTCCTCCATGCAGATCTTTTCTAGAGTAGTGATGTTTTGGGTCTGGCACGGACTTTGTACTCTCTACAAAGGTTTTCTATGGAGTTTAGATCTGGAGACTGGCTAGGCCACTTCAGGACCTTCATATGCTTCTTACGAAGCCACTCCTTCGTTGCCCTGGCGGTGTGCTTGGGATCATTATTATGTTGAAAGACCCAGCCAAGTTTCATCTTCAATGCCCTTGCTGATGGAAGGAGGTTTGTACTCAAAATCTCACGATACATGGCCCCATTCATTCTTTCATCTACACGGACCAGTCGTCCTGGTCCCTTTGCAGAGAAACAGCCCCAAAGCATGATGTTGCCACCCCCATGCGTCACTGTAGGAATGATGTTCTTTGGATGCAACTCAGCATTATATTATGCAGCCCACATACCATTTAATGCACCCAATTGGCCTCCATGCATTATAATGCATCCCCATAGTCCATATATAAGGTGTCCTTCATATTGTATTATGCAATCCTCAAATGGTTTAATGCACCCCCTTAGTCCATGTATAAGATGTTTTTCATATTGTACTATGCAGCCCGCATACCGTTTAATACATCCCCATAGTCCTGTGGCCATCGTGTACTCATTGATTAAAAAAAACAAAAAAAAAGTAAGTCCTCATCTCTCCTTGTTCCCCTGCTGCTCCAGTCAGTGTCCTGCGCTCTGCAGTCACAGCACAGCAGTTGCGTAATAGTGACATCACCGCACTCTGCTGCACTGAGACGTCGAGCGCAGGCACAGGGGGAGAATGATGAAGGATGGAGCGGAGTGCTCTGCTCCATCCTTTATCATTAGTTTCTGCAATGACAGGCGAGGGCCCACAGGCGAGGGGGAGCCAGGTGCCGCCACTGGCACCGGGCCCAACTGACTCAAGGGCCCCATAGTGGCCACTAAACAGTTCAGCTCCTCTCTCACAGAGGAGCTGGCTGCTTCTCTGCAGGGCAGGCGCCGGGTCCCTAACCTTGCCGGGCCCAGTCGCAGTCGCGATCTCTGCGACCACAGTCATTATGCCCCTGGTATTGATCCGAGTTCTGGTGTAATTCACAGCAGAGGCAATTGCTGCATTATAAAGCTTTACCCTGCTATTTCAGAGTCATATCAATGATTATATGAACTCTGCTGCAATGGCCGCCTGTTACTCCATATCATTATTACACACTACTCCATCAGAAAAGATGTCCGTTTTTTTTGCCCATAGCAACTATTTTACTATTGCTTTTCCAGTGTATCTTATAAAAACAAAAGCTGAATTTTGATTGCTTGCGAATGAACTTTTGTAGACTATCTATCAGGCTTTATATGACTGCTTAGTTTGAGTATAGTATATCTACCAAGCTTAATATGGCTGCTTAGTTTGAGTATAGAATATCTACCAGGCTTAATATGGCTGCTTAGTTTGAGGACACGCCCAAGCCCCCATACACTTTAGAGCTGTCGGCTCAATGAAGATTTTTTCGATCATTTGACTGACAGCTGTTTCGCTTAGCTGTGCTATACACAGGAGCGCTTGCTCTAGTAGAGAGCCACTGCCTGAGATCTCTGCCGTTGGCTTTTTTCTAAGAGAACAAAAATATCAGCTTTTCAAAATTGGACATGCCAGATTCTTTTCTCCCCCAAGAGTCATGTATCACTGGCCCCTCTACACATTAGACTGTTGTCAGAATCCATCCATATGACAGCTGATGTTGTACGGGAGCCTTGAGTCCACAGAAGAGGACCCCTGTGCAAGAACAATTTATGGGCCCTTTGCAGCCCAAGAGCTCCTCTTAATGCACAATTCCTCCTGATTTAAAGGTGGAAATGGGCCCTCTTAACTCTTGGGCCCCTTTACAGCCGTAGAGGTTGCACCAATGATATGTTCGACCCTGCTTGAGGGACCACAAATATGCGTGATCAAAATCTCCTCTTACATACTTGTTCCATGAGCCAAACAGTAGTATAGCCCCATAGGCTGCCACGAGTGCTGCATTAAGATTGTGAATTAGAAAATTATGGATGATTTTTCTTAAAAAAAACAGCACCAAGCTTGGATTGAGCAGCAGTGCCGCACACAACCTGAAGGAGTGACATTACTTTGGAAGAAAACAGTCATATTTTCCTAACTCGAAGCAATGTTTTAAGATTCTGTATAACTGGATGATGTATGGAGCCATAACATGTCTTGGACAGTCTTCATAGACCAGAAAACATATTTTTAATGGTACAACCTATTCTTGTTCTGTCCGGGGACAAATATATTATACTACATATAAAACATTTCAAGACTTGAGTGTCAAGAATGAAAAATTAGAAAATATTACATGTACACCCTTGTTTCTGGAATCTGTTTTTTATATTTTGTATATTGTGTTCCTGGAGTAAGAGTCTAGTAACAGTCCTCAGTTTCGGAGTAGTTTATGGAAAGCTTGCAGTGGCCTAAAATCTCAAGTAGAAGAAACTGATGAAGACAAGTGGTGCACTGTCAAGGCTGTTGCAAAAGCGCATTAATACACTTGATGCCATGGCTGACCTTGAGGCAAAAAGGCATTGTGTAGTTGTCGCGGGCGGCGGGGCGCTGCGCTCACCACGCTTGGGTCCGGCGCTGCTGCTGCTCAGTGGCTCGAGCGGGCCGGATCCGGGGACTTGAGCGGCGCTCCTCGCCCGTGAGTGAAAGGGGTGGTTTGTTGTTGTTTGGGATGTCAGTTTGTGACGCCACTCACGGTGTGTGGTGAGGTTGGGGCACCATCGCTGCTCTGAACGGGGATCCCGGGAGCGATGACAGGGAGCAGCTGAGATGTTTTCCTCCCCTCCATGGGTAGGGGGATTTTGGTAGTCCCAGGGCCCGGAGTTGTTGTCTGTAAAGTGGATTGCGGGGCTTGGCCCGGTGCAGGGTCGCGGGGCAGCGCAGTGCCAGATGGCACAGTGGTACTTACTCAGCCAGTAACGTACACGGAGTCTCTGGTAAAACAAACGGCTGGATGGACGAGTCCCACAGACGGCTGCGACGGTCACTCCTGGTAGGTTGGCGGTAACTGTCTCTCCCTGCACCGGTGTTATGTTCTTGGCCTCGATGGCTTCCCACCAGTAACCCGCTCCCCAGCGGTATATTTGCCGGAGGAGCCTCTTTTGCCCGCAGGCGCTGGCCCTGGGAACTCTAGCTGTGGCGGTAGCTGTATTTCCCTTCACGGTTGAGCGGTTGCCTTTAGTCGGGTCTTTACTGCTGGGAAACCCCGGAGGTTCCCATCGCTGACGGATTTGACCGGTTTAACGGCGACTCCAAGTCTGGTCGGGGTCCGTAGGCTCTGCCGGATGGTGCTGGCTTCTCTTCGCTCCCCGATCCGGTACCGGCGGGCCACCGCCCGTCCCCGGTCCTTACGGTTGTGCATCAATCGGCCTCTCCTGCAGATGGTCACCACCGTCTGCCAACCTTGCTCTCAGGTGCCCGGGCCATGTACCCGGACACGGTCAGTCTGCTCCTCTACTACCACTTCCCTCCTTCACTTTCCCTCACAGAACGCTAACTAACTTGTTTTTCCCGCCTCCAGGACTGTGAACTCCTCAGTGGGTGGAGTCAACCGCCTGGCTCCGCCCCACCTGGTGTGGACATTAGCCCCTGGAGGGAGGCAACAAGGATTTGTGTCTGACTTAGGTGTTCCTAACCGGGGTGTGGGGTGTGTTGTTGCAGTACCTGTGACGTCCTGGCTTGTCCAGGGCACCACATAGTCCTATGTAAATAACACCAGAATGTAAAGATAAAATGAGGTATAGTCAATATCTAGGTAGCAGCTTTAAGAGATAGTCATCGGGGCCCTACTTCAGGTGGGCACAATGAAACCATTGGGTTGATGGAATTATGGTGTAGATATTAGGACTGTAGCCATATATTAGTGGGTGCTGGGTTCATACAGTATATAGAAATATTAGATTTTCCTGCAGAGGTAAGGACTGATGTGGGTGACCATAATAATTGTTATAATTTTACCAACAGAACTATTTTGCTATGTAAACTGATATCACATTAATATGACCTATGTGTAATGTGTAACCTATGTGTAATGTGGTATGATCATACTAAATACAGTGATATTTGGATGTAGAGTGGATCAAGGTATAGCTCTTGCACCAATAGCTTCACATTATACTTCTGATGGAGATTTTATAGGTTAATTTTTTTGCCCTTGTTTCTAGCAAATTTATACATTTCATAGAGTAGGCCTACTCGTCTACTCATCTCCCAGTCTGTCCTAGTTGTCCCATTCACTTTGCCATTGAATGTCCAGAACTTGTGCATAACTCATCTTTTTCTTGTTATTGCTAGCAAAGCAGAATGAGATAGGTCTAATTGACTTGGGTGTGAAAACCAGAAAACACACTACAGCCATTCTGATCTATGCAATAGGGTCCTCTCATATAGGTGTTACTAGATGCCTCAAAATCATTTACTTGTGTAGCTAATTGACAGGCAGAATTGTATCCATTTTGTATGTATAATTTTATTTAAGATGACCTGGCATCTTATACTACATACTGTATATTAGCTTTGTAATACTGCTAGCCCAGCACAAAACTCTGAATATTCCCATAATCCTCCTCTTGTGCTATAGTAAGGCGGGAGTCCATGTGTGCCAAGGTTTTGGCTGCTCCCATCCTGACTCATAGCTATAGGTGTGTCCACACTACAGGCCGCACCTCGCCTCTCCCCACCCTGAGAAAGCTGATTAATCTCCACCTTTGTATTCTGCAGATTAACAACCCAAGCTTCGTCAGGATAATTTACTTTGGAATCGGCTGTGCCCACAAAATGTGCCGGTTATACTATCATTTTTGGGGGATAGCCAAAACTATCAGAAAGCAGCTTTCATCCAGCATTCCCCTATTTTGTGTTTAAAGACCACAACGAACAACAATAGCAGCAAGTTACAGATAAGACCTCACAGCTCTATTGACTTTGGCCAGTGCAGAAATGTAGTCCTTCTTCCACAGATCCGTTCAATTAAATCCGCTTTTATTTCAATTTTTTTTCGCTAAGCCCCACATTTATGAGTTAAGATATCAAGACTTATTGATTTCATCTTAAATTGGAAGACATGATAAATGAATGTAGAGATGGATGCTCCACGTGTTTTAAGCCAGCTTTACACCTTACAATTAGGTGTGCGATCTCGTATGCGATGTGACACGCCCAGGTCGCATATGCGATTGAATGAGTTTGCACGTAGGTCGTTCATTTGCTGTCACACGAGCGTTAGTAGTCTATGTTAAATTGATCAATTTTGTGTGCGATCCTTTAGATCATGTGTTCTGTGACGTATGCATTGGGCACCTTTTTTTTTTTTTTTATTTATTGACTTGCCAAGCGTGTGTAATGTGTAGGGGATGCGTTTTTACTGTCATCTGCCGTTCAGCTCTGCTACATGGCCGCTGACAGCAGTAATAGACAGCCATGTAGCAGCGGTGAATGTTAGTTCACAGCAGACACAGACAGAGCCGCACTGTCAGAATGAACTCGGGTGAACTTCACCCGACTTCATTGTCATGCTGCGGCTCTGTCTGTGTCGCGTCCTGATTAGCGGTCACCTGTGAAGGACTCACCGGTGACCGCTAAACTCCTGAGTAAGTGAATTGAGCAGCCCTCTCTCATACTCACCGATCCCCGATCCCCGGCGCTGCACGGCGTTCACACTGCTCCGGCAGCTTTTACTGTTTTGAAAAAGCCGGCCGCCCATTAAACAATCTCGTATTCCCTGCTTACCCCGCCCACCGGCGCCTATGATTGGCTACAGTGAGACACGCCCCCACGCTGAGTGACAGGTGTCACACTGCACCCAATCACAGCAGCCGGTGGGCGTGTCTATACTGTGTAGTGAAAAAAATAATTAAATAATTAAAAAAAACGGCGTGCGGTCCCCCCCGATTTTAATACCAGCCAGATAAAGCCATACGGCTGAAGGCTGGTATTCTCAGGATGGGGAGCTCCACGGTATGGGGAGCCCCCCAGCCTAACAATATCAGCCAACAGCCGCCCAGAATTGCCGCATGCATTAGATGCGACAGTTCTGGGACTGTACCCGGCTCTTCCCGATTTGCCCTGGTGCGTTGGCAAATCGGGGTAATAAGGAGTTATTGGCAGCCCATAGCCGCCAATAAGTCCTAGATTAATCATGTCAGGCGTCTATGAGACACCCTCCATGATTAATCTGTAGATTACAGTAAATAAACACACACACACCCGAAAAAATCCTTTATTATAAATAAAAAACACAAACATATACCCTGGTTCACCACTTTAATCAGCCCCAAAAAGCCCTCCATGTCCGGCGGAAGCCAGGATGCTCCAGCGTCGCTTCCAGCTGTGCTGCATGGAGGTGACCGGAGCTGCAGCAGACACAGCCGCTCCGGTCACCTCTACACAGCAAATGAAGACAGCCGGTGATCAGCTGAGCTGTCACTGAGGTTACCCGCTGTCACTGGATCCAGCGGTGGATGCAGCGGTGACCGCAGGTAACCTCAGTGACAGCTCAGCTGATCGCGCTACTCACCGCTGCTCCGGTCAGCTCCAGTCAGCAACTGAGGTGAGTAGCGCGATCAGCTGAGCTGTCACTGAGGTTACCCGCGGCCACCGCTGCATCCACCGCTGGATCCAGTGACAGCGGGTAACCTCAGTGACAGATCAGCTGATCGCCGGCTGTCTTCATTAGCTGTGTGGAGGTGACCGGAGCGGCGGTGTCTTCTGCAGCTCCGGTCACCTCCATGCAGCAGCGCTGGAAGCGACGCTGGAGCATCCTGGATTATGCCGGACATGGAGGGCTTTTTGGGGCTGATTAAAGTGGTTAACCAGGGTATATGTTTGTGTTTTTTATTCCTAATAAATGATTTTTTTCGGGTGTGTGTGTTTATTTACTGTAATTTACAGATTAATCATGGAAGGTGTCTCATAGACGCTTGACATGATTAATCTAGGACTTATTGGCGGCTTTGGGCTGCCATTAACTCCTTATTACCCCGATTTGCCAACGCACCAGGGCAAATCGGGAAGAGCCGGGTACAGTCCCAGAACTGTCGCATCTAATGTATGCGGCAATTCTGGGCGGCTGTTGGCTGATATTGTTAGGCTGGGGGGCTCCCCATAACGTGGAGCTCCCCATCCTGAGAATAGCAGCCTTCAGCCGTATGGCTTTATCTGGCTGGTATTAAAATTGGGGGGGACCGCACGCCGTTTTTTTTAATTATTTAATTATTTTTTTCACTACACAGTATAGACACGCCCACCGGCTGCTGTGATTGGGTGCAGTGTGACACCTGTCACTCAGCGTGGGGGCGTGTCTCACTGTAACCAATCATAGGCGCCGGTGGGCGGGGTAAGCAGGGAATACGAGATTGTTTAATGGGCGGCCGGCTTTTTCAAAACAGTAAAAGCCGCCGGAGCAGTGTGAATGCCGTGCAGCGCCGCGCCGGTGATCAGGGATCGGTGAGTATGAGAGAGGGGGTAAGAGGGATAGCCTGACATGGACAGAGAGAGAGGGACAGAGATAGTGACCGACTGACAGAGATTAGTGAATGACAGACATTGTGAGGCACTTCAGAACGCAGCTTTTCAGCTGCGCTCTGAAGCAGACCTTTTTTAAGCTGCGGTGCAGAGCGCACACCTGCGCACATAGCCTCAGACATCACAATCGTATGAGGGATGTCACACGTTACAATTGACTAGTTTCGTACAACAAAACGTCCAATGTATGAGGAATAAACGACGTGTATGCGATCACCGTATTTTCGTTCAATATCGATCGCACGTAGGTTTCACACGCAAATACGTCACGAACGATGCCGGATGTGCGTCACTTACAACTTGACCCCGACGACGGATTGAAAGATCTATTGAAGTGTGTAAAGCAGGCTTTAGACACAAATGTCGTATGTAATAGGTAAGGAAGAAAGTCCAAGGTGGTAACGGTATATCCATGATCCGGATCACGAATGTGCAGTTACCTCATTGGACTTTCTTCCTTATCTGTGTAGCTGTAGCATGGTGGTTAGTCTTGGACCCTCGGAATTTCATTCGACGAGACATGTACTCTATATTATTGGCGTAGTGAGCACAATCAAGTTTTCTTATTTCTGTTTACATATGTAATACTACACATAACATGACAAGTGCATAAAGTATATTACTAATGTGACATCCAATTAACTGTAAAAGGGAATAACCAAAGAATAAGTGATAAAAGCAAAAGGGTTTATATGATAGTAATATGGCTGTAGCTCTTGATTTGGTCTAACACAAGGTTTCACCTCTTTGAGCATGAGTGTAGCATACAAATCAGGCGGCACTCGATTGTAGTAGATAACAGCACTTCTTTACTTGACATCAACTTGTTAGCAGGTATTTATGTTCCGCCCCCATGCCAGCAGCCGACGCAGCTCGGATCCGGATCCGCTGCGTGGCTTGAGGGATCCTCCGGACTCAGGGGTCACGCGGACACGCCGAATGAAAAGGGGTACATAGTTGTATGGCCTTGACCGTATATTGTTCGTGACACCACCCACGGTGTGTGGTGAAGTGGGACACCACCGCTGCTGTTGTGGGATACCCGGAGGAGATGTAATGGCAGCCGGATGTTAACCGCTCCGTGGGTAGGGATAATTGCCCCGGGGCCCAGTGTATCTGTGCAAGGTATGGCGGTGGCAGGGGCCTGCGCGCCCGGACGTAGCAGGGGATGTTTGGTTACTCACGAGTAAATGAATCACACGAGTCTTTTGGTAAACCAAGGTGCTGGTGGCCGGCCGCCGCGGCCGCTTGTATTCTGGTCCCCCACCTGGGCTGCTGGTCGCTGTCTCTTCCTATGCACTGGTTGAGGTTGTGTGTTTGGACTTCCCGGTGTGGAACACGGGAGTCCGCTCCCGGCTTTCTGTGTGCCTGAGGAGCCGTTCCCACTGACGCTGACCCAGTGGGATCTATGGGCCCTGGCGGTTGCCCTATCCCTATCTGAGGGTGGTTGTCTGCTTTTGGGACTTTGGTTGGGACAGGACCTGTAATCCTGCCCTCAATCGGTTGATTAGCTAGGCCGTTGGTTCCGGTCCTGGCTTCAGGGTCCGAGTACCCCCTCTGTGCACGGTTTCCGGTCGGGTCTCTGGTGTTGGTACCGGCGGGCTCCAACCCTGCTCCAGTCCTCCTCGGATCTGCCAAGGCGTCTTCCCGTATCCTGCCAACTAGATCACCGGCTGCCACCTAGACAAGGTACCAGGGCTCCGACTCTGGCACCGTTCAACTTGAACTTCTCCTCTGCTGGAGCTACACCTAACTCCAGCCCACACTCCTCTCAACTTGAACTACAACCTCATCTCTCTTTGTTTTCCCACCCCGGGCTGTCTAGACCCCTAGGTGGGCATTCCCTAACCGCCTGGTCCCGCCCACTGGTGTGCCTGTCTTGCCCTGAGGGGGGTGACTAGGGTTTCAGGTCGGCTGTATGTGACCTAGGTGAGGGATGGTGTTATGCGGGGGCCTAATATGTGACTACCTGGTTTTGCCGGGGCGTCACATTTACATGGTATGTTAGACTTCAAGTTAATCCTTCACATCCTCCTAGACTGCTGCATTCACTAAATATTACAGTCAGGGCCAGCTCCAGGTTTTTATGGGCTCCGGGCGAAAGAGCCTCAGTGGGACCCATCCACACGTAGACACGCACATACACAGATATGTACACAAACAGACATACGTACAGTACAGACCAAAAGTTTGGACACACCTTCTCATCTCTAGAACAACTGTTAAGAGGAGACCTTGTGCAGCAGGCCTTCATGGTAAAATAGCTGCTAGGAAACCACTGCTAAGGACAGGCAACAAGCAGAAGAGACTTGTTTGGGCTAAAGAACACAAGGTATGGACATTAGACCAGTGTAAATCTGTGCTTTGGTCTGATGAGTCCAAATTTGAGATCTTTGGATCCAACCACCGTGTCTTTGTAGAAAAGGTGAACGGATGGACTCTACATGGCTGGTTCCCACCGTGAAGCATGGAGGAGGAGGTGTGATGGTGTGGGGGTGCTTTGCTGGTGACAGTGTTGGGGATTTATTCAAAATTGAAGGCATACAGAACCAGCATGCCTAGCACAGCATGTTGCAGCGAAATGCTATTCCATTTGGTTTGCGTTTAGTTGGACCATCATTTATTTTTCAACAGGACAATCACCCCAAACACACCTCCAGGTTGTGTAAGGGCTATTTGACTAATGCGGGCGTCACACGGTACGATCTATCGTGCAATCGCATGAGCGATCGTACCCACCCCCGTTGTTTGTGCGTCACGGGCAAATCGCTGCCCGTGTCGCACAAATTCGTTAAACCGCCGTCACACGTACTTACCTGCTGAGAGACGTCGCTGTGGGTGGCGAACATCCTCTTCCTGAAGGGGGAGAGACGTTCGGCGTCACAACGACGTCACACAGCGGCCGGCCAATAGAAGCGGAGGGGCGGAGATGAGCAGGACGTAAACATCCCGCCCACCTCCTTCCTTCCGCATAGTCGGCGGGTGCCGCGGGATGCAGGTAAGCTGTGTTCATTGTTCCCGGGGTGTCACACGTAGCGATGTGTGCTGCCCCGGGTACGATGATCAACCGGCGCCATGAAAAATAAACGATTTTTTAAAAATAAGTGGCGTGTACATGACTCACGATTTGTGACCGATTCAGCGTCGCTCGGAGGTGTCACACGAAACAATGCCGGATGTGTGTCACAAAAACCGTGACTCCGACGATGCATCGCACGATAGATCGTCTCGTGTGACACCCGCATAAGAAGGAGAGTGATGGCCAGATGACCTGGCCTCCACAGTCACCAGACCTGAACCCAATCGAGATGGTTTGGGGTGAGCTTGACCGCAGAGTGAAGGCAAAAGGGCCAACAAGCGCTAAGCATCTCTGGGAACTCCTTGAAGACTGTTGGAAGACCATTTCCGGTGACTACCTCTTGAAGCTCATCAAGAGAAGGCCAAGAGTGTGCAAAGTAGTAATGAAAGCAAAAGGTAGCTACTTTGAAGAACCTAGAATATAAGACATATTTTCAGTTGTTTCACACCTTTTAAAGTATTTCATTCCACATGTTTTATTTCATAGTTTTGATGCCTTCAATTTGAATCTACAATTTTCAGAGTCATGAAAATAAAGAAAACTTATTGAATGAGAAGGTGTGTCCAAACTTTTGGTCTGTACTGTACATATACATATTTAAGGACAAATTCAGAAAAACACATAAATATACATAAATCTATACACTGACATACATAGATATACATATCATATATGCACACACAGACACATTAGAGATATTTCTAATATGAGGAAGCCGGCAGCAGCTTCATTCACCTAGCCCACTTGTCTCTTATCCGGCTCCTCCCGGTCATGGGGCTGTGCTGCGCTGATTGGTGGCCGTCACTAACAGACTTGGCCGCATACAGAGTGCACTGACACTGCTGTAGATACATATATCACAGGAAAGGCTGGGGACATTACTGGGGGGCATACACATTACCGACGAGGGGGCATACAACAATGGGGGAGCATACAGCTACAGAGGGAAGCATACAGCTCTAGAGGGGGGCAAAAGGCTCTGAGGTGGGGAGGACCATACAGCTCTGGAAGGGTATACAGCTCTGGGGGTATACATCACTGGGGTGGGGGAACAAAAAGCTCTGGGGGGTATACAGCACTGGGGTGGGGGGGACATACAGCTCTGGGGGTTATACAGCACTAGAGTTAGGAAACATACAGAAAACATACAGCCCTGGGGGGATATACAGCACTGGGGTGGGGATATATACAGCTCTGAGGGGGTATACAGCACTGGGGAGTGGGGACATACAGCTCTGGAGGGATATACTGTACTGGGGTGGGGATATATACAGCTCTGATGGGGTATACAGCACTGGGGAGTGGGAACATACAGCTCTAGTGGGTATACAGCACTGGGGTGGAGGGGAAATACAACTCTGGTGGTATAGTAGTATGCAGCCCCCATATTCCTCCATATTGTGTTATGCAGCACCCATATTCCTCCATATAGTATAATGCACCCAATATTCTTCCATATAATATAATGCACTTCATAATGCTCCACATAATATAATGCAGCCTCATTCCTCCATATAGTGTTATGAAGCCTCCATAATTATCCATATAGTATAATGCAACCCGCATTTGGTATTACATAGCCCCTATATAGCATTATGCAGCCCCCATATAGCACTATGCAGCCCCCATATAGCACTATGCAGCCCCTATATAGCATTATTCAGCCCCCATATAGCACTCTGCAGCCCCCATATAGCGATATTCAGTCCCCAAATAGCACTATGCAGCCCCAAATAGCTTTGTGCAGCCCCCGTATAGCATTATGCAGTCCCCATATTGCACTATGCAGCCCCCATACTGCACTATGTAGGCCCCATATAGCATTATGCAGCCCCCATATAGTACTATGCAGCACCTATATAGCTTTATGCAGCCCCATGTAGCACTGTTCAGCCCCCGTATAGAACTATGCAGCCCCATATAGCATTATGCAGCCCTGATATAGCACTATGCAGCCCCCAAATAGCACTATGCAGCCCCCAAATAGCATTATACAGCCCCCAAATAGCATTTTGCAGCCCCTATATAGCATCATGCAGTCCACATATTGCACTATGCCGCCTCCATATTGCACTATGCATGCTCCACATAGCATTATGCAGCCCCCATATCGCTCTATGCAGCCCCCATATAGCGCTATGCAGCCCCCATATAGTATTATGCACCCCTATAGTCCCACCGTGATTAAATACATACTCATTTCTCCTCATTCCCCCGTGGCTCCGGTATCCTCAACATGTCCACTGTTCTGCCGCAATTCGCGATCTCGCTATGTGAGAAGTACCCCTTAGAGCATGTCCACTTTTAATTGAGTTATATCCTCTGCTTTTAATCTTTGTATATCATCATGAGGAAAACAATAGGCTACTCTAAAGTCAGATGGAGTTTGACCGCATGAAATCTGTTGTGGCTGGTACTACTATTGTTCTCAAATCTGAGGTCCACCAGAAAACTTCTGCTGCTCAGAAGAGCCAAGCCAACCATGGAGTACCAGAATAGTTCATAGAAAAATATTTCCCGAATTCCTGGTCAGGAATACAGTGTGGAAGTTATTTACTTGTATAGCCTAGATGCCAAAAGTGGTCAGACTTAACATTCACTAATCTCTTTTTGACATTTGGTTCCCAAAGATAGTAGAGTGATCTTGTCTTAATCTATAATCCTATAATCGCATGTAGATGCGGACTTATTGCTGGACACTTCAGAACTCTCCAGCGCTTTGGTTTGCTAATGCTCAACGCTGGAGATAGTAAGGCGGCGAGCAGGAGTGGGCCACAAGGGGGACCCGAGCTCACCATTTAGAGGGAGGGGCTTGAATAAGCACTTGCCATGAGGCAGACACCAGTGACCGGGACAGCTGACTCCCAGGGCAAGGACGGACACATGTGCAAATAGGCAAAGTCTCTACTGTAGACTGGGACTACCAGGATGACTGAGGCAGACAGCAAGGCCAGGAAAGACAGGTACAGTCACAAGTCTAGACAGGAACGGCTCTGAGGCAGATAGCATGGCCAGGACAGACAGGTACAGTCACAAGTCTAGACAGGAACGGACAGACAGGTACATTCACCAGTATAGACCAGGACCAAAGGAACGGCTGAGGCAGATAGCACAGCCAAGATGGACAGGCACAGGGGTACCGGAAGGGCAGGGGTACAGGTATGTATACTGGCTCGGTGGACATTTGATAAGAGGACCTGACAGCAACTAGCTACCTAGGGAACCAAACTCTAACTAACTAACAACGTAGTTCAGGCATCTCCTCTAGTGGGAGATTGTCTTAAGTACTGAGTGCCAGTCAGTTATAGGTTGAGTGGCACTTCCAGGAAATAGAGCGCTGGCCCTTTAAGAGAAGGGCAACAGTGTGCGCACAAGCCCTAGGAGAACTCTCGGAGGACCTGTGCGGCATGCACAGGCCCCAGGAGGGGGAAGCAACGGAGTCCCACATGGAGGACCATGAGGAAGTCAGGCAGGGCAGTGTGGGCTGTGAGTCGGCGTCCCTGCAAGGAGGATGGCGTTCAGGGAAGGGACACTGGTGTTACAGTTTTCAACCATTTCTGGGTGCTTCATGAATTATGTTTGGAGTCATTGTCCTGTTGGAAGACCCATGACCCAACTTTCTGACACTGGGCACTACATTGAGACCCAAAATTCTTTAAATGCAAGAGAAAACTTGTTCCAGCTCACCGCTCTGATGTATAAGTCTGAGGAGTAGACCAGCTGATCCTGCACGGAAATCCCAGGCACAAGGGGATAATAGCAGATACAAAGTAACGAAATCAAGCGGATCACAGGCAGATGAATTAAAAACTTTCCTTTATTTTTATCGCTTTAAAAATGGATAGACAGCATTCACAAGGCACAGGTCATCCAACGCGTTGCGACATAACGCAGTGTCGTTAGTTCTTATTCATGGATGTTCCATGTCTATCCATTTTTAAAGCGATGAAAATAAAGGAAAGTTTTTAATTCATCTGCCTGTGATCCGCTTGATTTCGTTTCATGATGCGTTGCACACAGTCAAGTCACCCAGTGCCAAAGGCATAAAAAAAATTCTAAAACATCTTTGAATCTCCACCATATTTGACTGTAGGTACTGTATTCTTTTCTTTGCAGGCATCATTCAATTTTTAGTAAACAGTGGAATGATGTGCTTTACCAAAAAGCTTTCTGTTGGTTTCATCGATCCACAAAACACTTTCCCAGAAGGATTTTGGCTTACTCATGTACATTTTGACAAACTGCAGTCTAACATTTTTATGTCTCTGTGTCAGCTGTGTGGTCCTCCTGCGTCTCATGTTATAGCGTTTCATTTAATTCAAATGGTGACGGATAATTCGCTATGACAACGATGCACCCTGAGCCTACAGTACAGCTTGAATTTCTATGGAACTTGATTAAGGCTGCTTATCCACCATCCGGAGTATCCTGTAACCTTTCATGAGTTTTTCCAATGCTGTCCACATCCAAGAAGATTAGCTACAGTGCTATTGATTGTAAACTTTTTCATTATGTTGTGCATTGTGGATAAAGGAACATCAAGGTCTCTGGAGATGAACTTGTTACCTGTGATTGTTAATATATTTCAAGAATTTTGATTTTGTCTTGTCTTTCTGTTCTCCATGCTTAGTGTGGCACACACAGACAAATAATACAAAGATCAACTTCTCCCTTTTTTCTAGTTTCAGATGTGATTTTTATATTTCCCACACCTGTTACTTGCCACAGAGGTTCAACAAGCATCACATGTTAAAAACAAAGTTGTTTGCTCACAATTTTGGAAAGGTGCCAACAATTTTGTCCAGCTCAGTTTTGGGGTTTTGTGTGAAATTATGTCCAATTTGCATTTTTTGCTCTGAAAAAAAACATGTGTATGACAAAATATGTGTAATTGCAATAATTTTCGAGAACAATTTCAGGGGTTTGGAAGGTTTCGGCTAAGAACAGATAAGCACAGTGCACCCGTGTTTACGGTACTGGTTTGCATTACAATATAATACCCTGGCCTGAAGCAACCTAAGATCACTATAGGGTTCTATACTGATCCGTCCTGCAGGATCTGTGTGTTGCAGTAAAAATATGGATCCTAACGTGCCACTAAATAATTTGGTCATTATTATACTGGATGGAAACATGTAGATGCATCAAATAGTAGTACAACATCTGCTGCTGATGTGTAACATTGACGTGCAGTGTACAATTATATATATCTGCAAGGTACTGCTGCATGCACGTAAAGCACATACATGCACGTATACATTCATATGTAGTTGATTAGCTTTATCATGCATTTATGTTTTAATATCTTCAGACTGGACTTTGGCTGTCGGCGCTGACCTGATCCCGGCTTCCTTCTCCTATCTGCCCTGCAGTCAGGGTGTCGCCGACTATAATCGCCCTGACAAGATAATAACAGGCTGTCAGTTCTTGTCTGGGCAGGGCCGCAGCATTCCTGACACACCTGACTCTAAAGCTGACAACACAATCCAGCTGTAAAGTTACATACTACTAATATAGTATATAGGGCTGCTGGATTCAATGGTTCAGCATTATGCAGAGAGAAAGATATTTGGGGGGAGGCACTTTTAACCGCCATGTTTGAGAGGGGTAATACCACTGCTACTTATGAAGAAATCAGCATTAAAAATATTAGAAGATAGATGAGGGCCCTGCTATAGATTTTGAATTGAGGTTCATGAGCTACCTTTACATTATATTACAGTTACATCTCTGACATATTAAGTACCTATTGTCAGAGCACCTCACACAGTGGTGTATCTAGGAGGCACCTGGCATGGCATTTGTCCTGGGCACAGCTGGGCTGCCTGATTCGGCGGTCCGAGGTGTCTCCCTAGTTCAGAGAAGGTGCAGTACGCCCGCTCCCAGCAATCAATTGGACTCCTGTCTTTTAGGCATGAGTACAATTGAAGCCCTGACCACTGAACGATGTCAGCAGCATGATTACATCAGCTGATCACACTGCTGACATCCTTTCTTGGCACCGCAGAGGTGGCAGATGTTTGGTGTGGTAAGTGCTCCAGTGGAGCCGAAGACTTCGAAGATTTATTGTAATTAGGGGAAGGGGGAAAGCCATTTGAATACAAAGTATGGGGACAGAGGGTGAAAAAATGTATACGGCCACAGTATGCGGAGTGAGGGAGGAAATTTATACGGACACAGAATTAGAAGCAAGTGGGGAAAGAAATTCGAGGACACAGTGTGGGAAGCGAGGGGGGGGGGAATTTGAGGACATAATATGGGGAGCAAGGGAGGGAGAAATTTCAGGACTGTATGGGAAGTGAGAGGGTAAATTTGAGGACATAGTGTGGGGAGCGAGAGGGGAATGGGACACAGTAGGGGAAGCGATGGGGGGAAAAATTTTAGGGCTGTATGGGGAGTGAGGGTGTAAATTTGAGGACACGGCATGGGGACCAAATGGAGAGGATGGGTGCGGACACAGTATAAGGAGTGAGGGGGGATGAGTTCAGAGGTAGTGCGGAGACAGCATGTAATGAGAAAAATGTGAGCGGGCACAGAATAGATACTAGGTTGTGTGTGTATGGGGGGGGTGGTATGGAGGGGGTGCATCATGAGTGGACAGTCTGTGGGCAAAACCAGGAGGGAACAGTATACTGAGGAGGGGTATAATAAGTGAACACAGTATAGAGATTGGGCAGTATAGGGATGAAACAGTATGAGAAGACAGTGTGAAGAGCGGGCCCTGCATGGAAAGGAGAGGGCAGTGGGGAGGGCATGTACCATAAGAGGGACAGTGTGTGGGTCATATTTTGTGCAGGGAACACAACGAGGAGCAGTTATGTATTCAGGAACACATCGTAGGGCAGATATTATTATTCAGGAGCATTATAGTGATGCTGCTATTTTTAAGGGTATCGTACCAACACAAGAACAGAGAAGATGGAAGTCTGCAGAGACAAGCTGAGAATGTGAAAACTCATGTCATCTGGACAAGATGAAGAAAAGAAAAAAGGTTGACTCCGATCAGAGACAACATTATAAATGAGATACCTGGATGTAAATGATTATTTTCTATACTAACTAATTCTCAACAGTACTGTGGTTCCTGTATGGTTGGCAGTCTGATGAAGACTGATAACAGCAACTCCCTGTATCCCCTTACCATTGTTAAGGAAGTTGTACTGGAAGTTGTACGTTCATGCGATACATCTGTATATGGTCCTGACTTGACATTATAATTTATGTATTATGTACTGATGGTGGTTCTTGTGATGCATTACTGTACTGCTGGTGATGTTTTTCTGTACTGCTTGTGGTTCTGATGATCTATTTTGTACTGCTGGTGGTTCAGGTGTTGTATTTCTGTACTGATGATGGTTCTAGTGATGTATCTTGATACTGCTGGTGGTTCTGATTATGTATTCTTGTGTTGTTATTAGCTCTGATCCTGTACATATGTAACTATCAATAACGTGTAAGTTTACATTCTAAATGGCTATGTTAATAAAGTGTTTTACTTTCTGACAAGTTAAGGGTTACTATGTTTTTATCTATGCTAGGAGCATTATAGAGTTTATTCAAGTTTGTGAGGAGTCTGCAGTCACTTTGCAGGCTTCTGAATTTTCACAACGCGTGCACTGCACACTGTCAGGATTCTTAGGTGCCGGCAGTGAGAGTGCTAGCTGCAAGTCTGCAATCACGTGCCGACTAGACATGCGCTGCTTCATTCAAAGAAAATAAATTGATCTCAGCCAGATACACCTAGTCAGAATGTGGCCAGAGGTATACAAATTGCATACTTACTCTCACTTGACCATTAACTCGTGTCACAAGAGATGCTAAAAGTGTGCAGTGCATGTGCTGTGAGAATTCAGAAGTCAGCAGTCACCTAGAGTAACTTCAGACTTTCATGTCAAACTTGGACAAGCCCTTTAATGATAAAATGAAGCACTGCACAATCCTAAAAGCGTGTAATATGCTCACTGTCAGGAGTCAGCTTTCCCTGCTGGTTATAGCAGTTATCACAAGGCCACTTCACTCACATGACATTTTCATTCTTATGGTCATGTAACAACTAGCTTTTCTTCCTGCTTCTTTCACTTTTTCACTAAACATTGTGAGAATTAGGAAGAGCAAGTTGTTGGTACTTAACTGTAAGTGTGCAGATCGTGTTTGAATGATTGGTCACATTGCACTCCACGATGAATGCAAAAGGTGAATTTATTTATGCAGCAAATTAAGTGACAATTAAACAAACAGACGTTTCGGTCCAGTATTAGACCTTCATCAGTTTCACGTGCTGCTGGAAGAAAGCTGCCTGCATTAGTGGCATATGAATGAAAGCGGTGTCCGCCGCTGCTGAGGTGCCAGCTGACGTCCAATTCTGCGATGTTCAACGTGCTGCATCGCAATGAGCTTACTGCACTGCAGACGGTACAGTAGTGCACAGCGGAGGAAGATGGACACTGGAGCCAAGTGGAGGATGAAAACGGTAGACAGGAGGAGGACAGACATGAGAGCTAGGAAGGGGACAGACACCGGAGCAGGTAAGCGCTCATAGAAGAATCAGAGGATAGGGAAGAGGGAGGCTAATGCTATAGACTGGGGATTAGAGGGCCTATTACTAAAGACTAGGGGTTGTGGGGATCCATTATTGTAGTTGGGGGTTAAGGGTCCTATTACTGTAGACAGTGGTTGGGGGGAATATTACTATTGAATAATTTTTGGAGAGGTTATTACAATAGGCTGACTTTTATGGGGGATTATTGTTTTATACTGGGGTATAGGTGGCCTATTACTATAGTCATGGGGTCTATTACTGTAGACAGGGGTTAGGAGAGCTATTACTATAGATGGGGGTTAGGGGCCTATTACTGTAGATGGGGGTTAGGTGGGCTACTACTGTAGACTGGTGTTTAGGTGGCTATTACAACAGACTGGGGTTTAGGTGGTCTATTACTGTATACTGGGACTGAGAGAGACTATTAATGTAGACTGTGATTTAGGTGGCTATTACTGTAGCTGGGGATTGGGGGGGCTATTATTGTACACTGGGTCTTAGAGGAACTATTACAATAGAATGAGGTTTGGGGGGAATATTACTGTCGACTATGGCTGAGAGGGGTTATTACTGAAGACTGAGATTTAGGGAGGCTATTACTGTAGATGTGGTTGGAGGGAGCAGCATGGTAAATTCAGTATAGAGAATTTTTTTTTTCAGAGCACAGAATAGAGCTTATTTAAGGCACAGCATAGGTTGGTTATTTTTATTCAAGAACATTGTAATGACAATGTTATTTTTCAGGGCATCATCTTGTGATTTTCTGCAGAAGACTGGAGAAGAGGGAAGTCTGCAGAGACTAGCTGTAGATGTGAAGTCATTGTGAAGTCAGGCACATGGGAATACAGCGATCGGTGAGTGAATTATCCCACCGACATTACACTACATTAACATTTATACAGGTTTAGGGGAATGTGCATAATGCACACTGTCAGGATTCCCCTCTATTTCCAGCTGCAGCAGGTAGTCAGTCACATGATCATTAACATCTCTCGATAGACAGCTAGATAAGATATTTATCAGCACTCTACTGCACATATAGTGACTGCAGAAATTTGCCTTCAGCCAGGAAAAGCCTTTTTAATACCTTGGCTGAAGTAGATTGGCTTATTAGTGCTCCCTTTGCACCCAGAAGAAGTGGCACAGGTGTAGAGACCACAGAGTCTGAGCGTCACTGCTGTCCCTGAACCCCCTATGCCAACACGTCTAGAGGTAAATCATATGCTGCGAGCACTGATCTGTGCCCACCGACATTTCTACATCTGAAAAGCTGACATGGTTTTGTTCATCTGACGACAATGACACATCCAATGACCCATGCACCTCTGTGAGCCGGACTTGATCAAGATATGCTTTTTAGTATATAGTTATAAACGTTTTACTGGCAGCAAGCAGAGATATTGAAAACAGTTGATAATTGATACATAAAATGTATTAGAAAGCTGCAGAGCTTCTCAGTTTACTGCAAATTGTCTATTTATTAAAAGAAATAACTATTGCAATTCAGTGTTATTTTGGTTAAATATGTAAGGGCTGGGCTGAGAACAGAGTCCTCCTAATGGCACAATCAGTGATTAGCTGTGATCTCTGGGACTTGGCAGCAAGTGCTCAGTTTGCCTGCAGTGCCTCCACAGGAGAAATAAAGTACTACACTTTAAGGGGGTTTCCGATAAATGCGTATCTCAGCTGGCTACCCCAAGACAAGAGTCACTCTGATCAATAGGTAAGTCAAATATCCATAAAAAATAGGATTCTAGATGATAAGGTCCCATTCGGACCCATTTTTCTCGTATGCAAAAACGTTCTTCAGTGTTTGGTCAATGTGTTAGGGGTACTTTGCACGCTGCGACATCACTAGCCGATTGTAGCGATGCCGAGCGCGATAGTACCCGCCCCCGTTGCAGATGCGATCTCTTGTGATAGCTGCCGTAGTGAACATTATCGCTACGGCAGCTTCACATGCACTTACCTGCCCTGCGACGTCGCTCTGGCCGGCGACCCGCCTCCTTCCTAAGGGGGCGGGTCGTCCAGCGTCATAGCGACGTCACACTGCAGGCGGCCAATAGAAGCGGAGGGGCGGAGATGAGCGGGACGTAACCATCCAGCCCACCTCCTTCCTTCCTCATTGCCGGTGGACGCAGGTAAGGAGATGTTCCTCGCTCCTGCAGCTTCACACACAGCGATGTGTGCTGTCGCAGGGGAACGAGGAACAACATCGTACCGACATTATGGAAATGACCGACGCTACACAGATCGCCGATTTACGACGCTTTTGCGATTGTTTATCGGCGCATCTAGGCCTTACACATTGCAACGTCGTTACTGGCGCCGGATGTGCGTCACTTTCGATTTGACCCCGACGATATCGCAGTAGCGATGTCGCAACGTGCAAAGTACCCCTTAGTCTTTACCATCAGATTTTCATCAGTGATGAAGAAAACAAAATTAAAAAAAATCAGTATTGCATCTCCTATTCACTACAATGTTATTAATGGACAGTACATGCATTGTACACGGCTTCCATCCATGTACTGTCTGTAATTTTCATAGACCCATTGACTTACTGTATATGGGTAATTTTGATACATGATTTGTGATATATAGCACCATAGATTTAATGGTACATGTTGTATCTGTGCAAGTCACAGGTATAACACGTATGTGATTCTCGGACGTTTCGGCCTAGGTCTTATCATCAGAATGTTCCTTGAGAAAAGACCACAGTTCTCTTACTGGATTATGCATAGGACACTACATACTACACAGCAATGACTGACATGTTCACAACATGAGAATTGCGCGGCATCACATATTCTGCAGTTATGCAACTTGGAAATGTCTGATTGGTTCCTGTTTAAAACCTAATCCCATAACTAAAGGGGTGTGGTAGGTTTCTGCTACGGCTCACTACCACCACCTATAGATGGAAAGTGGTATTGCATGCAGTTGCTGGGAAACTTTTTACAAATAAATGAAAAGTTGCCGTATGACTGACAGGTAAGGCTATGTTCACACAGGGGCAGATTAAGAGTAGTCAGGGCCCCTGACAGTTTAGAAGGTGAGGGCGCCAACCCCTGATGTATTATGGGACATGTCAAACAATCCCCTTGATAAATCATGTGATTAAAGCACTGGCATTAATGATTAGCGAGTTTCGAAATACTCATATTCGCGATACTTGTAACGAGTACTGTCTAATACTTGCGTATTCATTCCGAATAGCGTGTGCAATGCAAGTCAATGGGTAAAAACTCGCAAAGTAACGAATAACCCGAATGCCACACTATTTGTGCGGGTAGCTAATAGTGCAGCATTCGGGTTACTCGTTACATTGCGAGTATTCCCCATTGACTTGCATTGCACTCACTATTCGGAATGAATACACGAGTATTAGACAGTACTCGCTACAAGTATCACGAATCCGAGTATTTCGAAACTCTCTCATCATTAACTGGCATACATCTACAGACATAAAAGGAGAAAAACAGCGCAATTTTTTTTCACTTATGTATAGCACTATACATAGCGCTCTTTATAACAGAGCAGGGTTGGGAAATTAATTTTACCGAGGGGCCACGGGACTGCTGGGAAGTTACTGAACCAAAAGGCTGAAATTAATTCTGCTCAATATTAATATTAACATATTAATTATAATTATTATTTTGTATTATTATTAATTGTATAACTTAATTTTGAGCAGAATTAAGTATGCCAACACCCCCTTTATAAACAGTACTAGCTGTTCCCAGCCAGCTAACGCTCGGCACGACCATTCCTATGTAATTAATGCTGCTGGTGATTAATTAAACTATAATCACAGAAGAAAAATACTCCTAAAATCTCAGATTTTTATTGATATCAAAAATTTTAAATTGTTCATACACATAAACATAATAACCCTAAGGGTATCAAAGAACACGCAAACATATATAATTAAGCAGTGGATAGGCTGATGGTATGTCCAAAAATACGGGGGATGAATATACGGTATCACTCAGGCAATCAACTGGCTAGATATAATCACACATCGCAATTTAATATAAATTTTACTATAGATAGATTTATATTCAATAATTGAATTATTAAATATAAATTATTTAAATATGAATTAATGAATATAAATCTATCTATAGTAAAAATTATTGAATATAAATCTATAGTAAAATTTATATTAAATTGTGATCTATGACTATATCTAGCCAGTTGACAGTCTGAGTGATATATTCATCCCCCCTATTTTTGGGCATACCACCAGCCTATCCACTGCTTAATTATATATGTTTGTGTGTTCTTTGATACCCTTAGGGTTATTATGTTTATGTGTACGAACATTTTTAATATTTTGAGATCAAAAAAAATCTGAGATTTTAGGAGTATTTTTCTTCTGTGATTAAGGTTTCCCCTGGTTACTTCAAAATATTATTTTTCTGTGATCTGATTAATTAAACTAAAGTTAATAATAACAACATTCAGTAGCGTTGAAGTGGTTGAATTACGTGTAAAGGAAGTTGATAATTGTCGACTGGCAGCGAAAACGTAACGTGAAAAATGATGGAAGTTGCACAGTCACACATCTCAAGCTGAGCTGCTTCAGCCAATGACAGACATAGGCCGCGTAATGCTAAATTGCAACTCCCAGCATTTTGCACGTCACGTTTTCACTGCCAGTCGACAATTATCAACTCCCTTTACACGTAATTCAACCAAATCAACGCTACTGAATGTTGTCATTATTAACTTTAGTTTAATTAATCACCAGCAGTGTTAATTACATAGGAATGGGCGTGCCTGGAAACAGCTAGTACATACTGTATATACAACTAGTATATATATATATATATATATATATATATATATATATATGTGCTTGGTTGAGCCTAGAATGTACGGACTGCAGACAGCTCATGGGCGTGACCGGCTTGGTTGATGGGCGTGACCGTTTGGGTTGGGGGCATGGCCATGTTTTTTCATGCATGGCTTCGCCCTCCCCTGCACTCCCCCATTTGGGGGTCTTACCCTTAGACCCCCGCTTCTATTATAATCAACTCTATGCCCACGTGGAAAGTTTGGAAAGGTCAGGCTCGAAACATCAGCCTGCACTTTGAACACGCCCCATCACATGACAAGTTACATCATACCTGTCAGGAGCCTGTGCACTCTAGCATTTACCATATGTGCTTAATGATCACACCTGGACCTGGCTGCAGGACATCAACGAAAATGTCACGTGAAAAATAGTCGGAGTTGCAATTTAGCATTACGCGGCCTTTGTCATTGGCTGAATCAGCTCAGCTTGAGATGTGTGAATGCAATGTACACAACATGATTTGTGTCTGTGCTTACAGGACCTGTGATGATGTCACATGGAGGGAAGGAGTCAGGGGTGACATGATCAGTACCTCAGTGTATGGGGACTCTGCTGTGCTGGTTGTCATGGTGCTGGATGATGTGAAGTTTATGTGTGGTGTCAGGAGGGGTTTAGAGTGTAGATGTAGCAGAGCTGTGTGTGTAATGTGCGGGGGCGGAGCCACGTGTAGTAATGTGCAGGGGGCGGAGCCACACATGGTAGCGTGCAGGGAGCGGAGCCACACGTGGTAATGTGCAGGGGCGGAGCCGCGTGTGTAATGGGCAGGGGGCGGGAACCGCATGTGGTAATATGCATGGGCGGAGCTGCATGTGGTAATATGCGGGGGGCAGAGCCACATGTGGTAATGTTCGGGGGGCAAGATTAGCGAGTAAGCACGAGTAATCACAATGGCTCTTATATATATATAGATGAGCCAACACACAGCCTTCCTATATATAGTATGAGCCCCCACATAGCCCCTATATACAGTATGACCCCTCACACGGCCCCCTATATACAGTACAATCACCCATATAGCCCCTATTCATGAGCCCTCACATAGCCTTATATATACACAGCAGGAGACCCACATAGCCTCCTATATATAACATGAGCCCCCCCATCCTCCTATATACAGGATAATCCCCCACACAGCCTTCTATATACAACATGAGCCTCCACATAATCTTCTATTTACACTTTTGTCCCCACACATCCTCCTATATACAGTATGAGCCCACATATAGCCTCCTATTTACAGCACGAGCCCCCACATAGCCTACTGTATCTAGCATAAGCCCCCATATGGGCCCTGTATACAGCATGATCTCTCACATAGCCTCCTATAAACAGTATGAGCCCCACATAGCCTCCTATATACAACATGAGCCCCCACATAGCGTCCTATATACAGCATGAGCCCCCACATAGCCTCTTATATACAGCTTGAGCCTCCACACATGCTCCTATATACAATATAAGCCCCCACATAACCTCCTATAAATAGCATGAGCCCACACACATGCCCCTACATACAGCATGATCTCTCACATAGCCTCCTATATACAGTAAGAGCTCTCACATACCTGCTATATACAGTATGAGCCCCCACATAGCCTGCTGTATACAGTATGAGCCCCACATTGCTTCCCATATACAAAATGAGCCCCCACATCGCCTCCTATATACAGCAAGAGCCCCCACACATCCTCCTTTATGCAGTATGAGCCCCCACACATCCTCCTTTATGCAGAATGAGCCCCCACACATTCTCCTATATGCAGTATGAGCCACCATTATAGCCTCCTATATACAGCATGAATCTCTACATAGCCCACTATATACAGTATGAGCCCCCACACATTCTCCTATATACAACATGAGCCACCAACATAGCCTCCTATATAAAGCATGAGCCCCCACATAGTCTCATAAATACAGCATGAGCCCCACATAGCCGCCTATATACAGTATGAGCCTCCACATATTCTCCTATATACAGCATGATCCACCAACATAGTCCCCTGTATGCAGCATGCCCCCACGTAGCCTGCTTTTTACAGTATGAGCCCCACACATCCTTCTATATGCAGTATAAGCCCCCACGCATCCTCCTATATAGAGTATAAACCCCCACACAGCTTCCTATATGCATTATAAGCCACCACACCTCCTCCTATATATCGTATAAGCCCCCACATTGCCTTTTATATACATCATGAGCCCCCATAGCCTTCTATATACAGTATGAGCACCCACACATCCTCCTATGCAGTTTGAGCCCCATTTTCCTATATGCAGTATGAGCCCAAGCACATCCTCCAATATACAGTATGAGCTCCCAAACAGCCTCTATAATATATATATATATATATATATATATATATATATATATATATATTATATATGTGACGCCCTGGCCTATCAGGTCGTCACAGGGTATTGTGCAACCTGCCCTTCTTCTACTCTCTGACAGTTGTTTGTACCCTGTTTGGACCTTTTTTTATATGGATTTAATTTGATTTAATACAATTTTTGGATTTTAATATCCCTTGGACTTTGTTGCTGGATTACCCTCTGTCTGCCCTTCTGCACAGTATCCACTCCTCCTTGGTTACGGATCCTGGTCCTTTGGTGTTGCTAACAGCTTAGCCAGTCAAAATCCTAGAAACACTTTACACCGAACCCACCAGACACACCATTGGGGGGCCTGAAGGGAATAGGGCCGCCCAGATGGGGGGTTGGTAGAGGGGAAAGTGACAAAGTGAAGAGAGTGGTGTGGTGACTCTCAAGAGGAGAGGTCACAGGTTAGGAGCTGGGCTCCTAGAGTCTACTAGGTGGCAGACGTTGGTCTGGGCCTGCTACCCCGGCTGCGGAGCAGTCGGTTCATCAGTTTGCACCTGCGGGAGCGCAACCACGTGGCATCCCGACGGCTGTTGGGGCTGCCAGAGTCCAAGTAAAGCCAGAGCCAGATAGGGAGCAGAGGCCGGACGCCGATGCCCCCTACTGGGAACAACAACCACACCAACGACAGATGACGCCAGCAATGACCACGCAAGAGCGACAACAACAGAAGAAGCTTGCCCGAACTTGGAAGGAAAAAGAGTACCCGAGGAAGGCCACCTTCCGTGTCCATGGGCCGCAGCACATAGGGTATGTGTCAGCGTCGGTAGCACGTACTCACAAGGAAGTGTGGCTGCGGGACCCGACAGTCTATTACTAGAGTGTTGAAAACGGTTACAGTACCATTAGTTGCGATGCCATAGAATTGTTAGGTATCGGTGCTTTCGTTTGTTATTTTTCATAGTTTGTAATTTTCCATATAGAAAATCTCAGTAAATAAGTGCCTAATCAACCAGTTTTAATGAAAAGAGTGAAAGTTACCAGATTTGACAGTAAATTGTCAAAATGTGTGCAACCGGTACATGGACTTCGTTTAAGTTTTATATACAGGTAAATATGGACCACGGTCACAGGACTGGTGTGACCAACACGAACTTGTGTTTTGTATAGTAGTTGCACAGCCTGTGCCAACCAGAGTCGTCTAAAAATCAACACCCGGGACCTTAACCCGGTCACGGACCCACCATAGGTTTCGGGGGGGAACAGGTTGTTTGGGTGGCGGGTTGTTGGGATCTGGGATGTTGGGACTGGACTGACGCAGGAAGGGGCTGCAACGGAGTAGGTTGAGTCTCCGTTACCATAGAAAGCGGTAGCGTCCCACGGTTGGGCGACGAACTCTTAATAATTTTAGTAACGTTTAAGTAAAGTGCCTCCCCTGTGTGGGATGGAACCCGTTAATAAAGGATTCATGTTAAAATGTTCCTTTTTCTTTTCCACAGTTTAAAAACAAAAATAAACCTCTGGTGTCCTGTAGCTCGGGGACGAGCTACGTTTAACCAAGGGGGAATGTGACGCCCTGGCCTATCAGGTCGTTACAGGGTATTGTGCAACCTGCCCTTCTGCACAGTATCCACTCCTCCTTGGTTACGGATCCTGGTCCTTTGGTGTTGCTAACAGCTTAGCCAGTCAAAATCCTAGGAACACTTTACACCGAACCCACCAGACACACCATTGGGGGGCCTGAAGGGAATAGGGCCGCCAAGATGGGGGGGTGGTAGAGGGGAAAGTGACAAAGTGAAGAGAGTGGTGTGGTGATTCTCAAGAGGAGAGGTCACAGGTTAGGAGCTGGGCTCCTAGAGTCTACTAGGTGGCAGACGTTGGTCTGGGCCTGGTAGGAGCTGGAACCCTGGTCACAGGGGATCGCGTCAAGGGGCACGGTCTGCCGAGGAGGGCAGTCGGCGGCCTTGAGCCATCACCGGGCAGGGGCCAGGGCACGACGGGGTACGTGGACCCTAGGCCGGGAAGTAGCTTCACGCGTCCCGGTAATTTACCCGATGGGGGTGAAGACTTCAAGATTCATCCCCAACCCACTCCAAAATCGGGGTACTAGCACATGGATGGGATAGGATTTTCCCAAATACAGTCCAAAGAAATCCTACGCGTGAACCTTGAGAGCAAGCTCACTCCGTTAGCCATATGGGTGAGCGGGACCCGAAAAGTTTCAAGCTTGAGGGTCCAACTAGTGAGAAGGTGCCACGGAAAAGGCCACAGGCTAACAGCAACACCAAGGGCACGGATCCCAGCGTACTCCCTCCAAGCTGCAGTGGTGCTCAAAATTCTAGTTTACAAGCTGTCGGTGTCATTATTCCTGGACTGAGTGAGTACACTGAAAAGCCCCTTTTCCTCTACCAAATGGCACCCAATCACCAACATCCCAATGGGCCCTGGGGCACAATTCCCCCTACCCCCTGAGGGGTTAAAACACCTTGCTGCTATACCACCGCTACCGGGCTCCCCCACCAACAGCAGTGGTGGTACACCATTTTACCACGCATCGTGGGTGGCGTCACGAACTTTCCAAATCCCCTGTACATAACTCCCCCCTCTTTTTTATTTGAGTGTCCACATGGACCCCCCCCCCCCCCGGGTCTGGAGACCCCTCGAGCCACTACAGCTCCGGATCCGAGCGGCTCGGCCGCTGGCGTGGGGGGCGGTACATATATATAATGCAAATTGAGGTATTGACCTGGCGTAAATCCTAAGACAGGGCCACTTTTGACTTTTAGGATTGCTACTTCCAATAGGTGGCGCTAGAGTTCGTCTCCTTCCTCCCTGAAGAAACAATTTAAATATTTTCAAGAGGGGCATTGCAGCTATAAGACCCCTCACTGGCAGCCAGACTGGTTTGTCAGGTTTCCGTAAGGAGAAAAGTTTTTACCTTAGACCCCTTTATACTATAGTTCACAAAGATGGTCTGGTGAACGTCATTATGACTCAAGAACATGCTCCCAGCACTGCAGCATCTTTATTGTGGAAACTAAGTATTAGGGGTACTTTGCACATTGTGACATCGCTACTGCGATATCGTCGGGGTCAAATCGAAAGTGACGCACATCCGGCGCTGGTAACGACGTCGCAACGTGTAAAGCCTAGATGCGCCTATAAACGATCGCAAAAGCATCGTAAATCGTGATCTGTGTAGCGTCGGACATTTTCATAATGTCGCACCAATAGGAGATACGATGTCGTTCCTCGTTCCTGCGGCAGCACACATCGCTGTGTATGAAGCCACAGGAGCGAGGAACATCTCCTTACCTGCTTCCACCGGCTATGCGGAAGGAAGGAGGTTGGCGGGATGTTTACGTCCCGCTCATCTCCGCCTCTCCGCTTCTATTGGCCGCCTGCCGTGTGATGTCGCTGTGATGACGCACGACCCGCCCCCTTCAGGAAGGAGGCGAGTCGCCGGCCAGAGCAACGTCGCAGGGCAGGTAAGTGCGTGTGAAGCTGCCGTAGCCATAATGTTCGCTACGGCAGCTATCACAAGATATCGCATGTGCGACGGGGGCGGGTACTATCGCGCTCGGCATCGCTAGCATCAGCTAGCGATGTCGCAGCATGCAAAGTACCCCTTACACTGTGCCCATTGAAAGTAAATGGATGCGATCTGTAATACATGTATGTGATGGTCCTCCAAAAAGAGAGATGCTCTTTGTAACAAATCTCTTACGTAGGTGATGGTTCAGAATGAGTCTCCACCCCAGTAACAGGGTTGCATCAAGCATAAGATAGGGGATAACTTACCAATCGTTTGGGGTCTAACCACTACGACTCCCACCAGTAACGAGAACAGAGCTCAGCAGAGTTCTGAACTCAGGTTTTCTGACAGTCCCATACAGGATAAATGGAGCAGAGGTGCACATTCTAGACTTCTATCCTATTCAGATGGGGTCCTGTACAGCCCAGTATCAGTGGTATTCAAAGAGGTCAGATCCCCAGTGATCAGTAAGTTATCCCCTATCCTATCGATTGTGGATAATGGTACACATTTAGCACATTTAACTGTTGACCTAGATCACTACACAGAATGCTGAGCTTCCAAGGTCTCTTAATGAACGTTCCTTTTAAATGACATGCTGGTTCAGTTTCATCCAGGGTATATAACACACATACTTATTCTTGTCTAGTACTGAGTTGCTGCAACTTGTCATAATCCGTACTAGGGAGGATCAGCTTTCGAGTTGAGGATAGGTTGTAAATACAGGTTCTTCTCAGAAGAGGGCGCTCTTGGAACACTTTTTAAAGCAAGAAACTCTACAGTCATGGCCAAAAGTTTTGAGAATGACACCAAAATTATATTTTCACATGATCCTTTTGCCCTCTGGTTTTTAATTGTGTTTGTCTGATGTTTACATCACATACAGAAATATAATTGCAATCATATTATGAGTACCGAAAGGTTATATTGACAGTTAGAATGAGTTAATGCAGCAAGTCAGTATTTGCAGTGTTGACCCTTCTTCTTCAGGACCTCCAGTGGTGTCATTCTTACTTAATCATGACTGATTGATCGCCAGCCCTGTCCTCATCAACACTCACACCTGTGTTAATGGAACAATCACTAAAACAATGTTAGCTGCTCCTTTTAAGGCAGGAATGCAATGATGTTGAAATGTGTTTTGGGGGTTAAAGTTCATTTTCTTAGCCAATAATGACTTTGCAAGTAATTGCTGTTAAGCTGATCACTCTTTATGACATTCTGGAGTATATGCAAATTGCCATTAGAAAAACTTAAGCGGTAGGCTTTGTAAAAATTAATATTTGTAGCATTCTCAAAACTTTTGGCCATGACTGTACATAGTTCATTCAGAAGATCTGAGAGCACAAATGTGTATGGGCAGTCTATAAATATAGATAGATCATAAAGATGATAATTCACCATGGACTTTTCTTGACAACCGCAATTGAGCTTTGGACTGTAAATTTAATCAGCCTTTAAGTAACTAATGAATTTCACAAAGACTTGTAAAAGTAGTGGGTGGGAAACCAAGGGTAGGACGAGATGCTGCAGCTGGCCACAAATAGACTCTGCCCATTTCCACTTACTCTCCTCTAAGAGAATTCATGGCCTTGACGGTTCATATTGACTGCTTTTGAGCATCATATTTGGGATTTCTTGATATTTGTAACTAAGGCTAGTTTCACACTTGCGTTGATCGGCATCTGTTGCATTGTGTTGTGTGATGGATGCAACGGATGCGTTGCATATAATGGCACAACGGATGCAACGGATTGTTCAAAACAACGGAAAGCTTTTTTTTAATTTTTTTATTTTTTACAGTTTTACCGGCAGCAGACTATTGTGAACGATCAGCTGATCACCCGGCGGCCGGGCGCTCAGCTGATCGCTCTCACATGCCGGCTGCTGGGCGCTAAGCTGAGCGCTCTCACATGCCGGCTGCCGGGTGCTAAGCTGAGCGCTCTCACACGCCGGCTGCCGAGTGCTCAGCTGAGCGCTCTCACATGCCGGCGGCCGGGCGCTCGGCTGAACGTTCGGCCACCGAGAGACAAAATAAAGTTTCTGTATATCAAACGTCTCCCGTATATACTTTCCTATGTACTCAATCTAGACAGAATGATTTAGAGACCATATTATATATGGTATGGTATGATATGGTCTCTAAATCATTCTGTCTAGATTGAGTACATAGGAAAGTATATACTGGAGATGTTTGATATACAGTGCTGGCCAAAAGTATTGGCACCCTTGCAATTCTGTCAGAGAATACTCAGTTTCTTCTTGAAAATGATTGCAATCACAAATTCTTTGGTATTATTATCTTCATTTAATTTGTCTTCAATGAAAAAAAAAACAAAACAAATTTTCATAAAGCCAAATTGGATATAATTCCACACCAAACATAAAAAAGGGGGTGGACAAAAGTATTGGCACTGTTTGAAAAATCATGTGATGCTTCTCTTAATTTGTGTAATTAACAGCACCTGTAACTTACCTGTGGCACCTAACAGGTGTTGGCAATAACTAAATCACACTTGCAGCCAGTTGACATGGATTAAAGTTTACTCAACCTCTGTCCTGTGTCCTTGTGTGTACCACATTGAGCATGGAGAAAAGAAAGAAGACCAAAGAACTGTCTGAGGACTTGAGAATCCAAATTGTGAGGAAGCATGAGCAATCTCAAGGCTACAAGTCCATCTCCAAAGACCTGAAAGTTCCTGTGTCTACGGTGCGCAGTGTCATCAAGAAGTTTAAAGCCCATGGCACTGTGGCTAACCTCCCTAGATGTGGAAGGAAAAGAAAAATTGACGAGAGATTTCAATGCAAGATTGTGCGGATGGTGGATAAAGAACCTCGACTAACATCCAAACAAGTTCAAGCTGCCCTGCAGTCCGAGGGTACGGCAGTGTCAACCCGTACTATCCGTCGGCGTCTGAATGAAAAGGGACTGTATGGTAGGATACCCAGGAAGACCCCACTTTTTACCCCGAGACATAAAAAAGCCAGGCTGGAGTTTGCCAAAGAAAGCCTAAAACGTTTTGGAAGAATGTTCTCTGGTCAGATAAGACAAAAGTAGAGCTTTTTGGTAAAAGCTATCAACATAGAGTTTACAGGAAAAAAAAAAGGCATTCAAAGAAAAGAACACGGTCCCTACAGTCAAACATGGCGAAGGTTCCCTGATGTTTTGGGGTTGCTTTGCTGCCTCTGGCACTGGACTGCTTGACCGTGTGCATGGCATTATGAAGTCTGAACACTACCAACAAATTTTGCAGCATAATGTAGGGCCCAGTGTGAGAAAGCTGGGTCTCCCTCAGAGATCATGGGTCTTCCAGCAGGACAATGATCCAAAACACACTTCAAAAAGCACTAGAAAATGGTTTGATAGAAAGCAGTGGAGACTACTAAAGTGGCCAGCAATGAGTCCAGACCTGAATCCCATAGAACACCTGTGGAGAGATCTCAAAATGGCAGTTTGGAGAAGGCACCCTTCAAATCTCAGGGACCTGGAGCAGTTTGCCTAAGAAGAATGGTCTAAAATTTCTGCAGAGCATTGTAAGAAACTCATTGATGGTTACCGGAAGCGGTTGTTCGCAGTTATTTTGGCTAAAGGTTGTGCAACCAAGTATTAGGCTAAGGGTGCCAATACTTTTTTCTGGCCCATTTTTGGAGTTTTGTGTGAAATGATCAATGATTTGATTTTTGTTTCATTCTCTTTTGTGTTTTTTCATTGCAAGCAAAATAAATGACGATAATACCAAAGAATTTGTGATTGCAATAATTTTCAAGAAGAAACTGAGTATTATCTGACAGAATTGCAGGGGTGCCAATACTTTTGGCCAGCACTGTACTCAATTTGATGTATGTATACTATGGTTCTTATAATTTGATAGCATGGTATATTGCATTTTGGCTTAATTACCACTTATTTATCTGAGTTATGTGAGACCTTTACATCAGTAATTATATACATATATGCATTGTGTCTATATGAACATTTAAAGTTGTATCATCTGACTACCTCAGTCTGTTCCCACCCAATACACTACCCTGACTCTTTATATGTTTTTACATGCACATCACACTTTGTGTTGCACTTTATGTGTCCCTTGTACTTTGTATAAAAATAAATTTTCTAAATTCCTATAAAGAAATTGCTTTTCTTGTATGATTATAACAGGATTATATGGTTATTGATTATGGAGGTTCTATGTAGGCTTATACAGGGAGATTCAAAGCAGCCTGCAGTCCACTGGCAGATCAATAGTGCTCGCCTCCGCAACACCCCATGAGGCCGCAGTATCGCAGACCCTGTGCCACCACTGCTGTCCCGGTAAGCCATATACGTATATAAGACGCACACCCATTTTCCCCCCAGTTTTAGGGGCCAAAAGTGCGTCTTAAAAAGCGGAAAATACCATTTTTTTTTTTATTAAAGATTTGTCTGCAAGCCAGATGCAGCCATCAAAAGACCCACATCTGGCTCGCGAGCCATAGGTTACCGGCCCCTGGCCCAGCAGCAAGTGCCCACCTGCAGACTGGTAGGCCGGCACGTTGTTTTTTTTTTCAATCCTATTATGTGTCTTCAAATTTGTCAAATAAACCGGTTGCCTCATGGAGATCACCTTTTCTTCAGAAGTGGAAAACTGTGGGTCCAGCTACTGGAACCCCCAATAATCATCCAAAAGAAATGGCCGACTATGTTTGGGTCTGAGAGAGCTCTGTCGGGTTCTGACCAACTCTTTGATGGCCATATGATCTGCTTATAGAGATTACTTAAGTTGGGAACCTTTACGCTGCGTACACACAGTGCGTTTTCATCGTGTTTTGATGTGTTTTTTAGTGGTTTTGTAAAAAAACTAAAAGCAAATCCTTGTACCAGCAAAGTCAATGAGAAATCTTAAGTACAGTACACATGTTGAGTGTTTTTGCCTTGCAGATTTAGTGCAGAAAATAACGTACAGCATGTCAATTTGTTCAGTGTTTTTGGCTGCGTTTTTCACCATTTAAAGCAATAAAAATCGCATGCAAAAACTGGATAAAAAATGAGGCAAAAACAAGGCAAAAAACCCCACGTAGTGTTGCTCTGCATTTTTCCTGCCAAGAGATGCAGAAATGGTGCAGAAATTTCTCCAACCACGTACTCAGCGTGTGCCCATACCCTTTAGATTTAGTGGAATGAAGTAGAATAAGATCTTCTCCATTTCAGTTATTTTTATTGGGTTTCTCTCAGAATAGAAAAAATAAATAACTAAAAGGAAAATAACTAAAGGAAATATAATTGTAAACAAATTTCTAAATGCCTCAAATTAGCTTATAACGTGTGTTTTGCCTAGGGAAATAATTACTATATAATTAAAATGTTCGTCGTCTTGTTACAAAACCTGTCCTGGAATGTTCATTGGACATGTGCCTATGAGCATGTTCCGTAAGAAGCGCCACCACTATTCAGGGTATGTAAAAAGATATGCCCTTTTTCATGGTCTTTAAAAAGTTCCACTACTCTTCATGGCCTGTAAGAAGTCTGTTAAAGCTCCGCCCCTCTTCATGATCTGTAAGAAGCTTTGCCCCTTACATAGGGTAAGTTCACATGTAGTGTCTCAGGGTCTGTAAGAAGCTCTGCCCCTTTCCAGGGTTTGTATAAAGCTCTGCCCCTCTTCATGGTCCGTAAGAAGCTCCGCCCATCTTCATTATTCATAAGATACTCTGCCCTTTTCATGGTTCATAAGAAGCTCTACCCCTCTTCATAGTCCCTAAAAAGCTCCACCCCTCACATAAGGTAAGTTCACAAGTTGTGTCTTAAAAAGCTCTGTCTCCATGGTCTGTAAAAACTCCATCCTTCATGGTACATAAAAAGCTCTGCTCCTCGTCATGGTCTGTAAGAAGCTCTGCTCTTCTTCATGGTCCATAAGAAGCTCTGCTCCTGTTCATGGTCCACAAAAAGCTCTGCCCCTCTTCATAGTCCATAAGAAGCTCTGCCACTCTCCAGTGTTTGTAAAACGCTTCACCATTTTTCATGGTCAGTAAGAAGCTCCAGCCCTTACATAGGGTAAGTTCATATGTGGTGTTTTTGCCATATATTTTACCAAAAGTATTCGGTGCACAAATACACAGTGGTTTACAATACCAGCAATATCAATGAGATTTCTGAAATCTTATGCACACACTGCTTTTTCTTCCCGCCTATATTTTGAGCCCTGCTGTGTTTTTGCTAAAACACAGGATGCCAATTGTAGCGTTTTGCAGAAAAATTCAGGCCTTCAAATTAACCGCTAAAAATCGCAACGAATATTATTATTATTATAATTTATTATTATAGTGACATTTATTCCATGGCACTTTACAAGTGAAAGAGGGTATACGTACAACAATCATTTACAATACAAAACAGACTGGTATAGGAGGAGAGAGGACCTGCATCAAAAAGCATGACATTTCAGAGTAATGGTTCTGCCAACATCTGTAATTTTCATGTGGGAAAAAAAATCACCAGCCGAAAACGCCCTGTACAGAAAGAAGCTGGTCCTCACTTCCTTTTGACCTGCCCCAGGACTATGGGGTACTCGGTCCCGGGCCGTATATGTACGGGGATGCTGTGTCAAGGGTGTGTGATGGCTGATCTCCGGTTCCGTGACCCTGGGGGTTGCTTGAAAAGGGGTTATATACAGGGGAGATTAAAGAGTTTATGGCGTGACGCCACTTGCGGGTTGCGGATACGTAGTTGGGGCCGCCGCTGCACAGTCTATTGCCACTGAGGCTGGTGGTGATGGCAGCTTGGATGTTGGGCCCTCCGCAAGTAGGGCCGAGCCCCAGGGGGTGTGGAAAGAAGGGAGACCACACGATGGGGATGCAGTGCAACTGGTGTTTACTCACAGCGGTGGTAATGCTGGCTCTCTGAGCACGGCTGGTTTCGACCCCTGATCCCTTTTATCCCAGTGCCGGTGTGGTGACCTGGTGGCTTCCCCTGCACCTCTCACTGGTTGCAGGAACCCCGTGGCTTGGAGTGTCTGGGGGTCCCCTCCTGTTTGTCATTCAGTCTCTGGTCCGTACGGCGGGTAGTGTGAACCCTGCAGGGTCGGTGTTCTGTTCTGGTCCCTGGCTCTCTCGTTACTGCTAGTGCCCCCGGATTCTTGGGTCAGTGAGGTCCTGGATGGTCCCCTCACTGTGCAGGTATTTGTCAGGTAGCCTGAAGCGTTCACCTGACCTACGGTCCTGTGCCCCATCGGTGCTTTGGTTTCAGGGGTACCTCGTCGTACCCTCCCTGGCAACCACTCTCCTTCACCAACTAGGTCACTGCTACACTACCCTGTCTCTAGACACATCCGTCTCTTGCACCTGTCACTAAAGACTGAACCACTGTCTCTCTCTTCCCCCCTGGTTGTCGTCTAGTGGACTGGACTGGCTCCACTCCTGGGTGGCCATCCATTGGGTCCCAGACTAGTCAGTCACCAATGATTGGGAGAGGGAAACTGGGTATGTTTATGTGTTTTGATGTTACTGGCACTGGTCTTCCAGGTCCCCGGGGGTAGGCCCTGCATCTTTGACAGGATGCAGTACCTTGTAGTGCCCTGACGGGCTCAGGGGCGCTACACTTTCATGTGTAGGAAATATGGCTCCTAGTGGATATTTTGATACAGGGCAGCAGTTATTTTAATCCTATAGTGATCACCTCTCTAAGCACAGCAAGTGTGGATGGTTAATTAAAGGTATTTAGGAATTTATTTATGACATAACCTTCAGTAATTTTCCCAAAGAATCCCTTTAAGATTGACCACAATATTGTATTGAGTGCTTCACTAAGCTTACCCAGCAATAGCAGCCATTACTCGGCTCTGCCATGTCAGTCACTAATAAGTTAAAGGTGTTGTACTAACTTTTTGCCAGACCATAAGGGTCCCTCAACTTACAACAGCTGAAATCCTTAGGCTAGGTTCACATTTCCGTTGTTTTGCATCAGTCACATGCGTTGCTTGACGCTTGTGACTGATGCGTTGTACAACGGATGACAAGAATAGAATTCATTGTTGGATTCCGTTGTAAAACGTGAGAGTGAGAGCGATCAGCTGATCGTTCACAATAGCCGGCCGCCGGCTTTTGAGAGCGAACAGATGATCTCCCGGGAGCCGGCTAATGAGAGTGGTCAGCTGATCGCTCACATTAGCCGGCCGCCGGGCGATTAGCTGATCGCTCACAGATGCCGGCCGCCGGGTGATCAGCTGATCTCTCACAGAAGGCGTTTGCCGGGCGATCAGCTCAACGCTCACAGAAGGCGGCTGCCGGGCGATCAGCTGATCGTTCGGCTGCCAAGAGAGAGCATGCGCAGCGGAATCAAAAGGATTCCACTGCTCAAAAAACGCTACATGCTGCGTTCCTGCCGCCCAATGGTCAGTTGTTCCATGACTGATCAGTCGGGCGGAGGATGCAACGCAGCATCATAAGTCACAATCCGCCGCTCATACAACTATATGGAAACAACGGAATCTGCTAAACGGATTCCGTTGTTTACAAGAGCCACGGATTGTGACTGATACAAATTGACGGAAATGTGAACCTAGCCATAGGCGGGCTTTGCACACTACGACATCGCAGGTGCGATGTCGGTGGGGTCAAATTGAAAGTGACGCACATTCGGCCTAGATGATACGATTAACGAGTGCAATAGCGTTGTAATCGTATCATCGGTGCAGCGTCGGCGTTATCCATAATTACGCTGATGCGACGATCCGATGTTGTTCCTCGCTCCTGCGGCAGCACACATCGCTGTGTGTGAAGCCGCAGGAGCGAGGAACATCTCCTACCGGCGTCACCGCGACTTCCGTAGGCAGGGCCGGCGCCAGCACCCGGCAAACCCGGTCAAATGCCGGGGCCCTGAGCTGCCGGGGGGCCCACTCGCGGTGGCAGGAGTGGCGCACCGCTACTCAGGGGGGCCCGGTGGCCGCGCTGTCACCGCCCCCCGCCGGAATCGAGCTTTAAATTGCATCGGCATCGCAGGTGCCGATACAATTGAGAGCAATGATGAGAGAGTGAGCGGCGCTCTCTCTCTTATCATTCTCCCCGCTGTGGCTGTCGGCGTTCTTCTGACAGCTCTGCAGAGGACCGCGGTGACGTCATCACTGCGCGCCTGCTGAGAGGTCAGAGCGAGCGACAGCAATGGACGACGCGCCAAGGAGACCGGATCAGCGGGGGAACGAGGAGACGTGAGCCGCCCCTCTACTGACACTGGGCTCCCCTGACTCACAGGCCGCCACTATACAGCGGCACTAGTACACATAGGGGCCCGGCAGCCGCTCTGCAGAGCCGGCTGCCGGGCCCCTATGTGTAGTGCCGCTGTGTAGTGGCCGGCCTGTGAGTCAGGGGAGCCCAGTGTCAGTAGAGGGGCCCCTGACCTGGAGAGGCCACCAGCCGTTTCTGACCTGCACAGCAGACGGGATCTCCATCCTGCAGGACCTGCGATGATGTCACGCCCATGTGACTGTGTGGGAGGAGACACAGGAGGCCGGCAGAAAGCAAGATACTGAAGGCGATTTGGACACATGATGACTGGTAATAAGAAAAGAGGGGATATGAGAGTGGGGGGGGGGGTGCAGGGTGAGTGGCATATGAGGGCTGCAGACTGTGACAGAAGCATGTGAAGGGGTGCAGAGTGTTTGAGAGGGGTAAGTTGGGGTACAGGCAGGGTGAGATATGTGGGCAGGGTGTGTGTGATATGGGGGTGTATTGTGTGTGATATGGGGGGTGCAGGCTGTATGGGGAGCAGGGTATGTGACATATGGGGGCGTAGTGTGTGAGATCTGGGGGGTGCAGGCTGTATGGGAAGCAGGGTGTGAGAGATATGGGGGTGTAGTGTGTATGTGACATGGGGGGGTGCAGGCTGTATGGGAAGCAGGGTGTGTGAGATATGGGGGTGTAGTGTGTGAGATCTGGGGGGTGCAGGCTGTATGGGGAGCAGTGTGTGCGATATGGGGGGTGCAGGCTGTATGGGGAGCAGTGTGTGTGTGTGTGGGTTATGGGGGGTGCAGGCTGTATGGGAAGCAGTATGTGTGGGATATGGGGGGTGCAGGCTGTATGGGGAGCAGTGTGTGTGTGTGGGATATGGGGGGTGCAGGCTGTATGGGGAGCAGTGTGTGTGTGTGGGATATGGGGGGTGCAGGCTGTATGGGGAGCAGTGTGTGTGTGTGGGATATGGGGGGTGCAGGCTGTATGGGGAGCAGTGTGTGTGTGTGGGATATGGGGGGTGCAGGCTGTATGGGGAGCAGTGTGTGTGTGTGGGATATGGGGGTGCAGGCTGTATGGGAAGCAGTGTGTGTGGGATATGGGGGGTGCAGGCTGTATGGGGAGCAGTGTGTGTGTGTGGGATATGGGGGGTGCAGGCTGTATGGGGAGCAGTGTGTGTGTGTGTGATATGGGGGGTGCAGGCTGTATGGGAAGCAGGGTGTGAGATATGGGGGTGTAGTGTGTGTGATATGGGGGTGTAGTGTGTGTGATATGGGGGTGCAGGCTGTATGGGAAGCAGGGTGTGTGAGATATGGGGGTGTAGTGTGTGTGATATGGGGGTGCAGGGTGTGTCACTTATGGGGGCAGGGGCATAACTACCGCAGTCGCAGGGTTGGAAGGAGAAGAGAGGTACTTGTTTTTTATTTTGCTGGCTGCATGACACATGGAGACCTGGGGGTGCTGGCTCCATGATACATGGAGGTCTATGGGACTGCATAATAAACATGAAGGACACCTTATACATGGACTAGGGGTGCATTATACATGGAGGAGTATGGGGCTGCATAATACAAAATGATGATTTATGGCGCTACATTATAATACATATAGCACTATGGGGGCTACATTATAATAAATGGAGGAATATGGAGGCTACCTTACACATGGTCACACATGGGTGTGCGTTATAAAACATGGAGGACTGTGGTGCAGTATAATATATGGAGTACTATGGGGTGAATTATAATACATGGAGAACTATGGGGGTGCATTATAATATATGACGGGTTATGTGGGACCCTTTATATTATACGGAAGGCTATGTGGGGGCCATTACAGTATTTGGAGATCTATATACAAGGGGGGACAAAGATACAAGTATGGGATGGGAATGTTTTGTGCTGAGGGAAAAAGGCTCTTTCCCTCAGCACCCAGCTTTCCCATGCTCTGCTATACATCTCTCAGCACCCAGCTTTACTCTGTTATGGGAAAGCTGGGTGCTGAGGGAAAGATGGATATCAGAACATGGGAAAGCTGGGTACTGATAGAGGGATTTCAGATCATGGGAAACCTGGGTGCTGAGGGTAAGAGCCAAGTGTCAGCATCATTATCCTGTACCCCGAGTGTCAGTGTCATTATCCCGCACCCTAAGTGTCGGTGTACGTGGAGGGGGGCCCCGATCCAAATTTTGCACCAGGGCCCATCAAACTCTAGTTACGCCACTGAGTATTAATCACTGTATTCTACATGAGGGTGCCTACTGCTATCTGGCTCTGCACTGTGCTATATACAGGCTATGCTATATACAAGCTATATGCTACATGAGGGTGCCTAATGCTATCTGGCTCTCCACTGTGCTGTCTGGGTCTGCACTGTACTATATAAGCCTGTGTACTACATGAGATAGTACACAGGCTTATATGAGAGATATGGGGGTGTAGTGTGTATGTGACATGGGGGGGTGCAGGCTGTATGGGAAGCAGGGTGTGTGAGATATGGGGGTGTAGTGTGTGAGATCTGGGGGGTGCAGGCTGTATGGGGAGCAGTGTGTGCGATATGGGGGGTGCAGGCTGTATGGGGAGCAGTGTGTGTGTGTGTGGGTTATGGGGGGTGCAGGCTGTATGGGAAGCAGTATGTGTGGGATATGGGGGGTGCAGGCTGTATGGGGAGCAGTGTGTGTGTGTGGGATATGGGGGGTGCAGGCTGTATGGGGAGCAGTGTGTGTGTGTGGGATATGGGGGGTGCAGGCTGTATGGGGAGCAGTGTGTGTGTGTGGGATATGGGGGGTGCAGGCTGTATGGGGAGCAGTGTGTGTGTGTGGGATATAGGGGGTGCAGGCTGTATGGGGAGCAGTGTGTGTGTGTGGGATATGGGGGTGCAGGCTGTATGGGAAGCAGTGTGTGTGGGATATGGGGGGTGCAGGCTGTATGGGGAGCAGTGTGTGTGTGTGGGATATGGGGGGTGCAGGCTGTATGGGGAGCAGTGTGTGTGTGTGTGATATGGGGGGTGCAGGCTGTATGGGAAGCAGGGTGTGAGATATGGGGGTGTAGTGTGTGTGATATGGGGGTGTAGTGTGTGTGATATGGGGGTGCAGGCTGTATGGGAAGCAGGGTGTGTGAGATATGGGGGTGTAGTGTGTGTGATATGGGGGTGCAGGGTGTGTCACATATGGGGGCAGGGGCATAACTACCGCAGTCGCAGGGTTGGAAGGAGAAGAGAGGTACTTGTTTTTTATTTTGCTGGCTGCATGACACATGGAGACCTGGGGGTGCTGGCTCCATGATACATGGAGGTCTATGGGACTGCATAATAAACATGAAGGACACCTTATACATGGACTAGGGGTGCATTATACATGGAGGAGTATGGGGCTGCATAATACAAAATGATGATTTATGGCGCTACATTATAATACATATAGCACTATGGGGGCTACATTATAATAAATGGAGGAATATGGAGGCTACCTTACACATGGTCACACATGGGTGTGCGTTATAAAACATGGAGGACTGTGGTGCAGTATAATATATGGAGTACTATGGGGTGAATTATAATACATGGAGAACTATGGGGGTGCATTATAATATATGACGGGTTATGTGGGACCCTTTATATTATACGGAAGGCTATGTGGGGGCCATTACAGTATTTGGAGATCTATATACAAGGGGGGACAAAGATACAAGTATGGGATGGGAATGTTTTGTGCTGAGGGAAAAAGGCTCTTTCCCTCAGCACCCAGATTTCCCATGCTCTGCTATACATCTCTCAGCACCCAGCTTTACTCTGTTATGGGAAAGCTGGGTGCTGAGGGAAAGATGGATATCAGAACATGGGAAAGCTGGGTACTGATAGAGGGATTTCAGATCATGGGAAACCTGGGTGCTGAGGGTAAGAGCCAAGTGTCAGCATCATTATCCTGTACCCCGAGTGTCAGTGTCATTATCCCGCACCCTAAGTGTCGGTGTACGTGGAGGGGGGCCCCGATCCAAATTTTGCACCAGGGCCCATCAAACTCTAGTTACGCCACTGAGTATTAATCACTGTATTCTACATGAGGGTGCCTACTGCTATCTGGCTCTGCACTGTGCTATATACAGGCTATGCTATATACAAGCTGTATGCTACATGAGGGTGCCTAATGCTATCTGGCTCTCCACTGTGCTGTCTGGGTCTGCACTGTACTATATAAGCCTGTGTACTACATGAGGATACCTAATGCTATCTGGCTCTGCACTGTGTTATATAGGTGCTGTGTACCACATGAGGGTGCCTAATGCTATCTGGCTCTGTACTGTGCTGTCTGGCTCTGCACAGTGTTATATAGGTGCTGTGTACTACATGAGGGTGCCTAATGCTATCTGGGTCTGCATTGTGCTATATGTGTGCTGTATACTACATGAAGGTGCCTAATGCTATCTGGGTCTGCATTGTGCTATATGGGGGCTGCATAGTGCATGTGGGGGCTACATAATACTATATGGAGGACAATGGGGGCTTCATAACACAATATGGGGGTTGCATACTACTATACCCCCAGAGTTGTATGTCCCCTCCACCCAGGTGCTGTATGTCCCCCACCAGCCCAGACCTCTCTTGTGATGTATATACAGCAGTGTTAGTGTGCCCTATGTGCGGCCATGTCTGTTAGACAAGCCGGGAGGTGAATGAGGCTGTTGCCGGCTTCCCAATATTAGAAATATATACAGGATAAATATATAAAAATAATGTGTGTGTATGTATGATATGTATCTATGTATGGCAGTGTATGACTGTGTCTAGATTTATGTCTATTTATGTGTTTTTGTGAATTTCTCTTTAAGTATGTGTACGTGTGCCTGTATGTGTATGTATCTGTGCATGTCTATGTGTGGATGGGGCCCACTGAGACTCTTTCGCCCAGGGCCCACAAAAACCTGGAGCCGGCCCTGTCCGTAGGTTATGCGGAAGGAAGGAGGTGGGCGGGATGTTTACATCCTGCTCATCTCCGCCCCTCCGCTCCTATTGGCCGCCTGCCGTGTGACGTCGCTGTGACGCCGCACGACCCGCCCCCTTAATAAGGAGGCGGGTCGCCGGCCAGAGCGACGGTCGCAGGGCAGGTGAGTGCATGTGAAGCCGGCGTAGCGATAATTTTCGCTACGCCAGCTTTCACAAGATATTGTACCTGCGACGGGGGCGGGGACTATCGCGTGCAACATCGCAGCATCGGCTTGCGATGTCGCAACGTGCAAAGCCCGCCTTAGCGATCAGCTACAATCTGAGGGAGAATCCAGTGTTCAATATCCGTACAGCTCCTTCACTGGGGTAAGAAGGTATTACACAGTTCATATTGAAATCTACAGGCTGTGCTTGTATGGTACGGACATGTTGGGGTCCTCCAGAGTGAGGGATTTGTAACTGCTCTCCTCTGACAAGGGTCCTGAAAGTGGAGTATTCACTTGCGAAAATGTAAAGTGCAACTAAACGACTGACAGTTTTTGTTATGTTGTAGGCTGATAAATGTCCTGTAGATTAGTGAGGGTCCTGAGGCCCCAACGTAGTACTCGAAAGCCTGATCAGAAGCAAGGAGCGTGTGAAAAGTGGTTTACGAGCTCCTTAGAATGTTTTTGGCTCAGTACACACTGTGTGCGCTCTCGCATGACGTAGCTCAGCAATTTTGTTTGATGACGTCTGCATTTTACAATAGTTTTTTGAGCTGTCAGTGGGATCCTCAAGACCTAGACCCAAAAGTGAACTGCAGGACATCAGGCAACAAAAACCTTTCTCTTCAGAGTAAAGGGCCCGTTACACGCTACGATATATCAAACGGTATGTCGTCGGGGTCACGTCATTAGTGACGCACATCCGGCATCATTTGACATATCGTAGCGTGTGACAGCTACGAGCGAGTGTGATCGAGCAAAAATACTCACCTTATCGTTGCTCGTTAGCACGTCGCTCATTTTCTAAAAATCGAATGTCATTCTGCACGCCGGTTGTTCATTGTTCCCGAGGCAGCACACGTCGCTCCGTGTGACACCCTGGGAATGATGAACTGCAGCTTACCTGTGTCCGCCGGCAATGCGGAAGGAAGGAGGTTGGCGGGATGTTTACGTCCCGCTCATTTCCGCCTCTCCGCTTCTATTGGCCAGCCGCTGTGTGACATCGCTGTGACGCTGAACGTCCCTCCCCCTTCAGGAAGTGGATGTTTGCCGCCGACAGCGAGGTCGTTCGGGAGGTAAGTACATGTGACGGGGGTTTACGACTTTGTGCGACACGGGCAACAAATTGCCCGTGTTGCACAAACGATGGGGCCGGGTGCGATCGCATGATAAATCGCCGCGTGTAAAGCGGCCTTTACTCCTTTTACTCCTGGCTGATAGATTAACCCTTAACAGAAAAAGATTGTAAATGTATATGATTAGTGGGGTTCTCAAGTATATGATTAGTGGGGTTCTCATGTATATGATTAGCGGGGTGCTAGAGAGCTGATGAGCAATCACTGGATGCCTATAGGGTACTATGGCTGAAGGCCGCTGTCTCTGCCATTTTGGTAATACACTGAAGCTCAACTACAGGCTAAGATTTCCTCTATATACTGAGGTATTTTGGTTTTTGCAGTATATAAATGATTGACAGATCGTAATTTCAAGTCAACTGCAGGGATTAAAAAATAAACAAAAAAATATAAAAAGGTTTTAACTATCTAAAAAATACAAATTCATTTCATACTCTTTTCCTACCAGAAAAATAAATAAATTAAAGGGAACCTGTCACCTAGAAATGCGTTCTGACCTATCAGCAGACGCATGTGTGCCCTAATTACACCTCCCTACCCATCCCTGTGCTGTAAAATTGTATAATATGAAAGTAATAAAAAACGTTTGATTACCTCCATATTTCGTATGTAAATAGCAGGGAATGTGGTCACAGGGGCGGCGCCTTGCCCTATGGACGTCTGCATATTTCCGTGGTATCATGCCCCTGTTGGCGTGATACCACGGAACGACATCCCCGTAGCCTGTAGAACAGTGGACAGTATTGTTGTAGTTTTCCACTAACTCATCAAGCAATTGAGGCCATTCAGCTTGTTTGGTAACAGATGCTGTTCGCAGCATATTGATGAAGGTCTGGTTGACTTTCTCACAGAGGCCATTCCCTTGGGGATGATAGGCAGTTGTTCTCAGCTTTTTGCACTCATGGAATTGGCAGAGTTCTTGAAATAATTGTGACTTAAAGGCAGATCCACGATCTGTGAGGACTGCTTCAGGGCAACCGTAATGTCTCACATATTCATGGTAGAAGGTAATAGCTGTAGTCCGAGCTGTAAGGTCTTTTACTGGCACAACAGCAACCCACTTAGTATAGTGATGATACAGAGTTAACAGACTCGGCTGGTTATTATGAAGAGGTTCAGACATTTTGGTGATGATGCAAGTACTGCCTCTTTAAGAATAATGACGACACTGTAGCTTTAAGGGATGCACTATTATGCACCAACACAATCTCTGAGATGGAAGGCTCCCCCTCTTGAATATAGCACTGCTGTGAATGAGGATTTGCACTTATTTGAGTAACTTGGAAGGCAGGAGAGTAGAAGAGCTGGTGCAGGTGCTGTTAACCCCAGCATATAACAGGAAACAGTCTTTGGCAGTACTCACTAGCAAGATAGAAGTTAATGAGCAATGCTGAGACTTGTAGTGCACTAAGAGAAGATAGGCACAGAGGAATGATCCTGTTCATGACGCCAAATTCGACCTTTGTAAGGGCCCAGGGACAGAGGACCTCAAATGTTCTATATGTCACAGTTGCTGTTCTGGCACGAGGGTTCAGGGGTCGTGTTCCCTGGGTGGTCTACAAGGCCCTGATGTTCCCTGCTATCCATCCCCACACAGTATCCACAGCTGATGGACAGTCCACAGACACGGTCTTGGGGATAACAGTTGCTTTAATACTGTGTCGCGGGCGGAGGGGATGACTCGAGCAGCGCTCCTCACCTGTGAGTGAAAAGTGGGTGGTTTGTTTAGGGAGATGGTTCGTGACGTCACCCACGGGTCGTGGTGATTATTAGCACCACCGCTGATGGTGACGGGGATCCCGGGAGCGATGGTAGGGAGCAGCTAGGATGTTGTCCCCTCTGTGGGTAGGGGTTGGTGATCCCGGGGCCCGGTGGTGTAATGGGGAGGCTGGATGGCTGGGGGTGCAGGGTTGCAGGGACAGCGCGGCGCGATGCCGGATGGCACTGGTGTACTCACTCAGACAGTCAATGACAGAGTCTCTGGTAAACCAAACGGCTGAATGGACGGGTCCCGCAGCCGGCTGCAGTGTTGTGCTCTCTCCGGATGGCTGATGGTGGCTGTCTTTCCCTGCACCTGTTAGAATGTTCTGACTCCTGTAGTTGCCCACCGGTAGTCCGCTCCCCAGTGTATAGGTGCCGTAGGAGCCCGTTTTGTCCGCAGGCGCTGGCCCTTGGATCTCTAGCCTATGGCGGTGGCTGTATATCCTCTCGATGTCCTCTGTGTATCCTCTAGCTTTCTGTCGGGTCTTGGTTGTTGGGAAACCCCTGGGGTTCCTGTCACACTTGGATTTGACTGTTGTCGGCGGCTCCAAGCCTAGTCGGGGTCCGATGGCTCTGCCTGTGTGCTTAGCTTCACTCCGCTCCCCGGTTCGGTACCGGCGGGCCAACGTTCGACCTCGGTCCTACGGCTCTGCAGAGATTCACTAACTCCTGCAGACGGCCATCACCGTCTGCCAACCTTGCTGTTTGTGTCTGGGCCCCTACCCAGACACCGACTGTTTGTGTCCTCTTTCTTTCATCTCCAAAACTAAACTGACTGCTTTTCCCGCCTCCAGACCTGTGAACTCCTCGGTGGGTGGGGCCAACCGCCTGGCTCCGCCCCACCTGGTGTGAACATCAGACCCTGGAGGGAGGCAACAAGGGTTTTTGTTTGACTGGTGTGACTGTCTAGGGTAGGGGGTGTGTGTGGTGTTATGTCTGTGACTACCTGGCTAGTCCAGGGCGTCACAACTGCAGGAATAAAGAAAAACAACATGGAATATACTGTTTGTTTCACAGTCTTTTGTGGGTAGGCCACGGCAAATACAGCTTGGAGTTGAATGCTGAAGTGCAATTAGGGTTCTGGAGCTTTAAGAGCACGATTTGTTTCAGATGTAATAGTGGCATGCTTTTAGAAGCAGATTCAGAGTCTCTTGAGCTTAGAGGGTAGATATGATAATAAGATTGTACAGACCTGGAGTCCTGGGGTTAATTTCACTGCTAGTTCAGACATGTGCAGTACTTGTAAGCAAATGTAGAAAGTTGCCCAGTGTGCTACGGGGATCAGACAGCTGGTGCGTGAACAATGCTATACAAGCCGCATATGACCGCCTGTGACCTTATCTTGCCGCGATTCCACTGTATTGAACTGTACCGCATTTCTGACAGATCCGGCATTGCGGTAGAATACCGCTGATGTGCGCGCAGCCTAACTGATTTCTTTCTGAACAGTGTTTTATTCAACATTACGCACTGTACTTCGAACACATCATTACTACCTGCACAATACTTGAACAAGTTCTTTACATAGGTGTTTTTGTGCCGCCCCGTGCTCGGCAGCCGAGCCACTCGGGTCCGGACCTTCAGTGGGTGGCTTGAGGGTCTCCGGACCCGGGGATCCTGCAGTCACTCCGATCAAAAAGGGGTTGGCGGTGCAGGGACGTAGGTGTATGGCCGGAGCCGTGTTTAAGTTCGTGATGCCACCCACGGGATGTGGTGAAGGTGGACACCACCACTGCAGTTACGGGGCACCCGGGGGAGATGTTGCGCAGCAAGTTGTTAACCCCTCCGTCGGTAGGGATGGTGGCCCCGGGACCCGTTGGGGGAGTTGGGCGGTGCAGGGAGAAGGGCGGCCGCAGGGCACTGATGTACTCACTATTAGTAAACGAACAACCAGAGAGAGGGTGCACCGCCAAAAATAGTATAAAGTATCAGAACAGGTGCTCACCCGTGCGGCGGGAGAACTATGCAGACAAGAAGAGAAAAGTACCGCACATAATGGGGAGCACAACAACAATAATTGATAAAGACAACCTTTATTTGTAGTAAAAGTTAAAAACCATTAAAATACAAAACACACACCTAATAACACCGCATGCGCCCACCGTTCAGCTCCAAAACAATGTTATGCATATTACAAATCGTAAGATACAAGCATTAATGATGCATTGCAATATTTATAGTAGCAATAAACAGCCTATATACAGCCGTAACAACCCAGGGGAAGTGCATAGCATGATCATATACCCTCGTGAGGCCACAGGGCAAAATTGGCCCAATAATACCAGAATATAGTTAGAATTATATGGTTTACAAACTGCTAACCAGGGTCAAATAGCCTAATATGGCACTGTACCTAAGCTCATGTACAAACCATAGGTCCCTCTAGGGGAGAAGAGGGTAAGGAGCGTGGAAGCGAGGACGGAGGGTAGGCATGGAATACTGTGAGCAAGGCCCACGCGTATCGCCGCAGAAAGACGGCTTCCTCAGGGTAGGCGTGCCCAAAACTACAAAATCGGAAGGTTATGAAGGGTATGTCATTGCAAAAAATATATAAATCACCTGTTTGGTGTGTTAGCTATTGGTCCGGACCGGTCCGTCATGGAGGGATATGTGCGGAGCATCGCAGTGTGGTATATGCGATGCGCGCCGCCATCTTGGAAAGTCCGCGCATGCGCGGGAAGTCCGGGATGGCAGCGCGAGAGGCTCAAAAAGCAGTGCACGCACAGGGCTGCCGTAATGTAATAAGAGGTATTTGCTGTGCGCCTATATCTATGACGCAGCCCTCCTGTATGTTATGTATGAGGGCACATAGTAAGAAAGAGACATCACCTAAAGAGAGGGAAAGGAGCATAATTTTGGGGTAAGGAGCGTAATCGGCTTGGAGTCCCAATGAATGAGTAGGAACAGAAAAAAGGTCGGGGGAAAAGGAGAGAGGAGAAGGGGAGAAGGAAAAGAGAAAAGAAGGAAAAGAAAAAGAAAAAGAAAAAGAGGGGGGGGAGAAAAAAGATGAAGAAAAATATATAAATCAATATTTTTTATGCTCAAACAAGAGCAAATAATTAACATGCACAGCAAGAATAGTGTAATTACATATAGTTATAATATGGAACCCATATATGAGTAGTAATATAGATACCAAATGGTAGTGTGCCAGTCACAAATATACAAGGATTGCACACATAGTGTGTAAGCAAATATAAAAGACCTCTTGACATTTATCATAAGTGCTGGTACGTGGATTCAAGGATCATTTCATCTTCAGAGCAGCTAGAACTGCCCTCTTTTTTCAATCCAAGGAGACGCCAAGAAGTACTGTTTATATATGTGCATACACATATGAATGTCCATAGTGTGCATCTTCAGAGCTGCTTAACCCACCCTCTTTTCAATCCAAAGAGACGCCAAGAAGTACCATTTGTGTATGTGCATACACACATGCATGTCCATAGTATGCATCTTCAGAGCCGCTTAAACCACCCTCTTTTCAATCCAAAGCGACGCCAAGAAGCACCATTTGTATATGTGCATACACATATGCATGTCCATAGTATGCGCATCAAGGCTAGCTGGAAATGAAGACATAACCTACAATAGCCCTCAGCCCAGTAGACCACTGCGCAACCAGCTCTGTCCTCACCTATTGTACCATCACCCATTCCCTGTAGACTGTGAGCCCTCGCGGGCAGGGTCCTCTCTCCTCCTATACCAGTCTGTCTTGTACTGTTAATGATTGTTGTACGTATACCCTCTTTCACTTGTAAAGCGCCATGGAATAAATGGCGCTATAATAATAAATAATAATAATAATAATAATAATAATAATAATGATGAACAAATGGCCATACGAGGAAAGGAAAAGAGATGTTTCGTGTCCTGGAAAAAGTAAAAATAAAAATAAAAAGATAAGAGACACCAATCTTATTAGCCCAAAAATCCAGTGAACAATAGTTCTTCATTTAGCCCCCCAGGGGCGACGGTATCCAATGTAAATATCCACTTTGCCTCATTCTGTAGAAGCCATTTGTGGCAAGAGCCACCTCTACCACTACCTATATACTTCTGTGGACCCAAAATACGGATACCTGAACAAGATCCCTGATGACGTTCCAGAAAATGCGCTGCAACAGGGGTGATGGGATTGCCCTTTTTCTGATCGGCAGCCGCCAGATTGATAGTTGAGAGGTGTTTCTGTGCTCTTTTCCTGAGCTCCTGGGAGGTTTGGCCCACATAAAGCTTATTACAGGGGCAAATCAAGGCGTAAATTACGTTTCTTGTCTTGCAATTTATGTAGGCCTTCAAAGCATGTACAGATGAATCCTGTGGATTACAAAAGTTTTTAGAAACAGGGCGCATGTATCTACAAATGCTACAGTCCCCACAGGGAAAAGAGCCCCTGAGGGAAATGCCCCGGTTTAACTTGCCCACCACTCCCGAGAAGTGGCTCTTAACCAGGGTATCTTTCAAATTTTCCCCCGACCTTTTTACTGTTCCTACTCATTCATTGGGACTCCAAGCCGATTACGCTCCTTACCCCAAACCTATGCTCCTTTCCTTCTCTTTAGGTGATGTCTCTTTCTTACTATGTGCCCTCATACATAACATACAGGAGGGCTGCGTCATAGATATAGGCGCACAGCAAATACCTCTTATTACATTACGGCAGCCCTGTGCGTGCGCTGCTTTTTGAGCCTCTCGCGCTGCCATCCCGGACTTCCCGCGCATGCGCGGACTTTCCAAGATGGCGGCGCGCATCGCATATACCACACTGCGATGCTCCGCACATATCCCTCCATGACGGACCGGTCCGGACCAATAGCTAACACACCAAACAGGTGATTTATATATTTTTTGCAATGACATACCCTTCATAACCTTCCGGTTTTGTAGTTTTGGGCACGCCTACCCTGAGGAAGCCGTCTTTCTGTGGCGATACGCGTGGGCCTTGCTCACGGTATTCCATGCCTACCCTCCGTCCTCGCTTCCACGCTCCTTACCCTCTTCTCCCCTAGAGGGACCTATGGTTTGTACATGAGCTTAGGTACAGTGCCATATTAGGCTATTTGACCCTGGTTAGCAGTTTGCAAACCATATAATTCTAACTATATTCTGGTATTATTGGGCCGTTTTTGCCCTGTGGCCTCACGAGGGTATATGATCATGCTATGCACTTCCCCTGGGTTGTTACGGCTGTATATAGGCTGTTTATTGCTACTATAAATATTGCAATGCATCATTAATGCTTGTATCTTACGATTTGTAATATGCATAACATTGTTTTGGAGCTGGACGGTGGGCGCATGCCGTGTTATTAGGTGTGTGTTTTGTATTTTAATGGTTTTTAACTTTTACTACAAATAAAGGTTGTCTTTATCAATTATTGTTGTTGTGCTCCCCATTATGTGCGGTACTTTTCTCTTCTTGTCTGCTCACTATTAGTAAACACACGAGTCCCTGGTAAACCAAGGTGATGGTGGTCGGTGCCCGCAGCCGGCTGCAGTCTGGTCCCCCACCCGGTTGGTGGTCTCTGCCTTTCTCCTGCACCTGTTTTGTGATGGTGGACTACCTGTGCTTGTAACTGCAGGAGTCAGCTCCCCGTCTTGTGGTTGGCCTGTGGAGCCCTTTGCCCACAGACGCTGGCCCATGGGATCTCTCTGCCGTGGCGGTGGCTTTCTATCCCCCTCGTTGGGCTGTTGCCTTCAGTAGGGACTTTGGGTGGGACAGGACCTATAGTCCTGGCCGCAATCAGTTAATTAGCTAACCCCCAGTAGCTTCTGGACATAGCTTCAGGGTCTGAGTACCCCCTTTGTGCTCTGGTTTCCGAGTTGGTTCCCTGTGTCGGTACCGGCGGGCCACTACCCTGTCCCGGTCCACCACGGTTCCACCGAGCTGTCTTCCTGACTCCTGCAGACAGAGGCCTCCGTCTGCCTCCTAGCCAAAGGTACCCGGGCTCCTACCCTGGCACCTGTCAGTCTGCTACAGGCCTGTCACACAGGCCTGACCTCCTCCACTGAACTCTCAAACTGATCTGCTGTCTTTTCCCACCTCAGGCCATCCAAACTCCTCGGTGGGCGTGTCCAACCGCCTGGCACCATCCCCTGGTGTGTCCATCAAGCACTGAGGGGGGTGACTAGGGTTTAAATGTTTGGCTGCTTTCACCTTGTTAGGGGACTGGTGTAGTGCGGGGCCCTATCTGTGACTACCTGGCCTGGCCAGGGCGTCACACTTTCTTTACGTTTGACTTCAAGGCACAGTTTCACTTTAGGTTGCTTCACTATTCCTGGTACTATTGTTGCTATTTGTCTGTCCTACTCCTTATTGCCTGGCGTAGAGTCCCACATTGCCATGGTCTCGTCCCGCCCACACTTACCTATTCGGTATAATGGTATTGACCATCGTAGGACATAGCTTGTTTAATGCACTCTCCATGCCAACCTGTTCACCCAGGTCTATGCAAAGCCTCCTCTTGAGGACTAGTGCCACTGAAGTAAGTCCACACTGCCTGGGAAACCTCTGTAGACTTTGGGCCTGGTATTCACAATGGCTTTCACAATGTGTTTGTGGGGAATATTTTTTACTGATATTCATGACTTGGGATCGGAGATGACTCTCTACCCGTCCCTGACTGGAACCCTTCCCGCATGCTCTGTTCCCGGATAGACCCCGAGGGTCAGGTCACAGCTGCTGCAGACACCTACTTTCTTTGGCCTAAGGTATTTGATGGACCTGCACACTTCTACTTGCTTTAATACTCACTAATACAGCTTTTTAACCACTACTCAACTGACTAAACCCGAGTCCATTTAAAGCCAGAGCCAGTTAGGCAGCTGAGGCCGGATGCCGATGCCCCCTGCTGGGAACGACCACAACAGCAGCTGCTACCGACAACGACCCCGGCAGATCAATGACAGCGGGAGATGATTGCTCGTACCCAGAGAGAGAAGGATCATCTGAGGAAATCTACGTTCCGTGTACGAGGCCCACCGAGGAGGGGCATGGTACACCGTTTTGACTCTGAGAAAGGGTGGGGTTTTCTATCCGAGGCCTGTCTTGCTGAAAAGGTGTTTGTTACAAAAAGAAATGTCGAGCAACACCTCCCAAGAGATCCCCCGGGCCTCAACCTGGAGCCTGGGGAATTGGTCAGCTACACCCGGCACTGGAGCGAGCGGGGCTGGTATGCCCTAGATGTTAAACGGCTCACTATGGTGGATGAGCAGGTTGTGCCAGCTGCTGCTGTTGGTTACCAGTCTCCCAGTGAGTGGTACCAGTAAGAAAAAATGTTAATACTGAAAAGTTAACGATGCCATAGAACTGTTAGGTATTGGTGTTTTCGTTTGTTATTTTTCCCAGTTTGCTGTTTTTAATATAGAAACTGCTAGAAAATGAGTGCTTTAATGAAACAGTTTAAACGGAACGGAAAAGTAACCTGATTTTCCTCTAGATTTGCTACAAGTGTACAACCAGTACAAGGACTTCGTTGTTTTAATAGTTAAGTAAAAATGGACCACGGTCACAGGACTGGCGTGACCAATACAAACTTGTGGCTTGTACATAATTGCACCTCCTGTGCCCACAAGAGTCGTCTGACACATCCCGGGAGCTTAATCTGGCCAAGGACCCATTTAGGTTTCCAGGGGAACCAGGTTATTAGGGTGGGGGGTTATTGGGATCCGGGACGTTGGGACTGGACTGTCGAAGGAAGGGACTGCAACGGGGTAGGTTGGGTCCCCGCTGCCATCAAAACCGGTGGCGTCCCCCTGTTAGCAGATGAACTCTAGTTTAGTAACGTTCAAGATTAAGAGCCTCCCTAATGTGGGATGAACCTGTTAAATAAATGTTATTCATGTTAACCCTTTTTTCCTTTACAAGTTTAATAAATGCTTGGTGTCCTGTAGCTCGCGGATGAGCTATGTTTAACCAAGGGGGAATGTGATGCCCTGGCCTATCAGGTTGTCACAGGGTGCCGTGCAATCTGCCCTTCTGCATGGTACCCGCTCCTCCTTGGTTACGGGTCCTGTCCCTTTGGTGTTGCTAAGAACAGGTATACACAAATCTTGAGGAACACACTGCACAACACCCACCAGACACCCATTGGGCGGCCTGAGGGGAATAGGGCCACCCAGATGGGGGGATGGTAGAAGGAGGGCCAGAAGTGTCAGTAGTCAGAGAGTGTCAGTGAGCCGTGACAGGACAAGGTCACGCTGCAGAGCTGGGCTCCTGTACCCATCCCAGGGGCCAGACGTTGGCCTGGCCTGGAAGGAGCTGGAACCCCGGTAGCAGGGGGTAGTGATAGGGGGCACGGTACTGCCACGGAGGGCAGACCGGCGGCCTTGTGCTACAACTGGGCAGGGGCCAAAGCACGGCGGGGTACGCGGACCCTAGGCTTTGAATAAGTTTTATGCAGCCCAGTAATTCCCCTGACGAGAATGGAATCTTCATGAACCGTTCTCCACCCGCTCCAAAATCGTGGTACTAGCGCAACAAGGGGGATAGGACTTCCCAAATCCATCCAGAAAATCTCAAGCGTGAACCCTGAGAGCAAGCTCACCCTGCTAGCCACACAGGTGAGCGGGACCCGAGTAGTTTCAGGTGAAAGGGATCCACACAGAGAGAAAGTACAGTGCCACAGGACAAGGCTTCAGACTAACCAGCAACGCCAAAAGGGCACGGACCCAGCGTGGTCACCCAAAGGTTGCAAGTCATTCAGGACTTTGGTTTACCCAGTGTCAGTGTCAGAATCTCTGGACTGTGTGAGTACATTGTGCCCCCACTACTACCAACGGGTCCCCAGCCATCCATCACTGAGCCCCAGGACACATTCCCCTGCCCACGGAGGGGTTAACATCACAAGCTGCCATTCCATCGCTCCCGGGCGCTCTCCCCCAAACGCAGCAGCGGTGGTATCCTGCCTTACCATGACCCGTGGGTGGCATCACGAACACTATCCAATCCTTTCACCCCCTTTTGTAAATATCTTTTCCCCCTTTTTCATTTCAAGTGACCGCGCGATCCCGCTTCGGGTACGGAGACCCCTCGAGCTACTGAGGATCCAGATCCGAGCAGCCCGTCAGCTGTCGCAGGGCGGCACACAAGCAATACCTGTGATTAGGCCTTCGTAAAAACCAAGATTCTTTCGATGGGTAGACACAGACACGGATACTGATTTCTTTCAGTAGTCTTATACTCAACATTACTCACAGTACTTCAAGCACATCATTACTGTAGGCACATTACTGGAACAAGTTCTTTACAGCACATTCGACTTCAAGGCACAGTTTCACTTTAGGCTGCTCCATTATTCCTGGTACTATTGCTGCTGTTTGTCCTTCGTCCTTCTTACTGCCTGGCACCACAGTTTCACACAATAAAGTCATAGAATCCTGCATGGCCATGGTCTTGTCCCACCCACAGGGACCCGTTCTGTATAATGATTTTGACCGAAGTTGGACACAGCTTGTTTACTGCACTCTCCATGCCAACTTGCTTGCACAGGTCTATGCTAAGCCTCCCTTTGAGGACTAGTAATGCTGGAGTCAGTCCACTGACCGGGAAACTTCTGCAGATTTCAGGCCTGATACTCACGACTTGGGAACAGAGGTGACCCTCTACCCGTCCCTGACTGGAGCCCTTCCTCCTTGCTTTGTTCCCGGTTTGACCCTGAGGGTTAGGTCACGGCTGCCACAGACACCCACTTTTTTCGGCCTAAGGTATCTGATGGGCTTGCACACTTCTACTCACTATACTACCCACTAGTATAGCTTTCTAACCACTACTCAACATACTAAACTTGGATGGAGTCAGGCTGTATCCTGCAGCTGGCTCTTCCCCCTGTGGGCGAACCACAGAACTTAACTGTTCCCTGCCGAAGTCTTCCTGTACTAGCAGAACCTATTCTCTTTACCAGGGAGCAGTACCTAACCCAGCCACTAGCTGGCCACACTTAAACATTATGCATTAACACATTGCAATCGTTAACACAATTCATATTATTATAAATTAAAGATGATTAGTGTCTTCAGAGCAGGGGCACATGGACCTAGCCACCCTCTTACAGTTTTATAATACTGAAATGTCTTTTGATTGTTGTTGGTCATTTCGATGCAGTGTTTTTTTGTGGGTTTTTTTAGCGCTTTCAGCCTTTCACAATGTGTTTGTGGGGAATATTTTTTACTGGTATTTTTATTTTATTGACTTTTTTTTAACTCCTTTCAACAATGAAAACCCGCCGCCTGTAGTTGTGAAGTAGAAATGCTGTCAAAGCACTCAGATGTTGGGGCAGCTTCCGCATCTTTTGAACCTTCCCATTGACTTGTATTGGAAAGTATAGAGCATCTTTAAGGTGGAAATTGCCTTAAGAATAGTCCGATCACTCACTTTTAACCTTTTGTGTCTTTGGAAAACTGAAGCTGTCATAGACTGAACATATGAGCAGCAAGTTGTTTTTACATAGAAATGCAGATGTTCATTATTTTAAGAGTTTAGTTATCACTTTTAGTCTGCACATACTGTAACCAATTATAGACTTCAGGGAATCCCTTTCTTGGCGTCATCCGTGTAGTCTCCATTTGCACCTTCAGTAGATAGAAATCTAATTGTTTAGCTCTGATTTATATACAAACCTATATAAATGTCAGTTTAGGGAGTGTTCCTGGAAAAGACGCTTCCTCTGAGAACCTGATACTGATGGGAGTGGTGTCTGTATATTCTGTATAGGTGCCAATTCCACGGGCAACTGGCATGCTGTAATTAGCAATTACACCACACTATTTATCTGCCTGTCTGTGTATCTACAGTTAGATGCAGAAATATTTGAACAGTGATGCAACTTTTCGTATTTTGGCTGTTTATCAAAATATATTCAAGATACAGTTATATAATCAATATGGGCTTAAAGTGCAGACTCTCAGCTTTAATATTAGGGTATTCAATTGAAGTAAAGGTTTAGGAATTACAGCTCTTTAATATGTAGCTGCAGGTTTTCAAGGGACCAAAGGTGATTGGACAATTATCTTGAAAGCTCTTTAATGGGCTGCATAGGCTATTTCTTTGTTAATCAATCATTAATTAAGCAGGTAAAAGTTCTGGAGCTGATTCCTGGTATGGCATTTACATTTGCAAACTGTTGCTGTGAACCCACAACATGCAGTCAAAGGAGCTCTAAATGGAAGAGAAACAGGTCATCATTGGGCTGAAAAAAAAAAAAAAAAGAAATCCATAAGGTAGATTGCAAAAATGTTAGGAGTGGCCAAATCAACAGATTAGTAAATTCTGCAAAAAAAAAAAAAAAAAAAGAGTGCACTGGTGAGCTTGAAAGCTCAAATAGGACTGGATGTCCAAGGAATCATAATCGTCGCAGAATCTCTTTTTCATGGTAAAGAAAAACCACTCCACAACATCCACACAAGTGACAAAGACTCTCCAGGAAGCAAGGTGTTTCAGTATATAAGGGCGGCTTTGCACACTACGACATCGCAGGTGCGATGTCGGTGGGGTCAAATCGAAAGTGACGTACATCCGGCGTCACTTGCGATGTCGTAGTGTGCAAATCCTAGATGATACGATGAACGAGCGCAAAAGCGTCGTTATCGTATCATCGCTGCAGCCTCCGACATTTCCATAATGCCGATGCAGCGACAGATGCGATGTTGTTCCTCGCTCCTGCGGCAGCACACATCGCTGTGTGTGAAGCCGCAGGAGCGAGGAACTTCACCTTACTTGCCGCCGGCTGCAATGAGAAGGACGGAGGTGGGCGGGATGTTTACATCCTGCTCATCTCCGCCCCTCCACTTCAATTGGCCGCCTGCCGTGTGACGTCGCTGTGACGCCGCACGACCCGCCCCCTTAGGAAGGGGCGGGTCGCCGGCCAGAGGGACGTCGCACGGCAGGTATGTGCGTGTGAAACTGCTACGGCAGCTTTCACTAGATATTGCACGTGCGACGGGGGCGGGACTATCGCTGCAGCATCGGTAACACATTGTTACCGATGTCGCAGCGTGCAAGGCCCGCCTAAGTCTATCATAAAGAGAAGACTTCATGAGAGCAAATACGGAGGGTTCACCACAAGGTGCAAACCATTAATCATCTATTTACTCACAGTTCAAGTTATGCTCTCAGGGTACCGGTGTCTGCTGTCATGGGCCCCAGCCGATCCCGGATAATTTGGGGGTCACTGTCGGTGTTCCCACTGTGTGTCCTTTCTGGCCGGGGTCCCTCCAACCCCATGGATGGAATGTGGAACGAGCTGCAGGTGTTTCCTGCGCTCACCGGAGACCCTGGAATCCCTGGTAGCTGTAGAGAACCTGGGCTGAGCTGCCTGCTTCAAGCCACGGGTCTTATAGTGCTCCCAGAAGTGTAAAGGTAGAGAAAATAAAATATGCCTGGACCGAAGTCCCGACTGTGCTCCTCACCCCAAGCTGTGCCCGGGGCTAACTGCCTAAAGTGTGAAAATGCTCCTTCCTTTTCCCCAAGTGGTGCCAGCCCCCCAGGTGGTTCTCCTAGAGACCAGGAAAGTCACATGCTTCATGATGGCAACCCTCCTATCTACCCTAGGCCAACACTAGTGGGAAGGCATCTAACTGTGTGTGGTTTGTGGATGTGAGAAACACCAGCAGTTAACCTCTTCCTTACCAGGGATGAGTAACCTGTGGCAACTGAAGCCTCAGGGGCGCCACACATGATATCCGCTTCTGGGCCAAATCCTGATTGACAACAACCCATTATTTCCTATTCTTACTGGAGAAAGCAGAGGCGGATGTCGCGGGCGGCGGGGCGCTGCGCTCGCTAACGCTCGGGTCCAGCGCTGCTGCTTCTGCTCGGTGACTCGAGCGGTGGGCCGGATCCGGGGACTCGAGCGGTGCTCCTTGCCCGTGAGTGAAAAGGGGATTGATTGTTTGGGGATTTAGTCCGTGACGCCACCCACGGGTTGTGGTGAAGATGGGCACCACCGCTGCTGGTGACGGGGATCCCGGGAGCGATGGTAGGGAGCAGCTGGGATGTTGTTTTGCCCCTCCGTGGGTAGTGGTTGGTGGTCCCGCAGCCCGGTGGTGTAACGGGGAGGCAGGGTTGGTGAGGTGCAGGGTTGCAGGGACAGCGCGACGCGGTGCCGGATGGCACTATTGGGAAACCCCTGGGGTTCCGGTCACTATCGGATTTGACCTTTGTCGGTGGCTCCAAGCCTGGTCGGGGTCCGAAGGCTCTGCCTGTGTGTGCTAGCTTCACTTCGCTCCCCGGTTCGGTACCGGCGGGCCACCGCCCGACCCCGGTCCTACGGTTCCGCGTTGATCCACCACTCCTGCAGACGGCCACCACCGTCTGCCAACCTTGCTGTCAGTGCCTGTGCCACACACCCAGACACTTGCAGTTCTCTCCACTTTTACCTCCTAAACTCATCTGCTCCTTTTCCCGCCTCCAGGCCTGTGAACTACTCGGTGGGCGGGGCCAACCACCTGGCTCCGCCCCACCTGGTGTGGACATCAGACCCTGGAGGGAGGCAACAAGGATTTTGTGTCTGACTAATGTAACTGTCCGGGGGTTGGGGGTGTGTGTGAGTGTTGTACCTGTGACGACCTGGCTAGTCCAGGGCGCCACATTCCCCCTTGGTAAAATGCAGACCGTCCGCGAGCTGCCCGTCCATCACCGGTTTTATTTTTCAAAACTGTAAAAATATAAATAACAGGTAAACGGTAAACATATCACACAAGCATACTTTTCAGGTCACTTAAACACACATGTAAACATTTTTAATCAAAGACGGACGGACGGATGTCTTCCGCTCACCCACCCAAGCAACCTAGCCCTGATGCTGCCCCTAAGAAGTGGGCAGCACCGCTTGACCCCAGTCCAGGTTCAGGCTGCCCGAGCGGGAACGGGTACGGTAATTCGCACCCGACTGTCACTTCAGGGGACCATACGTCCAAGGGGGGACCCCTGACCCCCAGAGGATCGCCACCGGTTACGGTAGTGGCAGGCTTGGGCCATCACTTTCCTCCAGGCCCATCCTCCAAATCAGCCTCTCCGGAGGCGGCAACGGTTTCCATCCCACAACATATTTACAAACCCACAAGTTCGTGGGTGGCACGCAAGTTCTCGGCCATGTTCATGAGGAGTTTCTCATGTAGGTATAGAGGGGGTTAACTGAACAAGGACAACTCCAGTCCCAACGGGGACGGTTCTCTTCTCGGACGGCAATCAGGTTAGTTTTTCGGTTTTGATTAGTGGTCATTCATTCAATGGAAACACGGTGCTGGGGGGTCCCAATGGGGACAACAACTTTTCTTTTCCTCATCTTTAAACAGCAATCCCGCGGCACAGCTGCCGTTGCTGCCGCTCCCAGTGTGGAGCACCTTCTGCTTGCTCCGGTTCAGGCGGGTGTGGGGGATGGGCCCAGACAGAGTCCCTCCGTGCCGGCTACGACCGGTACCTTCGGTAATGAGGGACCCCGCTGTGACGTGGCCTGCTCTGCCTCCTGACAGCTGCATCCCCGCCGTGCCTCAGCCGAGGCCCGGGGTCTGGGAGCGGTCGACGGGACTTGCGGTGCTGGCCTCTGGTTGAGGATCGCCTCCGCTGCGGCCGGGCGGACTGCCGGGGTCGTCGTCATCTCCGTCGAGGCCAGGATGGAAGCCGGGACAGGTGCCAGGGCGGTGACAAAGGTAAGGCCTGGGGGGCCCAGGTCTGGGCCCTCTCCCACAGACGCTGCGGGCTCCGCTACCGGTGGCAGGGGCAACGGGTCGGTCGGGGCGTTGGCCGCGGGCATGGGCAGTGAGGGAGGTAGCGTGATGGACGGCAGCAGGCCGGGCCCCTCAGCCGTATCGACCGATCCCTCGGGGACAAAGGGGCGTGGGTCGCTTACCCGCTCCTCTGAGACCACCTCCACTTCGGATGCCCAAACGGTTGCGGCCAGGCCCTTCATTTCCGACGTCCCCTTCGCCAGCATGAAGTGGACTTGGGCCTGGAGCTCCTGGCACATCTTGCGGCTGGATCCAGGAACGTGTTTCAGCAGAGTCCTGGCATCCTTGCACACTGAAGCGCTAGTTACATGCCGCCGCGGCTGCGACCGCCGGCCCTCCAGCGACTCCGTCGGGTGCAGACATCTTGTTTCCTCCCCCCCTTGGTATTCCTCCGACACTCCCTCTTTAGGGGCGGGGCTTTGCTTCTCGCGCCTCCTCTGCTCGGAGGAGACGCTCGAGCGGGAAAATCTTTGCGCCCAAGATGGTGGCACTTCAAATTTTTCATCCGGACGCCGCCGGCGGGGACTGAAAGGCGCACTTCTACTGGTAAGTAGATGGGTAGGATCCTAATTGTGACGCCAAGTTGTCCTGGGCGGCGGGGCGCTGCGCTCGCTAACGCTCGGGTCTGGCGCTGCTGCTGCTGCTCGGTGGCTCGAGCGGTGGGCCGGATCCGGGGACTCGAGCGGCGCTCCTCGCCCGTGAGTGAAAAGGGGATTGATTGTTTGGGGATTTAGTCCGTGACGCCACCCACGGGTTGTGGTGAAGATGGGCACCACCGCTGCTGGTGACGGGGATCCCGGGAGCGATGGTAGGGAGCAGCTGTTATGTTGTTTTCCCCCTCCGTGGGTAGGGGTTGGTGGTCCCGGGGCCCGGTGGTGTAACGGGGAGGCAGGGTTGGTGAGGTGCAGGGTTGCAGGGACAGCACAGTGGCGGATGGCACTGTTGTACTCACTCAGACAGAAAGCCACAAAGTCTCCGGTAAACCAAACGGCTGGATGGACGGGTCCCGCAGCCGGCTGCAGTGTCTCTCCCCGGACAGGTGATGGTGGCTGTCTTTCCCTGCACCTATGTGTACTGTGTTGACTCCGATGGCTTCCCAACGGTAGCCCGCTCCCCGGTGTATGGATGCCGGAGGAGCCCGTTTTGCCCGCAGGCGCTGGCCCTTGGATCTCTAGCCGGTGGCAGTAGCTGTATATCCTCACGGTGCAGACGGTTGCCTCCTAACGGGTCTTTGGTTGTTAGGAAACCCCTGGGGTTCCGGTCACTATCGGATTTGACTTTGTCGGTGGCTCCAAGCCTGGTCGGGGTCCGAAGGCCCTGCCTGTGTGTGCAAGCTTCACTTCGCTCCCCGGTTCGGTACCGGCGGGCCACTGCCCTCCCTGGTCCTATGGTTCCGTGTTGATCCAGCACTCCTGCAGACGGCCACCACCGTCTGCCAACCTTGCTGTCAGTGCCTGGGCCACACACCCAGACACTTGCAGTTCTCTCCACTTTTACCTCCTAAACTCATCTACTCCTTTTCCCGCCTCCAGGCCTGTGAACTCCTCGGTGGGCGGGGCCAACCACCTGGCTCCGCCCCACCTGGTGTGGACATCAGACCCTGGAGGGAGGCAACAAGGATTTTGTGTCTGACTAATGTAACTGTCCGGGGGTTGGGGGTGTGTGTGAGTGTTGTACCTGTGACGACCTGGGTAGTCCAGGGCGCCACACGGACATATTGGTAAAGCCTGTGCAGCTGCACAGGGGTGCAAGCGTTCAGGGGGCGACTAAGGGTATGTGCGCACGTTGCTTTTTACCTGCTTTTTACCTGCTTTTTTGCTGCTTTTTCTTCTGCGCTGTTTAATGCCGAAATGGATGTGTTCTTCTATTCAAGCAAAGTCTATGGGAATTTGGGTTTCTTGTTCACACTATGTTGTTCAAAATGCTGCCTTTTTGTGGCAGAAATTTGGTCAAAAACTCAGCTTTTCAAAGAAGCAACATGTCAATTGTTTTTGCCATTTGGGTTTTGCACTGCAAAGCTGAGTTTTTGACCAACGTTCTGCCACAAAAAGGCAGCATTTTGAACAACATAGTGTGAACAAGAAACCCAAATTCCCATAGACTTTGCTTGAATAGAAGAACACATCCATTTTGGCATTAAACAGCGCAGAAGAAAAAGCAGCAAAAAAGCAGGTAAAAAGCAACGTGCGCACATACCCTGACACCTCCAAAGCAGGTGGAATTGTTCATTTTGATGAGCTTTTGGGCTGCAAAGGGCTATTGGTCTTGCACAGGAACCCTTTTCTGTCTGTGTTCGTCACTGAGAGAAAGTTTCTTTTGGAGGAGGCTTAGATACTAATCTTCATTCATAGTAGTGTTTTTAATCAAAACTATCAGAGATCTCACTCCCTTGAATGAAAAGCAACTCCACAAATGAATGATCTCAGGATGCTTTATTGTTAGCAGGAGACCGGACTCATGGTAGTGCTCACCTTTAGTTTTCTCTGGACAATCAATCTTCCTGGTGTCTCAAACAATCTTAAAGAGACGCAGTAATCACAATTTTCCGTGTTAAAGTAAAGGATGGCCATAATGGACCTGTTATACTTATTTAATAGATACCTGTAGTGAAGAAATACACAACCCGGTTCTTGTTTAATTCACATTAGAGGTTTTGGTGCAATAATCTTTTTGTGCGTTGGGGCGGGAATGTGGGGTGGCACTGTGGGTAGGTGGGTAGGGTCTTCGGCTCTGCTTTGGGCCCTCTGCGTTTGTATCTGCCTCTTTTTTTAAAGTTTATGCCAGTGCCACCTTTGCCATAAGCTGTGCTTGCACACATTTATCTCTTGGTGGTGCTGTGGTGGCCCATGCACAGTTTGATATCTCAGTTTGTCATTGAGCCAAAGTCTGAATTTGCGCATGCGCTGAGAACTGCCAGTGACAAGAATGGGTTGTCATTAGGTCTTGAAAAATAAGAGTCAGCACCCTAAACATTGAGTCTTTGCATAAACGATGTATTTGTTATTAAAATGATAAAAATCTATAAAATGCTTTTAACTGTAATAACACTGAAGCAGCAAGCTTCAGGAACAATCAACGTGAAAACGCCAACTTTTTCTGGTAACATTACATGCTTCTTTTGTTTAGCTACTACTAATACCAAAGAGTAAAGGGCCATTTACACGCTGTGACATCGCTAACAATATATCATCGGGGTCACGGTGTTTGTGACGCGCATCCGGCGTCGTTAGCGACATCGCAGCGTGTGACAGGCTGGAGCGACCTTAAGCCCGCTTTACACACTACAATATACAGTTAGGTCCAGAAATATTTGGACAGTGACACAAGTTTTGTTATTTTAGCTGTGTACAAAAACATGTTCAGAAATACAATTATATATATAATATGGGCTGAAAGTGCACACTCCCAGCTGCAATATGAGAGTTTTCACATCCAAATCGGAAAAAGGGTTTAGGAATCATAGCTCTGTAATGCATAGCCTCCTCTTTTTAAAGGGACCAAAAGTAATTGGACAAGGGACTCTAAGGGCTGCAATTAACTCTGAAGGCGTCTCCCTCGTTAACCTGTAATCAATGAAGTAGTTAAAAGGTCTGGGGTTGATTACAGGTGTGTGGTTTTGCATTTGGAAGCTGTTGCTGTGACCAGACAACATGCGGTCTAAGGAACTCTCAATTGAGGTGAAGCAGAACATCCTGAGGCTGAAAAAAAAGAAAAAATCCATCAGAGAGATAGCAGACATGCTTGGAGTAGCAAAATCAACAGTCGGGTACATTCTGAGAAAAAAGGAATTGACTGGTGAGCTTGGAAACTCAAAAAGGCCTGGGCGTCCACGGATGACAACAGTGGTGGATGATCGCCGCATACTTTCTTTGGTGAAGAAGAACCCGTTCACAACATCAACTGAAGTCCAGAACACTCTCAGTGAAGTAGGTGTATCTGTCTCTAAGTCAACAGTAAAGAGAAGACTCCATGAAAGTAAATACAAAGGGTTCACATCTAGATGCAAACCATTCATCAATTCCAAAAATAGACAGGCCAGAGTTAAATTTGCTGAAAAACACCTCATGAAGCCAGCTCAGTTCTGGAAAAGTATTCTATGGACAGATGAGACAAAGATCAACCTGTGCCAGAATGATGGGAAGAAAAAAGTTTGGAGAAGAAAGGGAACGGCACATGATCCAAGGCACACCACATCCTCTGTAAAACATGGTGGAGGCAACATGATGGCATGGGCATGCATGGCTTTCAATGGCACTGGGTCACTTGTGTTTATTGATGACATAACAGCAGACAAGAGTAGCTGGATGAATTCTGAAGTGTACCGGGATATACTTTCAGCCCAGATTCAGCCAAATGCCGCAAAGTTGATCGGACGGCGCTTCATAGTACAGATGGACAATGACCCCAAGCATACAGCCAAAGCTACCCAGGAGTTCATGAGTGCAAAAAAGTGGAACATTCTGCAATGGCCAAGTCAATCACCAGATCTTAACCCAATTGAGCATGCATTTCACTTGCTCAAATCCAGACTTAAGACGGAAAGACCCACAAACAAGCAAGACCTGAAGGCTGCGGCTGTAAAGGCCTGGCAAAGCATTAAGAAGGAGGAAACCCAGCGTTTGGTGATATTCATGGGTTCCAGACTTAAGGCAGTGATTGCCTCCAAAGGATTCGCAACAAAATATTGAAAATAAAAATATTTTGTTTGGGTTTGGTTTATTTGTCCAATTACTTTTGACCTCCTAAAATGTGGAGTGTTTGTAGAGAAATGTGTACAATTCCTACAATTTCTATCAGATATTTTTGTTCAAACCTTCAAATTAAACGTTACAATCTGCACTTGAATTCTGTTGTAGAGGTTTCATTTCAAATCCAATGTGGTGGCATGCAGAGCCCAACTTGCGAAAATTGTGTCACTGTCCAAATATTTCTGGACCTAACTGTATCTTACGATGTGTCGGCGGGGTCACGTCGTAAGTGACACACATCCGGCATCGTAAGGTACATTGTAGTGTGTAACAGCTACGTGCGATTGAGATTGAATGGTAAAACGTTCATCGCACGCACGTCGTTCATTCCTCATAAATTGAACGTCATGTTGTTCATAGTACCCGGGGTAGCACACATCGCAGTGTGTGACACCCCGGGAATGATGAACAGATCTTACCTGCGTCCTGCGGCTCCCGGCCAGCAATGCGGAAGGAAGGAGGTGGGCGGGATGTTTACGCCCCGCTCATCTCCGCCCCTCCGCTTCTATTGGCCGGCTGCATGATGTCGATGTGACGCCGAATGTCCCTCCCACTCCAGGAAGTGGACGTTCGCCGCCCACATCGAGGTCGTATGGAAGGTAAGTACGTGTGATGGGGGATTACTCGTGTGTGCGACACATTCAACAAATTGAACGTGCCGCACATATGATGGGGGCGGTTACGATCGCATACGATATCATATGCGAAATCGTAACATGTAAAGCAGGCTTTAAACGATCGCAAAAGACGCAAAAATCATTAGTCTGAGAGAGGTCGTTTATTTATGAAAAATCGTTGTCTGGTCAGTAGCGATGTTGTTCCTCATTCCTGCGGCAGCACACATCACTATGTGTGACACCGCAGGAGCGACGAACATCTCCTTACCTCCGTCCACCGGCAATGAGGAAGGAAGGAGGTGGGCGGCATGTTCCAGCCACTCATCTCTGCCCCTCCTCTGCTATTGGCCGGCTGCCGTGTGACGTCGCTGTGACGCCACACAAACCGCCCCCTTAGAAAGGAGGGAGTTCGCCGGCCAGAGCGACGTCGCAGGGAAGGTAAGTCCATGTGACGGGTGTTAGTGATGTTGTGCGCCACGGGCAGCGATTTGCCCGTGACACACAACCGACAGGGGCGGGTACGCTCGCTAGCAATATCGGTACCAATATCGCAGCGTGTAAAGTACTCTTTAAGAGAATGTATTGGCCAAGAAGTTGCAAACAAAAGTCAGGTAATATTTGCTGTAGACTGGACCCCAAGAATCAAATATACTGATGGGCCCTTGGCACTGAATTCTGACACTGGATGGATAGTTAAATAGGTAAACGGATAGATAGATAGATAGATAGATAGATAGATAGATCAATATGAGAGGTGTATAGATTTATGTTGGCATGCCGGTAGTGTTGGCATGCTAGTAATATCTCACCCTCCTTGATCTATATTAACTCACGAGGAAGTACAATTCCTGTGGTTATAACTCATTATAAGGTGCACATCTTGGCGGTCATAATCAAGGCTAGGCATAGTCTTTTAATAACAATCAACAATACAAAAGTTGTCTTTGTAACACTAGCACCGTCTGGCTGTATTCCAGTAGTAGTGTCTGAACTGTAGACGTGAGAGTCACACACTCAGGAGAGGGCTGCGTACAATAAGGTAACACCTCTCTACCCAAGCCACATCCGGTCTGTAGGCATTACAATATGGCAGCACCTTGCAACCTAACATAGGTGTGACGCCCCTGGACTATTCAGGTCATCACAGGGTACTGCATGCACTTTCTCTACAGTGCAGGATTCAACCCTCCATGGTTCTGAGTTCCCATCCTGCAGTACTGCTTCCACCAGCATATACAAATCCTAGTCACACCTTACACTACACCCTGTCAGGCACACCAGTGGGCTGCTAAGCTGGAATAAGGCCGCCCACCTAAGGGTCAGGCAGGGAGGTGGGAGGTGACAAGTCAGTCGGCTCCAGGGGAGCAAGGAGAGCAGTGGTAGCCCTCGAGCTGTGAGGATTTCAGAGGAAGCTGGGAGTTGTAGCTCCCAGGGGAGAAGCAGATTAGGTAGCAGGCGGTGGTCTGGACCTAGAGGAGTCGGACCCCTGGATTCAGGCTAGGTGCCTGTGACCTGTCTTGGAGGATGGTCAGCAGCCTGAGCCTAATCACGGGTCCGGGACCGAAGGCACGTCGGGGTACACGGACCCTAGGTCGGGGAGAGGCTTCAAGCAACCCGGCAAATAACCTGCGGAGGACAGGGCCTCTATGGACTGTTCCCACGAAGCTCAGAGATCGGGGGCACTAGCACAACAAGGGGAATAGGGCTTTCCAAGCAAAGCAGCCCACTGAAATCCCAAGCGTGAGCTCCTGAAAGCAAGCTCTTCTACTTAGCCACAGTGGGGAGCGGGGCCCAGTAAGCTCCAAGCTTACAGGCCACTTGGACACACTAAAATACTGTACCCGGAGGCATGTCACGGACCACCAGGCAGTGCTGCAGGGGACGGGACCTGGACGAGCTCCCCCAAGAGGGCAGCGGCACCCAGAGACTTGGTTTACCACGTTGTCAGTGTTTGCTTTTTTGCTGAGTGAGTACCTGATTAACCCTTGCAACCAGCGAGCCTGCGCTCCCCCTGCACCCCATCACACCATCCAGAGTCCCGGGGCCTTCCCCTACCCGTGGAGGTTAACGACATCTAGCTGCCCCACTCCATCACCCTGGGTACTCCCAACGGCAGAGGCGGTACTCCCTATTACCGTACACCATGGGTGGCGTCAAGAACTATACATATCTCCCCTGTAAATAGCCCCCTTATTCATTCGGGTGTGACCATTAGCCCCCGGGTCCGGAGAACCTCGAGCCACGAGTAGTGACATCCAGATCCGAGTGGTTCGACTGCTGCTGGGGCGGTACATCCCGAAAATGTTGGCGTCACGAACAGGATTCGGACAGGACCCACTAACCTGGGTGACGTGCGTCTTAGAATCCAAGCTGCGGTGTCAAAATCCCGCCAGTTTCCGCCATCTTTGGTGCCAAAACACCATCTTCCAGACCAAAAGCGTGCGAAGCTGAAGCCCCGCCCTTCGTCCTGAGACTGTGGCCGGAATTGGAAGTTCCCAGGGGTCCCCAGCACGAAAGTGGGTGGCTGGCAAAAACCAAGGGGAAGTGACGGGATGTAGCAGCGGAAGGGAAGCAGGGACACGAGGACTCTGCGATAACGTTACTGGACACCGCAGAGGCAAGATGTCAGAGAAGTGTGACTGTTCAGCCGAGGATGCTGCTCCTGGGACAGCTGCCTAGATTGAGATTCGAAGGGCGGCTGCGGCGGTGCGGGCCCAAGAGAGAGAAGCCATGCGCGTGGAGCGGGTAAATAGAAACCCAGCTCCGGTTGACCCGGCCTACCCGGCTGCAGAGTCCGGTCTCCCCCCGTCTGCCACCATCGCCCTGCCGCCTTCGCCCTCGACCACGGCTGACCCCGAGACGCTGTCTGCAACACAAACAGTGGATTCCTTAACTTCTGCTGAAGACTACCAGACTGCAACTCCTGATCAGATTGTCCCGGTTACCATGGAGTAAGAACCAGAAGAGATGGAGGACGGAGATTCAAGTTCCAGCACCCCCGGAGGCTGCGGGGTGCCACACTTTGAGGGCAATGGCTACCGAATGTCCCTGTCGGCACGGGCGGTGCAAGAATTAGAGATAATGAAAGTGGAAGAAGAGTCCATCTCGGATGATGAGATCATGGCCGATACCATTGATGTGGTGGTGCCCATATGCCGCCGCTGTGGCTTACCAGGGCACTTTGCCAGAGTGTGCCCAGGAGGTGCCTGACGCTAAGGGATCAGAACCTGCAAGTTTATAAAGAGTTTTCTGTGGACTGTCACTCTTGTTGAACGTTCTCCAGTGTTCCGAGTGGGAAGGCCGTCGGGGACTGGTCGCAAGGTCCTTGGTGGAGGGTGACAGGAGAGTTAACATGCAAATAGACTGTGTCATCCTTGTTGAACCTTTTTCCTCGCTTTGTTACAGGAAAAGGGCCATCAGGGCCTTGGATGGTGCGATGCTGGTAGACGGCACCTGGAGGCCCTTATTGGAAGCTGGCACAACAGGGTAACGGCTACCAGGTTACTCAGGACTGTTAAAGAGTCGTCTATTATGCCTCCGGGACTTCAACCCTGTCACGGAATCAAGTAGGAAGCAGCGGGGTTCAGGTTGTTTGGGTGGCGGGTTGAAGGTAGAGGGACGTTGGGAATGGACTGTCAAAGGAAGGTGCTGCAGTAGAGTAGGCTGAGCACCGACTACCGCTACAACCGGTAGCATTCCCAGGGTTCTACTGGTAAAAATAAACTCTAAAAGTTTTTATAATATAACGTTTAAGTGATGTGCCTCCCCTGTGAGGGATATAAAACTGTTAATAAAAATGTTATTTTCCTCTTTATCTAGTTCACAAAATAAACCTCTGGATGTCCTATAGTTTGGGGACGAGCTACGTTTAACCAAGGGGGAATGTGACGCGTCTGGACTATTCAGGTCGTCACAGGGTGCTGCATGCACTTTCTCTACAGTGCAAGATTCAACCCCCCCATGGTTCTGGGTTCCCATACTGCAGCACTGCCTCCACCAGCATATACAAATCCTAGTCACACCTTACACCATACCCTGTCAGGCACACCAGTGGACTGCTAAGCTGGAATACGGCCACCCACCTAGGGGTCAGGCAGGGGGGTGGGAGGTGACAAGTCAGTCGGCTCCAGGGGAGCAAGGACAGCAGTGGTAGCCCTCGAGCTGTGAGGAGCTCAGAGGAAGCTGGGAGTTGTAGCTCCCAGGGTAGAAGCAGATTAGGTCGCAGACGGTGGTCTGGACCTAGAGGAGTCACATATGTCACCACATATGTCACCACAGCCAGCCGTTCATGTCTCCACAGCCAGCCCCAAGTATTTCCCACCGCCAGCCCCATGTATCTCCCACAGCCAGCCCCATGTATGTCCCCAGAGATAGCCACTTGTGGCTCCACAGCTAAAATCTAATATATTAGTAATTTGAACAAAAAACACATCTCAATAATTATAGACTATGTCTCAGAACCACCACTCCATAGAAACATATAAACCAAAAGAACCAGGAGTTTTTAGGTAAAAATAGAAAATCTTTATTCACACAATTAATAAATATACAGACAAATACACAAGGATAAAACCGTGCTATAAGGGGAAAGAACACCCAAAGACATGTGGGGCAAAAAGGCACTCTCACAAGGATATCAGAGATTAAGGGTATATCAATCAAGCCTCAATGCAATCATATAATAGGCTTAAAGTTCAGTTGCTTACCCATAATGGTGAGAGCGTTGCGCAGCCAGCCCCTCATATGCACCCACAGTCATCCCCCATATATCTCCACTGCTTGCTCCATGTACAGTATGTCCCACAGCCAGCCCCTCATGTCTCTACAGTATGCCCCATGTAAGTCCCACAACTAGCCCATCATGTCTCCACAGTTTGCCTCATGTATGGCCCACATACAGCTTTCTTAGAGGCGTAAATACAATTGAGTGCAGGGAGGAAGTGATGGCCGCAGGGCACAGAGAGAGAGGGGTGAGAGGCATCACTGACACTGCTCACCTCTGTGCCTGCACATCGACCGTCATATGCAGAATGCTTGTGGCCGCAGGAAGAGGCTGGGTTGCTGCAGGCATTCAGCCATGTCACATTTTTTTCCCACCAAAGTGCGCCTCCCTTGAAGAGGCAGTATTTAGCACCCTAGGTGGGTGCCTACCCTGCCTACCCCTCATCCCGGCCATGATGGCGGAATATCTGATGGTTGAACACGAGTTTGGCCAAACGCTATTTAAAGTTATCAGACAGCTTTAGGTTTATATCCATTTCAGGAGTAATAAAATTAGACATGACAGTCTACATGATCGTACAGAACGCATCATTAGAAAGAGTCATAAATATCCGATATTATGTTAATCACTAGTGAGTTGGCAGTGAGTAGGCAGAGCAGGATACTGCAGGCTGTAAGTCTACAGTCAGACTGACATATGCTGTACAATGGCACAATTAGTCACTGACAGGTAAGCAGAGATTAAGCTGAATAGCAGCCAAGGAGCAAGACGCGCCCGTCCGCTTCCTTCACATTAAATGATTCCTGCCTTTTCAGCATTATTCAATTTAGTAACTTGCAAAGTAGAAGATATTTTATGAGAATCCATTAACTGACTTTATTAACTAAAATATTGACGTTCTAAATGAAAAGAGGACGAGAGTCTATAGACGCGTGCCCAATATCGGTAGTAATGATTTTTTAATTTGACGGCATAAGGGCAGTTTTTTTTCTTGTGTATTTAAGTGATATTTTACCAGATTTCACAATACAAACTAAGTACATTATTACATGAATCTCTTGAGCCCGCTTTACATGCTACAATATATCTTACAATGTGTCGGCGGGGTCACGTCGTAAGTGACGCACATCCGGCATCGTAAGTTACATTGCAGTGTGTGACAGGTACGTTCGATTGCGATTGAATGGTAAAACGTTCATCGCATGCATGTCGTTCATTTCTCATGAATTGAACATCAGGTTGTTCATCGTATTGCGGTGTGTGACACCCCGGGAACGATGAACAGATATTACCTGCGTCCTGCGGCTCCCAGCCAGCTATGTGGAAGGAAGGAGGTGGGCGGGATGTTTACGTCCCGCTCATCTCCGCCCCTCTGCTTCTATTGGCCGGCTGCCGCGTGACGTCGATGTGACGCCAAACGTCCCTCCCACTCCAGGAAGTGGATGTTCGCCGCCCACATCGAGGTCGTATGGAAGGTAAGTACGTGTGACGGGGGATTACTCGTGTGTGCGACAAATTCAACAAATTGAACGTACTGCGCATACGATGGGGGCGTTGCAAATCACATACGGTATCATATGCGAAATTGCAACGTGTAAAGCAGGCTTTAGGCTCGTAGACTTGCTTTAAAGGGAACCAATCATCAGGATTTTCGTATATAACTTAAAGCCAGTGCTATACTGGCACTAACAGGCTGATTCTCTACATACCTTTATATGTCAGCTTGGATATATAAGTTTTGAAATCCAAGAAAGTAAAGTTTATAAAATTGACAACTTTCCCCTAGCAGGACCTGTGCTGAGGTCATACACATGTGATCAGAATGAGTCCAGAATGAGTCCAGCTAGCCCTCATTATAATATCAGGCGAGCAAACGTTTACATAGGATCATGCAGCTATGCAGACATGGATTTTCAAATTATATACAGTATACCTTGGTATACCTATGGTTTGGTGAGAGCCAAGAGATCATTCTGTGACGCCCTGGCAAAACCAGGTAGTCACAAATAGGCCCCCGCATAACACCTTCCCTCACTAGTAAACACACAGCCAACCTAGAAACCCAAGTCACCCCCCTTAGGGAAAGATAGACACATCAGTGGGCATGACCAGACGGTTGGACACGCCCACCCAGGGGTCCAGACAGCCCGGGGCGGGAAAACAAACAGAAGGAGTTGGGAGTTGAGTTTGGAGAGGAGTATGGGCTGGAGCTAAGTGGAGCTCCAGCAGGAAAGTTCAAGTTGAACAGTACCAGGGTAGGAGCCCTGGTGCCACTGGCTAGGAGGCAGACGGTGGTCTCTGTCAGCAGGAGACGGGAAGATGGCTCGGCAGAACCGAGGTGGATCGGGACAGGGTTGTAGCCCGCCGGTACTGACACGGGGAACTGACCCGGAAACCGTAGCACAAGGGGGGGTACTCGGACCCTGAAGCCAGAACTGGAACCAAGCGGACTGGATAATTCACCGATTGAGGCCAGGACTAGAGGTCCTGTCCCACCCAAAGTCTCTCATAGAAGACAACAGCCCACCGATAGGGATAGGAGGTCACCACCAGGGCCCATAGATCCCACGGGCCAGCGTCTGCGGGCACGGCTCCTTAGGCCACATCCAGCCGGGAGCGGACTCCTGAGTTTCAGACTAGGAAGTCCACCTTACACAAACAGTGCAGAGGAAAAGGATAGAGACCACCAGCCGAGTGGGGGACCCGATTGCAACCGGCCGCGGCACCGGCCACCAGCACCCTGGTTTACCAGAGACTTGTGTGGTTTATTAACTGTGAGTACACAAACACCCACTGCGGTTGCTATATAATGCATGGAGACACCGGGTCCCGGGGCCACCATCCCTACCCACGGAGGGGTTAACAACTAGCTGCACAACATCTCCCCCGGGTGCCCTACAACAGCAGCGGTGGTGTCCCACTTCACCACACACCGTGGGGGCGTCACGAACTTACTACGGCCTAGCCCGTACCTTTACGTCCCCCTTTTTATTTGGCATGTCCGCGAGACCCCCGGGTCCGGAGACCCTCGAGCCACCACCCTGGAAGGCCCGGACCCGAGCAGCGCCGGCTGCTGGCACGGGGGCGGCACAATTCCACTGACTGTTACTATCGTATAATGAAAACTTCATGACAGAACAAAAAAAAAACCAAGTCTAAAATAGAGTATTCTGGTCTACCATTAGTTACACTTCCAGTGCCTCGTTCAGCTGAAATCCCAATGACGCTCTTTTCAAGAACGGCATCATGGAGAGAGCAAAGTGATAGAAATTATAAAGATTTTGAAATTGAAGATGTCTCAGTTCGTAAAGAATTTGACCAGCATGAGTTGAATGATTTGGTACGAGATTTGGGACTTCAGAACTCTTAAGGGTACTTTACATGCTGCGATATCGGTACCGATATCATTAGTGAGTGTACCCGCCCCCGTCGGTTGTGCGACACTGGCAAATTGCTGCCCGTCGTGCACAACATTGCTAACACCCGTCACACGGACTTACCTTCCCTGCAACGTCGCTCTGGCCGGCGATCCTTTCTAATTGGGCGGTACGTGCGGCGTCACAGCGACGTCACAAGGCAGCTGTCCAATAGAAGCAGAGGGGTGGAGATGAGCGGCACGAAAACATCCCGCCCACCTCCTTCCTTCCGCATAGCCGGTGGAGGCAGGTAAGGAGATGTTCCTCGCTCCTGCAGCTTCACACACAGCGATGTGTGCTGTCGCAGGAACGAGGAACAACATCTTATCTCCTATTGGTGCAACATTATGAAAATGACTGACGCTACACATTGCTTTCGCGATCGTTTATCGGCTCATCTAGGCTTTACACGTTGCGACCTCGTTACCGGCGCCGGATGTGCGTCACTTTCGATTTGACCCCGACGATATCGCAGTAGCGATGTCGCAACGTGCAAAGTACCCCTTAGTCGGTCCACATTGTCAGTGGACAGACGCGTGCGCTTATCTGTCAGCACACACCCAGCAGCACTGAAGACACGTTCCGAGAGAACACTGGCTACGGGACACGACAAGATCTCCAAGGCGTAAGTGCCGAGCTCAGGCCATTTTTCCAGATCGGAAGCCCAAAATGAGCAAGGCTCCAGTTGCAGAGTCATGGCATCGATATTCACTTGGAGATGCTCCTGTATCATCCTCTCCAGGCGTTGACTATGTGTCAGACTTCTTGTGTCTTGTGGCCTTGAAAAGGATGGTCTAAAAAATTCATGAAACGATTCCATAAAATTGCTGTTACCACCAGATACGATGTTGCTGGTACGGTTTGAGTGATGATGACTCGACAGTCCCATGGTTGGCAAGTTAGAACTATGAGATTCACTCTGTGCACCACTGGTGTTTAGTGGAAAAGCAGAGCTAAGATTGCGTAACAGCTTCTGCTGATACTCCTACATATGTGCGTCCCTTTCTATGGCAGGAATTATTTCGCCAAATTTTGACTTGTACTGGGGATCTAAGAGTGTGTCAACACAGTAGTCAGCATTACTTCTAATTCTGACAATCCGAGGGTCATGTTGTAGGTAGTGCAGCAAGAAGTCACTCATGTGTCTTGCGCATCCAGAAGGACCAAGTCTTTGCTGTGTTGGTGGCGGCGAAGTGAGAATCATGCTTCCTTCCTCTGCCCTCTCCCCCCAACCTCGCACAACAGAAATGTGATCAAGGTCTCCCTCATCTGCTGAGTCTTCCATGGCCATCTCCAGTTCATCTTCCATTTCTTCCTGGGCTCCTGCACCTTCCTCAACAGTTTGGCTGCTACCATGCGCCCTTGTTAATCCCTATCCACCACCGTTCCACGCCTGCCGCCTTGGTGCTGCTGACCATCTGGACCTTGTAGATCTTGGTATCCCTTCCGCAAATGAATCCTCCTGTACTTCCTCCCCTTCCTCTTGTCCCACCACCTGACTCCGAATACTGTTTAGAGTGTGCTCCAGCATGTAAATGACTGGAATTGTCATGCTGATAATCGCATTGTCAGCGCTAAACATCTTCGTCGCCATGTCGAAACTGTGCAGAAGGATGCACTGTGCAGAAGGATGTCCTTGATCTGAGACCACTCCAGCAGCATGATCTGCCCCACCTCGGATTTCATTGGCCCAGACTATACGTCATAACGTATTGCACCAGGGCTTGGTGGTGCTGCCACAGTCGCTGCAACATGTGGAGAGTCGAATTCCAGCGTGTCGGCACATCGCATTTCAGGTAGTGAACCGGCAGGCCGAAAGACTTCTGGAGCGATGCAAGTCGTTCAGCTGCGGCGTGTGAACGGTGGAAGTGAGCACATAGTGACCGTGCCCTGTGCAGAAGCCCATCTAGGCCGGGATAGTGGGTTAAAAATTGCTGGACAACAAGGTTCAACATGTGAGCCATACAAGGCACGTGTGTCACATTGCTCCGGCGAAGGGCCACACCCAGGTTTGCAGCATTATCGCACACGGCCTTCCCTGCCTGCAGGTTGAGTGGAGACAACAATTGACGAAACTCGGTCTCCAGAGCTGACCACAACTGGTCAGCTGTGTAACTCACATTTCCCAGACATTTCAACGTAAAGACCGCCTGATGCCGTTGAGCTCTGCTGCCAGCATAGTAAGGAGGTGTGCGGGATTCCTTGTGCGCAGTTACAACGCGGGTGGCCTGACCAGACAGGCTTTGGGCGGAGGTGGAGGACCCAGACGAGGTAGAAGAGGCAGAAGCAGTTGAGGAACTTCTACATACAGAGGATTGACGCACAACTCGTGGGGACGGCAAGACTTGTACAGCAGACCCTTCTCCATCTCTCACCATAGTTACCCAGTGCCCAGTCAGTGACATGTAACGACCCTGTCCATGCTTACTTGTCCAAGTATCTGTGGTGAAATGAACTCTGTCACACACAGTTTCTCAAGGAAGCGGTGATGTTGTGTGCGACATGCTGGGGTAGCGCAGGCACACCTTTCTTGGAGAAGTAGTGGCGACTGGGCATCTGGTACTGGGGCACTGCAACGGACATAAGGTCTCGAAAATCCTCTGTATCCACCAGGCGGAAAGGCAGCATTTCTGTAGCCAACAGCTTGGAGATGGTGAAAGTCAACCTCTTAGCTTTGTCATGGCTAGGAGGAAATGATCTTTTTTTCTTGTCCACATCTGAGGGACCGATGGCTGGCTGCTGTGCTGAGACGGCGTTGAGTAGGGTGTCCCTGGAAAACTGCTGGTCTGTGAGGAAAGTGCAGGCTGAGGCATAATGCTGCCTTCATCCAAAGGTGGTGCTCTCGATGTCTGAGAGAGCTCAACACCAGCAGCTGTTTCCACTGCCAAAACAACTGACGACCTGCCAATCACACTGCCTGTTGCGGTTAAAGAGGTGGAAGGTCTGCGTCGAAAAACATGTGTGACTGCTGTACCCACAGTCATAGAGGATGAAGAACGCGCGGATGCACTTGAAGGAGCAGACGGTGGTTGGCCCGCTCCGCTAGGCCGCATTGTAGCACAGTGAGCTTCCCACTGCGACTTATGCTTCATATCCATGTGACGGTTCATGGACGAAGTAGTCAAACTAGTGAGGTTTTGGCCTCTACTTAGAGATTGGTGACAAATCTTACAGATGACATGAGTTGGGAGATCCTTTGCGATGTCAAAAAAGGACCAGGTTAGGCAAGGCTTAGAGCCCATGCGACCTGCAGAGCCAACCCGACTTGTGCTCAGAGGCAGAGTTGTGGCTGAGGATGGAGTTGTTGACGTGCTTCCTTTTTGCACTTAAAATTGCGTAGCAGAAATGGAGAGTGGTGTAGAATGCAGAGATGGTGTAGCTTTCTTGTCAGCAGAGGAACGTCACTGACTAGCGCAGACAATCATACTATGCCCAAAGGAATTGCCTGCCCTTTTTGCACTTAAAATTGCGAAGCAGAAATGGAGAGGTGGTTTAGAATGCAGAGGTGGTGTAGCTTTCTTGTCAGCAGCGGAACATCAAAGACTATCTCAGACAATGATATTATGCCCCAAGGAATTGCCTGAGCTGATTTAGACAGACGCTGTGATAAACTCTTGCACAGCGCTGGCACAAACCTGCCTAGCAAAAATGGCTATGAACTGCTCTAATCTAGGCCTGAAAAGGGCTGAAATTACAAGTAGTCCCTAATCCCTAAACCGATGTGTAGATTGCACTTTTTAAGTGTATAGCGCCCACAGAAGCAGCAGCAGCGGGAGCGGTGACTGTCACACACCCGCAGCAGTGAGATAATGGCGGCGATGGGGAAAATGACCGGGCCTTATAGGGCAAGGACATGTGACATGCACAGCCAATGACACATGCCCTTGCTTGTCTGGCAAAAATCCACTTTGCTGTGTGCGTGTCTGTGATTGGCTGACAGCCTGGCCTGCCCCACTGTACGCGCGGTTAGGAAAAAAAAATGTCGATCGCCGTTCTTTCAGCACTCAGCAGCACTGATCTAAACCCTGTCGCCCCCCCCCGCACACTATGCGCTTACTTTTGATAATATCATTAGTAACAGTGACTGACAGTATTACAGTGAAAAGCCAGCTAGTAACTAGCTACGCTTTTGGTGATCGAACCGTTATCAAATGGTAACTCAAACGGTCGAACATGAAGCAAATCGTTTGAGTTCGTCGAACGACTCAAACACCGCCCAAAACAACTCGAATTTCAAATTGGCGAAAAGTTCGCTTCAAACATCGCTCACATCTCTAATTAAAATAGGTGTACCATGTACTGATTTTTGTGATGTATTCCGGTACTAATGAGGGTTTTGATGCTGTTTCTGTTCTGATATGGATGTATTTCTGTACTGCTAGTGGTTCTGGTGATGTATTGATGGTCATTTTGATGCTTTCTTTCTGTACCTATGGTGGTTCTGGTTTTGTATTTCTGTACTGGTGAGGGTTTTCATGCTGTGTTTCTGTACCGATGAAAGTTTCTAGTGATGTATTTCTGTACCTCTGGTGGCTCTTGGTTGATGTATTCCTTTGCTGTTATAAGTCCTGATCCTGTATTGTAGCAGTTCAGAACTTGTAAGCTGACATTATACAGGGCTATGTTAATAAAGTATTGTGCCATCTGCCAATTTAAGGGTTACTATGTTTTTTTATTGTCAGGAGCATTAAAGGGGCAGTCACTCTGCAGAGTTCTCACAGTGCGCACACTCACCACTGGCACTGGATTTCCTGGTGCCAGTGGTGAGAGTGGGAGGTAACAAAACCACAAGTATGCTATTTACATACATGTGTGCCGAGTAGACAAGCATGGCATCACTCAATGAAAATGAATTGAGTGAAGCTGGACATGTCTAGTCAGAATGTGGCTAGAAGTAAAGAACTCATATACTTGTGCTTATATGACCATCCAATCTCATCATTGGCACTAGAGAATCCTAAAAGTGTGCAGTGAAAGCACTGTGAGAATTCAGAAGCCTGCAGTCATCTGAAGTGGCTGCAGACGTCAATCTCAAACCTGAACAAGCCCTTTATTTATAAAATGAGATAATTTGAAAAAATGAAGAAGCGCTCCGTGGTATTTTTGGTTCTCAGCACACATAAAGCAGATGGCTAGGGGTTGCCACTCACATCTGTCTAGCTTTACCTTGGCTGGCAATCAACATACAGGGAAGCCCATTTTTATTTTTTTTAGTTATTTAAAACAAATAATTAAAAAAAAAAAATGCGTGGGCTCCCGCTGCATTTTCTATTGCTAGCTAAGGGTAATCCAAGCAGCTACTGGCTGCTAACCCACACTCCTTGGTATTATTGAACAATGTGATAGAACACACAATGGAGTTAAATTATGCTTACTTTATTGAAAAATAGTTAAAAGACAATCACCAACACACAAAGTGACATGCTAATACAATATAAAGGCTAAAAAGTAGTCCTGCTGTGTGGTGATCCAGATACACAGGGGTAATATACCTGCAATATTTATTCAATGTAATCACTCATCAAAGAGGTGAACAATCAGGGGTAAACCCATAAGATGCAGGATCGCTATAGTGCAGCCCTCCCCAGGGATCTAGCCGTCAGGTACACCATAATACAGGCCAGGTAAAAACCACTGCCAAGAATCATACAATTACATAAAGTCAGAGGCAATTTTGCACCAATTAGTTATATCCAAACGTACCTGATGGGTCAGACAGCTGGGGGTGTATCCAGGATCACAAGCCCAAAGCGCTTTTCGGCAACCTTTCTCAAGGGCCGTTACACATTGTCTGTGAGGCGCTGCCCTGCACCCATAAATACCTCCTGGATCCACCCCCGTCCGTCCTCCCGTGACGTTTTAGCAGCGCTCACCTGCGGCGAGGTTCAGGTATTAATCACACACACCCGGCGGCTCGACACGGCAAACTGCGCATGCGCCGGAGCAAAGAGCTCCGTGACGTCATTCACGCATGCGCAGAGCCGCAAAAGAAGCCGCCGGGTGCATGCACCCAAACACCCCGCCTGCTGCCTGAGCGCAAGTACGTCACTACAGGAGGACGGATCGGGAAGCAGGTCAAAAGGATCAAGCAGAGGCATGTTATATACATTTGCTTGCAGAGACGTATGACAGCCAAAAAATATTGTGTACATCATTCCACGAAATCATGTAGTCCGTTCAAACCCACCCAGATCTTACTTATATGGAGTATAGTCTGTTCATCATAAATATGTGTATTTTTTAGGATAGGGGACAGGTCCCATGGGGGAATATTATACACAAAGGGGAAAGCAAACATACAGATGAAATCCATATTACATACAGAATAGATGCATGTATGAACACAATATACTATCATCCAGAGTCATAAAAAGACTGTGAACATATTGTCATCAAAAAAATTATTATTACGCCCATAGTGGGATGGAGAGGACGACAACAATACAGATGGAGTCCAATACATTTTGAACGTAATGTCAAGGGCGCATAATAGTCCCACAACTGCATCCCAATCAAATAGATGTATACGTAAACAGTATATTGTCCTCATGAGTCCAAAAAGGAGGAGGATCATGGACATCTTGCCATCAGACCACTGCGTCCACGTTAAATACAAAATTGATAAGTACGTAAGCATCGTATGCTGTCTTCCCAGATCACAGAGGCCGTCCAGTTCTAATTCCAAATCCCGCCAAGCATTCGAAGGTGCGGAGCAACAAGGGAATATATGGCAGATCTTCAACCACAGAAGTATTACTATAAGGGACAAACAACATGTAATTAAAATCAAATATTAAAAGAATTTAACGTGGACGCAGTGGTCTGATGGCAAGATGTCCATGATCCTCCTCCTTTTTGGACTCATGAGGACAATATACTGTTTACGTATACATCTATTTGATTGGGATGCAGTTGTGGGACTATTATGCGCCCTTGACATTACGTTCAAAATGTATTGGACTCCATCTGTATTGTTGTCGTCCTCTCCATCCCACTATGGGCGTAATAATAATTTTTTTGATGACAATATGTTCACAGTCTTTTTATGACTCTGGATGATAGTATATTGTGTTCATACATGCATCTATTCTGTATGTAATATGGATTTCATCTGTATGTTTGCTTTCCCCTTTGTGTATAATATTCCCCCATGGGACCTGTCCCCTATCCTAAAAAATACACATATTTATGATGAACAGACTATACTCCATATAAGTAAGATCTGGGTGGGTTTGAACGGACTACATGATTTCGTGGAATGATGTACACAATATTTTTTGGCTGTCATACGTCTCTGCAAGCAAATGTATATAACATGCCTCTGCTTGATCCTTTTGACCTGCTTCCCGATCCGTCCTCCTGTAGTGACGTACTTGCGCTCAGGCAGCAGGCGGGGTGTTTGGGTGCATGCACCCGGCGGCTTCTTTTGCGGCTCTGCGCATGCGTGAATGACGTCACGGAGCTCTTTGCTCCGGCGCATGCGCAGTTTGCCGTGTCGAGCCGCCGGGTGTGTGTGATTAATACCTGAACCTCGCCGCAGGTGAGCGCTGCTAAAACGTCACGGGAGGACGGACGGGGGTGGATCCAGGAGGTATTTATGGGTGCAGGGCAGCGCCTCACAGACAATGTGTAACGGCCCTTGAGAAAGGTTGCCGAAAAGCGCTTTGGGCTTGTGATCCTGGATACACCCCCAGCTGTCTGACCCATCAGGTACGTTTGGATATAACTAATTGGTGCAAAATTGCCTCTGACTTTATGTAATTGTATGATTCTTGGCAGTGGTTTTTACCTGGCCTGTATTATGGTGTACCTGACGGCTAGATCCCTGGGGAGGGCTGCACTATAGCGATCCTGCATCTTATGGGTTTACCCCTGATTGTTCACCTCTTTGATGAGTGATTACATTGAATAAATATTGCAGGTATATTACCCCTGTGTATCTGGATCACCACACAGCAGGACTACTTTTTAGCCTTTATATTGTATTAGCATGTCACTTTGTGTGTTGGTGATTGTCTTTTAACTATTTTTCAATAAAGTAAGCATAATTTAACTCCATTGTGTGTTCTATCACATTGTTCAATGATATTGAGGAGTATGCATATAATTGGTATAATTGGGAGAGTATTATGTGAGAACACGAAGTTGTAACATGGTTCACTATCACTCCCCTTTTTTCATGAAAACTGTTCTAATAGTTATATCTGTGTTTATCACAGTTTTGTTTTCAGAAACCATGGATTTCAGAGCGCGCGATAACAATTGGCGCTCTCATATTAATGAGGCTTTTAAAGAAGATCTGGCCTGTGGTTTTAACAGTAAGCACAGTGACTGCCAAGCAGACATGCAGAGGTTGAAACAGTTGCTCCACAAAAGGACAAAATTGTGGTGGAACAAAGGTTTCCTGGAGCAATACGTAGCCCGGGGTTTGATTCCCCGTGGTCTGCGTATCCAGGTTTTTCCTTCATTCCCCATTTCGGAGGATTGGTTTATTAAAGCTTGGGAGGATAGTGCAAATGCATGTTCCAAACATTTTATGGAATTGCTCATCAAGCTTAATGAAGTGAATGTGGGTGAAATGGAGGTGGAGATTGAAGCCATCCAAGACAAAATTAAAAAAGAACTAACGGAAGAACAACTAACCAAATTTAACACTGAAATAGAGGGTGAATTTGCCAAATGGGAAAATGAAATCAGAAGTACCAAAACTAAGAAACTACAGAGGGATAAGAATGATCACACCAATAAACAAGTATATAGATGGAAGAAGGGCCGTCCAGGTCAATTTTACCATGGAGGACCCCGATCGGGTTCCGTGTCATCTCGTACCTCTGGGGAGAGTGTTGGGGTAGAAGAGAAGGATGATGATCCTGTGAAAAAATGTAATGACCCTTCCAGAAATTACCGTGGAGCGACACACGGGAAAAGGAAGGGAGTTTCTCCCACTACGTCCCTGGAATTACGCAGTAAAAAGAATCAACTCCAGGTAATTAACCTCTCAACCCACACCCTCACAGAGGCACAGACTCAGGTTCTTCAACTTGGTCTATCGTTTGTACCAACTGGCACTTTTGACTTGTTTACGGCTGTAAAAGATCTCCATCTATATGCTCGAAAATTGCTTTTATATAGGTTACATCATAAAGTACAGATAGGTGTTGAGTCCCTGACTGAGAGGGAACAGGAGGCTATTGCCGTATTAGAAAGTTTAGAAAGGGAGGGTGAGCTGGGTGTGTCTGGAGTGTTCCCCCAAGAAATTTTACCCAGGTCGACCACATTTCCCCCGTTGTCCTTGTGTCCGCAAATAGAAATATTTGTCAGATTAGTAACCAAGGAGTTGGAGAAAATTCCTAAATACAGCTCTGGTGAAAATCTGACTAAACAGCAGCGTCAGGCAATTAAGGAACTTAAAAATATGACGGACGTTGTGATAAAAAGTGCGGACAAGGGGGGTAATGTGGTGATCTGGCCTGTCCTCAAATACGAACGTGAGGCTTTTAAACAACTTAATAATAAGGAAACATATACCAGACTTACCAGTAACCCTACCCTCGACTTTAGGACTCAGTTAAAATCTATCCTTGATGAGGCACTCCTGGATGGTACTATAACATCTAAGGTAAGAGATGGATTGTTGGTCAACACTCCTAAGTTGCCCACTTTCTACCTTTTGCCTAAGGTACACAAAGATGCCACCAATCCTCCGGGACGACCTATCGTCTCGGGTATTGGTGGCCTTTGTGGGCCTATATGTACCTTTGTAGATTTCTACTTAAAACCTTTGGTACAGAACCTTCCCTCGTATCTGAAGGACACCAACGATCTCCTTAGGAAATTGGATGGTGTTCATGTTGATGCAGATATGTGGTTGGTCACGGCGGACGTCGAGTCCCTATATACCTGTATCGAGCACGAACAGGGTCTGGAGGCATCTAGACATTTCCTTATGGGAGGGCCTTTGGAGGGATCTCTGTGTGAGTTTATTATGGAACTTCTTGAATTCATCCTCCATCATAACGTCTTCACTTTCAAGGACCGATTCTTCCTGCAGAGGCGTGGCACCGCCATGGGGGCGGCATGTGCACCATCCTATGCGGGGCTGTTCCTGGGCAGGTGGGAGCAAACGGTTTTACACGAGCTCCCACTTGCCCAGAGGATAGTCTGCTGGTATAGATACATAGATGATGTGCTGTTCCTGTGGCAAGGTGCCCGTCCTCTGCTGGATAAATTTATGGAAGATCTGAATCGGAACAACATGAACATTCGGCTAACTTATAAGGCTGACCAGAAAAGAATGGAATTTTTGGACGTTATGATGGAGGTTGGTGAAGGAGGTCTGATTGAGATGGATCTCTATAGAAAGGCAACATCGGTTAACGCTTTTTTACATGCGTCCTCTTCTCACCAGAGATCCACAATCAGGGCCATCCCTACGGGACAATTTCTGAGGGCAAAACGAATTTGCTCGACATCTCAGAAATTTGAATGCCAGGCCAGAGACCTTAGTGCAAGATTCAGGGACCGGGGATATGGCGCCCGCAGTGTGAGACAGGGTTATCTAAGGGCTAAACACAGCCCAAGAGAACATCTGCTTTATGGTTCAAATAGGGTAACCAAGGATGGGGTTGGGAATCAAACCAGGTTCATCTCCACATTTAATGGACAATGGGGACGCATTAGGGATGCTTTGGTGAGACACTGGCCGGTGCTGCAAACTGATGCGGTCCTGGCCCCTGACTTACCTAAGGCCCCCCTGGTTACGTCTAGAAGAGGGAGGAGCCTACGGGATCTGCTTGTGGATAGCCACTATGTGGCTAAGACACAGGTTGGCATATTTGGACACAGTGCCCCCAGGGTAGGCTGTTTCACGTGTGGGGCATGTTTAGCTTGTGGATCCGGGAACATTATCAGAGGCAAAGAATTTTCTTCTGCGGACAATAAACAACATTTTCAAATTAAGGAGTACATTTCATGCAGTAGTACTTATGTTGTTTATTACGCAAAATGCCCATGTGACCTGGTCTACATAGGGCTCACCTCGAGACAGTTACGGGTCCGCATTCGTGAACATGTCCGAGATATTCAAAAAGCTCCAACTGTGACGGACCTCTCCCTTCTCAGGTCTCTCCCCAGACACTTTAAGGTCCACCATAATTGTGACCCGACTGGATTGAAGGTGATGGGGATCGACCTGATTAAGGGTGGGATTAGAGGAGGTAATTTGAAACTCGCCCTAGCCAGATTAGAGGCTAGGTGGATTTTCACCCTGGGGACCTTGTCACCTTTGGGCTTAAATGAGCAATTGAGCTTTGCTCCCTTTCTGACTACATGAGGGATTTTCCTTTTTTCCCCCTCCCCCTTTTGGGGAATGGAGTGGTCGCCTCTGCTTGTACATACTGCATACTGTAGCATTTTAATCACTGTGCTTCTTTTAATATTTGATTTTAATTACATGTTGTTTGTCCCTTATAGTAATACTTCTGTGGTTGAAGATCTGCCATATATTCCCTTGTTGCTCCGCACCTTCGAATGCTTGGCGGGATTTGGAATTAGAACTGGACGGCCTCTGTGATCTGGGAAGACAGCATACGATGCTTACGTACTTATCAATTTTGTATTTAACGTGGACGCAGTGGTCTGATGGCAAGATGTCCATGATCCTCCTCCTTTTTGGACTCATGAGGACAATATACTGTTTACGTATACATCTATTTGATTGGGATGCAGTTGTGGGACTATTATGCGCCCTTGACATTACGTTCAAAATGTATTGGACTCCATCTGTATTGTTGTCGTCCTCTCCATCCCACTATGGGCGTAATAATAATTTTTTTGATGACAATATGTTCACAGTCTTTTTATGACTCTGGATGATAATATATTGTGTTCATACATGCATCTATTCTGTATGTAATATGGATTTCATCTGTATGTTTGCTTTCCCCTTTGTGTATAATATTCCCCCATGGGACCTGTCCCCTATCCTAAAAAATACACATATTTATGATGAACAGACTATACTCCATATAAGTAAGATCTGGGTGGGTTTGAACGGACTACATGATTTCGTGGAATGATGTACACAATATTTTTTGGCTGTCATACGTCTCTGCAAGCAAATGTATATAACATGCCTCTGCTTGATCCTTTTGACCTGCTTCCCGATCCGTCCTCCTGTAGTGACGTACTTGCGCTCAGGCAGCAGGCGGGGTGTTTGGGTGCATGCACCCGGCGGCTTCTTTTGCGGCTCTGCGCATGCGTGAATGACGTCACGGAGCTCTTTGCTCCGGCGCATGCGCAGTTTGCCGTGTCGAGCCGCCGGGTGTGTGTGATTAATACCTGAACCTCGCCGCAGGTGAGCGCTGCTAAAACGTCACGGGAGGACGGACGGGGGTGGATCCAGGAGGTATTTATGGGTGCAGGGCAGCGCCTCACAGACAATGTGTAACGGCCCTTGAGAAAGGTTGCCGAAAAGCGCTTTGGGCTTGTGATCCTGGATACACCCCCAGCTGTCTGACCCATCAGGTACGTTTGGATATAACTAATTGGTGCAAAATTGCCTCTGACTTTATGTAATTGTATGATTCTTGGCAGTGGTTTTTACCTGGCCTGTATTATGGTGTACCTGACGGCTAGATCCCTGGGGAGGGCTGCACTATAGCGATCCTGCATCTTATGGGTTTACCCCTGATTGTTCACCTCTTTGATGAGTGATTACATTGAATAAATATTGCAGGTATATTACCCCTGTGTATCTGGATCACCACACAGCAGGACTACTTTTTAGCCTTTATATTGTATTAGCATGTCACTTTGTGTGTTGGTGATTGTCTTTTAACTATTTTTCAATAAAGTAAGCATAATTTAACTCCATTGTGTGTTCTATCACATTGTTCAATGATATTGAGGAGTATGCATATAATTGGTATAATTGGGAGAGTATTATGTGAGAACACGAAGTTGTAACATGGTTCACTATCACTCCCCTTTTTTCATGAAAACTGTTCTAACTCCTTGGTATTACCTTCACTGGCAATGAAAAATCCAGAGAAGCCCTTTTTTGCCAAAAAGCTAAAAAAAATGATGTGGGCTTTGCTATATTTTTGTATGCTAGCCAGGTAGAGCAGGCAGGTACGGGCTGCCCCCAACCCCCCAGCTGCCTATTTGTACCCGGCTGGGAATCAAAAATATAGGGAAGCCCTTTTTTTAATTATTTAATGAATTTCATGAAATAATAAAAAAAAACTACATGGATTTTTGTGTCCAGCCAGGTACAACTAGACAGCTGGGGATTGGAATCCTCAGCGCAGGATGCCCCAAACTTTCTGGTCCCCCCCTGCTGCGAATTGCAGTCCGCAACCGCCCCAGAAAATGGCACTTTCATAGAAGAGCCATCTTCTGGCACTCTATCCAACTCTGCCAGCGGCCGTGGTGCCGGGTGGCACACTGGGTAATAAGGGGTTAATACCAGTTTTGTTTTACCAACTGGTATTAAGCCCAAGATTCTTAATGTCAGGCAAAGTTAGACCTGGCCATTAATAATCTCCAATAAAGGGTTAAAAAAAGACACCACACAGAGAAAAAATACTTTATTAGAAATAAATACACAGACATACTTAGGGACTACATATTTATTACTCCCTCTCACCCCTCCACGATCTTGGTCTTCTGTCTTCTTCAACCGATGCAGCTCTGCTTTATCAGAATGCATGGGGGGAGGAAGAACACTTCTACTCCCCGTGCAGTCTAATCACTCAATCAGTGAGCAAAGGCTGCAGGTTGGTAAGCGGTGACGTCACCGCTGCCATAGTAACCTAACAAGCAGGTTAGTATAGCAACAGTGATCTCCAATCATCTGATACCTGGCGCCACTATTCACCGGCTGTGGCATTAGAGTGTGTGGCAGCCAATCCCTGCATGTGGGCTGACTCTGTAAAGAGCGCCAACATGCAGGGAGGGGGAGCCGAGCATGTGCCCGAGCATCTCGCATCTCGCCGGTACACGGCGCTCGCCGAGTATACCGAGAGTACTGAGATGCTCAGCCGAGCACTGAGTACCGGCAAGCATGCTGACACTACATGACCTTCCATGACGTCATAGTCATGTGACCAGTCTGTAGCCAATGAGATAATACAACATTCACATGTGACTGGTCACATGCTATGATGTCACGGAAGGTCCTTTGGTTACCGGGCAGCACAGCGATGATCGTACTCAGAAGCAGAAGTGCTGGTGGACATAGGCTGCAGGACGCGTCGTGGGACCTGTAAGTATAATGACAATGTTTATTATTAACTATATTCTTTCTTTTACAGCCCCCGCCGCCCCATCCCAAAATTGTAAAGTCCAAGATTGGTGATCGGACGCAAGATCGTGTTATCTCGACCCCGATCTTTACAAAATGATCGGGCGAGTCTCCCCGATCCCGACCATCAGGGGATCGCCCATCACTAGCATGTACAGTAAGTGCACTCAATACTTGGTCGGGGCTCCTTTTACATGAATTACTGCATCAATGCAGCGTGGCATGGAGGCAATCAGCCTGTGGCACTTATGGAAGCCCAGATTAATTTGATAGCGGCCTTCAGCTCATCTGCATTGTTGAGTCTGGTGTCTCTCATCTTACTCTTGACACTACCCCATAGATTCTCTATAGGGCTTAGGTCAGGAAAGTTTGCTGGCCAATCAGGCACATTGATACTATGGTTATTTAATTTTGGTAGTGTGGACAGATGCCAAGTCCTCCTGGAAAATTTACATTTCAATCTCCAAAAAGCTTGTTGGCAGAGGGAAGCATTAACCACTCTAAAATTTACATGTAGATGGCTGCGCTGACTTTGGTCATCATGATAAAATACAGTGGACCTACAACAGCATATGACATGGCTCCTCTAACCATCACTGATTGTGGAAACTTCACACTAGACCTCAAGTAGCTTGGATCCTGTGCTTCTCCACTAGAGATGAGCGAACCGGTCGCGGTTCGGCTCGAGGTGGTTCGCCGAACGGAGGTCTCGTTCGAGTTCTGTTCGTCGAACGTTCGACGAACCGAACTCGAACGTATAGGCTATAATGGGAGGCAATCACAAACACATAAAAATGCATTATAAATGTACACAAACAGTTAATAAACATTGCCATAACACTTACCGGTCCTCGCGATCCCTTCTGCACTCTGTCTCCTGCCGCTATTCCATCCGATGATCGCTGAATCCTCCCGGTGACCTGCACTGCCAGCAGAGATGCAGGACCTATCGTGACATCAAAATAGCCATGTGACCAGTCATGTGGCTATTATCTCATTGGCTACAGACTGGTCACATGACTATGACACGTCATGTAGGACCTGCGAGTGCATCTCTCCGGTACACGGTGCACATATGTGTATCGCCGTGTACCGGCGACATGCTCTAGCACACGGTCGACTCCCCGTTCCGTTAGGGACCGGCTGACACAGCCGGTCATTAACGGAGATCACCGTTGCCATAGCAACGCAGTTAGCGGTGACGTCACCGCTAACCGCGGCTCCGATAGCACCGTTGCTATGGTAACGCGTCTGTCAGCGTTACCGCTAGCAGCCAGCAGTGATCACTCACGGAGTGAAGGCTGCACGCTGCTTCCCGATTGTAGTGAGCATTGTAGTGAGGATGGAGGTTCCCCAGCCCCAAGTGATGAGCTGGTGAATCTCATCCTTCCTCACTACAATCGTCACTACTACTACACTAGAAAGAAAGAAGACAGAAGAGCAGGGTCGTGGAGGGCTGACAGGGGGTAATAAAGATGGAGTCTCTAATGTGTCTGTGTATTTATTTCTATTAAAGTATTTTTCCTCTGTGTGGTGTCTTTTTTTTAACCCTTTATTGGAGATTCTTAATGGCCGGGTCAAACGTGCCTGACATTAAGAATCTCTGGCTTAATACTGGCTAGTAAAACAAAGCCAGTATTAACTCATGATTACCCAACAAGCCACCCGGCTCCAGGGCTGTTGGAAGAGTTGGATACAGCGCCAGATGATGGCGCTTCTATGAGAGCGCCATTTTCTGGGACGGCTGCGGACTGAAATCCGCAGCAGAGGCGCCCACAAACCTCGGGCTAACCTGTGCTGCGGATTCCAATCCCCAGCTGCCTAGTTGTACCCGGCTGGACACAAAAATAGGGCGAAGCCCACGTCATTTGTTTTTTAATTATTTCATGAAATAAGTGAATTAAAAAAAACGGGCTTCCCTATATTTTTGGTTCCCAGCCGGGTACAAATAGGCAACTGGGGGTTGGAGGCAGCCCGTGGCTGCCAGCTGTACCTGGCTAGCATACAAAAATATGGCGAAGCCCACGTCATTTTTTTGGTGGGCAAAAAACTTCTGCATACAGTCCTGGATGGAGTATGCTGAGCCTTGTAGTTCTGCAGCTGCTGTCTTCTCTTCTCCATTCAGACAGAAAGCAGCTGCAGAACTACAAGGCTCAGCATACTCCATCCAGGACTGTATGCAGAATTTTTTTGCCCCCTGAAAAGAAGGGAATTTTGTTACTTACCGTAAATTCCTTTTCTTCTAGCTCTTATTGGGAGACCCAGACGATTGGGGTATAGCTACTGCCCTCCGGAGGCCACACAAAGCACTACACTAAAAAGTGCAAGGCCCCTCCCCTTCTGGCTATACCCCCCCGTGATATCACGGGTTCTCCAGTTTTAGTGCCAAAGCAAGAAGGAGGAAAGCCAATAACTGGTTTAAACAAATTAACTCCGAGTAACATCGGAGAACTGAAAAACCGTTCAACATGAACAACATGTGTACCCGCAAACAACAAAAAAATCCCGAAGGACAACAGGGCGGGTGCTGGGTCTCCCAATAAGAGCTAGAAGAAAAGGAATTTACGGTAAGTAACAAAATTCCCTTCTTCTTCAGCGCTCTATTGGGAGACCCAGACGATTGGGACGTCCAAAAGCTGTCCCTGGGTGGGTAAAGAAATACCTCATGTTAGAGCTGCAAGACAGCCCTCCCCTATGGGGAAGCCACTGCCACCTGCAGGGCTCTTCTACCTAGGCTGGCGTCCGCCGAAGCATAGGTATGCACCTGATAATGTTTGGTGAAAAATGTGCAGGCTCGACCAGGTAGCTGAAACCTAAAATAATGTAGCCCCAATTTACCAAAGGGTGGAGGTGGGGATACAAAAGAGAGAGGACCACGGATTATCAAAGTGAAATACAAATTTATTGAATATACAAAGAGTGATACAGGACACACAGTGGAGGGAGGCTAGATGGAAACAGCCTGCCAGGAAACAACCCACAGCAATACCAGGGCACACCACCAGATGGCACAACCTGCTGACAGGCAGCAATAGAGAGAGGGAATAAACAAGGTATAAACTGGCCCGTAGAGAGTCCAAAGGGACAGTGTGAGAAAGACAATTGTACATAGGAGATCTGTAGGATCCCCTAAAAAAGTCCCAGAGGCAGGGGGGCATAAGTGATTAATCTATTTTACCTTGCGTCATGTCAGAGCAGTGATGGTGGATGTGTCCTGGCGTGGGGGCGGGGCCTCGACGCGCGTTTCACCAAAGGCTTCGTCAGGAGGCGTGGCTATAGATTAAAAGTGAAGGGTATAAATAGGGAAGTGTGGGGGCCCATTAGCAAATCGGCGCGCGCAGCGTCATGTTGCCACGCCCCCCCGAACGGCAGGGCACGCCGAGTCCCGTGATCAAAAGCGTGAGAAGGAAGTGACTTCATTCCCACGCTCAGCACGGAGACCCGTCCGAGCCCAGGCCGCAGGGGGGAGGAGGCAGCGCATGACAGAGGCGCGTCTGTGCCAATCAGATGCATAGTAAATGAAGGAGGGACCGGGGACGTCATGGGGAGCTGATAATGAATCACTAGTATGCAAACACAGAGGCGTGTCTGTGCCAATCAGATGCATAGTAAATGAAGGAGGGACCGCGGACGTCATGGGGAGCTGATAATGGATCACTAGTATGCAAACACAGTAGTGTTAGCAGCGCATAGCAGGAGCGCGTCTATGCCAGTCAAATAGGTGTTAGAGAAGCCAGCACGTCATGGGGAGCTGATAGTGGAGCACAAATGTGTGAACACAATAGTATTAGCAGCTAGCATTCAGAGATAAACCAGTCATTGGCTATTACAGCCAAATGCTGCAGCAGGGATAGTATACATCCACATAGAGGGACAGAAAATGTCATGATTGGAATATATCAATGATACAATGATTATTGTATATATGTATAATACCCACTGGACAGACCAAAGGATATATTAGCAAAGACTGCATGTGTACATAAAATACCTGCACATATGCAATATGGATGCAAAAACCGCAAACATATGCAGGGAATAAATTCACCGTATATAATCAATGAGGGTTAATATATAGTGAAAGGGCCATAAGGCATGTACATATCATAGTATATGTCCATATAAGGGACAAAATAAAATGTATCATAGTCGGAATACATCAAAGTACAAAAAATGGCATACATGCATGTCACCCTCAAAGATAAAAAGACATATGAACGAAATTTATGCATCAAAAACATGCTCACAAAAGCTATGAATCTAGACACGCATGAATATGTAGGAAATACATTTTCCATAAATGGTAAATAGAGTCTATTATATAGTTAAAGGGCCATGGAGCATGTACATATCATGAGGGCATCGACATACATATATACACACCCTTGTATACAGAGAGTGAATACATATCAAAAGTTGTTCAATACAAAAATGACATATACAGAATTATAGGCACAGAATTAATAATCGTGCAGACTTTATCCAATCCGGAATAAAATTGCGAAAGGAAGGGGTCCATGTGGAACAGCATTCCTCAAGGCGGTTGTCCCCGACGTCCCAGGTGATGACATAACTACAACAAGAATGCGAATGGGCGCCTAAGAAAGAGAATAAAAAATTAAAATCCCAAAAAGAACACAAAGACCCACCATAAAATTCGCGCTGTTTACAAAAAAGATTTAAAGCTAACTGCCTCATTAAGGCCCAATGGAGCAACCGTACCCAAGACCGTCATCCATCTTGTCTCCTTTTGCAAAAGTTTGCGTTTAACATCACCCCCCTGGAGCCAATGTAAACGCGGTCAATACCACGCACACAGAGGCCTCGGGGACTACATCCATGACAGACCCGGAAATGTTTGGGGATAGTCTTTAGTTTTTCGGGTTCTAAGGACTTGGCCGCGTTCCTAATGTCACGCACATGTTCTTGGGTACGGACACGCAAAGTGCGTGTAGTCATGCCAATATAAATAAGACCGCATGGGCAGGTAAGATGGTAAATGACTGCCTCCGTACCACAAGAAATGGAGTGAACGATTCTGAAGGTCTTACCGCCGCAAGAACTCAGAAAATCAAACTTCTTAGGGATAAACGGACAAGCAGAACATGTGCCGCAAGACGAAGAACCCCAAGGAGGACCAGGACTATCAAAAATAAACTTACTGCGAGGAGAGATGTAATGACTCTTAGTCAACATATCCTTGAGATTACGAGATCTACGCCATGTAATAGCTGGATGTGGGGTAAGAGCCAAGCGCAAATCCCTGTCAGTAAGTAACACAGACCAATGTTTCTCCAGAACATTACGGATCTCATGGGATTCTGCATTGAACATGGTAATAAACCGAATGGTTTGATCAGCAGAATCACCCCGAGATCTATTTCTGGAGAGCAAAGACTGTCTTGTAGTCTGACAGGCACGTTCGTACCCGGCAGTGATGTCTATAGGCCTGTAGCCCCGATCGCGAAATCGGCGCGACAGAACTGATGCCTGCCGATGAAATGTATTGTCATCAGAACAAATTCTCCGAGCCCGGAGAAACTGCCCGACTGGGATAGAGCGCTTGAGCTGCAAGGGATGTGAAGAGGAGAAATGAAGGAGGGAGTTGGTGGAGGTGCTCTTACGAAAAATATCAGTATGTAATGAGCCATCGGGCGTAACAGAAATAGATAAGTCCAAAAAATCAATTGTGTCTCGGCTGTACTTCCATGTCAGTCTAATGTTCCTGTTGTTGTGATTAAGGAGGCCGAGGAAGGTATCAAGTTGTGATGTGGAGCCCTGCCAGATGAACAGGATGTCATCTATGTAGCGCATCCAGGAGATGACTGCCCCATGTCCCTCAGTGTCAAGGACCGTATCCCTTTCCCACAGGCCCAGGAAAAGGTTGGCGTATGAGGGTGCACAAGCAGCCCCCATAGCCGTGCCCTGGAGCTGTAGGAAGGGGCGGTCCTTGAACACGAAAAAATTCCGACTGAGGATGAACCGGAGGAGAAGAATGATGAATTCCTTCAATTCCGGTTCCAAGTTGGTCATGGTGAGAAAAAACTGGGATGCTGCTACACCCTGTTCATGGCGAATAGATGTATAAAGGGACTCCACATCACAACTGACAAGCCACATATCATCCTCAAGAACAACGCCATCAAGCCTCCTAAGAACATCATTCGTGTCCTGAACAAAGGATGGTAAGGTCAGGACACTTTGCTGCAAATAAAAATCAATAAACTGACAAGCAGGTTCACAAAGACCCCCAATCCCTGAAACTATGGGTCTCCCCGGTGGGGACCGGGGGTCCTTGTGAACCTTAGGAAGAAGGTAAAACGTAGGAATGGTAGGACAGGCAGGATACAAGGCATCCCGCATCGACCAGGTAGCTGCCTGGCACACCTGTTGAGCCATAGCCTGGTGTCGTAATGCCCAAAACGCACCTACGGCTCTGGTAGAATGGACCTTCAGCCCTGAAGGAACCGGAAGCCCCGCAGAACGGTAGTCTTCAAGAATTGGTTCTTTGATCCATCGAGCCATGGTGGCTTTAGAAACCTGCAACCCCTTGCGCGTACCAGCGACAAGGACAAAAAATGCATCAGAGCGGCGCATGGGTGCCGTGCGGGAAATGTAGATTCTGAGTGCTCTCACCAGAACTAACAACTGTAAATCCTTTTCATACCGGAGAACCGGATGAGAACAAAAGGAAGGAAAGGGTATATCCCGATTAAGAAGAAACGCGGATACAACCTTAGGGAGAAACTCCTGAATAGGGCGCAGCACTACCTTGTCCTGGTGGAACACTAGGAAGGGAGCCTTGAATGACAGAGCCGCCAGCTTAGACACTCGCCGAAGCGACGTGATCGCAACCAGAAAGGCCACTTTCTGTGACAGGCGCGAAAGGGAAACTTCCCTCAGAGGCTCGAAATGCGGCTTCTGGAGAGCAACTAGTACCCTGTTCAGATCCCATGGATCTAACGGCCGCTTGTACGGGGGCACAATATGACAAACCCCCTGTAGTAACGTGCGCACCTTAGGAAGACGTGCTAGACGCTTCTGAAAAGAACACGGATAGTGCCGAGACTTGCCCTTAAAGGGAGCCGAGCGACCAACCTCTTTCCCAACCAGATTGCAGGAGGGAAGGCAAAGTAGGCAATGCCGATGGCCAGGGAGACCCTCCCTGAGCAGAACACTAAGATAAGAATATCTTCCACGAGTTGTGGTAGATCTTGGCAGACCGCGGCTGGCTAGCCCGTCTCATGGTGGCAATGACGTCGTGCTCACGGTCGACCGACGGTGAGATGCCACAGATCACGGTACCACGACCTCCCCGGCCAGTCTGGGGCGACGAGGATGGTGTGGCAGCAATCGGTAGCTGGAACTGTGACCAATCCTGAGCCAAGGCGCCTGTCGCCAGAGCTCTTTGATCGTAAGACCGCGTCATGAAAATCGGGACCTTGTTGTTGCCGAGAAGCCATGACGTCGACGTCCGTCTTCATCCTGCGTCTACAGAATTCTTGCAAACAAACGGGTGCAGAGCCCATTCCCCTGCGTCCACGCCCTGGCGACTGAGGAAGTCTGCTTCCTAGTGTCGTACGCCCGGGATGTGAACAGCTGATATGGTGTATGCTCTGTCTTCTACCCATAGCAGAATCCGCCGGACCTCTTGGGAGTCTTGTCGACTGCGTAGTCCGCCTTGGTGGTTGGTGTATGCCACCGCTGTGGATAGTCCGACTGAATTCGGATCTATTTGCATTCCAGCCACTGCAGGAAGGCTTGCAGTGCAAGATACACTGCCCAGAGCTCCAGACCACTGAGTTGAAGAGTGGACTCCTCTGAAGATGGTCTTTGACCGTCTGGAAAAGCTAAAACTCGCCTCTGGATGAGGCGCCTCCTTGAAGGAGAGACTGTCCCCTCGTCTGTAGTGAACGCTGTTTGTCCAGCGGAAGCTTCACTATCGCTGAGAGAGTGTGAAAACTCTCCAGGAGATGCCAGCGATTGGGTTCAACCTTGAAAAGTTGAAGACCCACCCGAAACTCTGGGAAGGGTCCAGCGCCATGTTCAGGTTGTGTTGGCATGCTTGTAAAGGAGAGTGCCTTGACCAGTAGATTGCCCAAGTAAAGGATCACAGAGTGACCGTGAGAGCGCGGGACTGCTCCCTCTGCTGCCACGAACTTGGTGAACACCCGTGGGGCTGTCGCCAGCCAAAGGGTATGGCTACGAAACGAAATATTCTCGTCTTTAATAACGAATCGTAGCCAACGCCGGTGCCTCGGAGCAATCGGCACGTGTAGATAAGCATCCTGATGTCTATTGAAGCTAGGAAAACTCCTTGAGACAGAGAGGCAATGACGGAGCGGAGTGATGCCATCCGGAACCGCCTGGTTTTCACGTGCTCGTTAAGCAGTATAAAGTCCAGAACGGGACGGAAGGAGCCGTCCTATTTTGGCACCACGACCAGGTCGGGGCAAAATGCGTATCTGGTTCCTGAAGAGGAACAGGGATTACCGCTCTTTCCGCCTGCAGAAGAGCCTCGGCTCGGTCGGTGCGGTAGATTGAAAACAAACTGACTCTCACTCACCGGCCCTCAACCTGCGGTAGGTAAATGCCGCTAAAGCGGGGGAGTCTGCCCCCCCGCGGTTGCGGAGTGAGAGGGCTGAAAATTATGAGGAAAACGCTTTGGTAGCGGATCCTCCGGCTGCCTTCCCCGGGCGTGAATTGAGCCCGCTAGGAATCTATGCCCTTCTGGGCTTTTTGAGTCGTCTTGGATAGTTGAATGATTTCATTCAACCCTTACCAACAGACTATCACTAGATAAAGGCAACCTGGTTAAGCACTTCGTTGGAAGCAGCCTCTGTTCCAATCTCTCAACTACTAGCCTCTGCGTAAAAACACGGAGTTGGCGGATGCCACTGACGTCCGGCTCGTAGAGTCTCGGACAGCAATAACAGCATGATTCGCCATGCCGACATTGCGAGTTAAAGACGCTGCTGGGACCGAGAGTACCTGTGACAGCGACCCTCTGCGCAATACTAGCTGAAATAGCTTGGAGTGCCTTCACGGCTGCGACTGCCGGAGCAGCCGACCTGCCGATAGCTTCATAGACAGATTGCAACCAGAGGCCAATCTGCCTGTCAATGGCATTTTGAAGTGAAGTCCTATCCACCACTACAACTATAGATCTAGCTGCAAGCATGGAGATTGGGGGATCCACATTTGGATACTGGGTCTAGCGCTTGACCACGTCAGGGGGAGCGACACGTGTCTCATTAATACGGTCGGAGAAACGCTTATCGTGATAAGCGTGTCGTTTCTGGACTGCGTCTCTGGAGTCAGAGTGCTAAACAAGTACTCAATATATAGAGATTTCTCTTGCTGTGAAGCTGACCCCTCCACTGGAGGAGTTGAGGGAGAAATACCCAACCTTTCGTTGATGGACGCAATAAGATTATTCACTATAGCGTCACCATCCGGTGTATCCGGATTGAGAGCGGTCTCAGGAACAGAGTCCTGAACAGCTACGTCTGCCTCATCGTACAGAGAGTACTCCCGCTGGGACCTTGCCCAGTGATGTAGTCGAGGGCTAATGCCAGCGAGCCCGCTTAGGCCATCTGGGACTGTCGACCGTGTCGGATGCCTGCTCTCTGGGATGCCTGGAATCACTCTGGCGCCTTGAGATGCTCCAGATCAGGGCGGCCAGGGTCATTGCAACCATATTGCCCACGGTCTGCTTGGGGTGCAAAGTCTGTAAGATGTCAGTCATAGTCACAGACAATATATCAGCGGAAAAACTGCAACTTCGTCCCTGTCTCTGGACAGAGATCACAGGTGGTTCCTTTGGCCACATATAGCAGAGACCCCGGTTGAGCAATTGCACGCACTGGGGGTCCTGAAACCGTATGACATGCAGTACAAGCAGCATAGAAAGCCCGTGCATTGGCAACTTGTCTTTTTCTGCTGTTGTTGTCTAGCTATCTAAGAGCCTAGCCGAGGATAGCGACCGTACAGTGAATAGTCATACAAGCATGAAGTACAAATAAACACTTCAGCACATGTAGTACACGCAGCATTGAAAACTTGTGGCTTGGCACATTTGCTCTTCTGCTGCTGTTGTCTATTTATCTAGGAGCATGAGACAAGGATAGCGACATACAGTGAATGTATAGCATACAGCATGACAGTAAACACTGCAGCCCATGCAATCCAAGCAGCATTGAAAGCTTGCGCGTTAGCACCCTAGCCTTTCTGCTGCTGTTGTCTATTTATCCAGGAACATTAGCCAAGGATAGCGACATACAGTGAATGTATAGCATACAAGCATGACAGTAAACACTGCAGCCAATGCAAGTCAAGCAGCATTGAAAACTTGTGCCGTAGCACCATTGCTCTACTGCTGCTTTTGTCTGTTTATCTGGGCGCATTAGCCAAGAATAGCGACATACAGTGAATGTATATCATAACAATAAACCGTGCAGCACATGCAAGCGAAGCAGCATTGAAAGCTTGTGCCTTAGCACAAATTGCTCTACTGCTGCTGTTGCCCAATCTGACAGTAAACACTGCAGCACATGCAAACGAAGAAGCATTGAAAGCTTGTGCCTCAGCAGCATTGCTTATTTGCTGCTGTTGCCCAGAATAGCGACAGTACAGTACAGTGCATAGCATATCAGCACACAGCCCAAAAGCCCACTTCAGCATTAGTGGTGTCAGTTGCTTACCGCCCGCACAAGAGCGGGTGCGAGGTCGCCCAAAAACCTGTGACTGGTTCCGTTCTCCCAGAGTGGAAACCATAATGGCTGCCGGCTTCTCTTCCCCGTCCTGTGCAGAGGGGCGGGCCGTGGGCGAGCCCCAGCCAAGAGCGGGAACCCGGCGTCTCACTGTGTTCAGTGAGAGGGGGCTGGAGAATGCAAAGCAGACTCCAGCTCCCTGCGCTGAGCTACTGTACAGCGTCCCGCCCCTCCTCTGACTGGCAGGGCTGGGGCGGGAACGAAACGAAAAACTAGGCCGCAAAGCCGGGGACTCTAGTAATAAGCGCGGCCGTCCTATGTGCACGGCCGACGCCGAAGTCCCCCGGCGCACCACAAGTCCCAGCCGCGCCACAATGTACAAAACAACCAGCAGCGGCCGGCGCGGCCGTTTTCAATACATAAATTCACTCAGCAAAGCTGCAGTGAATAATAGCACCAGCGCTCCGCGCTGTTGTCCCCGGCGCACTAACACTCCCAGCAATGCTGGTGTGTGTGGGCGCGATGTGCATGGGAACACAGAGTACCTTGATGTAGCAGGGCCTGTCCCTGACGATACTCCGCTCCATATCCAGCAGGTTCTTTTGGGTCTGTGGATGGAGCTCGGTCTCTGTGCCTGGAGACCGGTAAGATCCCACTTCACCCAGAGCCCCTCATGGGGATGGGGAAGGAAAACAGCATGTGGGCTCCGGCCTCTGTACTAGCAATAAGTACCTCAACCTTACAACACCATCCACGGGTGAGAAGGGAGCATGCTGGGGGCCCTATATGGGCCCTCTTTTCTTCCATCCGACATAGTCAGCAGCTACTGCTGACTAAAATCTGTGGAGCTATGCATGGATGTCTGACCTCCTTCGCACACAAAGCTAAAACTGGAGAACCCGTGATATCACGGGGGGGTATAGCCAGAAGGGGAGGGGCCTTGCACTTTTTAGTGTAGTGCTTTGTGTGGCCTCCGGAGGGCAGTAGCTATACCCCAATCGTCTGGGTCTCCCAATAGAGCGCTGAAGAAAATTATGTGGGCTTCGCCATATTTTTGTATGCTAGCCAGGTACAGCAGGCAGGTACGGCTGCCCCCAACCCCCAGTTGCCTATTTGTACCCGTCTGGGAACCAAAAATAAAGGGAAGCCCTTTTTTTATTATTTCATGAATTTCATGAAATAATTAGAAAACAAATGACGTAGGCTTTGCCCCATTTTTGTGTCCAGCCAGGTACAACTAGGCAGCTGGGGATTGGAATCCGCACCACCGGTTGGCCTGAGCTTTCTCGGCCCCACTGCTGCGAATTGCAGTCTGCAGCCACCTCAGAAAATGGCATTTTCATAGAAGCGCCATCTTCTGGCGCTGTATCCAACTCTTCCAGCACCTGCCTGCTATACCTGGCTAGCATACAAAAATATGGCGAAGCTCACGTCTTTTTTTTTAGTTTTTTGGCAAAAAAAATAAAAAATGCTTCCCTGGATTTTCCATTGCCAGTGAAGGTAACACCAAGCAGTGGGGGTTAGCAGCCAGTAGCTGCTTGGATTACCCTTAGCTAGCAATACAAAAAATGCAGCGGGAGCCCATATATATTTTTTTTAATTATTTATTTAAATAACTAAAAATAAAATGGGCTTCCCTGTATTTTGATTGCTGGACATCACAGTGCTGTAAAAATAAATCTTTAAAAAAATGACGTAGCGCTCCGCGGTATTTTTGATTCTCAGCGCAGATAAAGCAGACAGCTATGGGTTGCCACCCCCATCTGCCTGCCGTTACCTTGGTTGGCAATCAAAATACAGGGAAGCCCATTAATTTTTTCTATTTAAAAAATAGTTAAAAAAAAAAATTACGTTGGGTCCCCCCATTTTTGATAGCCAGCTAGGGTAAAGCAGACGGCTGTAGCCTGAAAACCACAGCTGGCAGCTTTACCGTGGTTGGGGATCCAATGTGGAGGTCCCCTCAGGCTCTTTTTTATAATTATTTTATAAATATTAATAATTACACAATAAAAGTAGGGTCCCCCCCAAATTGGATCACCAGCCAAGGTAAAGCGGACAGCTGTGGTCTGGTATTCTCAGGGTGGGAAGGTCCATAGTTATTGGGCCTTCACAGCCTAAAAATAGCAGGCCGCAGGCACCCCAGACGTGGCGCATCCACTAGATGCGCCAATCCTGGCGCTTCACCCCAGCTCATCCCGTGCCCTGGTGCAGTGGCAAACGGGGTAATAAATCGGGTTGATACTAGCTGTAAAGTCACCTGAGATCAAGCCCAGCAGTTTGTGATGTCATGGCGTCTATTAGATACCCAACATCATAAACTGTCAGTACTAACAAAAACAAAAAATCGACAAAAGAAATTTATTTGAAAAAACAGTCCCCAAAACATTTCCTCTTTCACCAATTTATTGTAAGAAAAAAAATAAAGGGGTCCCACGACGACTCTGGACCGTCTAGAATATGGGGGGGAGACACTCAGGGAACGTATCCCCCATTTTCTAGGAGTGCGGACCCTTCATGTGAGGAGTGTGGGTGCAATGAATCTGCACTCACTCTCCCCGGGTCCACAGCAGCAGAGTCCATGTCGTAATGGTTGCTACCAAAGCTGCAATGCCCTGCTCATGAGGTAAGGGCATGCCTAATCAGGAGAACTACTGTAGAGGAAGCTCTGCTCACTGGTATATAGGTGCTCAGAGGTAATAATAGATAAAATTAGTGAGTAACCTCGGCACTCTAAATCTCCCAGACTAAGTCAGTAAGTCCCAATGGATAGTAATGCAAAATCACTCTTTATTGGTCCGTATTAAGAACATTTTTTTTTCATAAGCATATATGTTTTTGTCCAAAACAAGTTACAAATGACGTTTCGGCCTGAGCCTTCGTCAGATTGGACTTATCTGCATGTAATCATGAAAAATGACAATAATCAGTATCACATAAGAGTGAGAGAACAATAACATAAACTCGAACAATGTAGAGGTACAATTGGGATGCAGCAAAAAAATTGCAACACAGCAAGAAATGAAACACATGATACCAATGTCATAATACAGTACAAGGACAATATAGTAATGACAAATATGGGGTCAGAGTAGGCTTAGACAGCTCTGGTACGAAAGAGATGTCAATCATAAAGTAACATGTGCAGTAAGTGTAGAGCTACAGTATGCATGGCAGAGCTAATGGGTAGACTGACCATAGAAAAAGAACGGAGAAAAAGTGGAGAAAAAGTGGAGAAAAAGTGGAGCATAAGAGGAGAAAAAGTGGAGAAAAAAGTGGAGAAAAAGTGGAGAAAAAGTGGAGAAAAAGTGGAGAAAAAGTGGAGCATAAGAGGAGAAAAAGTGGAGAAAAAAGTGGAGAAAAAGTGGAGAAAAAGTGGAGCATAAGAGGAGAAAAAGTGGAGAAAAAAGTGGAGAAAAAGTGGAGCATAAGAGGAGAAAAAGTGGAGAAAAAGTGGAGAAAAAAGTGGAGAAAAAGTGGAGAAAAAGTGGAGCATAAGAGGAGAAAAAGTGGAGAAAAAAGTGGAGAAAAAATGGAGAAAAAGTGGAGAAAAAGTGGAGAAAAAGTGGAGCATAAGAGGAGAAAAAGTGGAGATTAAGAGGAGAAAAAGTGGAGAAAAAGTGGAGCATAAGAGGAGAAAAAGTGGAGAAAAAGTGGAGAAAAAGTGGAGCATAAGAGGAGAAAAAGTGGAGAAAAAAGTGGAGAAAAAGTGGAGAAAAAGTGGAGCATAAGAGGAGAAAAAGTGGAGAAAAAGTGGAGAAAAAGTGGAGAAAAAGTGGAGCATAAGAGGAGAAAAAGTGGAGAAAAAAGTGGAGAAAAAGTGGAGAAAAAGTGGAGAAAAAGTGGAGCATAAGAGGAGAAAAAGTGGAGAAAAAGTGGAGAAAAAGTGGAGAAAAAGTGGAGCATAAGAGGAGAAAAAGTGGAGAAAAAGTGGAGCATAAGAGGAGAAAAAGTGGAGAAAAAGTGGAGAAAAAGTGGAGCATAAGAGGAGAAAAAGTGGAGAAAAAAGTGGTGAAAAAGTGGTGAAAAAGTGGAGCATAAGAGGAGAAAAAGTGGAGAAAAAGTGGAGAAAAAGTGGAGAAAAAGTGGAGCATAAGAGGAGAAAAAGTGGAGAAAAAAGTGGAGAAAAAGTGGAGAAAAAGTGGAGCATAAGAGGAGAAAAAGTGGAGATTAAGAGGAGAAAAAGTGGAGAAAAAGTGGAGCATAAGAGGAGAAAAAGTGGAGAAAAAGTGGAGAAAAAGTGGAGAAAAAGTGGAGCATAAGAGGAGAAAAAGTGGAGAAAAAGTGGCGCATAAGAGGAGAAAAAGTGGAGAAAAAGTGGAGAAAAAGTGGAGCATAAGAGGAGAAAAAGTGGAGAAAAAAGTGGAGAAAAAGTGGAGAAAAAGTGGAGCATAAGAGGAGAAAAAATGGAGAAAAAGTGGAGAAAAAGTGGAGAAAAAGTGGAGCATAAGAGGAGAAAAAGTGGAGAAAAAAGTGGAGAAAAAGTGGAGAAAAAGTGGAGAAAAAGTGGAGCATAAGAGGAGAAAAAGTGGAGATTAAGAGGAGAAAAAGTGGAGAAAAAGTGGAGCATAAGAGGAGAAAAAGTGGAGAAAAAGTGGAGCATAAGAGGAGAAAAAGTGGAGAGAAAGTGGAGAAAAAGTGGAGCATAAGAGGAGAAAAAGTGGAGAAAAAAGTGGAGAAAAAGTGGAGAAAAAGTGGAGAAAAAGTGGAGCATAAGAGGAGAAAAAGTGGAGAAAAAGTGGAGCATAAGAGGAGAAAAAGTGGAGAAAAAAGTGGAGAAAAAGTGGAGAAAAAGTGGAGAAAAAAGTGGAGAAAAAGTGGAGAAAAAGTGGAGCATAAGAGGAGAAAAAGTGGAGAAAAAAGTGGAGAAAAAGTGGAGAAAAAGTGGAGAAAAAGTGGAGCATAAGAGGAGAAAAAGTGGAGCATAAGAGGAGAAAAAGTGGAGAAAAAGTGGAGAAAAAGTGGAGAAAAAGTGGAGCATAAGAGGAGAAAAAGTGGAGAAAAAGTGGAGAAAAAGTGGAGAAAAAGTGGAGAAAAAGTGGAGCATAAGAGGAGAAAAAGTGGAGATTAAGAGGAGAAAAAGTGGAGAAAAAGTGGAGCATAAGAGGAGAAAAAGTGGAGAAAAAGTGGAGCATAAGAGGAGAAAAAGTGGAGAAAAAGTGGAGAAAAAGTGGAGCATAAGAGGAGAAAAAGTGGAGAAAAAAGTGGAGAAAAAGTGGAGAAAAAGTGGAGCATAAGAGGAGAAAAAGTGGCGAAAAAGTGGAGAAAAAGTGGAGCATAAGAGGAGAAAAAGTGGAGAAAAAAGTGGAGAAAAAGTGGAGAAAAAGTGGAGAAAAAGTGGAGCATAAGAGGAGAAAAAGTGGAGATTAAGAGGAGAAAAAGTGGAGCATAAGAGGAGAAAAAGTGGAGAAAAAGTGGAGCATAAGAGGAGAAAAAGTGGAGAAAAAGTGGAGGATAAGAGGAGAAAAAGTGGAGAAAAAAGTGGAGAAAAAGTGGAGAAAAAGTGGAGCATAAGAGGAGAAAAAGTGGAGAAAAAGTGGAGAAAAAGTGGAGCATAAGAGGAGAAAAAGTGGAGAAAAAAGTGGAGAAAAAGTGGAGAAAAAGTGGAGAAAAAGTGGAGCATAAGAGGAGAAAAAGTGGAGAAAAAGTGGAGAAAAAGTGGAGGATAAGAGGAGAAAAAGTGGAGAAAAAAGTGGAGAAAAAGTGGAGAAAAAGTGGAGCATAAGAGGAGAAAAAGTGGAGAAAAAGTGGAGAAAAAGTGGAGAAAAAGTGGAGCATAAGAGGAGAAAAAGTGGAGAAAAAAGTGGAGAAAAAGTGGAGAAAAAGTGGAGAAAAAGTGGAGAAAAAGTGGAGAAAAAGTGGAGCATAAGAGGAGAAAAAGTGGAGATTAAGAGGAGAAAAAGTGGAGCATAAGAGGAGAAAAAGTGGAGAAAAAGTGGAGCATAAGAGGAGAAAAAGTGGAGAAAAAGTGGAGAAAAAGTGGAGGATAAGAGGAGAAAAAGTGGAGAAAAAAGTGGAGAAAAAGTGGAGAAAAAGTGGAGCATAAGAGGAGAAAAAGTGGAGAAAAAGTGGAGAAAAAGTGGAGAAAAAGTGGAGCATAAGAGGAGAAAAAGTGGAGAAAAAAGTGGAGAAAAAGTGGAGAAAAAGTGGAGCATAAGAGGAGAAAAAGTGGAGAAAAAGTGGCGCATAAGAGGAGAAAAAGTGGAGAAAAAGTGGAGAAAAAGTGGAGCATAAGAGGAGAAAAAGTGGAGAAAAAAGTGGAGAAAAAGTGGAGAAAAAGTGGAGCATAAGAGGAGAAAAAATGGAGAAAAAGTGGAGAAAAAGTGGAGAAAAAGTGGAGCATAAGAGGAGAAAAAGTGGAGAAAAAAGTGGAGAAAAAGTGGAGAAAAAGTGGAGAAAAAGTGGAGCATAAGAGGAGAAAAAGTGGAGATTAAGAGGAGAAAAAGTGGAGAAAAAGTGGAGCATAAGAGGAGAAAAAGTGGAGAAAAAGTGGAGCATAAGAGGAGAAAAAGTGGAGAGAAAGTGGAGAAAAAGTGGAGCATAAGAGGAGAAAAAGTGGAGAAAAAAGTGGAGAAAAAGTGGAGAAAAAGTGGAGAAAAAGTGGAGCATAAGAGGAGAAAAAGTGGAGAAAAAGTGGAGAAAAAGTGGAGCATAAGAGGAGAAAAAGTGGAGAAAAAAGTGGAGAAAAAGTGGAGAAAAAGTGGAGAAAAAGTGGAGAAAAAAGTGGAGAAAAAGTGGAGAAAAAGTGGAGCATAAGAGGAGAAAAAGTGGAGAAAAAAGTGGAGAAAAAGTGGAGAAAAAGTGGAGAAAAAGTGGAGCATAAGAGGAGAAAAAGTGGAGCATAAGAGGAGAAAAAGTGGAGAAAAAGTGGAGAAAAAGTGGAGCATAAGAGGAGAAAAAGTGGAGAAAAAAGTGGAGAAAAAGTGGAGAAAAAGTGGAGCATAAGAGGAGAAAAAGTGGAGAAAAAGTGGAGAAAAAGTGGAGAAAAAGTGGAGAAAAAGTGGAGCATAAGAGGAGAAAAAGTGGAGATTAAGAGGAGAAAAAGTGGAGAAAAAGTGGAGCATAAGAGGAGAAAAAGTGGAGAAAAAGTGGAGCATAAGAGGAGAAAAAGTGGAGAAAAAGTGGAGAAAAAGTGGAGCATAAGAGGAGAAAAAGTGGAGAAAAAAGTGGAGAAAAAGTGGAGAAAAAGTGGAGCATAAGAGGAGAAAAAGTGGCGAAAAAGTGGAGAAAAAGTGGAGCATAAGAGGAGAAAAAGTGGAGAAAAAAGTGGAGAAAAAGTGGAGAAAAAGTGGAGAAAAAGTGGAGCATAAGAGGAGAAAAAGTGGAGATTAAGAGGAGAAAAAGTGGAGCATAAGAGGAGAAAAAGTGGAGAAAAAGTGGAGCATAAGAGGAGAAAAAGTGGAGAAAAAGTGGAGGATAAGAGGAGAAAAAGTGGAGAAAAAAGTGGAGAAAAAGTGGAGAAAAAGTGGAGCATAAGAGGAGAAAAAGTGGAGAAAAAGTGGAGAAAAAGTGGAGCATAAGAGGAGAAAAAGTGGAGAAAAAAGTGGAGAAAAAGTGGAGAAAAAGTGGAGAAAAAGTGGAGCATAAGAGGAGAAAAAGTGGAGAAAAAGTGGCGCATAAGAGGAGAAAAAGTGGAGAAAAAGTGGAGAAAAAGTGGAGCATAAGAGGAGAAAAAGTGGAGAAAAAAGTGGAGAAAAAGTGGAGAAAAAGTGGAGCATAAGAGGAGAAAAAATGGAGAAAAAGTGGAGAAAAAGTGGAGAAAAAGTGGAGCATAAGAGGAGAAAAAGTGGAGAAAAAAGTGGAGAAAAAGTGGAGAAAAAGTGGAGAAAAAGTGGAGCATAAGAGGAGAAAAAGTGGAGATTAAGAGGAGAAAAAGTGGAGAAAAAGTGGAGCATAAGAGGAGAAAAAGTGGAGAAAAAGTGGAGCATAAGAGGAGAAAAAGTGGAGAGAAAGTGGAGAAAAAGTGGAGCATAAGAGGAGAAAAAGTGGAGAAAAAAGTGGAGAAAAAGTGGAGAAAAAGTGGAGAAAAAGTGGAGCATAAGAGGAGAAAAAGTGGAGAAAAAGTGGAGAAAAAGTGGAGCATAAGAGGAGAAAAAGTGGAGAAAAAAGTGGAGAAAAAGTGGAGAAAAAGTGGAGAAAAAGTGGAGAAAAAAGTGGAGAAAAAGTGGAGAAAAAGTGGAGCATAAGAGGAGAAAAAGTGGAGAAAAAAGTGGAGAAAAAGTGGAGAAAAAGTGGAGAAAAAGTGGAGCATAAGAGGAGAAAAAGTGGAGCATAAGAGGAGAAAAAGTGGAGAAAAAGTGGAGAAAAAGTGGAGCATAAGAGGAGAAAAAGTGGAGAAAAAAGTGGAGAAAAAGTGGAGAAAAAGTGGAGCATAAGAGGAGAAAAAGTGGAGAAAAAGTGGAGAAAAAGTGGAGAAAAAGTGGAGAAAAAGTGGAGCATAAGAGGAGAAAAAGTGGAGATTAAGAGGAGAAAAAGTGGAGAAAAAGTGGAGCATAAGAGGAGAAAAAGTGGAGAAAAAGTGGAGCATAAGAGGAGAAAAAGTGGAGAAAAAGTGGAGAAAAAGTGGAGCATAAGAGGAGAAAAAGTGGAGAAAAAAGTGGAGAAAAAGTGGAGAAAAAGTGGAGCATAAGAGGAGAAAAAGTGGCGAAAAAGTGGAGAAAAAGTGGAGCATAAGAGGAGAAAAAGTGGAGAAAAAAGTGGAGAAAAAGTGGAGAAAAAGTGGAGAAAAAGTGGAGCATAAGAGGAGAAAAAGTGGAGATTAAGAGGAGAAAAAGTGGAGCATAAGAGGAGAAAAAGTGGAGAAAAAGTGGAGCATAAGAGGAGAAAAAGTGGAGAAAAAGTGGAGGATAAGAGGAGAAAAAGTGGAGAAAAAAGTGGAGAAAAAGTGGAGAAAAAGTGGAGCATAAGAGGAGAAAAAGTGGAGAAAAAGTGGAGAAAAAGTGGAGAAAAAGTGGAGCATAAGAGGAGAAAAAGTGGAGAAAAAAGTGGAGAAAAAGTGGAGAAAAAGTGGAGAAAAAGTGGAGAAAAAGTGGAGCATAAGAGGAGAAAAAGTGGAGATTAAGAGGAGAAAAAGTGGAGCATAAGAGGAGAAAAAGTGGAGAAAAAGTGGAGCATAAGAGGAGAAAAAGTGGAGATTAAGAGGAGAAAAAGTGGAGCATAAGAGGAGAAAAAGTGGAGAAAAAGTGGAGCATAAGAGGAGAAAAAGTGGAGAAAAAGTGGAGAAAAAGTGGAGGATAAGAGGAGAAAAAGTGGAGAAAAAAGTGGAGAAAAAGTGGAGAAAAAGTGGAGCATAAGAGGAGAAAAAGTGGAGAAAAAGTGGAGAAAAAGTGGAGAAAAAGTGGAGCATAAGAGGAGAAAAAGTGGAGAAAAAAGTGGAGAAAAAGTGGAGAAAAAGTGGAGAAAAAGTGGAGAAAAAGTGGAGCATAAGAGGAGAAAAAGTGGAGAAAAAGTGGAGAAAAAGTGGAGCATAAGAGGAGAAAAAGTGGAGAAAAAAGTGGAGAAAAAGTGGAGAAAAAAGTGGAGAAAAAGTGGAGAAAAAGTGGAGATTAAGAGGAGAAAAAGTGGAGAAAAAGTGGAGCATAAGAGGAGAAAAAGTGGAGAAAAAGTGGAGAAAAAGTGGAGATTAAGAGGAGAAAAAGTGGAGAAAAAGTGGAGCATAAGAGGAGAAAAAGTGGAGAAAAAGTGGAGAAAAAGTGGAGAAAAAGTGGAGAAAAAAATGGAGAAAAAGTGGAGAAAAAGTGGAGAAAAAGTGGAGAATAAGAGGAGAAAAAGTGGAGAATAAGAGGAGAAAAAGTGGAGAATAAGTGGAGAAAAAAATGGAGAAAAAGTGGAGAAAAAAATGGAGAAAAAGTGGAACACCCTTTGGTACCTTTCATGTGGCACTAAGGGGTGCTTAGCTTTGTATTTAGCCAAAAAAATGAAAAAAAAATGACGTAGGGTTCCCCCTAGTTTTGTAGCCAGCTAGGGTAAAGCAGACGGCTGCAGCCTGCAGACCACAGCTGGCAACCTCACCTTGGCTGGTAATCCAAAACTGAGGGCACCCCACGCTGTTATTTTAAATTAAATAAATAATTAAAAAAAAAAACACGTAGGGGTCCCCCAAAATTGGATCACCAGCCAAGGTAAAGCAGACAGCTGGGGCCTGATATTCTCAGACTAGGGAGGTCCATGGTTATTGGAATCTCCCCAGCCTAAAAATAGCAGGCCGCAGCCGCCCCAGAAGTGGCGCATCCATTAGATGCGCCAATCCTGGTGCTTCGCCCCAGCTCATCCCGCGCCCTGGTGCGGTGGCAAACGGGGTAATATATGGGGTTAATACCAGATGTGTAATGTCACCTGGCATCAAGCCCTGGGGTTGGTGAGGTCAGGCATCTATCAGATACCCGACATCACCAACCCAGTCAGTAATAAAAAAAAATAGACGACAAACACATTTTTATTTGAAAAAACACTCCCCAAAACATTCCCTCTTTAACCAATTTATTAGAATGAAAAACAAATCCAGGTCTGGTGTAATCCAAGGGGTTGCCATGACGATCCACACTGTCCCAGTCAATGAAGAGCAGAATGTTCCCCATTGGCTGGGAGAGCAATGCAGTGACCTGAGCTAACATCAATGGGTCAGCCCAGGTCACTGCAGGGGATGACAAGTGCTGCTCTCAGCGAGGTACATTACCTGCGCTGATCTCCAGCGCTGCCGACAGCCCCTGTCACTGAGGTCAATGACCGGCGCCTTCACAGCCAAATATCGCGAGAGGTCCGTGACGTCTCGGGTGGGAAGCGAGAGGTGATGTGACAAGCGGCGGCCATGGAGGACAGTGACAGCGCTGAGGTCTGGATGGCGGGACTTCATCACCGCAGGTAAGCCGAGCGGGGGGGGGGAGGGGGGGGTGCGTGTGTGAGAGTGTGTGTGTGTGTGTATATGTATGTATACATGCCGCGGGCAGGAGGGGGCGGAGTGAGCTGAGCGGGGAAGTGTGGGCTTCCTGCACGTAACTAAGATAAACATCGGGTTACTAACCAAGCGCTTTGCTTGGATACCCGATGTTTATCTTGGTTACCAGCTTGTGGCAGGCTGCCAGCGATGGCTCCTGCACACTGTAGCTGTAAAAAGCCCTGCTTTTTGCTGCTAGAACCGTTCTCGAACGTTTCTAGAACTATCGAGCTTTTAGCAAAAAGCTCGAGTTCTAGTTCGATCTCGAACAGCCCAAAAATCACTCGAGCCTAGAACTGGAGAACCACGAACCGCGAACCGCGCTCAACTCTATTCTCCACTATTCCTCCAGACTCTGGGACCTTGATTTCCAAATGAAATGCAAAATTTACTTTCATCTGAAAACAACACCTTGGACTACTGAGCAACAGTCCATTTCTTTTCCTCCTTGGCCCAGGTAAGATGCTTCTGTCTATTGGTCATGAATGGCTTGACATAAGGAATACAACAGTTGTAGCCCAGGTCCTGGATCAGGGCCGGTGTCAGCACCCGGCATACCCGGGCAAATGCCGGGGCCCTGGAGAGCTGGGGGGGGCCCACTCGGCCTCTTCACTTCAGCTACCCCAGGGCCCTGCCCACTCTCCTTCAGTTCTGCTGCCCCCGGGCCGAGTTCCGGGGACTGCAGTCCTCGACAGGAAACTTTGGCTGCCGTCCCTTAGCTAGTTTCACACTTGCGTTGCAAAAAGTGTGATAATAAAGGCCAGGGATTCCAGTGAAATAACGCGTTGCGTTATGTTTTCTTTAGCCGAGAGAGAGCCCTCATCATCACTGCACACATCCCGACATCACCGCACACACCCCGACATTACCGCACACGTCCCGACATCACTGCACACATCCTGACATCACCGCACACATCCCGACATTACCGCACACATCCCGACATCACCGCACACATCCCGACATCACCGCACACATCCCGACATTACCGCACACATCCCAACATTACCGCACACATCCCGACATCACCGCACACATCCCGACATCACCGCACACATCCCGACATCACCGCACACATCCCGACATTACCGCACACATCCCGACATCACCGTACACATCCCGACATTACCGCACACATCCCGACATCACCGCACACATCCCGACATTACCGCACACATCTTCACCGCACACATCCCATTACCGCCCACATCTTCACCGCACACATCCCGATATCACCGCACACATCCCGACATTACCGCACACATCTTCACCGCACACATCCCATTACCGCCCACATCTTCACCGCACACATCCCGACATCACCACACACATCCCGACATCACCGCACACATCCCAACATCACCGCACACATCCCGACATCACCGCCCACATCGTCACCGCACACATCCCGACATTACCGCCCACATCTTCACCGCACACATCCCGACACTACTGCCCACATCTTCACCGCACACATCCCGACATTACCGCCCACATCTTCACCGCACACATTCCGACATCATCGCACACATCCCGACATCCCCGCACACATCCCGACACTACAGCCCTCATCATCATCTCACACACACCGGCACTACCACACCCATCATCACCGCACACACACACCGGCATTACCTCAGTGACGTTCCCGTGCTGACAGAGCGATTCACTTCAGTTGCTGCGTGGAGCTCACAGGAGCGGTGGTGTTCTACTGCAGCTACTGTCAGCTTCATGTAGCAGAGCTGGATGCGGGACCTCATGTGGATTACGCCGGACCTGGAGAGGTATTTGGGGATTTTAATAAAGTGGTGAAAGAGGGTGTTTTTTTTTGTCTTTTATTCCAAATAAAGAATTTTATCAGGTGTATGTGTTTATTTACTTTCACTTACAGGTTAATCATGGAAGGTATCTCGGGGAGACGCCTGCCATGATTAACCTAGGACTTAGTGGCAACGATGGGCTGCTGCCATTAACTCCTTATTACCTCGATTGCCACCGCACCAGGGCAATTCGGATGAGCCGGGTTGAGTCCCGGGACTGTCACATCTAATGGATGCGGCAATTACGGGCGGCTGCTGGCTGATATTTTTAGGCTGGGGGGCTCCACGTAATGTGGGGCTCCCCATTCTGAGAATACCAGCCTTCAGCTGCGTGGCTTTACCTTGGCTGGTAACAAAATTGGGGGGGACCGCACGTCGTTTTTTTTTAATTATTTATTTATTGTACTGCACAATATTGACCTGCCCACCGGCGGCTGTGATTGGTTGCAGTGAGACAGCTGTAACTCAGCGTGGGGGTGGGTCTGACTGCAACCAATCATAGGTGCTGGTGGGCAGGGGAAGCAGTGAATACGAGATTGAATAATGGGCGGCCTGCTTTTTCAAAAGAGGAAATGCCGCCGGAGCAGTGTGAGTGTGTCTGTATGTATGCAGCAGAGCAGTGTGTGTCTGTATGTATGCAGCAGAGCTGTGTGTGTGTCTGTATTTATGCAGCAGAGCTGTGTGTGTGTCTATGTATGCAGCAGAGCTGTGTCTGTATGTATGTATGCAGCAGAGCAGTATGTGTGTGTCTGTATGTATGTATGCAGCAGCAGTGTGTGTGTCTGTCCGTATGTATGCAGCAGAGTAGTGTGTGTCTCTGTATGTATGTATGCAGCAGCAGTGTGTGTGTCTGTATGTAGCAGAGCTAAGTGTGTCTGTCTGTAGGCATGTATGATTTATGTAAGTCAGTGTATATGACTGTATAGATTTGTCTGTTTATATGTATTTTGTGAGTTTGTCTTTAAATATGTATATGTACGTATCTGTGTATGTGTGTCTGCGTGTTTATGGGGCCCACTGGGACTCTTCCGTCCGAGGCCCACAAAAACCTGGAGCCGGCCCTGTCCTGGATACATCTGTGCATGGTGGCTCTTGAAGCACTGACTCCAGTAGAAGTACACTCCTTGTGAATCTCCCCCATATTTTTGAATGGCCTTTTCTTAACAATGATATCAAGGCTGCGGTAATCTCAGTTAGTTGTACACCTTCTTCTACAGGGTACTTTACATGCTGCGATCTCGCTAGTACCCGCCCCCGTCGGTTCTGCGAGATGGACAAATCGCTGCCCATGGCGCACAACCTCGCTTACACCCGTCACACGGACTTACCTGCCCTGCGACGTCGCTCTGGCCGGCGAACCACCTCCTTTCTAAGGGGGCGGTTCGTGCCGCGTCACAGCGACGTCACACGGCAGCCATCCAATAGCAGAGGAGGGGCGGAGAAGAGTAACATCCCACCCACCTCCTTCCTTCCGCATTGCCGGTGGAGGCAGGTAAGGAGATGTTCGTCACTCCTGTGGTGTCACACATAGCGATGTGTGGTGCCGCAGGAATGAGGAACAACATCGCTAATAAGCAGAGAACGATTTTTGGTTTCAGGACGACCTCTCCGCGGCAAATGATTTTGACCGCTTTTGCGATCGTTTAAGGCCGCTCGTACTTGTCACACACTGCGATATCGTTAATGACGCCGGATGTGCGTCTCAAACACCGTGACCCAGACGATAATTCACTAACAATATCGCAGCGTGTAAAGCCCCCTTACCACACTTGGAGTGTGTCAGTGACTGCCTTCTGGACATCTGTCAAATCAGCAGTCTTCCTCATGATTGTGTAGCCTACTGAACCAGACTAAGGGGCCATTTTAAACGCCTAGGAAGACTTTGCAGGTGTTTTATGGTAATTATTCTAATTTTTTGAGATAATGACTTTTGGGTTTTCATTGGCTGTAAGCCATAATTTTCAACATTAACAGAAAGGGTGGCATGGTGGCTCAGTGGTTAGCAGTCTTGCAGCGCTGGAGTCCTGGGATCAAATCCCACCAAGGACACCATCTGCAAGGAGCTTGTATGTTCTCCCCGTGTTTGTGTGGGTTTCCTCCGGATACTCCAGTTTCCTCCCACACTCCAAAGACATACAGATAGGGACTCTAGATTGTGAGCCCCAATGGGGACAGTGTTGCCAATGTATGTAAAGCGCTGTGGAATTAATAGCGCTATATGTGAATAAAATTATTACTATTATTATTATTATTAAATAAATCACTCTGTAATGAAGCTATATAATATGTGTTTCACTTTTTGTATTGAATTACTGAAATAAATTAACTTTATCATGATATTCTAATTTATTGAGATGCACTTGTATGTGAAGAGGTTGCCCATAGCAACCAAAGAGCCACTGACCAATCAGAACTGAAATCTGAATGAATAAGCTCCACCATTTTTCTCTGTGCATTTGTTTTAATACAGGGGAACATAAAGTGTGTTCTGAGAAGAAGTACAATCAATGTGGCAAGTTATAATACATAAGATTTGATGCAAATTATTATTATTAATTATTATTATAATGTAATTTATTCCATGGTGCTTTACACGTCAAAAGGGGTGAACATGATAAAAACAAGTACAATATTCGTGAACAATACAAGTCACCGACTAGTACAGAAAGAGAGAGGACCCTGCCCACGAGGAGTCTACAGAGGAAGGGTGAGAATACAGTAGGTGAGGGTAGAGCTGGTCGTCCTGCAGTATAGAGGAATAAGGGAATTGGATGAGGATACAGTAGGTGAGAGCAGTGCTGGTAATGCATCGGTACAGTGGAATGAGGGGGATGGGTGTGGGTACAGTGGGTGAGAGCAGAGCTGGTTGTGCAGCAGTATAGTGGAAAGAGGGGGATGGGTTGGGGTACAGTAGGTGAGGGCAGAGGTTATCGTGCAGCGGTATAGTGGAATAATGGGGATGCGTAAGTGGGAGAGGGTACAGTGGGTGAAGGCAGAGCTTATCGTGCAGCGGTATAGTGTAATGAGGGGAATGGGTGAGGGTACAGTAGGTGAGGGCAGAGCTGGTTGTGCAACAGTATAGTGGAATGAGGGGGATGAGTGAGGGTACAGTAAGGGAAGGCAGAGCTGGTCGTAGAGCGGTAAAGTGGACTGACAGGGAATGGGTGAGGGTACAGTAGGTGAGGGCAGAACTGGTCATGCAGCGGTATAGTGGAATCAGGGGGATGGGTGAGGGTACAGTAAGTGAGGGCAGAGCTGGTCGTGCAGCGGTATAGTGGAATGAGGGGGATGAGTGAGGGTACAGTAAGTGACGGCAGAGTTGGTCGTGCAGCGGTATAGTGGAAAGAGGGGGATGGGTTGGGGTACAGTAGGTGAGGGCAGAGGTTATCGTGCAGCGGTATAGTGGAATAATGGGGATGCGTAAGTGGGAGAGGGTACAGTGGGTGAAGGCAGAGCTTATCGTGCAGCGGTATAGTGTAAAGAGGGGAATGGGTGAGGGTACAGTAGGTGAGGGCAGAGCTGGTTGTGCAACAGTATAGTGGAATGAGGGGGATGAGTGAGGGTACAATAAGGGAAGGCAGAGCTGGTCGTAGAGCGGTAAAGTGGACTGACAGGGAATGGGTGAGGGTACAGTAGGTGAGGGTAAAGCTGGTCATGCGGCGGTATAGTGGAATGAGGGGGATGGATGAGGGTACAGTAGGTGAGGCCGTGTCGCGCTCAGGGATATGGGGTACTCGGTCTCGGGCAGTGTTTATCTTGGGAATGTCGCGGTGGTGGCCGTTGCCCGATTCCATGCCCTTGCCCCTGTTTGTAATGGGGGTGTATTTACAGGCGAATAGATTAGTGTTCATACGTGATGCACCTTGCGGTGTTACGGCTATATGGATGTAGCCGCTGCTGCAAAATGTCACTTCTGGGGCTGGTGTTACTTGCAGCCTGGATGGTAGGCCCTCCGCAAGTAGGGCCGGGCCCCAGAGGATGGGTGATGTGACGGGCAACTGGTCTTTACTCACTGCTTGTTGGTGGTAACTGGTTACCTGAGGCCGGCTCGTTTCACCTCCAGGTCCCCTTCGTCCCAGTACCAGTATAGTAATTTGGTACCTTCTTCCCCTGAACCTGTCTCTGGTTAATGGGTCCCTGTGGCGTAGGGCAACTGGGGGGCCCCATCTGGGGGTTTGTCCACTTCTGTCCGCCTGACGGTAGCGTGAACCCTGTGGGGTTGGAGTCTCTGGTCCTGTCCCTGGTTCTCCCTTTGCTACTGAGTCTTCGGAAGCTTAGGGTCAGCGAAATCCTTGATGGTCCCCTCGCTGTGCAGGTGTTAATGTGACGCCCTGGGCAAGCCAGGGGTCACAGGTCATAACACCACCACACCCTACACCCCAGATAGGAACACCAAGGCTAACCAAAAATCCTTGTTGCCTTCCTCCAGGGGCTGATGTCCACACCTGGGGGTGGGCCAGGTGGTTGGCTCCGCCCACCAAGGAGTTCACAGCCCTGGAGGCGGAAGAACCAGGCAGATGAAGTTAGAGTTTAGTGAGATGAGTTTAGGAAGTGAAAGGAAGAGGTAGAGGAGCAAGTGAGAGGAGTAAAGTGGAAGAGACAGTAACAGTTAAGAAAGCCTGAAGTTGGTCCGGGTGTGTGCCCCGGACTGAGACAGCAAGGTCAGCAGACGGCGGTGACTGTCTGCAGGAGAGGCTGCTTGGAGGTTGCCGGAAGGACCGTGGACAGGTGGTGGCCCGGCGGTACCGAAGCGGTATACGAAGAGCAGTTAGCACCATTGGCAGGGGCCTTTCAGATCCCGGCAAGGCTAGGAGTCGCCGTGAATTTGCCAAATCTGTCAGTGAAGGGGACCTCTGGGTCTCCCAACAACCAAGTCCCGATTGAAGGCAACAGTCCGACCGTTAGAGAGAGACACCGCCACCGCCAGGGCACCAGTTTCTCAGGGCCAGCGCCTGCGGGCAAAGTAGGGCTCCTCCGGCACATAACCAAGTCGGGGAGCGGGTTACCGGTGGGAACCCATCGCTACCATCATCATCTCAGGTGCAGGAAAAGGGACCGTCACCGTCAACTACTGGGGAAAAGCAACTGCAGCCGTCCGTGGGAACCGTCTTTCCAGCCGTGTGTTTTACCGAGAATTGTGTCACCGTCTCAGGCTGAGTGAGTACCACAGTGCCGTGAGGCACAGCGCTGCCCCCGCGTCCCTGCACCCCACCAAGCCCTGCACCGTCCCTGCCATCCAGCATCCCCCACCTCATCACTGGGCCCCGGGACAACCACCCCTTACCCACGGAGGGGAGAACTAACAACTTTGCTGCTCCCTGTCATCGCTCCCGGGATCCCCATACAGAGCAGCGGTGGGGTCCATACAATCACCAAAACCGTGGGTGGCGTCACGGACAATAAACTATCCCAAAAACCAAACCCCTTTCACTCACGGGCGAGGAGCGCCGCTCGAGTCCCCGGGATCCGGCCCATCGCTCGAGCCACCGAGCAGCAGCAGGCCGCAGCAGCCGCGGCAGCCGGACCCGAGCAGTGGGAGAGCGTGGCGGCCCCTCCTCCGCCCGCGACATTAACAGGCCGGCTTGGAGCTTCTACCTGTCCTAGGGTCCTGTACCCCGATAGTGCATAGTTCCGGGAGTACTCCACCATACTCCACCGGCAACTACCCTCCTGGGTACCAGGTTACTGTCAACTCCGAGTCAGTGGGTCTCCTCCTGTCCACCTTCACTCCTCGACTCTCTACTCTGTCCTCACTATTGTTCTCAGTCTGCCCCTCCCACCTGGTCAACTAGTGGACTGGACTGGGCTCCACCTCTAGGCAGCCATCCATGGGTCCGACCCTAGCTTTGCACCATTGTATGGGGGATTGTTGGGGAAAACTGGGATTACCTGGAGTTTTTGTGTGTAACCGGCACTGGTCTTCCAGGGCCCTAGGGGGTAGGCCCTGCATCCTGGTGGGGATGCAGAATCTTGTAGCACCCAGATTGCTTCAGGGGCGCTACAGCTGGAGCTGGTCGTGTAGCGGTATAGTGGAATGAGGGGAATGGGTGAGGGTACAGTGGGTGAGGGCAGAGCTGGTCATGCAGCAGTATAGTGGAATGAGTGAGGGTACAGTAGGTGAGGGTAGCGCTGGCCGTGCAGTGGTATAGTGGGACGAGGATTGCAAACCATAATGGGCATAGATTGTTGTTGGTAGGCTGTAGTTGTAAAACCCAACCTTCACTGCTTGGATGAGTAAAACATCAAGTACTTAAAAGATTATAAGAACATACCAGATGATGCCATAAATTCTACATGTGGAGACACTGGTGCCGTTTTAAGAGCTGCATGAACTGTTCCTGCCCGTCTTATAGAACAATGGAAAATTCACTTAAAGGCAAATCCAGGCACATTACACCCACACGCCCAGCGGCCACAAATGTTTTCCTTCTCAATGTCAGAGACCGCGCTGCTCATTTATTTTGTCTATGGAATAAGAAAAGAAAAAGAGATTGCGCATCTTATTCAATGCAGCATTGTACACACACAGTATAATATACAGTATTGTATGGACAGATAGTATGATAGTATCCCTACCTAAGTTCTGCCTTTTAGCACTTTGGCTCCTTCAGTAATCTGAAGGTTGTTCTTTGCTTAAGACAACCAGTTTCCATTTGTTTTTTTAGGTTGTTATGACTGTACTGTGGCAGGTCCCCCTCTTGGGACCCCTCTCCAACTAAGGCTACTTTCACACATCCGGTTTTTGCTCTGCGGCACAATCCGGCGCTCTGCAGAAAAACCGCAACCGTTTTTTTTGCCGACGGTTGCGGGTTTTTTTGCATAGACTTACATTAGTGCCGTATTGTGCCGCATGGGCTTGCGTTCGGTCCGGTTTTTGCCGCATGCGGCAGATTTAGCCGATGCCGCGGCCGGATGGAACGTTGCCTGGAACGTTTTTTTCCTCCGGCAAAAAAAACCGCATTGCGCCGCATCTGGCCGCTGCGGCACATTTTTTAATGCATGCCTATGGACGCCGGATAGGGCGTGATGCAGAAAAAAATGCATCCGGCCGCCGCATGCGGTTTCTTCCACTGCGCATGCTCAGTAGCATGCCGCAACCGGAAAAAAACGGACGGGCCGCATGTAAAAACTTATGCAAAGGATGCGGTGTTTTCGCCGCATCCGTTGCATAGGTTCCACAGCCGGATTGAGCCGCACTGCTCAACCCGGATGTGTGAAAGTAGCCTAAAGCTGCATGTAACCTCAATTCAGGTAAATCAGTTTGTTAGATATGGTAGTGCTATAGACTCGATACACAGCATGACTTGCTAGAGGAAAGTAGCAGTAGCCTCCATCGTTTTCCCAGAAACAAAGTTCATTTTATTCAATATATCTTGGAATAATAATAAGTTACACAATATGATGTGTTTAAAAAAGTGTTCCAATGCTGAGATAATCTTATATATGTGCCCCTGCTATGTATTGTGTAATGCAGGGGTCTCAAACACGCGGCCCGGGGGCTGCATGCGGCCCGTCAGGCTGCTTCGTGCGGCCCCCAGGCCCGTGCCCCTGTTCACTATCGCGGCCGATGCAGGGGCCGCAGCCACTGTCTGTACTTTGTTAGATGAGTGTTTTGCCGGCGCTGCGTTCTCAGAGGCAAGGACTGTGCGCGTGCAGCGCCGGCAAAACAACCATCTGATCTGACATAAATCGCTGCCAGGGGCTGCGGCCCCTGTGTGGCGCCCTGGACAAGCCAGGACGTCACAGGTACTACACCAACATACCCCATACCCTGGTCAGGCACACCTAAGTCACACAAAATCCTTGTTGCCTCCCTCCAGGGGCTGATGTCCACACCAGGGGGTGGGCCAGGCGGTTGGTCCCACCCACCGAGGAGTTCACAGTCCTGGAGGCGAGAAAAGAGAGCAGATAGTTTTTGCAGAGGAGTGAAGTGGTAGAGGAGCAGACAGAAAGTGGTCTGGGTGTGTGGCCCGGACGGAACAGCAAGGTTGGCAGACGGTGGTGACCGTCTGCAGGAGAGGCCTATTGGAGCTAGCCGTAAGGACCGTGGACGGGCGGTGGCCCGGCGGTACCGGACCGGTACGCAAAGAGAAGCCAGCACCATCCGGCAGGGGCTTATGGACCCCGACAAGGCTAGGAGTCGCCGTGCAATTTGTCAAATCCGTTAGCGAAGGGAACCTCCTGGGTTTCCCAGCAGCCAAGTCCCGACAGAAGGCAACAGTCCAACCGTTAGAGGGAAACACAGTCACCGCCAAGGCTAAATTTCCCAGGGCCAGAGCCTGCGGGCAAAAGGGGCTCCTTCAGCACATATCCAAGCTGGGGAGCGGGTTACCGGTGGGAACCCATTGGAACCGTACACACTACACAGGTGCAGGGAAAGGCAGTCACCATCAACCTGTCGGGAGGAGAAACACCGCAGCCGCCTGTGGGACCCATCCATCCAGCCGTTTGTTTTACCGGAGACTTTGTGTACATCATTGGCTGAGTGAGTACCACCGTGCCATGCGGCACAGCGCTGCCCCCGCGACCCTGCACCTCGCCAGGCCCCGTAACCCGCCTGTCATCCATCCCTACCCCATCACCGGGCCCCGGGACAACCAACCCCTACCCACGGAGGGGAGAACTAACATCCAGGCTGCTCCCTGTCATCGGTCCCGGGATCCCCGTCCAGAGCAGCGGTGGTGTCACCAAACTCACCACAACCGTGGGTGGCGTCACGGACAATATCAAATCCCCACAATCAATTCCCCCCTTTTCACTCACGGGCGAGGAACGCCGCTCGAGTCCCCGGGATCCGGCCCACCGCTTGAGCCACCACCGAGCAGCAGCAGCAGCAGCCGGACCCGAGCAGTGGGAGAGCGCAGCGTCCCCTCCTCTGCCCGCGACACCTGCACCGGCCGCGATAGTCACCGGGGCACGGCCTGCAGACAGCAAGAAGCAGAGATGAGGAGTCGAGGGAACGCGGGACAGGTGAGAAGAATGGTGGTTTTTTATTTTTTGTGTATGTGAAGGACGGCACATTAACCCCTTAGCGACCTATGACGTACTGGGTACATCATTGCTCCCTGGTACTTAAGGATCCATGACATACCCAGTACGTCATGGCGAAATCGCAGCCCCAGTGGCTACGATCGCTGTTTGCATTGCAAATAGCAAATACCTTAGATTCGGGGAGGAGGGGACCTCAGGAGGGGTGGTGTCTCCTCCCCGGACCTACGGAGGCTATGATTGGCTGTGCGGCGTTCGTCAGCCAATCACAGCCACTGTAATGTTTCGGCCATTGAAAATGGCTGTAACATTGAAATCCAGTCCTGATCAGTGCAGCTGTAGCACCGATCATTGGCTGGAGCTGGGTGACCTCTGTTTCACCCGCCCCCAGCTCTGATTGGAGAGACCGGCCTTGTGACCGATATCTCCAATCACCGTGGATCTGGGCAAAGAGACCGCCCCCTCAGCTTCACTCAGGAATAGGTGGGTGGAAGCCGAGAGCGATCGGTAAATTATAGCGCCCCCTTTCACCCGCCGCCACTGCCCCCCCATTACTAAATAATGGGGACATTACTATAGAATAGGGACAAGGTGGGCACATGACTATAGGATGGGGACAAGGTGGGCACATGACTATAGGATGGGGACAAGGTGGGCACATTACTATAGAATAGGGACAAGGTGGGCACATGTCTATAGGATGGGGACAAGGTGGACACATGTCTATAGGATGGGGACAAGGTGGGCACATGTCTATAGAATAGGGACAAGGTGGGCACATGACTATAGAATAGGGACAAGGTGGGCACATGTCTATAGGATGGGGACAAGGTGGGCACATGACTATAGAATAGGGACAAGGTGGGCACATGTCTATAGGATGGGGACAAGGTGGGCACATTACTATAGAATAGGGACAAGGTGGGCACATTACTATAGGATGGGGACAAGGTGGGCACATTACTATAGAATAGGGACAAGGTAGGCACATGACTATAGGATGGGGACAAGGTGGGCACATGACTATAGAATAGGGACAAGGTGGGCACATTACTATAGAATAGGGACAAGGTGGGCACATGTCTATAGGATGGGGTCAAGGTGGGCACATGACTATAGAATAGGGACAAGGTGGGCACATTACTGTAGGATGGGGACAAGGTGGGCACATTACTATAGCATGGGGACAAGGTGGGCACATTACTATAGAATAGGGACAAGGTGGGCACATGACTATAGGATGGGGATAAGGTGGGCACATTACTATAGGATGGGGACAAGGTGGGCACATGACTATAGGATGGGGATAAGGTGGGCACATGACTATAGAATAGGAACAAGGTGGGCACATGACTATAGGATGGGGACAAGGTGGGCACATTACTATAGGATGGGGACAAGGTGGGCACATGACTATAGGATGGGGACAAGGTGGGCACATGACTACAGAATAGGGACAAGGTGGGCACATGACTATAGGATGGGGACAAGGTGGGCACATGACTATAGGATGGGGACAAGGTGGGCACATGACTACAGAATAGGGACAAGGTGGGCACATGACTATAGGATGGGGGACATTACTAAAAGATGGGGACATTACAAGGATGGGCATAATACTATTGGATGGGGACATTACTATAGAATAGGGATAAGGCTGGGGTCATTACTATAGGATAGGGAACATTACTAAAAGCTGTTGGCCAAAATTTCTATATAGTGATAATTGTAACACTATTAGTTACAAGAAAGGGATAAAATGTAAAAAAACAAACAAAATAAGGCATGACTTTTTTTTAACATCAATTTTTTTTTTTTATATTTAACCAAAGAATGTGCACATTTGTTATAATAAACAAGTGAAAAATGTTGAAAATCAGTGATCCCAAGGTGTGTAAAAAAATATATATGGTACTAATAAAAATGTCACTTTGTCCTGCAAAGAATGCGGCCCCCCCAAATTATTTTTTTCCACTGTGCGGCCCATATACCCAGCCGAGTTTGAGACCCCTGGTGTAATGGATATGTCTAACCGTACAGTGACATGGTATGATCATACTGTAGAGTGAAGTGGGGAGGTAGTTGAGAGCGAGGGATTGACACCGGGTGTCACGTACCGCTATGTGAAATACCTGGTCCTGGCGGGGTGTGTGGATTTTTGTCGTGCGGGCACACAAAACACTTGCTGTTTCGGGAGGTGGATGATATACTCTTTTTTTTTTTATAGGGATGACCATAGTCTCACTGGGTTCAGACCCCGGAGCAAAAGTGTCCAAATCCTTTAACTGGGGATTTGTGGGCCAACGCAACACACAGCCCTCATGGTCCAAGGGCACAGTTATGAGGGAGTCAAATCCAGGATGGGATGATGGCAGAGTCCATCAGGAGGAGCTTGGGACACAGTCCATGGGGGGCACTGGGACAAAGTCCATGAGGTCACAGGGTCAAAGTCCATGGGGACATTGAGGAAAAATTTGTGAGGGCATTGGGGCATAGTCCATTATGGAGTGATTAGGGTAAGGTCCAATGCTGGCTGAATAAAGTCCAGGGCAAAGGGTGTAAGACCCTATCATAGCTCAGAACACTTCAATCCAGCAGGGGAAAGTTCATCTTGCACAAAATACAAGGGAGTGGTCACACCAACTTCAGCTGTCCATGGTCAAGAACAAAAAGTCCTGGATTTGAGATCCCTTGGGGACTTGAGACATAATCCCCGTCAAAGCTGTAACCAACACAACATGGATCCCTAGGTATCCGAGTCCACTCCTTCACTCCTGTTCTTCTGCAGATTACTCAAATGATTCTTCCCTCACCAACGCAGCACTTCACTCCCAATGGTCCTCCAGCTCCTCTGTGACCAAGAGAAATGCTTCCTCTTCTCATGTTGCTTCAGGAGGCAAGACTTCCAGGGTTTCGTGCATCTGAACAATAGCTGCTGCTCCAGTCATGACTTGGTTCACAACCGGTCTCTGGACCACTCGGAGTTCACCTTGGCAGTCGCTGGTCGGTATCTTAGTTGCACTTTTAAGCTAGCCGCTTTCCTCAGTTTTTCCCATGGCATCTTCTCTGCTGAGAAGTGCCCTTAGTTGCAGTCGAGATTTTGCGCATCACTCTGACTGCAAACCACCCTTGGGAACTGTCCATTTGTCAAAAATTCCACCCCGTGTATCTTACCCGATTGACTTCCCTTGCCATGGCAGGTGTCTGATTTCTACCATTTTTATTTATTTATAACTGAAGTTTATTACATTTTTAATACATACATAAAGTTGTAGAAACATAATCCATAAACATATACATAGAATCGCATATAGCTATTGAACAGATGACAAATTTCAATACATCCAACTGAGTTCTACCATCTTTTAGCCCACAAACAGCAGATCGGTTCTGAACTCAGGGATGTAACTCTGTCCTCGCATCAGTTCATTCCACAGGATCGCTCCACTAGAAGCCAGCTTCAGGTACTGCTCTATGAAAGAAATGTCCAAACTTTATTCTATTATCAGCACCTCAACATCTGATACTTTACACAGGAACATCACAATGCAATACAATACAATATAAAAGATGCAAGAGCTTATTCACATTACAAGACATGACAATAGATTACGTAATTGGTGTCTTCAAGAAAGGAATGCAACAAACACAGTCCACCACTCTTACAATGCCACATTTCTTTGAGGTAAAACATTTTTAAAAAACGGAGGAAATGTTTTACCTCACAAAAAGAATCGTGTACGATTCCTTGATGTAATGTTTGTACTGCCTTTGTTTCGTACCCTTCCCAGAACGGCCATTACACAGTACATAGCAGGGTCACATATATAAGATTATCTCAGCCCAGGAACATTTGTTTTCAACATATTCAATTCTGAAACTTATTATTATTATTATTATTATTATTATATCTATCTCCATTTGCAGGTTTCTGTCCAACCATAAATTGTATTTTTTTTTAACCCAAAGAGAGGCATTAGTTTGCTAGGGTCCCAACAAAAATGAGGTCGCCTTGCTGCTGCCTGTTGGACTCACATAAACCTAGCCAATTTTGTGTGCTAAGATTCTCAATTTTTACATGTTTTTTCATAGCAGTAAACCTTTTTGTTTTTATTATTATTAATATTTATTTATAGAGCACCATTAATTCCATGGTGCTGTACATGAGAAGGGGTTACATACAGAATACATATCCAAGTTACAATAGACAGACTGGTACAGAGGGAAAAGTACCCTGCTCTTGCAAGCTTACATTCTGTAGGATTTTGGGTAGAAGACAATAGGTGGGGTGTTGATTGGGCAGTGGCTCCGCATGGTGGTGAGGTGGCGGCGACTCCGCGTGGTGGTTAGGCGGCGGCGGCTCCGCGCGGTGGTTAGGCGGCGGCGGCTCCGCACGGTGGTTAGGTGGCAGTGGCTCTGCACAGTGGTGAGGCAGCGCCAGCTCCGCACGGTGTTTAGGCGGCGGCGGCTCCGCACGGTGATGAGGCAGTAGCTGTGGTGGTGGGGAACCAGTGGGGTCATTGATAATTATAGGCATTCCTGAACAGATGAGTTTTCAAGTTCCGTTTGAAGCTTGCAAGTATAGCAGATAATCTGACGTGTTGAGGCAGCAAGTTCCCGAGGACAGAGGATGCTCGGGGGAAGTCTTGGAGGCGGTTGCATGAGGAGCGAATGAGAGAGAAGGAGAGAAGGAGATCTTGGGAGGACCAGAGGTTACGTGTTGGAGTGTAGCTGGAGATTAGTTCAGAGATACACGGAGGAGACAGATTGTGGATGGCTTTCTAGGTCAGTGTTAGTAGTTTGAATTGGATACGGTGGAAGATTGGGAGCCAATGGAGGGATTTGCAGAGGGGAGAAGCGGGGTGGTATTGAGGAGAGATGTGGATCAGTCGGGCAGCAGAATTAAGGATGGACTGGAGAGGGGCAAGATGGTTAGCAGGGAGGCCACAGAGTAGGATGTTGCAGTAATCCAGGCGGGCAATTATGAGGGCATGCACTAGCATTTTTGTAGATTGCGAATTGAGGAAAGGACGGATTCTGGAAATGTTTTAGAGTTGAAGATGGCAGGAGGTGGGAGGGATTGGATGTGTGGTGTGAAGGACAAGGCAGAATGGAGGGTCACTCCAAGGCACCGACTTTGGATACTGGGGAGAGCATGATGTTATTTATTCTAATAGATAGATCAGGTAGAGAGTGTAGGTGAGATGGAGGAATAATGATTAGTCCAGTATTGGATACATTGAGCTTTATGAAGCGAGAGGAGAAGAAGGAGGATATGGCTGATAGAAACTCTGGGATTCTGGACAGCAGAGATGTGACATTTGGACCAGAGAGGTAGATCTGAGTGTCGTCGGCATATAGGTGGTACTGGAAGCCATGGGACTTTATGAGTTGTCCCAGGCCGAATGTATATATGGAAAAAAGTAAGGGTCTCAGGACTGTGCCTTGAGGGACGCCAACAGAGAGAGGGCGGCATGAAGAGGTTGTATGGGAGTGGGAGACACTAAAAGTGCAATTGGAAAGGTATGAAGAGATCCAAGAGAGGGCAAGATCTCTGACACCAATAGAAGAGAGGATCTGTAATAGAAGGGAGTGGTCGACAGTGTCAAAGGCTGAGTACAGGTTGAGAAGTAGGAGTATAGAGAAGTGATTGTTAGCTTTGGCAGTAAGTAAGTCGTTTGTGATTTTAGTCAGGGCAGTTTCAGTAGAATGATGTGGACAGAAGCCAGACTGTAGGTTGTCAAAGAGAGAGTTAGATGAGAGGTGGGAGGGAAGTTCAGCATGGATGCCTTGTTCAAGGAGTTTTGAGGCAAACGGGAGTAGTGATATGGGCCGATAGCTGGTAGCAGAGGTTGGATCGAGGAAAGGTTTCTTTAGGATGGGTGTGACTGTTGCGTGTTTAAAGGCAGAAGGGAAGATTCCAGAGGTTAAAGATAGGTTGAAAAGATGGGTTAAGGCTGGAATATGGACAGTGGTGAGGTTGGAGAGGAGGTGGGATGGGACGGGGTCAAGTGCGCAGGTGGTGAGGTGCACTTTCGAGAGAAGACGTGCGAGCTTTCCTTCGTTGATGGTGGGGAGGAAGTTTATGAGGGAGGGGCAGTGGTCTGTTATATGAGGGGGTTGTTGTGGTTGAGCAGAAAAAACTTACCTGGTTTGGTCAATCTTTTCTTTGAAATATGTCTCCAAGTCTTCTGCAGAGATGAGGGAGGTTGGAGGGGGCAGTGGTGGGCGAAGGAGGGAGTTGAAAGTATTGAATAACTGTTTGGAGTTGTGTGTTAAGGAGGATATGAGGGTTCTGAAGTAATCCTGTTTTGCAGAGGTGAGGGACAAACGAAATGTGTGAATTGCGTTTTTGAATGTGGTGAAGTCTTCCTGGGAGTGCGTTTTCTTCCAGCGCCGCTCAGCAGCCCTAGACAGTTGTCGAAGCTTTTTAGTGTGGTTGTTGTGCCAGGGTTGTCTATTGGTTCGTCTCGCTCTGCCATGCATGAGAGGGGCGACTGAATCAATAGCTGATGTGAGAGTGGCGTTGTAGAAGATGGTGGCACTGTCTGTGTCATGGAGAGAAGATATGGAGGATAGAGATAGGATAGAGTCAGAGAGGGTGTGCATGTTGAGATGTGCAAGGTTTCTATGGGACTGTGCTAGGTGCTGGACAGGGGGGCAGGGGAGGAGGACAGGGCTAAAAAGGTCAGTAGGTGATGGTCAGATAGGGGGAGAGGGGAGGTTGAGAGGTCAGATAGAGAGCAGAGGCAAGTGAAGATAAGGTCTAGTGTGTATCCATCTTTATGGGTGGCAGAGGTGGACCACTGAGTTAGACCAAAAGACGAAGTGAGGGAAAGAAGTTTGGAGGCTGAAGACTGGCGGGTGTCAGTGGGGATGTTGAAATCACCCATGATGATAGTGGGAATGTCAGCAGAGAGAAAGTGTAGGAGCCAGGCAGAGAATTGGTCGATGAAGGCAGTGGTAGGGCCCGGGGGTCTGTATATGATGGCCACTGCATGAATATATTTCCATATTCATTGTTTCACAGGTCTTAGCACTGCAGAGTGCAACTGTCTTCTGTCAAGCTGTACTAAGAGAGACACTGAAGCTACAAGCAATGTAGCTTCAGAGTGCAATAAGCACACAAGCCAAGCCACAAGAGGGCAGTAGAGTATTCAGCAAGGCGGGTCTACAACAGGAGGTCTCGTCAGTAGTACCGGGATAATCAAATCGAGGTCAGGTGATAACTGAGGGTCAGTAGCCGGGAAGTCACGTATACAGCTAAGGGAGAGACGAAACCGAAGTCAGGAATGAGGATACAGATCAGATGCTGGGGAGCCCAGGTAACATACAAGAGTGGAGGAGACACAGGTCAGGACAGGGATAAGGCAGCTACGGCTGGGCTAACAGGCAGACAGGACCGGGTAATCAGGGAATGGGATGGACGTATGAACGGAGGAGGGTGCGGGTCAGCACAAGTTAGATGAGAGGTAGAACAAATCAGGTAACTTATGGGAGCCAGGCATGCACTCTGCAGAGCAGGAACTATCACTGGCGCAGCACAAGGATAGTGGCCTGACATCTGGAATGAGGCAGGAAGAAATTAACCCATCACGATCTTACCCTGAGATGGAACACAAGCCATGGCTGAGCAGAGCTAGGCATGGATCATGACATCTCCTTTTTGTTAACATGTTTCATGTTCAGTCTGTACCTGTTCATATTAGAAAGGTATGTTGTGCCATCAGTCTTTTTCTTGGATTACAGGGTTCCATTTGCAGGTTCCAGTCTGCCCATAAATTGTAGTTTTTTTTAACCCAAAGAGAGGCATTAGTTTGATAGGGACCGAACAAAAATGAAGTCGCCTTCCCGCTTGTTGTTGGACTCTCATAAACCTGGCCAATTTTGTGTGCTAAGTACGGTATCTAAATTTTTACATGTTTTTTCATAGCGGTAATGCATATCTATATTTCCATATTCATTGTTTCACATATTAGCACTACAGAATGCAATTGTCTCATTTTTGTTACTATGTTTCATGTTGAGTCTGCACACTTTCACATTAGAAAGATACTGTAGAATATGCCATCAGTCTTTTTCTTAGATTGCAACCAATCACAGACACCAGTGGGCGGGGGAAGCAGTGCATATGCATGAAGGTAAATGAGCAGCCCGGGAAATAAATGAGCAGTTACAGCTGCGCTGGAGACTTGGTAAGTATAAAGTGCTTGTTCCTATCCCTTCTACCACCATTTTTAATTGCCGGATTCTGGTCCCCATAGACTTATACGGGGACCCGCGTCTGGTCAGATAACCGGGATCAATTCTGGGTCAAAACCGGATTTTCTTTTTTAATCCGGTTAGGTCCTGGTTGTCTGGGAGTCCACCCATCACTATTAGTCACTATCAGTTATAGCATAGCAGTTACATATTTGTTTTTTGTCATCTGCAGTAAAAGTATAAACATAGATGGTGGCAATTTGGGAGGCCTGGGGAAGTTGTCAGATTCTTTTAAAACTCTTTCTTGCTGTGACTGTGCAACAGGGTTAAGAAGGGGATTGGGAGCTACCATTTTGCAATTGGTTGTAGGTCCCCCATCAATCTGACATTTATCGTAAGGCTATATACAACAGTTTTTGGACAGAATACACTGTATAGATGGGGTACAACTATTAAGTTTAATTTTCTACCAACTGTCGTGGAATAGCCATGCTGACGAGCTTTCCTTGCATTGTCATTAGTTTTGGTTCATTGTCATGCTGCCAAACGTATTATTTGGGCACTGGTATATGAGCATTGTTGGTGATCAGGAGGTAAAGCAGCCCTTTTCAGGATGTTTCACTTGGATTTGATAATGTGATATACAGGAAATAAACAGAAAGCCAAGCGCTAATCACAATGGATCAAGAACACAATGGAGCTTCCAGTATCAAGCATTGAAAGAAGGGCAGTGAGCCCCATAGGGGTGAGCAGGCCCATGACGATCGGGAGGGTGCAGGGTAGTAAGGAGTTAAAAGGTTTTGGTTGGGGATGAGGGAGATAGATGGGGGCATGGGATTGGTGGTTGGTACTGGAGGGGGGATTGGTGGAGAGCAAGGAAGGGGTGGGGGCGTAGTTTGAGGTATAAAGAGAATGTAAAGTGTGTTACCTCCCCTTTCGTCGCTTGAACTTTGTGCCCCAGGACGTTTGTGCTGCAGCCCACTGCGATGGCTGACCTGGCTGCTTTAATGGACTTAGTGCGTGGGGCTGCTGAGGTCCTGGGTGCTGACGTACTACGGGATCAGCTGGCGGCGGTTTGCGGTGCTGGAGCGGTGATTCCTGCTGCTCCTGCGCCCGGGCCTGTTCTACGTGCTCGGCGGTCACGGCCGCCGGTGCGCTACTCCCCCAGTGGAGGGGGGAGAAGGAGATCAAGGAGCCCCTTCGGGGACCCTCCGGCACGAGGGAGCCCCGCGTCTGCTGTGGTGGAGCTGCCGGTTGCCGGGAGGAATCCTCGACGGAGATCCCGCGGGTCGGAGGTGGGCGGAGCTTCGGCGAGGCCTACTTCCGGTCCGCGGCCTGCAAGGTCCCGGAGCGGAGTAGCGGCAACCCCCGGTGATGTGCGGGCCGGGGGTGGAGCCCAGCGTATCGGATTGGCGGTGGAGACTCCCTGCAGACGGCAGGGGAGCGACTCAGGACGGATAGTGGAGGTGGAGTGCGGCGGCGGGCAGAGACGAGCGGGAGAAGAGTGCGGCGGCCCGGCGGCCATGGTGCGGTCCCGGATTACGGTCCCCTCCGGCGAGGATCGGGCTGGGGGGGGTTCCCGGCGTTTGTCAGAGGCGGGACGGCAATTCCGCAGTCGGCAGGGAGGGAGCCCAATGAGCAGGGAGGACGCAGCAGCGGCGCAGCAAGGATACCGGAGGCCAGCAGGGATGGACGGCGGTATGGCGCCACGTCGTGCCAAGAGACTGAGGTCCAGCAGGAGGCGTCCGGATGAGCGGGGTGCGGTGACCGTGGGGGTCGACGGCCGCCAGGTGCGGGCTGTCCCCTCGCTGGTCCCCCCTGTGGCCGGCAGCGGCAGTTCGGACTCCGGAGGGGATGAAGAGTCGATGGCAGCGACAGGCCGGACGGAGCGACAGCAGGATGATCGGGGCACGGCTGTGCCAACGTCGGTGCAACGGCAGCCGGGTGAGCGAGCGACAGAAATGTTTAATGCTGTGGGTAGTGCGGGCGGGGGAGGGGGTTCCTCCGCGGGAAGTGTTGCGCAAGGGGCGAGTGCGGTCGGTCAATCTGGTCTACCGGGCCCGGATTTTTGGGGGCAGCTTTTGGGGGTGTTGCAGGGGTTGTCGGCGGAACGGGGTAGTCGGATTGGGCCTGGGGCTCCGGTGGGGGCGTGGGTGGCCCCCTCGGAGGTAGTGCAGACAGAGGCGCCGGGGCGTGAGGTTGCGGCGCGGGACACTATCGCGGCGGTAGATGCGGGACAGGCGGCCGGTGGGGTGGCTGCCGTGGGTGCGAGTAAAGAGGCGGAAAAGGAAAAAGAGAAAGAGGATGAGGTTGTGCGGTTGGATGATAGGGCGCGGAGTGAAATTTATGTGTGTTTTGAAGGTCAGTTGGGGGTTCATTTAAAAAAGGAAGTGAGGGACAAGATTTGGAAAGGGGAGTATGTGGAAATTTTTTCCCTGCTTCCCCTGGAGAAGTTTAATTTGGATAAGGTGAAGCCCAGTGATACAAAAAAGGAGAAGGAGGATGAGGAAAAACGGAGGTATAGGTTGATCCCGAGGACGTTTACCAATTGGCTGCAGGCCTTTGCGATCTTGGCTAGCGTGATTGGGGAAAAGGAGCCGGAGCATTGTTCCGCTCTATTCGGTTATATGGACGCGATAGGGGAGGCGTATAGAGTATACGGCGGATTAGGGTGGTTAAGATATGACGAACAGTTCCGGCAACGGAAGGCTCTGCGGCCTGGTGTTCAGTGGGGACACAAAGATATTTCTTTGTGGATGCGGCTAATGACGGCTCCGGCTCAGCCCTTTCGAGGTGGTGTCGGGAGCCCGGGTGCGAGCGGCGGGTCCCCGGCTGGACAGAAAAAGGGGGCTTGTTGGCAATATAACGAGGGCCAGTGTAAGTTCGGGGCCTCATGTCGTTTCAAACATGAGTGTTCCGGATGTGGAGGTTCTCACTCCCTGGCAAGGTGCTTTAAGAAAGGAAAAGGAAAGGCGGGGGAGGGGTCTGGAAAAAGGGAGGACGCCAGTGAGGGTAGAGGCGATGCTTCCCTATCTAAATAGGTACCCGGACGTTAGAGCAGCGGAATTGTTGGCACGTGGTTTTACGGAAGGTTTTCGGATTCCGTTTGAATCTGAGGCGCCAGTGTTTCGCCCGGGGAATTTGAGGTCCGCAAAAGAACATCCAGCGGTGGTGAAGGAAAAGCTGCAAAAGGAGGTGGAGTTGGGGAGGATGGCGGGTCCATTCCAGGACCCGCCATTCTCCAATTTAAGGATTTCCCCCCTTGGGGTGGTGCCTAAGAAGGAGCCGAACAAATTTCGGCTCATCCATCATTTATCTTATCCGGAGGGATTGTCGGTGAATGATGGGATATCACCAGAGTTGTCGGCAGTTTCTTATGTATCCTTTGATAAGGCATTGGAGCTGGTAAGGGCTGCCGGGCGGGGGGCCCTAATGGCAAAGGCGGATGTGGAAGCAGCTTTTCGTTTACTTCCGGTGCATCCAGAGAGTCTTCATCTCTTGGGGTGTATGTGGGATGGGGAATACTATGTGGATCGCTGCCTGCCGATGGGCTGTTCCATTTCGTGTGCACATTTTGAGGCATTTAGTACCTTTGTGGAATGGGTAGTCAAGGACGTGGCAGGGGTCCATTCAGTGATTCACTATTTGGATGACTTCTTTTGCGTGGGTCCGGCGGGCTCTTCGGTTTGCTCCTTGTTGTTGTTTACGTTAGAGCGGATTGCGAGGAGCCTGGGTATTCCGTTGGCAAAAGAAAAAACAGAAGGGACGGTGACTGCTCTATGTTTTTTAGGTATTGAAATTGATACACTGGCAATGGAATGCCGATTGCCTGAGGGGAAGCTTCTGGATTTGAAGGCGTCGGTGCGTTTTTTGTATCAGGCCAAGAAGGTGCGGTTGCGGGACTTGCAGTCAGTGCTCGGGAAATTGAATTTCGCTTGTCGCATCATGCCGATGGGGCGGATCTTTAATAGGAGGCTGGCAAGTGCAACCGCGGGGGTAAGAGCTCCGAATCACTTTGTCAGAGTGACAAAAGTGATGAAGGGGGATTTGTTGGTTTGGGAGAAGTTTTTGGACCGGTACAACGGTCGGACTCTTTGGATGAGCAAGGCTTTGTCTAATAGCCAGTTGGAGTTGTATACTGATGCGGCTGGAGCGACAGGTTTTGGGGCAATTTTTCAGACGCACTGGTGTGTTGGAAAATGGCCAAAGCTTTGGGTGGAAACAGGTCTGGTGAGGAATTTGGCGCTGCTGGAATTGTTTCCCATAATTGTAGCAGTGGAGTTATGGGGCCCCGATTTTTCCGGAAGAAGGGTTTGCATGCATTGTGACAACATGGCGGTGGTGCATTCCATCAATGCGCTGTCGGCAAAATCCCCGCCGGTTGTGGGGTATTTAAGGCACTTGGTGTTGCGTTGTTTGGAGTTGAACATTTGCGTGGTGGCTCGACACGTGCCAGGGATTCGAAACGAGGTGGCTGACGTGTTATCACGGTTTCAGTTTTGCAGGTTCAGGAAGCTGGTGCCGGGAGCGGACGCGGATGGAGAACCTTGCCCGGACGGGCTGTGGGACCTGGCATCGGTGTAGCTTTTGAGGGGATTAGGAGATCGGTGTCTGAGGCTACTTGGTGCCGATATCAGGCGGTGTGGAAGGAATGGGCAGAGTTGGAAAGAAGGGACTTCGTGGAGTCGGGTTACAAAGACCGAGTGTTGGGGGTCCTGATGTTAATTAGTGGGGATTTTTCGGCAGGTCGGTCCGTTTCGGTGATGGGTGGCAAGCTGGCGGCATTGGCCTTCCTGTTTCAGATGCAAGGGGTCCGGGATGCGACTAAGGATTTTCTGGTGTGGCAGGCAATGAAGGGTTTTCGGAAAGGGGCCCAGTCGCGTGACATGAGGCGGCCGGTGTCATTGCCTTTGTTGGGGCGTTTAGTGGGATGTTTGGGGGAATTGTGTTCGTCTCCTTTTGAGAGGGGGTTGTTTTCGGTAGCTTTTGTATTGGCGTTTTTTGGGGCCTTTCGCATTGGTGAATTGGTCAGCCCGACTAAGCAAGCAATGGGTGGTTTGATGATGGAGGATGTAATGCTGGGGGAGGATAGAGTGGAATGTCGGCTTCGTTTTTCGAAGACGGATCAGAGGGGGCGGGGGCGCTTAGTGGTGTTGTTTGCGTTACCGGGACACCAACTGTGCCCGGTGGTACAGGTTTCGGAGTTTATAAAGGTACGCGGAGGTTACCCGGGCGTTTTCCTGCGGCATGCGGACGGATTGGCCTTGTCGCGTTACCAATTCATTGCGGTGCTGAAGATGGCCTTAGCTCGGGTGGGGGAGGAGCCAAGTGAATACGGGTCTCACTCCTTCCGGATTGGGGCGGCAACGGAAGCCGCCAGGTGGGGTTTGAGTGAGGATTGTATCCGGCGGATAGGGAGGTGGGAGTCTTCCAGGTTTTGCTTGTACATTAGGCCTCATTTGGTCAGATGATGATTCGGGGGTGGGGAATTCCTGTTTTGTGTTTTGATGCTGGTATGTGACAATTTTCTTGGCTGTTGCTGTTTTATTCGTGGTGTTTATATTTTGTAGGGCCATGCCTTGTGTGGATCCTCGGGCACTCCTACGTGTATTGGGGAGCGTTGCGGGCGGATGTGCGTCACGATGGTCGGCAGCTTGGAGTGTCGGTGACGGAGGCCCGAGTAAAGTGGCTGGGAATTCGGGGCATGACATGGGGTAGGGTGCGCCCAGAGGTGGCTTATTATAGCCGTATGGATCGTGACCCGGATGTGTTAATTTTACACGTGGGTGGGAATGATTTGGGAGTAAGGTCGGCAAGGGAATTGAAAAGGGACATAGAGTTGGACCTGTTACATTTGTGGAGGGCGTTCCCGGGCATTGTGATCGTTTGGTCGGACATCATAGCTCGGACGCAGTGGCGTTTTGGTAGGTCGGTGGACCGTATTAATAGGGCTCGGAGTAAGCTGAACCGGGCAATTGGCAGGTTTGTGGCACGGAATGGTGGTTTGGTGGTGCGGCATAGAGAATTGGAGGAGTCCACGGAACAGTACCTAAGGGGAGATGGAGTTCACCTGACCGATGTGGGTCTGGATTTATGGATGTTGGGTTTCAGGGATGGCCTGGAGCAAGCACTTGGGGTGTGGGGGGCCCGGGCCAAGTAAGGTGGTCACTTGGCCGGTCTGTGGCGGGGGGATAGGTCCGTCTGAGAGGTTGGGAGTACCGACAGTCGGTTGGTTGGTACGAAGTCGCTCAAGGGGAGTGGCTTCGGAGTGGATGGGAACTTGCAGGCGGAGGTCCTGCAGGTTCTGGGTGGGGGTAATTAACGATGGAACGTTATTACCCCTCACCTTGGGCCGGTTGGTCACGGCCGAGGTGGTCCTCTGGGCCGGTTTGGAGGTTACGGCCGGGGGGTTAAGAATGATGGTTGTTTCCCTCTCGGATGGATCTATCGGTGGTTTTGGTTATAAGGGTATATATGTATAAAGGTTATGTTTAACAATGGGTGGCATGTTGAGCCACGAGTTTGGTATACATATATACGGTTAAATAAAAGCTGTGGCCATTCCTTGCAATAAAGTCGTAGTTATCGTCTTTATTTAAGTAAATAGGGTATGGGGGGTAGAACCTGTTAACCTGCTTATCCCTTATAGATGCGTCAAGAAGGGCAGTGAGCCCCATAGGGGTGAGCAGGCCCATGACGATCGGGAGGGTGCAGGGTAGTAAGGAGTTAAAAGGTTTTGGTTGGGGATGAGGGAGATAGATGGGGGCATGGGATTGGTGGTTGGTACTGGAGGGGGGATTGGTGGAGAGCAAGGAAGGGGTGGGGGCGTAGTTTGAGGTATAAAGAGAATGTAAAGTGTGTTACCTCCCCTTTCGTCGCTTGAACTTTGTGCCCACCCGCCCGCCCTTATTATATATAAAAAAAAAAAAAAAAGGGAGAGTAATATATAAAAAAAAAAAAAAAAAAAAAAAAAAAAAAAAGAACTACAAAGGGGGTGATGGCTTTTTTGTCAAAAAAAAAAAAAAAAAAAAAAAAAAAGAAAAATGTTTGTTTTGTTGTCACAGCGGGGGGATAGGTCCGTCTGAGAGGTTGGGAGTACCGACAGTCGGTTGGTTGGTACGAAGTCGCTCAAGGGGAGTGGCTTCGGAGTGGATGGGAACTTGCAGGCGGAGGTCCCGCAGGTTCTGGGTGGGGGTAATTAACGATGGAACGTTATTACCCCTCAACTTGGGCCGGTTGGTCACGGCCGAGGTGGTCCTCTGGGCCGGTTTGGAGGTTACGGCCGGGGGGTTAAGAATGATGGTTGTTTCCCTCTCGGATGGATCTATCGGTGGTTTTGGTTATAAGGGTATATATGTATAAAGGTTATGTTTAACAATGGGTGGCATGTTGAGCCACGAGTTTGGTATACATATATACGGTTAAATAAAAGCTGTGGCCATTCCTTGCAATAAAGTCGTAGTTATCGTCTTTATTTAAGTAAATAGGGTATGGGGGGTAGAACCTGTTAACCTGCTTATCCCTTATAGATGCGTCATGTATTTCTGCAGTGTTATATTGAATGAGCTGAGTACATAATGATTTAATAGGCTGGGTGGATTACTCATGTATGGATTATTTTATATTGTGGCTTTTAATGGGTTGATTTTTCATTCCAATAATTGCTCTTGGGTACAAGGAAGCACCTTATGGCATTTTTAACCACAGCAGAAATGCAAACACAATACAAATGCAAAATATGTCATATTTTATTATTATAATCGCCACATCAACAGTAGCAAAAACCAGAGAAAGATGCGGCAAGACTTTAGCATTGCTACCAGGAAACTGGCATTGAGGTAAAGTTACGACAGGCACTCATGGACACTCTTACTTACATAAAGTGTGCACTCAAAGAGGAAAATATCTGGAGATATGTGTGCATCAAGATGGTAAAATATGGATTCCCATTTGATGTAGGTTGTGCCCTGCGCAGCCATTGTGTATATGATGAACAAAGGATGATAGTGAGAGAAGGGTTGGTGTGTAGTGACTGCTGGAGTACTGCCTGTCCACCCTGTATTAAGATGAAGTTTGCCCCATTTTAGGAGTATGTTAACCGCATAAGGAGCAAGACAAGAGTGCGGTTGATTTGAGTAGTGATAGGTGGAGCCTAGGACACCTGTTCCTTTGTGGCTGAACCAGAGGAGCAAAAGGCTGTTCTGATGGTGGTGATGAACGCAATGTCAGGAGATATGACAACCAGGACTGCGAGGAACTGTGGAGGAGCTTATCTATCAAATTGTAACCAGACCTTTTAGGAGAAAGAAGTACTGCTGTTTTGCCAAGGGAAGCCTTGTGTCAATAAGTGCACACTGGTCTAACACGTAATTAAATGTGGTCTGAGATCTACAAGAGTTGTGCTGTGTAGGAGGTGGACTACTGCCTGACTGCTAATGGCTTTATATGTATTATATGTTAAGCTCCTCACCTGCAGGTCGCCTCAGGGTCTTCACGGGCTGGAAATCCTCAGCAACAGGTATCTCAGGTCAACTTTAATAGAAATCGTGACGCCACTCTCGGTTTTGCGGTCAGGGGCTGACCGCCACTGCAGTTTAACGAACGTCTGGGGCTGTTGGTGTCTGCAGTCTGGTGTTATGGCCTCCCGTTAAAGGTCAAATCCGTCAGTGACCGGAACCCCAGGGGTTTTCTAGCAGCCAAGACCCGATAGAAGGCAACCGTCCGACCAGAGAAAGGAAATACAGCTACCGCCACAGCTAGAGTTCCGAGGGCCAGAGCCTGCGGGCAAAAGGGGCTCCTCCGGCACCTATACGCTGGGGAGCGGGTTACCGGTGGGAAGCCATCGGAGCCGAACACATAAACAGGTGCAGAGAAAGACAGCCGCCATCAACTGTCCGGGAGAAGCCACAGCAGCCGGCTGCGGGACCCGTCCATCCAGCCGTTTGGTTTACCAGAGACTTTGCATGTATCTGTTGCTGAGTGAGTACACCAGTGCCATCCGGCACCGTGCCGCGCTGTCCCCGCGACCCTGCACCTCGCCAGCTCTGCTTCCCCGTCACCTCACCGGGCCCCGGGACCACCAACCCCTACCCATGGAGAGGAAAAACATCTCAGCTGCTCCCTAACAACGCTCCCGGGATCCCCGTCACCAGCAGCGGTGGTGCCCACCTTCACCACAAACTGTGGGTGGCGTCACAGACCAAATCCCCAACCCAAACTATCCCTTTCACTCACGGGTGAGGAGCGCCGCTCGAGTCCCCAGATCCGGCCCACCGCTCGAGCCACCGAGCAGCCATTGCAGCAGCGCCAGACCCGAGCGTGCAGCACAAGCAGCGGCGCAACCGCCCGCCCGCGACACTAGCACTTCTTGTTTCAGACAAGCCCTGACTTAGAGTACCATGGGATTCATCCAGGGAAGTCGCGGCTGCCTTCCTCCCCTTTCTGACACGTTTGTTAGCAGCGTGGACCAAGGTTAAGATAGCTCCAGTCTCAATCCTCCTTATGGGCCCCCTCGTTGCTACTGATGCTCGGGCTCTGTGATGGTTGGTGTGGGACTTATTTTCCACCTCACCGGCAGGTTTAGTAGGTAGATAAACTTGAGCCTACTTCGGGAACCTGTTTCCCCTGCATGCCTAGCCCTCCAGAAGTCTCTGTACACGACCAGCTGGTTCCCTCAGTGTCCTCCAGACTAGCTGATTTCCCCAGCGTCTTTCTGTCCAACTTTTGGTGACTGTACTCCCCCGCCAGCAGCCACTACAGGTGCAAGGTCTGACTAGTGTCCGCTCACTTGCGTCTGCACTTCAGACTCGGCTGCTCCACTCCTACTCCTTTGACTGCCACTGCACACTCTCTAGCTTCCAGTCCCACTACCCCACCTCTAGCTGAGATGCGAGGGCTACGCCCCCTCCTGGGTCTGCCCAGGGGTCCCCTCTGAGCTGTGTGTGTGTGTCCTGGGTACTATGTGTCTGTGCGTACACACCCTAGTCAGCCTTTGGGATTACCTGTTTGTACTCACCCAGCATGGGGGCAGTACTCAGTGGTGCCTGATCAGGTCAGGGGCGCCACATATATATTGAGTGGTTAGGTCAGTAGAGTCTGCTATGATTATGGGAAGTAGTAGTGGGTTAAGGTGATGTACTAGGAGAGGCTGTAGCCAGGTCTTGTAGACTGATACACAAAATTACTGTAGGCCAGAGGAGATTACAATATAGTCTGCTTGTCCTGTAGGCCTACTAGTACAGTCCTAAGTTTTACTGGGATGTGTTAATTGATGGCCAAAACTTTGATAGTTAGAAGTAGAGATGAGCAAACCCAAAGTGTAAAGTTTGGGATCCATACACAATGAACCTCGCGCTAGGGAAAAATCTTCTCAGCCTCAACATCACCTCCATGATGCGTTAGCTGACTTCCAAGCATGGTGCAATGGAGTAGTTTCCCGAGAAATCAGGAAACAACTCCGAATTCTCCTACCCCCTTTTCTGCTGTACTGTTGGCATCTTCAGCTGCTGTGTCAGCATCTTGCATCCACTCATGATCACCAGGGCCACCTTCCTCACCGCAAGCAAATGATGTGGCAGCAACAGCACCATCACCACCACCAGCATCACCTACTATATCCACACTATCTCATGGATGTCTGCAACTTTCCATCCCCCAAACCCTCAATAGAAAGAGGAAATACCCTCTTTACCACCCACGAGCTCTGGCCCTGGATGACAGCATTTTCAAAATGCTTGCCCTTGAAATGCTGCCATTTAGGCTGGTGGAGACGGATAGTTTCCAACTATCTTGTCTCCACCTCTTGTCACGATCCCCTGTGACCGGGGGTCCAGCTCCTACTAGGCCCAGACCACCGTCTGTCACCTAGTTACTTCCAAGGAGCCCGGCTCCTGACCTCCTCTCTCCTTCACCTCCCCTACTTCGCTGCACTACTCCTGACACTCCCCTTAACCAACCCCCCAAGTGGGCGACCCTATTCCACTCAGGCTGTCCACTGGTGTGTCCGGTGGGTGTGGTGCAGAGTGTTCCTAGGATTTTGATTGACTGCTGTAGGCAACACCATAAGTTAGGGACCCGTAACCAAGGAGGAGGTGAATATTGCACAGAAGGGCAGATTGCACAATACCCTGTGACGACCTTATAGGTCAGGGCGTCAAACTTATACAGAATACTGTGACAGACAGAGCCCTTGAAAGTGGGATTTGGGTTGAAGAGGCAGAAGAGGTGATGCCTGACACGTGGCAGGAAGAAGAGAGTTTGGTGGAGATAGTGTGTGAAAACTAAATCTTGGTGTGGCCTCTATGAAAAGAATAAAGGTCTCAACAGGAGGATTTGGTATATTGGTTTATGTTCATTCTGCTTGGCTTATTTTGCAACATTCATGAATAATCCCTCATTTTAATACTAACAGAGGCTCCATGGACCTTTTTGATTTTCATTTTAATAGATGAAACCACAGCTCCTGTTAAAGTGATAGTAACCAAAAAGACTTTGTACTCAGCTGTATCTTCAGTCTTGTTCAATACAGGTGAAGTGTTTAAATTTGGTCTCTGATTGTTTTACCACTAGAGAAAAACCCTCATTACAAGAAGGTATTTCTCAAGATGCAAGAATGCACCTTGGTATAGGACTTTATGAGGGTAGGCTTCCCTGCTTGCCATGAAATAAACATGTACAACAATAATACTAAATTGTAAGTAGCATGTGATCTGTGATGTAAGTGGAATACCTATGTTTAGTTATACACAGTTCAGCTCAGTAAATTGAGTCAAATCTTGTGATGGTACAAGATGTGGCTATAATTATCGGAACTACTAATAGGTTGGGCCTTGCTGAATGGGATTCGAAAGGCCAAGTGCAAAGACCAGGAATGTTTATCTCTAGATCTTCCAGGGGCATTACTATGGTCTTAAAAGCTTAAGAGCACAATCCCCAAGGCAATTGTTTCTCCTATGCAAAAATTATATACATATATATATATATATATATATATATATATATATATATATATATATATATACATGGCATGGTGTCAAATAATACCATGCCGTGAACAAATATTACCTCCATACTATCATTTGGGGTGCAAGTGAAAATGATTCTGGGGACTCACTGATCAGCTACTTACATACAATATTACTTGACACTTGTTCACAAATAAGCCTATATTTTTCTCTACTAAAAAAATAGGTCACTTGCTAAATGAATGACAGGATGATGCGCTATTCTGTATATAAAGCCAACCTATTGTATCCAACCCATAAACATATCTCTAGAAGGGACACACTGCTCATGTAGGGTTTGATGAGTACACGCCTGCATATGGGCCCACTGGAGGATTATCTGATCCCCAGTGGGCCAGTTCTACAATTCTATTGTAGATAGGGTCTCTAAACAGCAAAGTCCCGATTGAAAGCAACAGTCCAACCGTGAAGGGGAGACACCGCCACCGCCAAGGCACCAGTTTCCCAGGGCCAGCGCCTGCGGGCAAAGAGGGGCTCCACCGGCTCATATCCAAGCTGGGGAGCGGGTAACCGGTGGGAATCCATCGCTACCAACAACCGTTTCTAGGTGCAGGGAAGAGACCGTCACCGCTAACTGCAGGGAACATCAGCACCGCAGCCGTCCAAGGGACCCGTCCAACCAGCCGTTTGTTTACCGTGAACTGTGTCATCATCCTTGGGCTGAGTCAGTACCTCCATGCCGTGCGGCACAGCGCTGCCCCTGGGTCCTTGCACCTCCACAGGCCCCCTAACCCGCCTGTCCACCACCCTAAACCCCCGTCATCGGGCCCCGGGACCACCAAACCCCCTACCCACGGAGGGGCAAACCAACATCTATCTGCTCCATACCACCACTCCCGGGATCCCCAGACAGAGCAGCGGTGGTGCCAACACAATCACCACAACCGTGGGTGGCGTCACGGACATTAATCAAATCCCCCACCAACAAATCACCCCTTTCACTCACGGGCGAGGAGCGCCGCTTGAGTCCCCGGCATCCGGCCTATCGCTCAAGCCACCGAGCAGCAGTAGCCGCAGAGCAGCGGCGGCCGGACCCGAGCAGTGGGAGAGCGCAGCGTTGACACCCTCCTCCCCGCCCGCGACAGAAGTCCTACACATAGAGTACAGGCAATACAGATAGGTTAGGATATGTGATACATACATGTGTGTGTTAATGGGTCTGGTAGAAATAGATGTGCCAGTTGCAATGTTAGATTAAAGTACCACTCCATCATTTATATTTCAGCACTGAAGTAGTATCACTAATCAATGTTCTCTGCCACTAGTTATATACTTACCAGCTGTCATCTTCTGCTCTTCCTGGTGCTGCTCTGGTCTTGAGCCACCATCTTGACACTGCTATTTCTGACTGTCTGTAAGTCAGTAGTAACGGTCAAAAGGTCTCAATATAAGGGAACTTTCATTAGTGTCATAACGTAAGCCCTGGAATGAACAAAACAAAACCCTGGAGTGGTGCTTTAACTGTAATTCTAGTGGATCAGATGTAATATGTGTGCTACTTGTTGGGCTATATTCCTGTTGCCAATGGACTAAAGGGTTAACATAGTAAAGATGGAGTCATGAATTGTTGTCTGCAATAACACAATCTCCAGTTTCAGTTTATTTCCTAAACTTTCCAGACTTGGGAGAGGTCACCGTATTACCGTATTTCTCACCTGGTTAAGGTAGAAGAATGTCAAAAGCATAGCCTTGGGGCCAGGAGCCTCCCTGACTCAATGTGAATCACAGCTTTTGTTTTAGGAACTAGCGTAGTACACACATACAATACCTCCTCCTGCATGAGTGAAAGCACTTTGTCTAAGAAGGTTTAAGGAAAGAATAGAAGGGGGAGGGGGGTAATATGATGAAACGCGTACAGTTTAGTGTCCCAGACCAATGAGGTAATGATGAATCCCGCTTCTCTCTCAAATGTTGGCACGCAAATCAAAGCTGATGACTCTGCTAAAGGACCAATCCTTACGTAAAAGTCACACCCACATCCTCTTGTATAAAGAGAAGGATGGAAGGTCTGCTATCCTGCACTTAACCAAACATCACAGGTAGCACTTAGAAAGACAGGTGTTATCATTACATCATGTCCTCCTCATACAGCACTAGGCAGTTCACCACATCCTCAGGATCTTCAGGTGGTGTGGGATTAGGTGTTCATGGTGGTGGCTCAAGCAGATTGTCTATGGGAAGTTACAGGGCACCTAGCATCCATGGAAGCAGTGGTGGCAAAAATATCTCCATCTCCACCTCTAGAGTGTTTTCCTCTGGTGCTAGTAGTCTTGGAAATAGCTTTGGTGGAGGATTTGGTGGCCTAGGTAGTGGTGTTGGTGCTGGCTTTTCATCTAGCCATGGTTATGGCTTTGGAGGGGGACATGGCAGTGGTGAGGGTCTTCTAGCAGGTGGTGAGAAGCAGACTATGCAAAACCTGAATGACCGTCTAGCCTCATATCTGGACAAAGTTCGCTCTCTGGAGAAGGCCAATGCTGAGTTGGAGGTCAAGATTCGTGAATGGTATGAGAAACAAGCACCAAGGCCAGATCGTGACTACAGCCAATATTACAAAGTCATTGAAGATCTTCGCAACAAGGTAGGAAAAACATTTATTCCCTCATACACCAATATGTCTGACTGCCTTTATAATGTGTTGATTTAGCTTATAATAGAATGATAGTTATATACAGTATGTGTGCAATTCAATTTCCTCTGTACTAGTATATATCTTACTATATCAAGTGGAGTTTCACATAATGAGTATATATGAAGGTACATATGATAGCTTTCATCACTGGAACACCCAAAAACTGCTTAAACTGACTTGGGATTTGTTGTTCCAGATACTAGTTTAGCAGATTGATGATATAATGACAGACAGACAGAAGAATTCCCCATCAAGGTGGTACCACTAGATACTTTCTGATTATGTAGCTAATATCCATGATTTCGTCCTGTCAATGACACAAACTGATGATGTCATCAATATGAGACCTGTATCACTCGGTGACCTAAAGGTGTATTCCCATCTTCAAGAGTATAGCTCAACATGTAGTAGTTGTAATAATAAGAATATCAGCAAATACCTCCAATTATAAATATAGTATAGTTCTCCTGATTAGCTATGTCACTTACCACATGTGCAGGCATGGCAGTTGCTTACGTATCCATGGTTATGACCACTAGCAACTAACTGTCCCTTTATGTGTGGCCGTAACCTTGGATACCTAAGCTATTGCAATGCCCTGCTCATAAGGTAAGTGACATAGCTTTTCTGAAGAGCTATACTGTACTACATTATTAATTGGAGATAGTTGCTAATATTATTATTATTATTATTACACCTACTAGAGATAAGATCTAGTAGATCGGAATATCCCTTTAAACACTAAGTGACATGTAATTTACAAGAAATCATAAGGAACCTGGTGTCTTGTTAAGATAAAGGAATCATGATAACGATAACATGGTACTGAAAAAAGTAGAAGCTTTAATAATAATAATAATAATAATAATAATAATAGATGATGACCTATTTTCAAAGCAGGACAAACAGGTAATATTGGACCTCAAGTATAAGATCAAAGTTATATGCGAGGAGCTTTTGGTTATTATACAACTTTAATATATTATGAAGCACTTTTACAGAAATTGTCATCAATAATGGTTTTCACAATCTAATCTCCCCAATGCAAACAATTTCAGGACATGTTAACCCTAGAACGCGCAAGCAATTCAATCTACCATAGAAAACAAATGACCTAGCAGACCTGCGAGGCCCCAGGTATGCGTTCTAGGGTTAATACAAAGTGAACATTTGGCCAGAGGAACCTAGAAGTGGGCAGAGAAACTTAGATTTACAAACTCTATATAGATGTTAGATTTGCTTTTATTGTGGTTTAGGACTCCAATGCTGACCACTGAGCCACTATGCCGAAAGCACCGGGACCTGTTATGTCTGTGAGACAGAATGAGGGCCTGTAGGCCTTAGCTGCTAGGCCTTTGGGCACTGCCAGTTGTCAATGTTCTCCTCATGGGAGGGTTCAATTTTAGAAAGTCCACAGAGATACCAAATATATCTACTCCTTTCATCACCAAATGATATGCTATATAACACTAAGAAAATGTTGAATATCTTTTTGTCTATTTTCATATACCGTACTTTGTGCATAATTCCTGATACTAGGTGCATAAATCTAGAACATAAACGTTTGGCCCCACAATCATTGTAGGACACAGACAGTAAAATGGACATTTTGTTTTTCAGTATCTTATCCTTGTGGCTCTAACCAGTAATTTTACCTATGATAGTCATTGGCTTATCCCCTTAGAAGTAATCTAATAGCCAGTGTAGAACCAGCTTTCCAGGTAGCGGTGACCCACTAACCTACTGGGTCTTGTGACAATATCTGCCCTTATTTTTTATATTAAATATCAACAAAAACATAAAAATGCTATCAATAATAACCAGAATATTATTTTTTTTTTAACTCTTAGATCCTCCTTGCCACCACAGACAATGCCAGCATTCTCCTCCAGATTGATAATGCCAAGCTGGCTGCTGATGACTTCAAGACTAAGTAAGAATTGCTTCCTGGTTATAATATCTGACATGGGTGTAAGATAAATGTCACTTTTTGGTCAACCTATCGGCTATAATCGCTTGACTATTTGTCATAATGGCATAAATAAGCAGGAGAACTATATTAATGATAATACATTACATATATATCTATATATATAGTGTGTACATATATATATATATATATATATATATATATATATATATATATATATATAACATAATTCAAGGTTTATAGCAGAAAGGGGTCCCTCTGATAAGGGTCCTCACCCCTTGAAATAATCGAAGAGCACTGTCAAAGAGTTTCTTACTCTGGTGGACTTGTCCTGTATTCTATCCTTAATAACCTTAATAACACAGTCATCCCAATTATTTATATGGGAACTGTGTAATACTTAATTTACCCTGTTATGGCGCCGCAAGAAAATTGTAGCTGATCACTGGGTAATTAAGCAGGTGGACACCTTGTGAGCAAATTATCATCAAAGAACACATCTAAGAAATCGAGATTGTTCAAACCTGTAAATCCCTTTGTAGCATGTCATCTTCAGTTCCAATTATAATTTAATTTGCCTTCTGTCAACCAGGTATGAAACTGAAATGACCATGCGTATGAATGTTGAGGGTGATATCAATGGACTACGCAGAGTACTGGATGAACTGACCCTTACTAGATCAGATCTAGAGATCCAGATTGAGAGCTTGAAGGAAGAGTTGGCTTACTTGAAGAAGAACCATGAAGAGGTAAGGATGGTTCCTAATGACTATTGGGAAACAGTTTATTCAGGAAGTATTAAAGATGTAGGTAAAAATAACACATTTTTTGTTGCATAGGAAATGAACGCTCTCCGTGGACAAGTTGGCGGCCATGTTAATGTAGAGATGGATGCTGCCCCAGCTATTGACTTGACTAAGATTTTGTCTGACGTGAGAGACCAATATGAGGCTTTGGCAGAACAAAATCGCAAGGAAGTCGAGGCCTGGTACTTTAAGCAGGTAAATAAAGATAATTTCCTTCAGGGTGTTCTTTAATAATTGAATTGTCTTGGTTGCAACATAAGCACCTGACATATTCAATGTTTTTATTATAGACAGAGGAGCTGAACAGAGAAGTTGCAAGTCACAGCGAACAGATCCAGTCCAGCAAAACAGAAATAACCGACCTAAAGCGTACCCTCCAAAGCCTAGAGATTGAACTTCAGACGCAACTAAGCATGGTGAGGTCTAGTCCAAGAGTATTCATGCAATGTTCCAACAAATACATTACTATATAACCTAAACAACATTCATTACTGTAGAAAGCGGCGCTGGAAGGCACCCTAGTAGAGACAGAAGGCCGGTATTGCATGCAACTCTCTCAGATCCAGGAGATGATCAGCAGTGTGGAAGTTCAGCTTGCCGAATTACGGTCAGATATGGAACGCCAGAGCTATGAGTACAAAATCCTCTTGGATGTGAAGACTCGTCTGGAACAAGAAATTGCAACTTACAGACGTCTCCTGGAAGGTGAAGATATCAAGTAAGTAATACAAAGGTATAAAAACACTGGGAATAATTGAGTTATGCTCAAGTGATTAAAGTAAACTAAAATCTAATTGAGGTTGCATCATGGTGTCCAAAAAGGATGAGACATGTTACTTTTGACAAAATATTTGGTTGTCCATGCACCCCTAATAAATTGGTGATGCCATCAGTTTAGTGAGGAATTGTTATGGGGGGCTGTCTGATAATAAACCTAAAGGAATGTCAGACAGTCAGGGTCCACCGTGCAAAGACTCTGCTGCAAACTATGGCAGAGGATAAGGGGTATATAAGTGTACCACTGTAAAAAATAATAGCACAAGTGCAGAGTGCAATATCTCTGTTAAACTCACAGAGGAATATAATTAGAAAATAAAGCAATTCCTCCCTTACTTGGAGGGCGTGTGGAATGGTCTGTGTTAAAGATCACAGAGACAAAAGCAGTGAGTGTGAAATGGCACCTACCTAGGTCCGTTCCTCTAGTGGTGCCAGGAGACGGACAGCAGCGTAAGCCACACAAAGCTCCTACCTGCGTTTGCTCCACTAGTGTGTGAGGACACGAACCACTAGATATGGCACCTGCCTAGGTCCGCCCTTCTAGTGGTGCAAAAGAGACGGACAGCAGCGTAAGCCGCACAAAGCTCCTACCTCTGTTCACTCCCCTAGTGTGCAAGGATACGAACAACTGCCAGACGCAGTATAAGGAACGTTACCCTAGCGGCAACGTCCACCTACGAGTAGAATCACAAGGCCCAGCCGGACCATGTGCCTCAGGCACCTGTCTATGTCCGCTCCACTAAGAGGTAAGGATACGGACTGCAGCCAAAGCTGTAAGGTATAAGAACGCTACCCTGCCGGTAGCGCTCACCTAACATAGACAGAGAGATGCCTAGAGGGACGTGCACAGGGCGTCTACCCTCATGCATGAACCAAGAGGAGTGAGCGCTGGGCGGCGTGCATCAGGGTCTTATATAGACTCTGTGCCTCATCCAAGATGGAGGACACCGGAGCCAATCCGCTGCCAGAATGACAGCAATGACGTCACGCTGGCCTATCACTGAGCAAAGCGTCACAAGCACATGACCAGCGACCAATCGGCATAGAAGGTGTCAGAGACATGTGACCACGTGTCACAAGCACATAACCAGTGGCCAATCAGCTTAGAAGGTGTCAGAGACATGTGACCTCGTGTCAGCAATGATGTCACCCGCACATGTGTAATGGCTCCAAGATAGGACTTAGTCTCCAGCGCTTGCACATGTGCAGTAGCAAGAAATCCGGACATAGTCTCCAGAGCCACAGCAACCGTAACAGCAATCCTATATTTGAAGTATAGGAAGCATGGTTCTGAGGCCAGTCACAATACAAAACAAAATGATTAGGTCTTATATGGTCAGTGTTTTCATATCACCATCTTGGTACCTTCATAGGCCACTTGGTCATATCAGCTTTCTCCATCTCTCCACCTGAGGCATAAGGTGCAGTTTTCAAAAATCCCCTTAAGAAAAATGTGTAGCCCACTCCCCAACCATTTATTACTTTTCATAGCCTGACGAAGAAGAGATGTTGGGTCTACTTGGGCTCCAGGACCCTTATATGACTTGGTTCACTAAGATCAGTGTCAAGGACCTTATTGATAGCTGGTATTCTGATACTTAAGAAATCATAGGTATTTGAATCATTGAATCATTGCATTGTTTTGGATAGAAACCCTTAAAGCGCTATATGCAGCTAATCCAAAATCATACCAAATACAAATTTTCCTGAAAGCAAAGACTAACTATTCATTCTCTTTTTTTTTCTTCCTACAGCACTTCACACAAAGACTGTAAGTACATTGTATTCTCAGATTTTTAATTAAATTAAGATTAATTCAGGTTTCAGCTTCAGGGATGTGCCGATGGCATCCAAAAATGGGCACTGTCTTAAAGTAACAGTTGCGATAACTATTTTCTGCTTGAAGAGTATCATAGTTTTGTAGTTTTAAGGATGAAAGAAATCACAAGTCAAAGTTCAATCTATAATATAAAGTGTTAATCCAGTCCAAGGTAATAGCTCATGATTCAGATGCTAACTAGCCCCTATTAGGAGAAAAATTATTTCTGGAATCCACATAGTAAAAAAAATTAAAAAAGGCATCCAGGCCTCTCTTCAACTTTAGTAGTGAATCTACCATTACAACATCATGTTGCAAAGAGTTCCATAGTCTCACTGCTCTTACTATAAGAATCTACGTCTGTGATTATGATTAAACCTTCTTTCCTTTAGACGTAGAGGATGCCCCATTGTCCCCGTTACAGGCCTAGTTGTAAAAAGTTAATTAGAAAGTTCTCCGTACTGATCCTTCATATATTTGTACATTGTAATAAAATCAACCTCAAGCCTTTGCTTTTCCAAATCTCAATAACCCCAAGTTTGATAACCTGTTTAAATAGCACATTTTGGACTTAGTTCACCTATTCCCTAAATAACCTTGGTTGCTCCTCTCTGCACCCGCTTTAGTTCAGCTTTGTCCTTCTTATACATTGGAGCCCAAAATTAGACAGAAATCCATGCTTTCAGAACTTACATATATTATATAACAGGCTTGTAGATTACCTTGCCATAGTAAGGGTTGCAGTCCCTGGAGCTGGAGCCTAGGGGAGCCAAAAGGTCCCTTTGGCCTAAAATGAGAAGCCCAATATTAATAAATCCAGTGATAATTAGGGCATTGTTGTAGATTTGGCACCGGGGTCCACAAGTTGAAAGGTACACCCCTGCTTATGCCTAGAGCAGAGTGCAAGATAATACCTGCCGCAAGACTTCCACTTCAAGTCTTAATAATGTTATGCCTCTTCTATGCATATGTGACTTTTTGATTGTCATTTAAGATTACCACAATCCATAATGAAGTTACAATATTATCTGTAGCAGGTTCATCTACTACAATGCTTACTAAACTGTCTCTCTACTTTCACAGCCCCTCAAACCATACGTAAATACCGCACCATTATTGAGGATTCCATTGACGGAAAAGTGGTGTCATCACAGGAGAAGGTCCATCATTCCACCTACTGATCTACACCTGTTTCCAAACTCGGCACATATATCTGAATCAAATTTAATGTATCTAACATACCAAGTTCTAGTGGCAGCTACTATACTGTACATGAGTTGTCCACGACCAAGAAATCAAAGAATGCTTTGCTAGTTGGCAGGCCTATTGGTATCTAAGGTTCTGTAGCAGCTAGCAATGGATAAATATCATCAGTATCTTGTGCTGAGTCACTGATGCCAATGTAATACTTGTGTTTCTCTAACCAACTTCTTGTGCTACTTTTTGAGGCTTCTTAATTTTCTATATCTAATAAAGTTATCTGCTTTTTCATGCACGACAATATTGTCTGTCATTTATTTTTTCTTACACCTTACCCATCAGCACAAATCAATTGTGTATTCAATATAAATAATCCGGTATTCCGGATAAGTGTATATATATATATACATATATAAAAATATATATATATATATATATATAAAAATATATATATATATATATATATATATATATAAAAATATCTATATATATATATATATATATATATATATATACACACAGTATATATATATATGCAGGAGTCAATGAAAGTAAACATTGCCATCAGCTGGTCGAAGGTAATAAAAGCAAACAGGAACTAAAGAGTTGATTGTGTGTTTCCTCGGAGTAAAGGTCCAGTCACACTAAGCAACTTACCAGCGATCCCAACAACGATAGGGATCGCTGGTAAGTTGCTAGGAGGTTGCTGGTGAGCTGTCACACTGCGACGCTCCAGCGATCCCACCAGCAGCCTGGCCTGGCAGGGATCGCTGGAGTGTGGCTACACGAGTTGCTGGTGAGCTCACCAGCAACCAGTGTCCAGCCACACGTGCAGAGAGCAGGGAGCAGCGCACACTGAGCGCTGGCTCCTTGCTCTCCTAGTTACAGCACACATCGGGTTAATTACCTGATGTGTGCTGCAGCTAATGTGCACAGAGCAGGGAGCAGCGCACACTGAGCGCTGGCTCCTTGCTCTCCTAGTTACAGCACACATCGGGTTAATTAACCCGATGTGTCCTGCAGCTACATGTGTACAGAGCAGGAGACGGCAGCACAGGCAGTGAGAGCGGCTGAGTCTGGTATCAAAGGTAAATATCGGGTAACCAAGGACAGGGCTTCTTGGTTATCCGATGTTTACATTGGTTACCAGCCTCCGCAGAAGCCGGCTCCTGCTGCCTGCACATTAGTTGTTGCTGTCTCGCTGTCACACACAGCGATCTGTGCTTCACAGCGGGACAGCAACAACTAAAAAATGGCCCAGGACATTCAGCAACAACCAACGACCTCACAGCAGGGGCCAGGTTGTTGCTGGATGTCACACACAGCAACATCGCTAGCAACGTCACAAAAGTTGTTCGTTAGCAGCGATGTTGCTAGCGATGTTGCTTAGTGTGACGGGGCCTTAACAGCTTAGAAGAGACACCGAGTCAGCTGACAGTTGGGGCCTGGGAGCGGTGTTATTCCAGAGAGGATCTGATGTATACCAGAGCCAGTAGAAGACCGTGACCTAAGCCAGTAGAAGACTGTGATCTACTCCAGTAAAAGGCCATGACCTACACCAGTAGAAGAACCATAACCAGAGCCAGTAGAAGACTGTGACCTGCATCAGTAAAAGACCATAACCTATGCCAGTAGAAGACTGTGAGCGATGCCAGTAGAAGCCTGTTACCTGTGTCAGTATAAGCTGAAGACACGCGCCAGTGGAAGACCTGAAATCAGCGCCAGTAGAAGACCGTGATCTACTCCAGTAGAAGGCCATAACATACATCAGTAGAAGAACCATAAACAGCGCCAGAAGAAGACTGTGACCTGCCCCAGTAAAAGACCCTGACTTACGCCAGTAAAAAACTTTGATCTATGCTAGTAGAAGCCTGTGTCCTGCACCAGTAGAAGCCCGAGACTTGCGCCAGTGGAAGACCTGTAATCAGCGCCAGTAGATGACTGTGGTCTGATCTGAACTATGCCCGAGAGAGGACCCAGCCATAGTAGTGGAACATTTCCATAGGCTGTTGCTTGCTGCGCAGACATACAGTATTGAGTGGGGACTGAGGCTGTGCTTCAGAGCATGAAGGTGGCCAGCCAGTAAAGTGTGTGCAGAGACCCCCCCCAATTTGGACTTGTGGCTTGGCTTTGTGTATGGGGCTTGTGTACTGCTTAGTATTGTTTAGATAAGCAGAAAACAATGATGAGTAGGGTGACACTGATGATTCCCTACTAGAGGGATTTAGATAAGACAACGCCGACAGTGACCGTTAGGGGTACTTCACACACAGCGAGATCGCTACTGAGATCGCTGCTGAGTCACGTTTTTTGTGACCTCATTAGCGATCTCGCTGTGTGTGACACTGAGCAGGGATCTGGCCCCTGCTGTGAGATTGCTGCTCGTTACACACAGCCCTGGTTCGTTTTTTTATTGTTGCTCTCCCGCTGATAAGCACACATCGCTGTGTGTGACAGCGAGAGAGCAACAATCCTGAATGTGCAGGGAGCAGGAGCCGGCATCTGAAAGCCTGCGGTAAGCTGTAACCAAGGTAAACATCAGGTAACCAAGGTGGTTACCCGATATTTACCTTCGTTACCAGCCTCCGCAGCTCTCACGCTGCCAGTGCCAGCTCCTGCTCCCTGCACACGCTAAGCTAAGCGGTGTGCGCTGGTAACTAAGGTAAACATCGGGTAACCATACCCGATGTTTACCTTAGTTGCCAGTGTCCGCAGCTTCCAGACGCCGGCTCCGTGCAAGCGCAGCATCGCTTGCACGTCGCTGCTGGCTGGGGGCTGGTTACTGGTCGCTGGTGAGATCTGCCTGTTTGACAGCTCACCAGCGACCATGTAGCGATGCAGCAGCGATCCTGACCAGGTCAGATCGCTGGTGGGATCGCTGCTGCGTCGCTAAAGTGTGACGGTACCCTCACTTGGTGGTAGATATAATATCTTGTAAATAACACTGTGATTGTATTCCATATGCTTGTGTCACTGATTTCTTCACTGTGAAATAATCTGATTTACTTGTGCCATACCCGTGTCTCATATTTAAAGCAATGGATCAGCAGTATGTTAGATATTAAAACATAACTTTTATTCTAAGAATTGTAATTAAAATGACACACCATATAAAACTCCTCATAACTAAGCACAAGAAAATTAATATATAATTAGAAAACAACCCACAGTGATGGATATGTGCACAACACTTGTTATCACTGCAAGAGAAAACTAAGGTAATCTATAAAGTCCACAATTCAGCTGACAAAGACATAATTCAAGCATCTCAAAAGTAGTGAAAAAAATGTGAGATAGTGATAAAGGGTAATGTAAAAACGAATAGCAACTCACCCAGATGCCAAAAAGTCTAAAAAGTAGGATACCCATATGGACGTGCAACTCTACAGAGAGTCCTCCACTCCAGTATAAAAGAAGCAGGGAGGAGGACACAAAGTTAACCCTATTAGGTCCTATTTAATCTTTTGTCCCTGTTTAACCCAAAGCTCCTGCCTGGAAAATGGTAGTCTACATCTGTCCCTATGTGATCTGCACCCTAAAATCGCCATTATGTGCCTCCCGACGAGTTTCTCCTTATCAAGGTCATGAGGGGATGGTTTTCACTGTCACTCTGCATCGCTTTGCTGACCATGACTGTCTCACATGTATTCTGCTCTAATCGGTGTGTTCTCAAACCGGACTCTATCAAGAGTGGAAACTCAAAATGCAATGTGACAGCCATGGAGAGTGAAGACTCAGAAAGTAGTGTGACAGTGGAACGACAATGAAAACTCTACCAATAAAGTCAAACTGGGTGACTAGACTACCAGTGGAACAGTTGGGTCTAGGCTTTTTTACGATCATAAGGCAAAAGTCAATCATTTTGAAGCGTTGGGCAATGAAAGTGACAGCTATGATATTACGACAAATATTCCCTGAAACATGTGCAGAAAATACAGTCTTATCAAGTGACCACACACCTTAATCAAAGATATTGAAGTCTACACTATGTTGGTTGTTATCTACTGTTCACGGTTTTAGGAGCTCCACATGGTGGCAGTATATCCAGGAATTCCAAATTTTCCAAATACTGCTCTTGTATTTTGTGAGATCATTAACTATATGTGAGAGTCTAAGTGATGGAGCAGTGATTAATATCTGTCGTGTTAGTGCAATCAGGTGTGTGTGGTAGTGGTCTGTTTTCTTCTGGGCATCAGTCCTATGTTCAGTGGTGAAATAGAGACTATATTGTGATGCCCTGGCGCTGCCAGGTGGTCACAGACAAATAGGCCCCCGCACAACACCTTTCCTCACAGGGTTACACCAACGCCAACAAAATTCTAGTCACCCCCCCCCCCCAGGGTAGGACAGGCACACCAGTTGGTGGGACCAGGCGGATGGTTAATGCCCACCTAGGGGTCTAGAGAACCCAGGGCGGGAAAAGTTTAGAGTAGTTTTGTGTAGAGTTCAAGTTGAGAGGAATGAGGACTGAGGGGCAGGAGAAGTTGAAGTGCAAGCCTGAGAGCAAAGGTGTCGAGGTTGGAGCCCCGGCATTCTGGCTAGGTGGCAGACGGGGGTCAGTGTCTGACAGGAGTCAGGAAGACGGCTGCCGGAGATCCGAGGTTGATCAGGACAGGGTAGGAGCCCGCTAATACCGACACCGGAGAACCGACCCGGAAATTGTGCACAGAGGGGGTACTTGGACCCTGAAGCCAGGACTGGAACGGCCTCGCTAATTAACCAATTGAGGGCAGGATTATAGGTCCCGTCCCAACCAAAGTCCCAAAAGCAGACAACAGCCCACCGCGGGGGATAGAGCATCCGCCAGGGCCCGGTAGATCCCAAGGGCCAGCGTCAGCGGGCAAGGCTCCCAAAAGAAGTAACGGGAGCGGACTCCCGTGTTCCATACCGGGAAGTCCACAAGAAACAAAAGTAGTGCAGAGGAAAGTGACACAGACCATCACCCCGGGTGAGGGACCAGAGTACACCCGGCTGCGGCGCTCCGGCCACCAGCACCTTGGTTTACCACGGACTTGTGTGATTTCTTCAATAGTGAGTACACCAACATTCTCCGGTCCGTCCGGGCGCGCCGGCTCCTGCAATCACCATCCTCAGCACAGACACACTGGGCCCTGGGGCATCCATCCCTACCCACGGAGGGTTAGCAACAGCTAGCTGCCATCCCAACGACCCGGGTGCTCCCCAATAGCAGCAGTGGTACCCCATTTTACCACACACCGTGGGTGGCGTCATTGACTATATACAATATCCCCACACACCAACATCCCCCCTTTTATTTCGAAGTGTCTGCGAGACCCCCGGGTCCAGAGACCTCTTGAGCCACACACTGCAGGTCCGGATCCAAGCAGCCCGGCTGCTGACGTGGGGGCGGTACAATATCATACCATCCAATTTTTAAAGACATGAAAGAGGGACATGGGCTTGCATGTTGGACTGTTACACTCCATTACCGTGCATTGCCATTATCCCTCAGGTCAAAGCAAGGCTCCAAGTCTGATGCAGTTCTCTAGGTGTGCCAGAATTATACTTTATATATGACAATACAAAAATAGTGCCTCTAGTGAAGCCCCTTAGTGTTTCCACACAGCCTGATACAACGTTTATGGCTCCCTCAGAGTACGGTGGCTTTTTATATTCTCTCTAACAGTATGAAGGCCCAAGGATGCCACCACATACAATGATGCCTCCACAGTATGATGCTCCCCAGTGCCCCACACACGGTAAGAACCCACACATAATTCCCCACTGTGAGGGCCCATACACAGTACCATGCCCCACATTGCTCTTTCCCCAGTATGGTGCCATTCCCCTCAAACCCACTAGCGAATTAAAAAACCCCAACTCACCTAGCTCTATTCCCATTTTCAAAAGGATCCTTGCCCTCTTTAGAAAAGATATAATATGAAAAAATGGTCAAACTGGCTCACTAGAGTACCTGAGGGAGTGGTGGGTCCAGGCTGTCATCAAAGTCCAACAGAGAAAAGCAATATTTGGAGGTGACCTTAGAGCCAATCTTTTGTCACCAGGAGTCCATTTGTTAGGGCTTCATCACAATTTTTTTTATTTTATTGAGTGTTCTGTATGTGAGATTATGCCAACAAAGCTTGTGATACAATTATACATACAGTAGATGTGCACATGAAGAGCGGACCCCCAATGTCATATTCTACGCCACTATAAGGCCTAATGCGCACGCTGCTTTTTGTGCTGCGTTTTTGCAGCTTTTTTGGTATAATTTTAGGTGCAGTTTGTGGTCCTAAATCGCATGCAGTCCTTCTCCATTAAAGTCTATGTGAAATGTGAGAAATCCGAAAGGCAGTGCGCACATCGCTTCTTTTTTGCTTGCAGTTTTGGTTGCAGAAAAAAAAGCAGCATGTCACTTCTTTTCTGCGTTTTTCTCTGCATTTTGCCATTGACAATGTTAACAAAATGCAGGGGCAAAAACACAGGAAAAAGACACCAAAACGCAACGAAATGCGGCAAAAACGCATGCGTTTTTCTGCCAGAGGGTGTGTTTTTTGCTGGAGAAACAAAACTGTAGTGTGCGCCGCACATAGCCTAACTCCAGTCTAATACGAGCCAATAGATATCTCCAACCTGTTGTATGTTAGCTATCGCTTCCCACCAATTACTCTACAGAACAACATTTTTGGCAAGCAATAGCTTGGTAGATCTTTGTCTTCTAATGCATGACAAGATTAGTAAGAGGTAATTAGTTACTGGATTAATTACCTAAAGAGACAGATAATGACAAGGTACAATCTGTACAAAAGCACTTCCCGAATTCACAAGTTCCAAGTATAAGTATTATAAATGACTCATATAATTACGTGTCAGCGTCAATTTCCCATAAATGCAATTGGTAATTGTGCTTGGCACTGGGTACATAGAAATCATGGGGCCCCATAGCAAAAATTTGACTGGGGCCGCGACCAATTAAAAAAAAAAAAATACATTAAAATATTAGCATAATATACAGCATACACGTTACCAGGGGCGGCTTACATGTTACTGTGGGGGACATACAAGTTACTGCGGGCCAGTGGGGGGGCATACAAGTTAGTGGGGGGGCATATATACACATTAGGAATTCATCTTTATCCTTGCCAGGCTATACATCTACCAGTCCAGTAAGCAAACTATTATCCGACGCAGCTCAGTCTGCAGAGGACCAGTCTATGCAGTGCTGTGTGTCTGTGCTGCTGTTTTGTGATAGTGTGCGATGCGCTGAGCACCGCAGTGCCTGGCGTTCGCTGAGCACTGCAGTGCCTGATGTTCGCTGAGCACCGCAGTGCCTGACGTTCGCTGAGCACTGCAGTGCCTGATGTTTGCTGAGCACCGCAGTGCCTGACGTTCGCTGAGCACCGCAGTGCCTGACGTTCGCTGAGCACCGCAGTGCCTGACGTTCGCTGAGCACCGCAGTGCCTGACGTTCGCTGAGCACTGCAGTGCCTGATGTTTGCTGAGCACCGCAGTGCCTGACGTTCGCTGAGCACTGCAGTGCCTGATGTTCGCTGAGCACCGCAGTGCCTGACGTTCGCTGAGCACCGCAGTGCCTGACGTTCGCTGAGCACCGCAGTGCCTGACGTTCGCTGAGCACCGCAGTGCCTGACGTTCGCTGAGCACCGCAGTGCCTGACGTTCGCTGAGCACCGCAGTGCCTGACGTTCGCTGAGCACTGCAGTGCCTGATGTTTGCTGAGCACCGCAGTGCCTGACGTTCGCTGAGCACCGCAGTGCCTGACGTTCGCTGAGCACCGCAGTGCCTGACGTTCGCTGAGCACCGCAGTGCCTGACGTTCGCTGAGCACCGCAGTGCCTGACGTTCGATGAGCACAGCAGTGCCTGACGTTCGCTGAGCACCGCAGTGCCTGACGTTCGCTGAGCACCGCAGTGCCTGACGTTCGCTGAGCACCGCAGTGCCTGACGTTCGCTGAGCACTGCAGTGCCTGATGTTTGCTGAGCACCGCAGTGCCTGACGTTCGCTGAGCACCGCAGTGCCTGACGTTCGCTGAGCACCGCAGTGCCTGACGTTCGCTGAGCACCGCAGTGCCTGACGTTCGATGAGCACCGCAGTGCCTGACGTTCGCTAAGCACTGCAGTGCCTGAAAACAGTGGAATCAGCAGCAGCCAACAAACCAAAGCTCTCCAGAGTAAACAGTACTAAAAAATGAAGAGGAAAGACAAAATCCAGCGAGCTCAGCAGTAGATGAAATATAAAAGATTCTTCTTTATTTCAAAATTTGATAAAAATATCAGATTACGGCATATGACAAGTTAATTCAGGCAGAGATAGAAAAAATGATTACTGCTGTAAACGCACGACGACGCATTTCGGCATTATGCCTTTATCATTGTCATTCATATTCATATTGAGTGTTGGCAAGAGCTCCTGCCATTCAATCCGATGCAGAGCCTCCTGATGAAATAGCAGCACATCTACTGGACTTTTATGCACTGTAAGCTGGCTTCCTTCTGTTTTTTCAGTACTAAAAAATAGTCCCACCAAAGTGCCTCACAGTAATTAATGATACATTTACTCCCACCATAAAAATAATTAAATAATACAAATTTATAAATATCTACATTTCTTTTTAGTAATGCTGCAATAAACTCGTCAGAAAATTACCAAATAACATACTATATAGTGTTACTGAACCACACCCAACATATCAAGACCAATAATACTACTATACATTGCAAAATAATGCCGCCACACCATGGCCAAACATTATCAGAACATAGAGTCTGAATATAATTACTATCCTGTTACTGAACAAGTCCACTGCACAAAGACCAGTGAACGAAATCCCTCCCCCAAATCTGCAGTGTGTGAACTTGGCCTAATGTAGCGATAACGTAGCGATATCCTCCTTTGTGCCCCTTGTGATGCCCCGGACTAGTCGGGTCGTCCCAGGTAGTCACACACAACACCACACCCCCTCCCGATTAGGTGACATCAGTCAAACTAAAAACCTTGTCACCACCCTCCAGGTTTGATGTCCACACCAGGTGGCGGAGCCAGGCGGTAGGCTCCGCCCACCGAGGAGTTCACAGGCCTGGAGGCGGGAAAACACAGAGTCTAGAGAAGTCTAGTTCAAGTGCAAGTCAAAAGCAGTCAAGTTCACGGGCAGTCCTGTGTCCAGGCTGCCAAGAGACTACCAGGTGGCTGGGTCAGAGCCCAGTCACCATTAGCAAGGAGGCAGACGGTGGTGGCCGCCTGCAGGAGACCGGGAAGATGACCGGCGGAACCGTAAGGGACCGGGATAGGGTAGTGGCCCGCCGGAACCGAACCGGGGAGCCAACTGGATACCGGAGCACCAGGCAGGGTACTCAGACCGAGTACAAAGCCCTGAACCGACAGGGCCGAGTCGAATGAACTGATTGCGGACTGGACTTAAGGACCTATCCCACACAAGTCCCATTAGAAGACAGCAACCCAACCATATAGGGTAAAGCCACCGCCAAGGCATAGAGACCCAAAGGGCCAGCGTCTGCGGGCAAACGGGCTCCTATGACATATACAAGTCGGGGAGCGGACTACCGGTGTCTAGGCATAGGAGTCAAACATTTACACACAGAGGTGCAGGAGAAAGGTGGCAACCACCAACCTATTCTGGGAGAAGCTGCAGCCGGCTGCGGGCCCCGTTCATCACTCCTTTTGGTTTACCAGAGACTCCAGTGACTTGTGTCAGAATGAGTACACCAGTGCCATCAGGCACCGAACCGCACTGCACTGCAACACTTCACCCTGCACCCCGGCCCTTGCCTACCGGGCCCCGGGACCAACACCCCCTACTTACGGAGGGGTCAACACCTAGCTGCGTCATTACACCGCTCCCGGGAGCCCCCATACCTTCACCGCAGCGGTGGTGTCTACAATCACCACAACCCATGGGTGGCATCACGAACTATAATCCCAAACCAAACCACCGCGGCCCCGGCCGTGGGACTCCTCACCCAAATCCCCGCGTGTAGCGCCAACTCCCTTGCAGAGCGACGTGACCCCTGGGTCCGTGAGAGGCTCGAGCTACCACCCGCAGTACGAGCACGGATCCGAGCGGCTCGGCTGTCGCAGCCAAGCCCGCAGGGCGGTACACCCTCATCACACACAATATAAATTTCACATCTGTCTCCCCCACATAATAGTAACGATTATGACCCTCTTTATAGCCTTAGGAGCCATAATAAAACTGCACAGTACAGGGATAACACTAACACACACACACACACACACACACACACACACACAGTGATGTCACAGTACAGGGGTAATACACACAGTGATGTCACAGGACAGTAATAATACACACAGTGATGTCACAGGACAGGGATAATACACACAGTGATGTCACAGGACAGGGACAATATGTCACAGGACAGGGACAATACACACAGTGATGTCACAGTACAGGGATAATACACACAGTGATGTGACAGTAGAGGGATAATACACACAATGATGTCACAGTACGGGGATAATACACACAGAAATGCCACAGTACAGAGATAATACACACAGTGATGTCACAATACAGAGATAATACACACAGTGTTGTGACAGGACAGGGATAGTACACACAGACACAGTGATATCACAAGACAGAGATAATACACACATTGATGTCACAGCACAAGGGTAATACACACAGTGATGTCATAACACAGGGCTGATACACACAGTGATGTCACAGTACAGGGAAGTTTCTTTCTGGAGTGTTACAGGCAGACGTTTGAGCATTATAATACTCACCTGCTCCTGTGCTGAGAGAGATCTGTTAGTGGCTCTGGGCCTCCCTGACGCACTTCCTGTTGGTCCTCCTGGGTGTGTTCAGTGCCTGTCCTCTGCTTTTTCTTTCTATTCCTTCTGTTCTCTGTTTGCTGTGTTCTTTTTGCTCTCTTCTCCTTCTCCCTCTTTTCTCTGCTTGCTCCGGTGTCTGCTCATTCTCCTACAGTGTTTTTCTTTTCATCTTTTCTTTCTCCCGTGCTGTACTGAACAAGCTTCACCCCCTCTCCTAATTGGTTGTTCTCTTCCTGGCGTCTCTCACAGCTCTCCGACTGGAAAAAGATGCTGCCTGGCCACTCCCTCCTCTTCAGGAGAGGCCGTGCAGTGTGCAGTGTGGGCGAATCTGCATCTCTGTGTTGCGGTCAGCCTGCAGATATACAATCAGTGCCGGCCTCCAGCGGCCTTAATCAGCTACTTGGTGACTGGCCCAATGTGCCCCTGCTGGGAATGATGAAAGTGAAAGCGCACACACCACAGGCCACCCCAGCTCATGGGCCCCATAGCAGTGGCGTGGCCTACCTTTATTGACGGCACGCCACTGCACTGGGTTTTGATTAGGACATGACACAGGGCTCACTCCAGATATACAGTATATCGACCCTTTAGCAAGTTGCCTATGAAGATTCCACACATAATGGAAAGATTCCTCATGGATTTTTCTTTTAAATTCAGATGGCATTTTTTGAAAATCAGCAGTGATGTTTTCATCACATTTTTTTTGCTGCATTATTTTGTGTATTAGTAAAAATGGCATATTTTCCTGTCATCTTTACCCCTACTGACAAAACAAAAAAATAAAATAAAAACCATGTGTAACCATATCCACATGCTAAGGAGGAGAGATACACCTAAAAGTTTGTAATTGTAGCCTTTTATTTTTTACAAAATGGGGTCTGAGCTCTGTACTCCTTCAGTTAGACACTGGATTTTTTTGTCTTAATTTTTTGTCCTCCCATATCAATAGTTATAACTTTTTTTTTATTCTTGTGTCTGAGGTCTGTTTTTTTTATGACGAGTTGCACTATTTTTAGGTGGGATTTTATTCAAGCAATACAGTTTATTGAATCTTTTATTATGAGTCAAATACAAAAAAAGATAATTTTTTCATAAATATATATTGTGTTCTACAGGTTGTTAGGATTACAGATATAAATGGAAAATATGTCTATATTTATCATTGTGTTATTTTTTACCATTTATCTGCCATGGAATATTACTGGATATTGATATAACATCAGCACTCTGCCATTCTTTGTTTGTGAATATCTCCTGTGAACATCTAGATTGGGGGTCTCAAACTTGGCTGGGCCACACATAGTTGAAGAAATGTGAATTTGCGGGGGGGGGGGGGGGGTGCATTTTTGCAGGAAAAAGTGTCATTTTTAGTAATAGCATAATTTTTTCCTATACACTGTAATCCACACGAGCTCCTACAACGATCCCAGCTCTGCTACATACTGAAGTCACACCGCGCGGGCACAGAACATGACCGCATGCTGTGGTTTCATGCAGAGACTGATTGACTGACTGCAGAAATTTGGTACAGACAATTCAGGACCAAGTTTGCATCTCCTGGCAGAAAACCACACTGAAACGGCATCAAAACTGTTTTTGTGTGTTTTTTTGCCAAGAGATGCAGATTTGGTGCTGAAATTTAGACACCATAATGCTGCACCAAATCTACATCTTCTGGTAAAAAAATTGTATCAATACCGCATCAAAACCACATTGCATTTTGATGCGGTCTTTTTGCCAGTAGTTGTAGATTTGGTGCAGAAATATAGTGTATAAATTTAAGCACCAAATTTGCATCTCTTGGGAAAAAAATACGGTTTTCTGCCAGGAGATGCAAGTCTGATTGAACTCAATTGACCTGAGCTGAGGTCACTGAGTTCAAAGTTGTCACCTGAGGTCAGTTTACCTGCACTCACAGGTCGGGCACCTTGGGAACCTCCAGCTGTGACACACATAAACTCAGTGACGTCGCTGTTAACAGCTGTGGCTAAGTCATTGCTTGTAGCTGCAGTGGGAGGGCATGTTCTGTGCCTGCGTGTTGTGACTGCAGGATGTACCAGAGGCGGGATCGTTATATAATTTTGTGTGTGTGGATTACATTGAATTTGGGTGTTTTGGAGGTTAATAAAGGGGTGAAAGAGGGTTTTTTTCGTTTTTTTAATTTCAAATAAAATATTTTTTTCTCTGTTTGTGTTTATTTCTTTTCACTGATAGATTAGTAATGAGGGGGGTCTCATCGACATGTCCTATTATTAATCTAGTGCTTAGTAATACCTGTTAGCTGTCATTAACCCCTTATATTACCCTGGTTGTCATCACACCAAGGCAATTGGGTGAGTCGGGTAATATGTCGGGAATGTCGCATCTAATGGATGTGACAATTCTGGGTGGCTGCAGGCAGCTATTTTTAGGATGGGGGGAGTCCAATAACCATGGGTTTCCCCAGCCTGAGAATACCAGCCCCCAGCTCTTGGCTTTATTATGGCTGGGTATCAAAATTGGGGGACGGCACGCTGTTTTTTAAATAATTTATTTAAATCATTTAAAAAAAGCTGCATTGGGTCCCTCTTATTTTGATACACAGCCAAGATAAGCTAATGGATGGGGACTGTAGCCTGTAGCCAATTGCTTTATCTGTGCACAGTAACATATAACGGGGGGATCCTACCAAAATGTATTTATTTATTTTTATACTACAATAGTGACACGTAGACAGGGCTCGTGATCGCAAGCAGCTGTCGCTGTCACACAGGCTGGGAGCATGTCTAACTGCAACCAATAGGAAAAAAGCAGGTTTAAATACCACGCCAAACCACAGGAGTCCAGATGAAGTTAGTAAATCTCTTTTCTTTATTTTCACAGGTCTACGCGTTTCAAGGACATATCCGTCCGTCCTCTTCCTCAGGACAAATGCAGAGAATACTATAGCGCTATAGTATTCTCTGCATTTGTCCTGAGGAAGAGGACAGATATGTCCTTGAAACGCGTAGACCTGTGAAAATAAAGAAAAGAGATTTACTAACTTCATCTGGACTCCTGTGGTTTGGCGCGGTATTTAAACCTGCTTTTCTCCTGTTGTCTGAAATCACTCCGTTTCTGCGGGACTGCTGCCTCCCACGTTACTTTCATGCTGTCAAAGGGGTTGTGACTGGCACAACCGCATCAGGTGAGTGTTCTTGTTACACATTCACCTCCCATTGTTATATCGGGTAAGACCCTATTTGCGCCTTTCTTCCCACAGTTTTTTTGCTAACTGCAACCAATCACAGATGCTATGGGTCAGGGAAAATTATCTGCCATTTTTGTACTGATAGCATTGCTGGATATCTTCTGATTTTAGATGGAAGAAACCATGATGTGTCCTTCATTTGCTTCACTAATTTTTCGTTGCTGACCACTGTGTCTTCAGTCCTCAAAGATGGCCATTTCTTGTTGTCTTTAATGTTGAAAAATGCAACAGATACATTTCTATTGTGCAGTAACATCAGGAAGGCATCTGATTGGCTCCAAATTCATTCTGCTGTTGATGTTTGGAACAACCTACCTGTCGAGTTCATTAAAAAAAAACTGTGCAAGTAAAGGAATGTGCAGAAGCCGGGTCATGATGGCACCACACTCCTTAGCTAGAGAGACTGAGTAATTGTAATCTGCTTCGGGTGGGGTGTACAACACTTATGGTGCTCTTCAGGACAGCATACACCACCCTGCAGCTGATCACCATTGTAGACATAGCAGATAGACACATGACACTGGAGTTATCTTGCATAACAACATAAAATGGTTTATTTGATCTTCCACATTCATGACAGACATGTTCACAATTTTACGATCCTGCTTCTGCTTTCTCTCGGGGTTCTCCACCTGGCCTATCGCGCTAACTAGGACCTAGTCCTCCAGCTGCTGAGCCTATGTTTGCGCTTCTCCCTCTTCTTTCTTCTTTGGCTACTTGTGGTCCTCTCACTGCCCCAGGTGGCTTCTAGTCACTTGACTTCCTTTGGCCCATCCAAGGTTCCCTTCCCTGATGGCTGTCTAGAGTCCTTAGGCTCTTCTAAGCCTTTCAAGGTGAGCCATAGGCTGCACACCCTTGAAAGATGCCTCTGGGTTCCCCAATGGGCCCAAGTTATAAGGCCACATCCTCATTTCAAGAACCGCAATGCAGAACTGGCACCTCACAAGGCCCATCCCACTAATAAACCCACTGGCCATCTGTCACTAATCCCTCGGTGCTCTAAGCTTCTTCGCAACCAGTCTAATACTACTACATCTATAAAACCTGTACCCTCAGCTTACTTGGCTAATATATACAGTTAGGTCCAGAAATATTTGGACAGTGACACAATTTTCGCGAGTTGGGCTCTGCATGCCACCACATTGGATTTGAAATGAAACCTCTACAACAGAATTCAAGTGCAGATTGTAACGTTTAATTTGAAGGTTTGAACAAAAATATCTGATAGAAATTGTGGGAATTGTACACATTTCTTTACAAACACTCCACATTTTAGGAGGTCAAAAGTAATTGGACAAATAAACCAAACCCAAACAAAATATTTTTATTTTCAATATTTTGTTGCGAATCCTTTGGAGGCAATCACTGCCTTAAGTCTGGAACCCATGGACATCACCAAACGCTGGGTTTCCTCCTTCTTAATGCTTTGCCAGGCCTTTAAAGCTTCAGCCTTCAGGTCTTGCTTGTTTGTGGGTCTTTCCGTCTTAAGTCTGGATTTGAGCAAGTGAAATGCATGCTCAATTGGGTTAAGATCTGGTGATTGACTTGGCCATTGCAGAATGTTCCACTTTTTAGCACTCATGAACTCCTGGGTAGCTTTGGCTGTATGCTTGGGGTCATTGTCCATCTGTACTATGAAGCGCCGTCCGATCAACTTTGCGGCATTTGGCTGAATCTAGGCTGAAAGTATATCCCGGTACACTTCAGAATTCATCCGGCTACTCTTGTCTGCTGTTATGTCATCAATAAACACAAGTGACCCAGTCCATTGAAAGCCATGCATGCCCATGCCATCACGTTGCCTCCACCATGTTTTACAGAGGATGTGGTGTGCCTTGGATCATGTGCCGTTCCCTTTCTTTTCCAAACTTTTTTCTTCCCATCATTCTGGTACGGGTTGATCTTTGGCTCATCTGTCTATAGAATACTTTTCCAGACCTGAGCTGGCTTCATGAGGTGTTTTTCAGCAAATTTAACTCTGGCCTGTCTATTTTTGGAATTGATGAATGGTTTGCATCTAGATGTGAACCCTTTGTATTTACTTTCATGGAGTCTTCTCTTTACTGTTGACTTAGAGACAGATACACCTACTTCACTGAGAGTGTTCTGGACTTCAGCTGATGTTGTGAACGGGTGAACGGGTTCTTCTTCACCAAAGAAAGTATGCGGCGATCATCCACCACTGTTGGCATCCGTGGACGCCCAGGCCTTTTTGAGTTCCCAAGCTCACCAGTCAATTCCTTTTTTCTCAGAATGTACCCGACTGTTGATTTTGCTACTCCAAGCATGTCTGCTATCTCTCTGATGGATTTTTTCTTTTTTTTCAGCCTCAGGATGTTCTGCTTCACCTCACTTAAGAGTTCCTTAGACCGCATGTTGTCTGGTCACAGCAACAGCTTCCAAATGCAAAACCACACACCTGTAATCAACCCCAGACCTTTTAACTACTTCATTGATTACAGGTTAACGCGGGAGACACCTTTAGAGTTAATTGCAGCCCTTAGAGTCCCTTGTCCAATTACTTTTGGTCCCTTGAAAAAGAGGAGGCTATGCATTACAGAGCTATGATTCCTAAACCCTTTCTCCGATTTGGATCTGAAAACTCTCATATTGCAGCTGTGAGTGTGCACTTTCAGCCCATATTATATATATAATTGTATTTCTGAACATGTTTTTGTAAACAGCTAAAATAACAAAACTTGTGTCACTGTCCAAATATTTCTGGCCCTGACTGTATATACAGTGGAAACCAGAAGTTTACATACACTATTTAAAAAGACACATATGCTTGTTTTCCTCACTATCTGACATAAAATCAGAATAAACCTTTCCCGTTTTAGGTGAATTAGGAACCAAAATTATTTATACAGTCCAGACAGTCCATACAGGCTTATCCATGTTATATAAATAAAAGCTTATAACTGACTTTAAATTCATCCATTGGTTTCATAAATTACTCTGTAGAAAGCTGAAACCCTCCCAAATTTGGTTTAGGTTATGAAAATAAAGTTGCTGCAAAGCTGAAATATTGATCATTTAATGAACACAGAAAGGTCAGATTTTGGCAAGACAAAAGTTTTGTCGCCCACAGAAAGTAATGTGAAATTTAAACAAATAATTAACTTCTAATACAAAGATATGTTGCATAACATTGGTGAATGAAGTTGTGCTATTAGAGCCATATTTAATATTTTGTGTGACTTCCATAAGCTTGAAGGACTGCATCCATGCTGTTCAACAATGATTCATACAATTTATTGATGAAGTCGTCAGGAATAGCAAAGAATGCAGTCTTACATGCCTCCCAGAATTCATCTAAATTCTTTGGTTTTGTCTTCCAAGCTTCCTCTTTCATCCTACCCCAAACATGCTCAATGGTGTTCATGTCTGGTGACTGGGCTGGCCAGTCCTTGAGCACCTTGATCTTCTTTGCCAGGAGGAACTTTGTTGTAGAGATGAATGAATGAGATGTATCACCATCCCGTTGCAGAATTTGACCCCTTTTATGATGGGGAATGTAAGTGGTAGATAATATGTCTATTTTATGTCTATATTATAGGCTATTGATATTGCCTTCCACCTTGCAAATATTTTGCACATCCCCATGCTGAATGTTACCCCAGACCATGATCTTTCCACCACCAAACTTAACTGTTTTCTGGATCCATATGGACTCTAGGTCTCCTGCAGTATTTGCGGTGGCTGTGGTGTAATTCAACTGAAGATTCATCAGATAAATCCACCTTCTGCCACTTTTCCAGCATCAATCTGTTTAGCAGGCTGTGGGACTTGGCAAATGCCACACGGTTTTTTAATTGCCTTTTGTTTAGTGCTGGCTTCTGGGCACTGATTCGATCATGGAGGCCATTTCGAGACAAAATCCTACAAACTGTTCTAGTTGACACAGGGACATGAGGTGACCAGACCTTTTGGAGCTCTGCTGCAGTGGAAGAGGTGCTGGCTTTGGATTTTCTAACGATTAAACGTTCCTCCTGAGCAGTTGTCTTGCAGGGTCTGCCGGACCTGGTCTTGTCAAAAACATCTCCAGTCTCTTCAAATCTTTTCTTAATTCTTTGTACTTGTTGCTGAGACACATTAAAGATGCCAGCTACCTCTGCAGTGGATCTGTTCTTCAGCCTCTTGATAATCAAGGCTTTGGTCACAGGGTGGATTTTTGGCATGTTGTCAGAGGTCAAGTTGCAGTTCAAGTGAAGGTCTGGGGTGCTGGGTTTCTTTTTATACACACCAACTAATTAACCGATCATTTAGTGAGCACAGGTGGGGATGTAAGCTAGGATTGGGTGCATTATATGACAAGGCTACAAAACGTTTGTCTTACCAAAATCTGACCTTTCTGTGTTCATTAAATGTCAATATTTCAGCTTTGCAGTAATTTTATTTTCATAACCTAAACCCAATTTAAGAGGGTTTCAGCTTTCAAATGAGTAATTTATAAAACCAATGGATGAATTTAAAGTCAGGCTATACGCTTTTATTTACATAACATGGATAAGTGACAGAACTGTATTTGCCAAATGCCAGAATAATGAGAGAGATGTTTTACAGCATTTTTATTACTGTCTGCAAAGTCAAACGTTTACATACATTTCATTCATATTTGGTACCATTGCTGGTAAACTGTATGACTTGGGTTTTGGATCTCCTTCCACAAGGCAGCAGAAATTTAGGGGAGGGCCCCTTTATGGACATGAAATTAAAGAGCATCAAAATACCTCCAGATAGTGACTGCAGCATATATATCTTTGCAAAGCCGGTCTCTACCGAAATCCGCAATACCAAAATTGACATCTAATATGCCGAACTTAACATCATTTGAAAGAGCGGCATTGGTTTGACTAGAAATGAATCGGGAGGTTACCATAAAGGGTGGGAATGATGTCATTATGGACACAGAATAATATCCCATGATGTGCAGTACCATTCTTCTTGATAGGTCTACCTAGGGAGTCATTCCTTCCAATCCTACACAGGAGTACTAAAGGATCCGATTTGACATACATAAGAAAGCTTTTGATCAATTCCTTATCTCCAAGAGTGAATTTGATTTTTTACATCCCAAATACCCAGTTATTGCATCTTTTTGTGCAATACCAAAGGTCCATAAAGGCCTTTCTGAGTTATTGCGCATGTCTATGTGTGCTTGCGTCTGCCTGCGTGGATATGTATGTGTGCGTGTCTGCATTCATGTGCATGTCTGTGTGAATATGTGCATGTGTCTGTCTACGTGCACCAGTCTAAATGTGTGTACATTTTTCCGCGTCTCCAGTGCATGTCTATGTGTCTGCCTATGTGTACGTGTGCTTGTCTGTTTGTGTGTCAGCATGTCTCTACACTTGTCTGTGTCTATGTATGTAAGCGTATGTGTATGTGCGCATTTCTGTGTCTACATACTGTATGTGTGCCTGTCCTCATATCTGTGTGCATGTCTTCATGTGTGTTCATGCCTGTGTGTTTACATATGTATGAGTGTGTGCTTGTCTGCATGAGTGTTCATGTCCGTGTGCATTTGTCTGCATATTTCTCTGTGTATTTGTATGCATGTCTGTATGGCTGTCTACGTATGTCTGTGTGCATATGCTTGTTTGTCTGTCTGCAAGCATTTGTCTTACTGTTTTCGTATATATCTGTGTGTCTACGTATGTGTTTGTGCATGTATGTGTGTCTACATAAGTTTGCATGTCAGTGCAACTACGTATGTGTGCGTGTGCTCGTCTGCGTGCATGTTTCAGTTTGTGCCTGTCTGCATGTGTGTGCATATCTGTGTGCCAACTTTTTTAACATCACTGTTATGTGCCACGTTCTGATGTCAGCAAGCGGACTGATAGGGTGGCCACTTGACCACGCTGGATATGAAGTTGCAAGAAGACTTCGGGGGAGCGCAGGGAGATGAGAAAAATATTTTGTTCCTCCATCTGCAAATGGACAGAGTACTGGTTATAGGAGTCCAAGATGGGGCAATTCAGGGGCCTGGGATGGAGGAACATAGGGGCTCAGGATGGGGAACATAAAGGCCTAAAATGGGAGACATTTTTAAATAAAGGGGTCTAGGATGGGAGACATTATTAAATACAGGGGGGCAGATATTATTGGTTTATGATGACAAATAGTGGAGATAACTACTGTAGGGGCAAATTAGGAGACATTATTATTGCTATAATATACTTTAATTTTGGGGATACTATCTTCCATTGGGGAACAAAAGTCTGATGTAGTGTAGAAGGTAGAAATTGATGAAAAAGTGTGGCATGTGCTCTAAGAGTGATTGGCTATAGGTGACTGTATGTTATTTTCTTCAGTCGAGTCATGGCAGAAAGAAGTGATGGCGGTCAGTGCCGGATGAAGAGGAAAAGTGAAGATGAATAACCTCAGCTAGAGATGTCACTGGTCAGTCAGTGTATTACATGTACACGCACACTATACACTATATACAGAGCTCCTGTGTATAATGTCACTGGTAATCACTGTATTTCCTATATACAGATCTCTTGTTTATAAAGTCACTGGTGATCACTGTATTGCCTGTACACTATATACAGAATTCCTGTCTATAATGTCACCGGTGATCACTGTATTACTAGTACACTGACACTATATACAGAGTGCCTGTGTATAATCTCAATGGTGATCACTGTATTACCTGTACACTATACACATACACTATATACAGAGCATACAGAGCAGTCAGTGTATTACATTTACACACACACACACACACACACACACACACACACACACACACACACACACAATATATACAGAGCTCCTGTGTATAATGTCAATGGTGATCACTGTATTACCTATATACAGATCTGTCTATAAAATCACTGGTGGTCACTGTATTAACTGTACACTATATACAGAATATAGTATAGTTACATCTTTCCAATACCTGGTATAACTTACCATTTTTCTGAGGAAATAAACATAACATATAATAACAAGCTAATATCAGCTGCCTTATGTTTCCTCTCTAATTGGGTGGTGCCATTAACTATTTTCTATTTTGACCCTCCATTCTGGCAACATATATTTTTTCCTCTTTCTTCTCCCTTGTTAACTTTATTGGGGACCCGGGGATTCTATTACGGGGACCTGTCTTTTGCTGCCTCCAGCCCAAGTGGAAAGCTCCATGCATTTCACTGATGTCATATCTGGAAGGACTGAGTCACTTGACCAGTGGAACGCTGTTTACATCTTTCGGCCGTCACTTCCGGTTCAGAGATACAAGGCTAATGGGAGGTTTATTAGGCGGTGTGTTTCCAGGGCAGTAGCTATTAAGCCCAGTACATGGAACCAGGATATTCTCCACAACAGATGCCTAACGGGGAATTACCCTACAAGTCTCCCGGGCATCATCCTTGTCCACCAATATGAATCGTTGATCTCTATCCAGGTATGACTAGCGCTGAGACACTGGTTCGGACCTTTGCTTGATACTCTCATGCAGGTTATTATGGAATATTATAGGATTCTCATTGTTCCTGTTTATAGGTGGGCATTACGTATGAGGACTCATCTGCTGTCCTATCACTTTTTTGCAAATCCCCTGATGAAACCCTTCCATTAGGGGTAAACACATTGAGATCAGTAAGGGGAATTATCAACGCTAAATACCTCCTATTGACCAGCAGGAGGACCTTCTAAATGCTAAGTACCCCTCATTAGGCAATTATGCCAATTATTGAAATATGTGGTATTAATGAGTCAGTGGATAGGTTGACTCACATTTTTAAACAGCCAAATGTTCGAGGGGCTGTTGATAAATCTTTGGCTTTACCCAGAAAGAAATGAGATAGGATGATGAAACTTTACATTTATTCCACATACTCTCCACAAATGTCAACACACTTCTTACATCGGTATTCCAAGTTCTGTATGCCTAGCAAAAGAATTATTTCGGCTGTGCCTCAAACCAGGTATCCGTAGCACCCATGGCATCAGAAATGGTGTGAAATTTGGTACCCTTGAGGTGTTTCTTCAGGTTTGAAAACATATGATAATCGTAGGGAGCTAGATCTGGTGAATAAGGTGGGTGGTCAACCAGCTTGAAGCCCAGCTCTGCCAGTTTTGCCGTGGTCGCTTGTGCAGTGTGAGGAGAGACGTCTTGCAGGAACAAGATTCCTCTGGACAGCTTGCTGCGCCTTTTGGCCTTCAGAGCTGCCTTCAATTGGTCCAAAAGTTCAATGTAATACCTTGCATTGATGGTGGAACCCTTTGGAGGTAGTCCACTAGCAGCATACCCTCCTTATCCCAGAAGACAGACGCCATCACCTTAGTGGTGATTTTTGCACCCTGAACTTCTTTGGACAAGGACAACCACTGTGTCTCCACTTTTTTGACTGCTCCTTGTTTTCAGGGTCATACAAATAAATCCAGTTCTCATCCATAGTGACCAGTCAGTCCACAAAGTTCTTATCAGTCCAGAAACACTGACAAATGGACTGGAAAGTTTTCACTTGCATGCTTCTCTGATCTGTTGTCAAACATTTAGGGAAACCAATTTCAATTTATAATTTAGAGGATCACTTGAAAACCATTTATCTACTCTCTAAAACATAACATTTATTTTATTCATGTTAAAATACTACAACAATTACTAGATAATTGGAAAAATTTCCAGATATATCAAAAGGGGGACATCAAAGTCGTGATTAGTGATAGTTCAGTGAAGTCCTAATATAGGTCAGTGGGCAAGGGGTGTACACCACCTGTTGTATTTAGTTAGGTATATAGTTATGATGAACTAAGGGGGTCTAAATATTCCCTGATGTTAGCCCTACCTGGCAACGGAGGTCAAAAACACCTTAATTTTTTGGGTGCCCCCCGTTCCTCGGCGGCTAGCCCTAATTGCCCCTGTCACTATAAAGATAATCTTATCCCACCACCAGGTAAAATGTGCTGGAGTGCAGATTCAGTCATATGTCATAATAATTATCAATAAGAAGGGTTATGTCCAAAATTCATGTAAATACTTGAATTTTCAATTCTCAGTCTATAGAATAACCTATATGGCTGTACAGCTGAGAACATACATGAGTTAATGGGTCTAATCAGAATGATGGACCTATGGTCCCGGTACTTATCCTGCCAGGACTAGCTTGATCCCAGCTTGATCCCGACGCGTTTCCCCCCAACGTCTTGGGGTTCATCAGGGGATATCAGTATATCAAAATATTTCTAGTTAATTTGGGCCATCAATCTATAATGAAAAGGGGTAAGCATTCCTTAATTACATATATGACACTTTGATTAACATATGACCCATATTGAATTGCACATACCTCCTCATCATATCAATCCAGGTATTAGGAGTTCTGTATAGTCCTCATGTGGTTCAGTTAACATGAATAAAATAAATGTTATGTTTTAGAGAGTAGATAAATGGTTTTCAAGTGATCCTCTAAATTATAAATTGAAATTGGTTTTACGATAATATGGCTGGCTTCCTATCGGGGCCATTAAATACGAATAGGTGGCTTAGTGATGCTGAGGAGGTATTCTCAGATAAAGCCCTAGAAATCACAACCACTGGCAAACCAAATCTTAAATCAGTATTTTTGGAATTACAAACGGCCTATATTAATAACACAAAATCTTGGTGGGAGGTCCAGTCACTGGAGCATTATATCAAACACAACATTGTGCCCAGGGGCCTCAGGGTTAACATTATACCGGCTGAAAGAACCAGAACACCACAACTCATTAAGAGGTGGGAAGAAGAGTCATTGGCCTCATCTCTGAGATTTATGAACATACTGTTGGAGGAGGAGAGGTGTACATTGGAAACAACTCAGAAGAACTTACATACAATTAGAGAAGAGGCCCTAAAATTTAAAGGGGACCCTGAGTTCCAGACAAAAGAACTGACATTACAGGCCACATGGATAATGACACAAACACATTCACGGGAAATCCCGATGATGTCTGCTATTGCTTTAGCTGAAATCCGTTGATTCTCCAGTATTAGGTTGTGCACAGCATTTAAAATCTCTGGCACAACAACCACTTTCCATCGTCCAGAATGTTCCTCATCATTTGTACTGAAGTGGCCCGTCTTAAATTTGGCTACCCAGTTCTTAACTGTGGAATATAAAGGGCATTGATCCCTCAATGTCTGCGACATATCATCATGAAAATCCTCTGCGGACTTTCCTTGCAGAAACAATAATTTTATCACTCCTCTGCTCTCAGTTGCTGTGAATATCGGATTAGACTCCGCCATTTTGATTTCTTGTGTGCGTAGAACACTGTTGCCATAAGCAACAAACACAAAATTTTGAAATCATATATTAGACATATAAGGCTTTAACGTGATGTAACATTCGCTACCACAGAAACAAAAAAAGATCACAAAGCCAAAGACTTATCAGCAGCCCCTCGTATTATAATTTTTTGGGGAATGCTATTAAGTCTCGTGAATGATCAGCATAGTGGTCCTGCTAACATATATAATTTGCCACCGATCAAAGAGCTTACAGTCAGGGCCAGAAATATTTGGACAGTGACACAAGTTTTATTTTAGCTGTTTACAAAAACATGTTCAGAAATACAATTATATATATAATATGGGCTGAAAGTGCACACTCCCAGCTGCAATATGAGAGTTTTCACATCCAAATCGGAGAAAGGGTTTAGGAATCATAGCTCTGTAATGCATAGCCTCCTCTTTTTCAAGGGACCAAAAGTAATTGGACAAGGGACTGTAAGGGCTGCAATTAACTCTGAAGGCGTCTCCCTCGTTAACCTGTAATCAGTGAAGTAGTTAAAAGGTCTGGGGTTGATTACAGGTGTGTGGTTTTGCATTTGGAAGCTGTTGCTGTGACCAGACAACATGCGGTCTAAGGAACTCTCAAGTGAGGTGAAGCAGAACATCCTGAGGCTGAAAAAAAAGAAAAAATCCATCAGAGAGAAAGCAGACATGCTTGGAGTAGCAAAATCAACAGTCGGGTACATTCTGAGAAAAAAGGAATTGACTGGTGAGCTTGGGAACTCAAAAAGGCCTGGGCGTCCACGGATGACAACAGTGGTGGATGATCGCCGCATACTTTCTTTGGTGAAGAAGAACCCGTTCACAACATCAACTGAAGTCCAGAACACTCTCAGTGAAGTAGGTGTATCTGTCTCTAAGTCAACAGTAAAGAGAAGACTCCATGAAAGTAAATACAAAGGGTTCACATCTAGATGCAAACCATTCATCAATTCCAAAAATAGACAGGCCAGAGTTAAATTTGCTGAAAAACACCTCATGAAGCCAGCTCAGTTCTGGAAAAGTATTCTATGGACAGATGAGACAAAGATCAATCTGTACCAGAATGATGGGAAGAAAAAAGTTTGGAGAAGAAAGGGAACGGCACATGATCCAAGGCACACCACATCCTCTGTAAAACATGGTGGAGGCAACGTGATGGCATGGGCATGCATGGCTTTCAATGGCACTGGGTCACTTGTGTTTATTGATGACATAACAGACAAGAGTAGCCGGATGAATTCTGAAGTGTACCGGGATATACTTTCAGCCCAGATTCAGCCAAATGCCGCAAAGTTGATCGGACGGCGCTTCATAGTACAGATGGACAATGACCCCAAGCATACAGCCAAAGCTACCCAGGAGTTCATGAGTGCAAAAAAGTGGAACATTCTGCAATGGCCAAGTCAATCACCAGATCTTAACCCAATTGAGCATGCATTTCACTTGCTCAAATCCAGACTTAAGACGGAAAGACCCACAAACAAGCAAGACCTGAAGGCTGCGGCTGTAAAGGCCTGGCAAAGCATTAAGAAGGAGGAAACCCAGCGTTTGGTGATGTCCATGGGTTCCAGACTTAAGGCAGTGATTGCCTCCAAAGGATTCGCAACAAAATATTGAAAATAAAAATATTTTGTTTGGGTTTGGTTTATTTGTCCAATTACTTTTGACCTCCTAAAATGTGGAGTGTTTGTAAAGAAATGTGTACAATTCCTACAATTTCTATCAGATATTTTTGTTCAAACCTTCAAATTAAACGTTACAATCTGCACTTGAATTCTGTTGTAGAGGTTTCATTTCAAATCCAATGTGGTGGCATGCAGAGCCCAACTCGCGAAAATTGTGTCACTGTCCAAATATTTCTGGACCTAACTGTATGACTATGAGATTGAATTCATTCAGATTTGAATGATTTTATCAAGCACTACTCACTTTTTGAGAAGATATCCATCTTCTGGTAGATACCCTATCAATTGGTAGATATGGGCATATGAGGGATAGCCGAAATGGAGCAGGGGCACCATGAATCTTAAGGTGTCTAACCTCCACTGTCAGGTAGGGAGTAGTGAAGGGTGAGACTACTTTTCCCTGAGTCTAGTCCCAGGCCACTTTACCTTAATCTCTAGGTTCTCATTGCACTTCTGCCCTCACTACTTTAAACCATCTGAGGTATCCCGTGTGTGCATTTTACACAGCACTTAAGTTTTCTTTTAACTTATTTTTAACATTGAATATTAATAAAGTATCTATTTTTAGGGGGACTAGATTGGTTTATTTTATTATCACCTCTATAATTTTTTCATTGTTTCGGTTTTGTGGTTTATTTTGTAATTTCTAGCAGGTTGACTAATAGAAATATGCTTTTTTATAGAAAAACATTAAAGTGTGTTTGGTTTAGGAAGCACTTATTATAAAATCCAATGATTAAATTCTACATTAATTCATGTCTATCAGCTATTTGCACGCACATTAGCTACAAAGAGTGTCCTTGATCAGGTGTATAGACTCAGTATGTTCATGGGCACAATATAATTATATTTCACTGAAGAGGAGTTAAACACTTCCTACAAGGTTCTCCCTCACATTACAGCTGATTGTTAAAGATTCGAATAGGACAACTTGTTATTAACTTATCGTCATCCAATATTGTTTTTCTTTAATTTAATGTATGAACCGCACCTTTGTATTCATAGTTTCCACCCGCTGATTATTGAAAATTCCTAATTATACAAAATGTGAGAGAATACGCCTCCATATTATCATTATATATTTTTTCATACATTGGTCTTTAATTTAAAATATTAATTGATTCATCTCTTCATTTTAAAACAGCTCAAACTTTTTTCCTTACGCATTAGCCGTAAATAGTTGGTTCTTTAGGTTTCAAAGCATTTAATTAAAAAGTTTTTTAAAATTGGTTTGTTTTACCATTATCTGAAACCCCTACCTTTTTTATTTTTTCTTCAATAAAACTATGTCAGCAATAGTTTTTATTGATTCCATTTTGATATAGATACAACTTTTTGATGGCTTTTTATATAATTTTTGCGTGAAGCGAGGTGACAAGATAACAGAGCACTTCTAACTCTTAATTTTTTTAGTTGTATTGATTTTCTTTTCACTAAGTCAGTTCAATAAGGGAGTTTGTAAGGTATTTTGGGTTTGTTTTCTAATTTTTGCAAATCCAGTTTTTGAACCCTCTTCTTTTTTTAGTCCCATTAAGGGACTTGTGTGTGTGATCCTCTGGTCAAAGATATAATAAGTGGTTTTAATTAATGCCAGATCCTACCTGCGCAGGAGAGGCATGACACTAGGAGAGGGTCCCATCAAAGAAAAGTCACTCTGCCAAGGTTGATGGGCTTACATGAATTGGTAAATTTATACGCTAAGTACTTTCATTTTTCTAAAGTATATTTCATATAGCATTCATGCAGATTCAATTTCAGATATTCTACGTTTGCATTTATCTTAGCGCTTACCGAGTGCTGCTGTATTTATTTTCTTGTGTTTTGTGTAGTTATAGCAGCTGGTTCCTGTTCACACTACATACCCATATACTGTATTTGTAGACTTTTCGTCCAGGAGAGGCATGAAATTAAGTTCGGGTCTCATCAAAGAAAGGTCGCCTTTTCATAGTTGATGGGCTCACATGAATTGACCAATTTACGGTCAAAGTACAGTACTTTCACTTTTCTAAAGTATATTCCATATAGCATTTATGAAGATTAAATGTCATATATTCTATGTTTGTATTTATCTCAGTGCTTACCGAGTGCTATTGCATTCATATGCTTGTGTTTCGTTTAGTTATAGCAGCTGGCACCTATTCACACTTGCTATATTCTATTTGGAGATGTAGTTTTTTGCTGGATATATTGGAAGTACAGACAGCCTCCTATTCTGACTGTGCTCACCTCCCTTCATACTACATGACCAAATATTGAATTTGTAGATTTTTAGTCCAGGAGAGGCTTTACATTAGGAGAAGGTCCCATCAAAGAAAGGTCACCTTGCCACAGTTGATGGGCTCACATGAATTGGCCAATTTATGAGCTAACTACATTAATTTTTCTAACATATATTCCATATAGATTCATGCAGATTAAATTTCAGATTTTCTACGTTTGCGTTTATCTTACGGCCTACAGAGTGCTGCTGTATGCTTTTGCTTGTGTCTGATGAATTATCAGTATTACATCGTATTATATGTTATAACTTAATTTTCAGTTGAGGTTTGAAGTTGTGAATGACACGATTCGATTTCATTTTCAAAATTGTGAAGAAAATTCAGAAATAACTTTATTCATTTTTACTTTTCCAGATACTGGTTGATGATCATTCACACAGTTTTATTGGAAAACCCCTATTTATTATAATGATGGCTGGACCATACATGACATGCACTTTTTAGCTATTGTGTCGCTCCTTTTTTCTCATAGATTGTAATCTTGTGAGCACGGCCTTAATTGTAAAGTGCTGTGGAATATGTTGGCGCTATATAAATAAAATTATTATAATTATTATTATTTTTATTATTAATATTTCATCAATAGAACTGTATCATGGTCTGGTTTCTGCAGGGCAAAAAAAAAATCCAGTAGTCCCAAACGATAAAAAATTCCAAAACTTTATTTCACATTTTAAAATTCCATGGTTAGGACTCCATTAATAGGGAAACAGATAACGCATTTTGGATCCAACAGATCTTTACTCATCTAAGATATGAGTAAGGATCTGTTAGATCTGAAACACGTCATCTGTTTCTCTTTTAACAGAGTTCTAACTATCCAATTTTAAAATGTGAAATAAAGTTTTGGAATTTTTTTATCGTTTGGGATTGCTTGATTTTTCTTGGATTTTTTTGGATTCCTTCTTTTGGTGACCAGCTGGACTCTGATCCGTGCATTCCCTTCTCTATACCAGGAATTGCAGATGGTGGTGGAGTGGCTGATAAGTATTTTTTTGTCTTTTCTTATAATTCTGCAGGGCAAACTGTTGGTTTTAATGGTACCATTTTGAGGTATATACAACTTTTTGATGTTTGTTTTCTTTTTTGAGCAGTTGAGGTGAAACAAAACCCACAACAATTCTGCCTTTGTTATTTTTAATATTTTTTTTAATAAACAAGTACAATAAGTGAGGTTGTAAGGAAGCAATTATCTTTTAATCTTGTTCTTTGATTTTTTTTCCATTTTGAAAAAAAACCTTATTTGAACCTTTTTCTTTATTTTTTTTTTAAGTAGGGGACTTGAACTTGTGATACTCTGGTAACTTATATAGTTCTCTGAAATACTTCAGTACTGTATTGTATGATTTGCCTTTAATGACAGATAAACCAATACTGAAGAGACCATAAGAATGGTGTCTACCAACATTTGAGGGCTCAAATAAAAAATGCATGCCAGAGTAGACACCATCTGTTTGGCCTCTTATTTATTGGTTGTTATCTATACTATAAAATGATGGGTTAAAGGGGTTGTCCACTACCAGGACAACCCCTTCTCTTTTCCCATGTTTGCCCCCGTATTAAAATAAAAAAGCTTATATTCACCTTCCATGCTGACACCGTTCCAGTAGTCCTGGTGCTCATGTTTCCGGGGCTCACATAAGGTTGTTGGCTTCTCTCTACTTGCCTTCGAACATATAAGTCATTAAGAGGAAGTGAGTGGCTAGCTGCAGTGCTCACTTCCTGTTGATTACTCAGATATCTGAAAACGGGGACAGTGAAGCCGGTGGTGATTGGGCGCTGAGCGTGCATGATGTTATATAAGCCTCGGGAACGTGAGCGCCAGCACTGCTGAAATGCCACTGGCATGAGAGCTGAGTAAAAGCTTTTTCATTTTAATGGAACATATGGAATGAGAAGGGGTTGTCCTAGTAGGGGACAACCCCTTTAATACAACCATGATATGTCATTCCATTATACCTTACAACATTTTGTGATAAACCATGCTATAGAGAAGGCTAACAAATGTGACTATGATGCCTTCATGTTAGTTTGTGACTAATCCTTTAATTATGTATTTTGTATTTATGACGCACTTTAATAAAGATGTGATTACTATGTTTGGCCAACAAGACACATTTGTTAAATAGGTTCTATTATTGCTTCTGAGAGCAGCCTTGCAATAGTTTCGTTGGCATGCAAAACTTCAGATATTGCATGACTGGCAATGAAATCAGTGTGTACATTCTATGTTATAGCTTTTTTGGTATATTCAGTTATAATGGAGACTATAGAGAGAGAATATTTTTGTTCACAGGGAGAGTTAAGAACATTGAGGAGTTCCAATCCTTGGTAAAGAGCGATCTTTCTGGAATTTGGCTTAGTTTGGTATACATCTCTTGCTCCATCTTCTTTAGCTGGTGTGATGGTATACTGTAAAGGGAGCTTTACATGGTACCGATATCGGTACTGATATCGCTAGCGTGCGTACCCACCCCCATCGTTTGTGCGACACGGGCATATCGCTGCCCGTCGCACACAAAATTGCGCTCCCCCGTCACACGGCTTACCTGCCCTGCGACGTCGCTCTGGCTGGCGATCCGCCTCCTTTCTAAGGGGGCGGGTCGTGCGGCATCACAGCGACGTCACACGGCAGGTGGCCAATAGAAGCGGAGGGGCGGAGATGAGCGGGACGTAAACATCCCGCCCACCTCCTCCTTTCGCATTGCCGATGGAGGCAAGTAAGGAGATGTTCCTCACTTTTGCGGTGTCACACACAGCGATGTGAGCTGCCGCCGGAACGAGAAACAACATCGCTAATGAGAGGTAAACTATTTTTTGTTTTATAATGACCTTTCCGATTTTGGCCACTTTTGCGATCGTTTAAGGTCGCACATAAGTGTTACACGCTGCGATATCGTTAATGACGCCGGATGTGTGTCACTAATGACGTGACCCTGATGATAAAACATTAACGATATCGTAGCGTGTAAAGCCCCCTTAAGGATTTAAACACACAATCAACAATCAAGATCCAAGAAATCTAAGTCTGTAGATAATAACAATAGTGATTGCACTCAGTGTCTGAAAAATATGGTGGATTGATCAACTGACAGAACTTTACCACAATCTTTATTGGTAAGAAACTCCTTCTAGCTGGAGATTAATGTTTTCTGAGGATTAGTCTATTGGCAGGGATAACAGGGAAGCCTATTACAGCTAAACACATAGTTTCTTAATATATTTCTCTACTGTGTCACGCTGGGGTAATTTGTTGCTACACTGGACCAGCAACACAGTCTGACCTTATTGTGGTTATTGACCCCGATCCCTGATCTTTTTCTTTCAACAACAGCCTAGCTTACACTAAGAATAAATCAATTCCCTTTGACTTCTCTTCAGGCTCTGTCCAGGCCCGCTGCTATTTGCCTTGCTTCCCCTTCATCCAGACAAGTATGCAATGATGACTTGTCAGTGCTGTGGCCTTTGATAGACTGCAGAGATCACAAGTATCTATGGTTAGAACATGATGTATAACGTGGAAATATGGGGGTCCCAAGCAGTGCTGGGTGCATAGTGATGGGGGATTAATAAGGTAAGTATACGTTAGTATTTTTTATATTTCATACGATGTGTAGGGGTGTAACTACAATAGCTGCAGGGGTTGCAATCGCACCCAGGCCCTGGGGTCTAGAGGTGCTCAAAATGTCCCATTGGCTTGTATACAAAGACTTACCATAATTGGGGATCACAAGCTTCAAGTAATGCCACTGTTAGCACTGCAGGCTTACCTTTGATTTTTGATCCTATACAAACCAAACTCTTGGAGAATTACATGGGATCACTGCTGCCATTATTATGCTGTAGTGCTTCTTTTTTGGCAGTTCTGTGATCCAACACAGTGTAAGTAAAGAGGCTGTCTCTGTCATCTCCCAAATTCTGCGCTCAACTAGCTGGTTTACTTCTGTTCTTTTGGACTCCAACAAATCTTTTCTGTGGTGGTCAATTTCCTTTTTGCATCTCCAACTCCCAGATTGTTCACTGATGACAATTAGGATCAATGTGCTAATCACTTTCTGGAGGAGTTCATCAATCCTGTCTTATTCCAGTCTACCCTTTAAGGCTGGACTCACACGAGCGTATGGCATCCGATGCGAGAGCATCGGATGCGATATGCTAATGTCCCCCGGCTCAGGCTCTGCTGCGAGCGTGAGCCGGGTGTCATGCGACTGTAACCCGATCTTGCGATCGGGTCACAGCTGTGAAGCTGAGTGCAGGCGCTGCGGAGGAGAGGGAGGGGTTAATCCTCCCATCTCCTCCACTGTCAGCCTGTGCGTAGATCGCACTGCACTGGGATAACATCCGAGTGCAGTCCGATGTATCTCTCGCATCCATTCACTTGAATGGGTGCGAGAGATACGGCGGTAGCAGCAAAACGCAGCATGCTGCCGCTTTTCTCGCATCCAGAATCTGGATGCAAGAAAAGCTGACCAACAGCTCAACCTCATTGCCTAACATTGGTCAGAGTGCAATGCGAGAATTTCTCGCATTGCACTCGTCCGATTTTCACGCTCGTGTGAGCGTACCCTAAACCTGTATCTTCAAAGACCAGTTTGTCTCCGAAACCTCTCTATACATGCAACGATGGGGCCATCCTTACTTAAGGTTCCACATCTAAAGCTGGACCTCAAGTAATGATGGTCCTGACTCTTTTACATAGTGATGAGTCTTTTTTCTGGAACTAGAAAGCAATAGTACCTTCCCAGAAATCTCACAATATGGTCCTCAGCATGTAAACCTGCCTAGCATAGAAATGGTTAAGTTAGGTACTAGGAATTCATTTTCATCTTGATTTCTCCATCATTGCCACAACATGTTACATCTGTGTCTATTATTCGATTTTATGAGAGTTTTAATCATATTAATACTGACTCACAATTGGTTGCCGAGGAAGAAACTATGAGCCATGAACACAACTCATAGATAAAATATCACACTAAGCAGAATTCTTTTCAGGTGATATCTGGCCAGCCCTCCATGGAATCAGAAGACGCCAATAAAATAGACTGCAAGTTACCCCTCCCATTAATTGCTTTAAAAAGTACTCATAAATCTGGTGTAAATAGGATTTCTAAATAAAGTCTTGGGGGTACAAATCATTAGGTTGGTTTTCAGTTTTTGATTGATGGTTTAACTAGATGGCGGATAACCATAAATATTTTATGAGTTCAGAACAGATATGGGTAGCATTGTAAATTAAGTGACTTATTGTCTGTACTAAGCCTTATTGTAAGTAGAGGCTTCTGTGATTTTCTGGATTAGAAGCTTATAAAATGCCATTTTATGGATTTATGATAACTGCAACGTAATGTAAATTGAAGAACGTGTGATGAAAGATGACATGAAGTTTTTTAAATTGACCCACTATTGTTAAAGGTCATCACTAAAGCTCGGTATACATCGACCAAGAAGCAACAGTCCGAACAGGTCCCGGTAACATGGCATAGTTCAAAGTAGAGCGAGGCTTCATACAAGGTTATATCCAACAACATATCTTTTCAATTTATTTGCTGAATTTTCAGGTAGGCTGGACTTGCCGAATAAGAAGAAGGAATCAAAATTGTTGGATGAATCATCAATGATCTCAAATTTGCAGTCAATACAACATTCATAGCAACAAGTGTAGATGAAATGAAGGACTTATTATGGAGAGTCAAGATGGAAAACTTGAACAAAGGAATCCTACTTGATACAAAGAAAGCAAAGATATTGACTACTGCGTGGTATGACCGAGACACATTTAAGATGGATGGAATCAAACTGGAAGTTGTGAAGGACTTCAACCTACTTTGATCACTGATGACGCAAGAGACGACACCAGAAGTCAATACGAGAATAGCTATGAGAAAATCAACATTGAAGTCACTGGACAAGGTCCTCAAATTGAGAAACATTTCACTGGTGACGAAGACACATCTTGTACATATTCCAGTCATTTCTGTAATAACATATGGATGCCAAACCTGTACAATAAAGAAACAGTGCAGAAGAATCAACACAATTGAAATGTGGTGCTCGAGAAGGATGTTATCAATTTCATGGATGGCAAGAAGAACAAAAAAATCAATTTTGGAACAAATCAAGCGAGACATGACATTCAACACAATGATCACCAAGCTGCAACTAGTCTACTTTAGACACAATATACGAAGAGAGCAATCACTGAAAAAGGACATCATGGTCGGAGAAATAGAAGGAACAAGGCAAAGAGGATGACCAGCAACTCAATGCTTTATACTATCAAGATAATGGCGGAAAAGACCCTCGTGGACCTATCTAGGCTTGCACAAGATCGATTTTCCAACAGAGCATTCAACCATTAAGTCATCATGGCTCGAGTTCGAGCTGAAGGCTGTTAACTACTTCACAATGTACTAGTTCGTCCAAGGTTGTGTCTGTCCCTTTAATGTGAGCTTGCGCAGTGAGTGATCCACCTGCGCCTGTTCACTAGTTAAATCCCGCTGTCTATCTCTGATAACAGGATTACACGAACTCTGGGCAGTGCGCCATTCCCCACCCCTATCGGCGGCCCTATAAGTTGATAACGGGGTTCCGATAGTTTGTCATGACAGGCAGTGGTCAGCTGATGACCCCTGTCACTGTCATGACGTAGTTCCTGTGAACGCAGGCATCCACAGGAGATCAGTATTTCTAAATGCTGAAGTAATGCTCTGAACAGCAGAAGTAATCATACTGTGTCAGCTTCAAGTCCCTTAGGGGGACTAGTAAAAACAAGAAAAAGTGTAAAAAAAAAAAAGTTAAAATTGCTAAGTAAAAAAATGCAAATTCAAATCATCCCCCTTTTGCCCCATTGAAAAGAAAATGATAATAAAAAATACACATATTTGGTATCACTGTGTTCAGAAATGCCGATCTATTAAAATGTAAATTGAATTAATCTCATCTCTAAAGGGTGCAACGAGAAAAAAAAATGCCAGAATTATGGTTTTTTTGTTGCTGCAACCGTGAAATAAAATGCAATAAGAGGCGATGAAAACATCACATCTACCAAAAAATGGTATAATTAAAAATGTCAGCTCAAGAAGCAAAAAATAAGCCATCACTGAGCCCCAGATCCTGAAAAATGAGAACGCTAGGGGCCTTGGAAAAAGCGACAAAAGTGCAATTCTTTTTTTTTTGACAAATTTGATAATTTTTTCACCACTAAATAATAATAAAACTATACATGTTTGGTATGTACGAACTCGTACTGACCTGGGAAATCATAATGCCAGGTCAGTTTTACCATATAGTGAACATGGTAAATAAAAAATAAGCGTGGAATTGCATCTTGTTTGGAATTTCACTGCAGTTGGATTTTTTTCCCATTTTCCAATACAATATGTGGCAGAATGAATGGTGTCATACAAATTACAACTCGTCTGTCAAAAAAACAAGCCCTCATATGGCTATATTGACAGAAAAATAAAAAAAGTTATGTCTCTTGGATAAAGGGGAGGAAAGACTAAAAACGGAAAATCGTCAGGTGGTGAAGGAGTTAAATAATAATATTAATAATAATGATAATACTAGTAATATTATTATTATCATAATTATTATTATTAATAATAATAATAATAATAACTAATGGTGCTTTCATGCTATCAGATAAATAGATTAATGTATGAATGAGCCACCTCTAGACATTAGATGGCAGTCAACCTGAAATTATCAATCTGAATGTTGGCCTAAGGGACCCATCTCCTAGTTCTTCTTCTTTCAAATGTATTTGTGTTCGCAATGCATTATTTGGAGGAGGTAGTATATATGAGGACACTGTATGTCTGGACCACTGTATAAGAGATCTATTTGGCTAGTACATTGAACATTGGTACACTCTCTGGTATATGCTAGCGCTTGATGGCTTAATCACACTGTAGGTGGAGCGTGCTATATGGGCTCTCTCTAGTCTGGGAATTGTATGTGGGGACTCTCTCGCTGGAATACTGGCTAGGCAATGGTATAGAGAAGAAAGTATCAGAAAAAACACATGGCACAGCCTTGTGCAGAACCGTAACCGGACACATACAAGGGCAAACAAGGTGCTAGAGGAAGTATGCTCACCTATATCAGATGTGCTACGACATCTTGGGATAATCAGCGACGGCTTTTCCCATACAACTGGTTAGCTGTAGAATGCGTCTAAGCTAATAAAAATTAGAGCTAAAAAAGTGCGGAGTAACACAGCGCTGCTGCAAAACGTATTGTATGTATTGGTATATGGATAAAAAACAGGGCCACGCATTTCGTCCCTAAACTAATGCCTTGCTCAGGCAGTCGTCTGATGGACTGAGGAAAGCACTGGTTCATTGTTGAAACATGCAGCACTGTTTTTTCCATCCATGTAGCAAAAAAGCCTTGAAAGGATTCCTCTGGGTTGTATGTTAAAAAGCTGCTATCACTGATTCATGCTGTTTGATCCTTAAAAAAAAAACAAAACAAATTAAATAGTAAAAAGTTTGACTATGAGATTCCCTATGAGTTTGACTATGAGATTGGTGGGTCCTGTGTTATCAACTGTCTATAGCGGTCTTGTCTGTCATTGTTATCCTGTCTCTGATGATGCTTTTTTTTGCAACCAATTCAATATTCTATTTTTATATAATTTTTTTTATATGTGCTTGCCTTCTTTTTATTTGATCTCCACATTCTGGGTGGAGTTTAATGATTCCAGATGTTTCCGCCTAATTCGTCAATTGTGACTTTTTCTAAAGTGTTAAAAATTGTCGCATCTCCACTCCAGCCTCCTTCTACCCTGTTGTATTCTTGAGCATGCCAGTATTTTTGTGCTATTTTTTAAAAAATGCATCTTTTAGCACCAAAAAGTTGCAAGAATATTTTAAGACAAAAAAAAAAATAATTTTTTGACTTTGCATCAAATTCATGAATTTGAACGAATGCCATCTTGAGGAATTTGGAGCCAAAAATGGCAACTAATACCACAAGAAATAACAGGCAACATGACTTAAAAAATCCACGAATCATGAATTGAGGCTCATCTTTTTTCACAGATAAATTGGAGTACTGCTTTTTTTTTTTTTGCAAATCAGCACCAACATAAAGCTATGACCGTGTATGGTTGGTTTTGTGTATTTGAGTCATTCCAACACTCCGATGTCCTTATATTAAACCTACCACCATCACACGGCTGTTTATATCCTATCCTGTATTCTGTGTGGTAAAACTATATTTGATGTGAAATAAAGGCCATTTTGTGTTTTAAATTTTCTCACAAAAACTTTTTTCATCACTAACCTTTGTTAGGTAAACGTTCACAGTAAAGATTGTAAAAAACACCAAAAAAACTGAGCTGTAACAAATGTTCAATAAACATGCAACATTACTAGCATGTGAATTGCAGCCTCAAGACTAGAAAAAAACCAAGGAGAAAAATTGTAGGAAAAATACCCTGACTATAAATAAATAAATTGCAAGTGCTTAATAACAGGTTACTTAGTATATACATTTTTGCAAAAAGGTAAGAAGCTGTCTCACCTCGTCACGGTGTACCCATCTGAGACAGTCCCTAACCTACTAAAGTTAAAAACATATTCTGTACCTGACTTGTGTCATGTCAAAACTTCAATATGAATGGTAAAGTGGTCAGCTGGGTCCCAGATTAAATACACAGCAAAAAGTGAGAAGCAGGTAATTGTTCAGCTTCTTACCTTTTTGCAAAAATGTATATACTAAGTACCCTGTTATTAAGCACTTGCAATTTATTTATTTATAGTCAGGGTATTTTTCCTACAATTTTTCTCCTTGTTTTTTTTCTAGTCTTGAGGCTGCAATTCACATGCTAGTAATGTTGCATGTTTATTGAACATTTGTTACAGCTCAGTTTTTTTGGTGTTTTTTGTCTGTTATCTTGCTTTAATGCAAGTTGGGGGTGCAGCCCTCCTGATACTGAGGCTGAACAATTACCTGCTTCTCACTTTTTGCTGTGTATTTAATCTGGGACCCAGCTGACCACTTTACCATTCATATTGAAGTTTTGACATGACACAAGTCATGTACAGAATATGTTTTTAACTTTAGTAGGTTAGGGACTGTCTCAGATGGGTACACCGTGACGAGGTGAGACAGCTTCTTACCTTTTTGCAAAAATGTATATACTAAGTACCCTGTTATTAAGCACTTGCAATTTATTTATTTATAGTCAGGGTATTTTTCCTACAATTTTTCTCCTTGGTTTTTTACAGTAAAGATTGTGTAGATACCTAAAAAATGACATCTACAACAAAGTCGGCCATGCTTGAAATTTTAGCCCAGCTGTCAGACATTTTTCATCCGATAAACTATTTTCCTTCTATGAACAATCTTTTCTTTGAAGAACCTTCCCAGGAAGATCTTTGAAAATGTATGGAGACTATGAATTACATTAATTACCTTTATTTATTTTACTCATTTACTGGCAATTAAAGTTTAATATAGATAAATGTAAGGGTATTCACTTGGGTAGAGGAAATATAATGTATTACTATGTATTTCAATATAAAACACTGGGTAAAACTATCACTGAAAAAGACTTGGGTGTATTGGTACAACTTTACTGACCAGTGTTGGGCCGCTACTGCCGAGGCTAATAAAATAATGGAATGCATTAAAAGAGGCATAGATGCTGATGAGAAGAACATAGTTTTACCCTTATACAAGTCACTAGTGAGACCACACTAAGGCGGGCTTTGCACACTGCGACATCGCAGGTGCGATGTCGGTGGGGTCAAATTGAAAGTGACGCACATCCGGCATCGCATGCGACATCGCAGTGTGTAAAGCCTGGATGATACGATTAACGAGCGCAAAAGCGTCGTAATCGTATCATCGGTACAGCATCGGCGTAATTCATAATTACGCCGACGTGATGGTCCGATGTTGTTCCTCGCTCCTGCGGCAGCACACATCGCTGTGTGTGAAGCCGCAGGAGCGAGGAACATCTCCTACCGGCGTCACTGCGGCTTCCGTAGGATATGCGGAAGGAAGGAGGTGGGCAGGATGTTTACATCCTGCTCATCTCCGCCTCTCCGCTCCGATTGGTCGCCTGCCGTGTGACGTCGCAGTGACGCCGCACGACCCGCCCCCTTAACAAGGAGGCGGGTCGCCGGCCACAGGGACGTCGCACGGCAGGTGAGTGTGTGTGTGAAGCTGCCGTAGCGATAATTTTCGCTACGCCAGCTATCACCACATATCGCTGCTGCGACGGGGGCGGGCACTATCGCACTCGGCATCGCAGCATCGGCCTGCGATGTCGCAGTGTGCAAAGTGCCCCTTAGAATAATGTGTACAATTTTGGTCTCCAGTATATAAGAAGGACATAGCTGAACTAGAGCAGGTGCAGAGAAGAGCAACCAAGGTAATTAAAGGAATGAGTAGACCGCAATACCAAGATAGGTTATTCTATTCGGAAAAACAAAGACTAAAGGCCCCGTCACACGCTGCGATATATCTAACGATATGTTGGCAGGGTCACGGAATTCGTGATGCACATCCGGCATTGTTAGAGATGTTGTAGCGTGTGACAGCTCTTAACGACTGTGATCGAGCAAAAATACTCACCTTATCATTGCTTGTTGACACGTCGTTCATTTTCAAAATGTCGGTCCTCCTTCTGTGCTCCGGTTGTTCATCGTTCCCGAGGCAGCACACATCGCTACGTGTGACACACCGGGAACGACGAACACAGCTTACCTGTGTCCTGCCGGCAATGCGGAAGGAAGGAGGTGGGCGGGATGTTACGTCCAGCTCATCTCCGCCCCTCCGCTTCTATTGGCTGGCCGCTGTGTAACGTCGCTGTGACGCCGAACATCCCTCCCCCTTCAGGAAGAGGATGTTCGCCGCCCACAGCAATGTCGTCCGAGAGGTAAGTACGTGTGACAGGGGGATAATGACTTTGTGTGCCACGGGCAAGTAATTGCCCGTGACGCACAAACGATGGGGGCGGGTACGATCGCTCGTGCGATCGCACGATAGATCCTACCGTGTGACGCCACCTTTAGGGGGGATCTTATTATAATGTACAAATATATGAGAGGCCAGTATAGAGCTCTCTCTAATGATCGTTTTACACCTAGATCTGTGACGGGGACAAGAAGGGGACATACACTACAGTTAGAGGAAAAAAGGTTTAATCATAATAACAGACGCAGATTCTTTACTGTAAGGCGGGCTTTGCACGCTGCGACATCAGTAACAATGTGTTACCGATGCTGCAGCGATAGTCCCGCCCCCGTCGCACGTGCAATATCTAGTGAAAGCTGCCGTAGCGATTATTATCGCTACGGCAGTTTCACACGCACATACCTGCCGTGCGACGTCCCTCTGGCCAGCGACCCGCCTCCTTCCTAAGGGGGCGGGTCGTGCGGCGTCACAGCGACGTCACATGGCAGGCGGCCAATTGAAGTGGAGGGGCGGAGATGAGCAGGATCCAGCGATGTGTGCTGCCGCAGGAGCGAGGAACAACATCGCACCTGTCGCTGCACCGGTATTATGGAAATGTCGGAAGCTGCAGCGATGATACGATAACGACACTTTTGCGCTCGTTCATCGTATCAAAAAAGATTTGCACGTTGCGATATCGACTGCGACGCCGGATGTGCCTCACTTTCGATTTGACCCCATCGACATCGCACGTGCAATGTCGCAACGTGCAAAGCCGTCCTAAGAGCAGTTGTGGCGCCCCTGAGGCTTCCGTCGCCACAGAGACATTGCACCTCAGCCAGAGGTGTGATGTCCCATCCTGGGTAAGGACAAGGGTACATACCGGTTCACAGGCAAATTCACACTACACCTATTGTCAGGCATATTTTGGGATCGGAGATAGTGGCAGCTACCCCCGTGCTGTAGTCAGGGGGGCCGTAAGACCCATCTCTTCTCCCATAGGGTGGAGCCTAGCAACAAGGAAAGTGGGAGGAGCCAAGTGAAAGTAAGAGTAGAAACAGGAAGTTCAAAGTCAGTTAGAAAAAGTGTGTAGTCGGTGAGAGGGAGAAGGAGAGGGAGGTAGTTACCTCAGGAGAGTGAAGAGAAAGTGAAGAGAGAGAAGTTTCCTGGTGGAGATCCTGGGGCCCAGCTAGGCCCAGGTGACACCACACACAGAGAAGAGAGGATCCCAGGGCCACGGAAGGGCATATTTGCTCGTGGCCTGCTCCACAGGAAGATCAGGTGGAGGGGTCTGGCTGCATTCGGGGACGATCCCTAGTCAGAGGGAACAAAGACATTTCCTCATAAAGTAACACCGAAGGCCCAGGGTGCTTGCAAGCGCCAAGGGCCACCTCCTGCCATAGATCCCCTGGGAAGAGGTCAAGATTCCTGTAAGGCAAGTCCTCTTGACCAGATTCTGGGCAGAGGCCAAGACTAGTTCATCTACCAAAGTCGAGGCTAAGAAGTCAGTCAAGGAAAGAGACTTAAAAGTGGTGCAACGGTCTTAACCCTAAGAATTACCTGGGATCGGTGGAGGCACCGGATAGTGAATTCCAGCACTCCAACGGCAACCAGTCTGCTGCAGCCCTGGCAACAGTGAGTAAAGACCTTGAAACTGCAACTCCTGGTGTTGCCTCCCTTTTGTTTTACACTGCCCCACCATTGCATAGACTTTCATAAGCACCAACGGTTGCCCTGGGGTACTGCTCCACCTGTGGGGAGCAGAACCATCCCAGCTGATATTACATCAGCCCCGGAGGCCCTGTCCAGCAGCGGCGGCTCCATAGCTGCAATCCACAGGTGACGTCACGAAACTTCCATAAACTTAATTATAATCACCATCCCCACAGCCGTCATATTAGCTGACCCCGCCAGGGTCACGGAGCCGGGCCCTGCCACCGCTAACTACCCCCGGACTAGTCCGGCCCGGCACCGGGTGTCCCAGAGCCCTGGGGTGGGCGAGTCAACTTTGGCGTCACGAACAGGATTTCGTGCCCGGACCCACCGGGTACTGTGCGCCTGAAGAAACTGTGTGAAAAGACTGCGTTTTACTGTTTGAAAACCGCCACCATTAGCCTTGCTGAGCGCAGGAAGAAGGGGGGCGTGCCCGAAAAGGAGAGCGAAGAAAGCGCGCCATCAGAGCGGAGGTTTGTTAACCCCGTTGCTGCTTAGAAAGAGGAATTGAAAAATGACGCGGCGAGAGACTGAATGTCTGGCCGAGTGATCTGAGATGCCAGACAGGAACACTGCCAGCATGTATTGGATCGTGGGGGCAGGGATGCCAGCCGTCGTGGGCTGGGTGCCGGTTTGGCGCCAAGCGATGGTACGTCCCCTAACCCCACCTCTGGACTGGAAAAGGGCGCAGCCGAGTGGTGTGGTCGAGTGCTCGAGCAGTGCGGACGCGAGCAGGGACCAGGCTGGAAACATGGCAGAACACCTGCAGCCAGGCACCCCAGGGAGCAAGCAGCTGGACCCCGAGCTAAACCTCCTCCAGGAAGAAGTGGAGCTCCTCACCCGGAGGTTGAGCAGCTTACAAGCGGAGGTGGAAAGGCGGATGGATGAAGGAGCTGGAGGGGCAAGTGCCAAGAAGGACCGGGCGACACCCGTGGTCGTGGACCAGAGAGAGCAGGCCGTAGTGATGCTACCCGGCCAAGCCCAGAGCACAATGAAGCACCGCCGCCCAGCCCTCCTGCAGCCTTGCAGGAGGTGCCTGCTGACCACACCGAGGCTTGGGCGATTACCGCTGACCCCGACAGTGAGGATGGCTCCCTAGACAGCGCGGGCCCCGATCACCTCGTGGGCCCTCCAACCGGCATACCTGGTGCGTCCTCACCTGGGATAAATTGGGACGCAGCACCGGTCACGACCTGGGACTGGCTAGTCCAATACTCCCAGCCTTGACCCTGCTTGTCACCCACATAGCCTGCGCATGGCAGCTGGAACAATTCTGGTACGAAAGGGAGTCCCGGGAGGAGAAGAGAAGAGCAAAAGAGGCAGCTAACCTGGCCTCCAAGGCCCGCATCAGGAGGTCTCACTAAGGGTCCCAGGGCCCAGTCAGGAGGGGCCAAGTCCTGGATTTTAGACTGGAGGAGGGCTGGGGCTTCATACGGGAGCCCGGCCTGGGAAAGGCCTTCTTTGTCTCCTGCCGGGATATAGAAGAACACTTGGAGAGAGGCCACCCAGGGCGCGATGTCTAGCCTGGCGACCTGGGAGAATATACTCGGCTGATGGGAAACCGAGGGTGGTACGCCCTGAACGTCCACGTACTTCGTGAGGAAGCAGCCCCGGCAGAAACAGCATGCCGCAGCCCCACTTCAGCCTGAACCCAGGCCGCAGCACCCTGCAGCAGACCTGCAACAAGCACGCAGGAGACCCAGACAATGATCTCCTCGGCCTACCTGCTGCCTGGAGCTATGCCAGAGTGGGATCCCCGCATCCACCCTCGTGATTAAGTGATGAACAAGTAATAGAACTGTAAATAGCCCCTGTATGTCTGCCCAATGTGCTTTGTGAAGATGTCACCCTCTTGCCCTGCTCTTTTTGAAGACGCCCCTTACCCCTTCCCACTCCTGAAAGTGTGTGTAACCAGGCCACTGGACATTGTCTGGCTGGTCTGTCGTGTAATCGTTTAACCAGGCCACTGGACTTAGTGGCTGGTTCTGCCCCTTATGTAAAGTTAAAGTTGAACAGACGTTTGGACCACAGGACTATGTGTGTTCAGTAACCCCAATGTAAATAGTTGCACCAGTTGTGCCCCCTACCAGAATTATGGTGGGAGTGACCTGAACCAGTACATTGGACTGTAAAGTGCACACAAGAATTTTAGAGTTGTTTAAGAGTTTTTCTTCTTTATGCAACGTTTAAGAAAGGTGTCTCCCATAAAGGGAAGAACAAGTTCTAAAGTTTTACTGTTATGTGCATATAAAAAATTGCAGTTTCTTTCCACTGTATTTTCTTGTTTCAGCCTGCGGTCGTGCTGGGATTTGCTGTGGGGGAGTGTGGCGCCCCTGAGGCTTCCATCGCCACAGAGACATTGCACCTCAGCGAGAGGTGTGATGTCCCATCCTGGGTAAGGACAAGGGTACATACTGGTTCAAAGGCAAATTCACACTACACCTATTGTCAGGCATATTTTGGGACCGGAGATAGTGGCAGCAGTGAGTAAAGACCTTGAAACTGCAACTCCTGGTGTCGCCTCCCTTTTGTTCTACACTGCCCCACCATTGCATAGACTTACATCAGCCCCAGAGGCCCTGTCCAGCAGCGGCGGCTCCATAGCCGCAATCCACAGGTGGCGTCACGAAACTTCCATAAACTTAATTATAATCACCATCCCCACAGCCGTCATATTAGTTGACCCCGCCAGGGTCACGGAGCCGGGCCCTGCCACCGCTGACTACCCCCGGACTAGTCCGGCCCGGCACCGGGTGTCCCAGAGCCCTAGGGTGGTCGAGTCACAGTTAGACTATGGAATTCTCTCCACATGATGTAGTAATGGTTGATTCACTACTAAAATTTAAGAGAGGCCTGGATGTCTTTGTTGAAAAATATATTATCAGTTATGTGCACTAGATTCTGTGATTAGGCGTTGATCGAGGGAACTAGTCTGATTGCCGTATGTGGAGTTGGGAAGGAATTTTTTCCCCTAATATGGAGCTAACCCCATGGTTTTTTTGCCTTCTTTTGGATCAACATGTTAGGCTGTAGGATGAACTTGATAGGCTTAAGTCTACTTTCAACCTTAAAAATTATGAAACTTATAAAACTCCATTAATTGCACAGTGCTTTACAGACATGATCATTATTGATCCCATTGGGGCTCACATCTAAATTCCCTATTAGTTTTTCTTTGGAGTGTGAGTACTCCTCCTTAATTTACAGTTTGGACCAGAGGCATTATTTTTATACTTTTTCATCATCTTAATTGCACCAAGATTGGTGGAGGTCTAGGTCATAGTATCATAGTATCATAGTTTTTAAGGTTGAAGGGAGACTCTAAGTCCATCTAGTTCAACCCGTAGCCTAACATGTTGATCCAGAGGAAGGCAAAAAAAAACCCAATGTGGCAAACAAGTTCCAATGGGGAAAAAATTTCCTTCCTGACTCCACATCCGGCAATCAGACTAGTTCCCTGGATCAATACCCTGTCATAAAATCTAATATACATAACTGGTAATATTAAATTTTTCAAGAAAGGCATCCAGGCTCTGCTTAAATGTTAGTAGTGAATCACTCATTACAACATCATGCGGCAGAGAGTTCCACAGTCTCACTGCTCGTACAGTAAAGAATCCTCGTCTGTGATTATGATTAAACCTTCTTTCCTCAAGACGTAGCGGATGCCCCCGTGTTCCAGTCGCAGGCCTAGGTGTAAAAAGATCTTTGGAAAGGTCTCTGTACTGTCCCCTCATATATTTATACATTGTGATTAGATCCCTCCTAAGCCTTCGTTTTTCCAAACTAAATAACCCCAAGTTTAATAACCTGTCTTGGTATTGCAGCCCACCCATTCCTCTAATAATCTTGGTGGCTCTTCTCTGCACCCTCTCCAGTTCAGCTATGTCCTTCTTATATATCGGTGACCAGAATTGTCCTGAGGTCCTGAAACCCCACCTATCACTCAAAAAATCCCTATGAAGTGCTCATCTCAGAAGACAGAAGCACACAGCTTTTGCATGAGTGCACATACTTAGCAGAGTATTGATGAGAAAACTGGATTTTGTAGTCTATGCTTTCTATTGTAGGTCATGGGTTGAACTCAATGGACTTAAATCTACCTTCAACCTAAAAAAACAATAATACTCTAAGCCAGGGGTATCATACTCGACTGGGTGTATGGGCAGCATATAGAGAAAAAAAATAATTTGGGGGGTGGCATTCTTTGCAGGGCCAAGTGACGTTTTTAATAGTACCATTATTTTTCTATACACCGTTGGATCACTCTTTTTGAACATTTTTCACTTGTTTATTATAGAAAATATGCACTTTTTAAGTATATATATATATATATATATATATATATAAAAAGCATTTTTAATGGTAACTTTTTACATTTTATCCCCTTCTTGTAAGTAATATTGTCTTACAATTAGCACCATATAGTAATTTTGACCAAATCTTGTAGTAATTTTCCCATCCTGATTTTCATCTTTTAGTAATGTCCCCATCCTGTTCCCATTCTTGTAGTAATGTGCCCCATCCTGTAGTAATGTACCAATTCTTGTCTCCATCCTGTAGTAATGTGCCCATCCTTGTCTCCATCCTGTAGTAATGTGCCCATCCTGGTCCCTATCCTGTAGTAATGTGCCCATCCTGGTCCTCATCCAGTAGTAATGTGCCCATCCTGGGCCCATCCTGTTCCTGTAGTATTGTGCCCAACCTGATCCCCATCCCGTAGTAATGTGCCCATCCTGGTCCCTATCCTGTAGTAATGTGCCCATCCTGGTCCCCATCCTGTAGTAATGTGCCCATCCTTGTCCCCATGCTGTTGTAATGTGCCCATCCTGGTCCCCATCCTGTAGTAATGTGCCCATCCTTGTCCCCATTCTGCAGTAATGTGCCAATCCTGGTCCTCATCCTGTGGTAATGTGAGACATCCTGTAGTAATGTGCCCATGCTGGTGCTCTTCTTGTAGCAATGCCCCATGCTGTAGAAGTGTCATGTATTGTGTGATTCACACACACCCACACACACAAACACACACACACACACACACGCACACACACGCGCACAAAACAATGCTTCTCACCTGTCCTCTGCTTCCTTGGTGTTCTTTTTCCTGTCTTTCCTGCTTCTTGCAGGCCCATGCCCCCCTTAAGGCCGGTGCTGGCGGCCACTTCAGTCAGCACTTTATTTGAAATGCCCTGCGCAGAGTCAAGCTCTGTGCACAGCTATTCTGCTGGCAGCCACCGGCCACTCAAAGGCCAGCAAATGACGTCATACGCTTCAGCTACTCGCCTCTGATTGGCCGGCGTCTACTGTTGGAATAGCTGTGCACAGAGCTTGACTGCGCAGCACCTGCAAATCAGTCATCTGAAATAAAGCGGGACCCCTGCATCTCAGGGGCCGCATGCGGTCCGCGGGCACCATGTTTGAGACCCCTGCTCTAAGATGTATGTTCCTGTCTCCTGAACTGGACACTTCACAAGAATTTTTTTAATGATCAGTTGGCGTCTCAGGCACCGGACCCTCCGTAATCAGCTTGTAATTAAAAGGATGGAAAAATATAACAAACTGGATCAGAGATTTAGTTACTCTTAAATATTTCAATTGTTACTTGGTTACTTTTGTTTTATATACAATGTATCCTGTAAGAAATTCCACACTTGTATTTAGATTCCCAGATATATTATTATTGGTTGTTTAGCGAAACTGTTCTTGTTATTGATTTAATTGCATTAGGCTGACGTCCAGAAACAACAGCTGAACATGAATTGCAGCTTTCTGCTATATGTCTGGTGGAAAAATAAGATAACACCCTGATGCTATGTAGATAATGAATGTCCATCACCTGGGGAGAAAGATGTGTGAAAAGAAAATTGGCAGATGCAAAACTACTCCAATTAAACGGTGACACCCAAGAGTATTTGGTATAAAAGGAATGACTAAACCAATACATACATCTGTGGTCCTATCTCAGATCCAGCTGTGGAATCTTCTTGGTAGTACATTTAGGTAGAATAATTCTTCTTCACCATGAGCGTTAAGCAGGGATCTGGATCCAGGAGCTCAGTAACATCAAGCATAAGAGTATCTTCAGGAAATCAAAGCTCTGGTGGACATTATGGTGGTGGTAAAACTTCAGGAAGCTATGTGGGAAGTGTCAGGGGTGGAAACCTAAGTAGTGGTTTTGGTGGTGGACACTTTGGTGGATCTGGCTTTAGCAGTGGATCTGGCATTGGTGCTGCTTGTGGATTTGGTGGCTCAGGTTTTAGTGGTGGTTCTGCATATGGTGTTGGTTCAGGATATGGAGTTGGTTCTGGATTTGGGCAAGGCTCTGGATTTGGTGGTGGCTCTGGATTTGGTGGTGGCTCTGGATTTGGTGGTGCTGGAGGAGTAGGTTTTGGAGGTTATGGTTTAGGTTTTGGAGTTAATCAAGGTGCAGGATATGGAGGAGACCAAGGTCTTCTCTCTATCAATGAGAAGAGTACTATGCAGAACCTGAATGATCGCTTGGCTGCATATCTCGATAAGGTGCGATCTTTGGAGGAGGCCAATGAAGAACTGGAAAGAAAAATCCGTCAATGGTATCAAAACCAGGCTCCTAAACCAGCCCAAGACTATGGTCACTATTTTAAAACAATTGAAGATCTGCACAAAAAGGTGAGAAGTGTTGTGTTACAGAAATGTCAAATTTTAAGTAAAGTGATGGTCAGGGCTTTTTAGGGGATGAGGTGCAGACGTGTTTAGGTATTGAGTTAATTTATGCAGGCAATGATGTAAGAAATGATCATGTTAACAGCAGTACAGCCAGCATTAGGAAATTTGCATATTTATATACTTAAATTGTGGATACTGTAATTACTGTAAATTAATGGAGACTGTAACTTGTTTGTTTCTCTCCTAGTATCTATCTACAAACCAAAGAATGACAAATTTAATATCCAGCACTGATTGAAGCCAGCCTTAGGCCTCATTCAGGTGTCTGTGTGGCACATTTTTGTTGCATCCGGTTTTTTATGCATACAACATGTACCCATTCAAATTAGTGATGAGCGAGCATGCTATCCACTGCTCGTTACTCGATCGAGCATCAAGGTGCTTGGGCATAACTCGAGGACAATGGAAGCCAATGGGAAACTCATGCACTTTTAAACTCTGATGCTCATTGCTAATTATAATCCATGTTGTTATTCACATGTCTCTGTTTTTACATGGATGGCATATCCATGCAAAACACACAGAGACGTGTTCATTTTTTTCCGGTGTCATGGTGTCATGGATGAAAAGGGTCAATTCAAGCCTATAGGTCTGTGAAAAACATATACAGCACACAGACGACGTCCATATGCCATCTGTGTGCTGTAAGTATTTAGCACGCTAAATTGTCAGTGTGTGAACAGGCACCTACATTTTGCACTAATACCAATATGTGGTCCTGCTCAATTCTTTGGTTTCGCTTCACTTTCTTGTACTTTGTATAATCAGAGGCATTGCTCCCTCTTCTTCCGCTGGCATTGTGCCTAAATAGCTTCCCATAGGCAGGTGTCTGAACAGTCGGGCTGGAGTCCTACTCTACTCCATCTATATTGAGGTCTGTTGACACAAAGACAGGATTTATATTACAGATAGGATCATACTGATTGGGCCACACCTTGTTGCGGTGGGATGACTTTTACACTTTTTGGATCAAAATAGTGTTAATTATGTTATTTTTATGTATTATTCCTAATTATTTATTTTCTTACAACAGGGTATTTGCTCATTTTGTTTTTTCTACCTGTTTTTACATATTTAACAAAACAAAGTATAGGAGAAATTAAATATGGACGTGTGAGTGAGGCCTTAGGCTGATGGGAGGAGTGTTCACTCAACTAATGAGGAAGGCACTAATTCAAAATGTATGTTAGAGAGAAACAAAAAAAACCTGACCAGCATCTCCTCTAAGAATAAACCAGGTGTGAACAAATGCAAGCGGCTGTGTGTGTTCTATACACAAACCAAAAAATACACCAGCAGATTTTATGCACTAAGATGTATACAAACATTGAATGTGTGAAATGTACATTCTTTCCTTAAGTATATTCTATATAGCAGTAATGCCTAAATTGTACATATTCAATGTCTGCATACAGCTTAGTGCTTACAGTGTGCTCTTACACTATTTGGTTTGTATATAAGAATCAAAGCAGCTTGCACCTGTTCACACTTTTCTTTTAGATGGTGTTGTACAGTTTTCTGTTTCTCTATCTATCCATCTATCTATCCATCTATCCATCCATCCATCCATCTATTTATCTATTTATCAAAAAAGGAACAGTCACACACTGTAATGGCAGAGCTTTAAGCTACTAATAACAATCTAAAAAAAAGGTTTTTTTGAGGTGTTTGGCATACTAGAATGGCCATTTCAATACCTGCCCAGCAGCCACATCACGGCAACCTCATTATACTGGGTCCTACTCTTCCTTTCTGCCTCTGACTGGGTTGAAAAAACCTACATGTGTAGGCGAAGATAGACCCACTACTAAATAAGAAAAGGAAGTCACACACTATAATAGCAGAGCTTTTAACTACTAATAACAATCTAGAAAGATGTTTTTTGAGGTGTTTGGCAGTCAGAGGCAGAAAGAAAGAGTAGGACCCAGCATAATGAGGTTGCCGAGACGTGGCTGCTGGGCAGGTATTGAAATGGCCATTCTATTATGCCAAAGACCTAAAAAATTTTTTTTCTAGATTATTAGTAGTTTAAAGCTCTGCTATTATAGTGTGCGACTGTTCCTTTCTTGGTAAATATTACCACACCTGTTCACACTATTGGAAGTGCTGCCATTTTTTGCTATATCTTTCTATCTATCTCTCTATCTTTCTATTTTAGCATCATTGAGGCCATAAAGACTTAGTATTAGCAAATATTTGAGATTATCAGATGTTCTAAAAAAATACATTAAAAATATATCCTTTGATGGTCCTCTGCACTGTGCTTGGATTCACGTTCCATCATATTTTGCAGTTATGTGCTTCTTCCAAGTGTTAAAATCAATCTATCTATCTATCTATCTATCTATCCATCCATCCATCCATCTATCTATCGAACTGTCTCCTATCATTGCTGTGCACTGCATATCTCTCAGATACCTCTGAATCATATTCTACAATTTAATATTTGGATGAGCGAGAGAGGGCAGCATCTCACTTCTTTTGCAGGATCATCTTGAAAAATATTGTTCCTCCTACTCATAGCACAGACAATTCCTTTCTTGTAGGGGATCATAGTATAGACTTGTCACAGATTAAAAACATATCTGGCAAAGACATACAAATTAACCACATGTGTGCTAAAGGTTCCTTACCAGCACTGGCATCTTTAAGTCACTGTCTGTATACAGTGTGTCCACCATATCCTGTCCACCGCCATTAACTTGAGAACGGCGGCAGCTATAGGAATAGAAGTGGTGTCTAGGTATAGTAAAGTAGCCATGCGCTATGCAATGAGACCACCTATAGCACCACCTGGTGGAAAACAACGGAGTTAGCATTTTTATCTCGAAAACGGAACGAGATAGAGAAAAAAGTGAAATACAAAGTTGTACGGCATCATCAATTCAATATGAATCGACACCTTGCATACAGAAATGCTATGATATGAAACCCATGACCCCCCAAAACATTGAATGCTGGTCATGCATATGGTGCTCATTTAACTTTGATGCTCAAAGTGGCTACCATCAGCTGCAATGCACATCTGGACTCTGGACAGCATACTGTATCTTGTTGCACGTTGTGCAATATAATAGGTGACACGTTTGCACAAGCATCTATGATACATCGTCGTAGGTCCTGCAATGTTGTTGGTTGCTGTTTGATGTGACCTCACAGCAAGAAGTCCAATGGGGTCAGGTCAGATGAGCGTGGAGGCCACTCCACGCAGCCACATGCCCAATGACTTGTAGGAAGGTCTCCATGAGGTATCGCTTCACATCCGCAGCCTTGTGAGTTTTACACATTCTATTCATAGCATTTCTGCATGCAAGGTGTCGATTTGTATTGAATTGATGATGCCCTACAACTTTGTAATTCACCTTTTTTCTCTATCTCGTTCCATTTTGAGATAAAAATTCTAACTCTGTTGTTTTCTACCAGGTGGCGCTATAGGTGGTTTCATTGCGTAGCGCATGGCTACTTTACTATACCTAGACACCACTTCTATGCCTATAGCTGCCGCCGTTCTCAAGTTAATGGCGGGGGACACACTGTATAATTCCCAAGGAACTTTGGTTTTTGGACAAGTGCTGAATACCAGGTCAACTGTGTTTTCTTTTTGAAATAAAGCTAAGTCTTAAGTTTTAATTTTTTGTTTTCAAATTGAGATCCAAGAAGCCACTGTCAACAATGGCCGTGTGGTCCTTCAAATTGACAATGCCCGACTGGCAGCTGATGACTTCAAACTCAAGTAAGATGAACATGATGTCAATTTATTGATATACAGTATGATGACCAAAAGACTGCAAAGAATGATGATTTATATCTTCATAGGTATGAGAATGAGCTGTTCATTCGTCAATCAGTGGAAGCTGATATCAATGGTCTGAGGAGAGTCCTTGATGACTTGACTCTTTCAAGAAGCAACCTAGAATCTCAACTAGAGAGTCTGAAAGAAGAACTTGTAGCCCTGAAGAAGAACCATGAGGAGGTAGCACAATATCTTACTAAATCTCTTCATTTATTGAGTGGTATAACATAATTTGAAACTATAGTAGATGACAAGCACAAGGAGGCGCTGTGTATTTGTATAACCTAACACATCTCATGATTATCTGATTGCTCAGGAAATGAAGGCTAGGAGTGGACAAGTCCAGGGTACTGTTAATGTGGACATGAAGGCAGCTCCAGGAATTGACCTGCAGAGAGTGCTTGGTGAAGTGAGACAGGACTATGAGGCACTCATTGCCAAGAACCAGAAAGATATTGAGGCTTGGTATCATGATAAGGTGAGTTGTTACAGTTACAAAAAAAATGTTTGATGTATAGGTTCTATGTTTAATTCATCTACTGAAATAATATATTTATTCTTCAGACTGCTGAGCTGAGTAAGCAAATGAACAAGGACTCCAATGAAATCCAAACAACCAAGTCTGAAGTCACAGAGTTAAGGCGCACCCTCCAGAGCCTTGAGATTGACCTTCAGTCCCAGATCAGTATGGCAAGTGACTCTTCTAAAAGCTAGCCTTATCAAAACAGAATGGTTATTTTTCATACATTTAGCCTGATCTTCTCAAACATGTTTTAATGGATGATGATGATGGCCGTGCTTGAAAACACTGCCACAACTACATTGTAATGGCATTGTTTAGAAGTATGCAAAGTATTATTTCTCATCAAGCGTTTCTAAAACCTACAAATGTATTTACTGCAGAAATCTGCTTTGGATAGCACCCTGGCGGAGACAGAGGGACGCTACTGTATGCAACTGGCAAAACGCCAGGAACTCATCCAAAGAGTGGAGGAAGAATTAGCAGAAATCCGCTGTGATCTTGAAAGCCAAAGTCATGAGTACCAGAATCTTCTGGATATCAAGTCTCGTTTGGAACAAGAGATCAACACCTATCGTAGTCTTCTGGATGGCCAGGGAAGCCAGTAAGTGGAATAATCTTCCATCTATGGATCTGGACTAAAGTCAGCATATTATATGATAAGGTTTAGTAAAAGAGTGGAGCATTGAACACCCTGTAAGGGAGTCTGTCAGGACATTTTTTTCTACGTAATCTGAAGCATGCTAGCATGCTGTAAAAGTTAACATGAAGTTTACAGCCAGCCTTCTCTTATCTCAAAGTCTGATTTTGTTTACCTACAATGTTTGTTTAAACCTTTTATCTTTAGTGGGTCTCAGGAGCTGTAGTCCGACTCCGCCCCCTTCTGTAATTAGCAGCTTCTGTCTATAGAAAAAGCCTGATGTGAAATCCTGGTGTGGGCAGAGGCTGCTCTCAGAGCACTGCTACATGATAAAAATAATATTTTTCACTGTGTCAGAATGGCTGCAGCCACTAATCTAAGTGATACATTGTTAGATTCAGAATCTCTTTGCCTACATCATGCATTAGATGAGGTAACAAAAACCTGCTGACAGATTCCCTTTAAAAGTATTGATAAAAGTTATGTTGCTATATAGTTAGGATATGAAAAACTTGAATTAGGATATGTTAGATCTTGCTAAGGAAAACTTGGTAGTAGTATTTACTTGATTCCTTATGGACATTCAGTTATTCCATATATCACCTCCTATGATATAAATAGAATGTAAGCAGAAATAACCCACTCATTAATATAGTTGTATAGGGTTAGAAAAAAATATGATTTTGTCATATACTGGAGATTTTCATCCACTGATGTAAATAATAAAATTGTTTCATTTCTTACAGAACTCCTAAAGGCTCCTCCTCTTTCTCCTCCAGCTCTAATTATTCATCAGGTTCCCAATCTGATAAACAAGGTATGAATTTTTTTCAGGACACCACACCATAGCTAAATATTAACTTTTGTGGTATGACAGAAGAACCTAGACCACCTATAAATCTATGGAACAAAATCCATATCAGTATTGGACCTTATGGTAACTGTAAGGCTATGTGCGCACACTGCGTCTTTTTGACGCTGCGTTTTTGTGCGTTTTTGGCCGCTAAAAATGCACAAAAATGCACCTGCGTCGAAAAAACACGGCAAAAAACGCACGCGTTTTGCCGCGATTTGGTGCGTTTTTTTGCTGCGTTTTGCTGCGTTTTTGCTCACTGTGTCTTTATGCGTTTTTTATCAGTAAACAAAAAAAAAAGGTCTGATGTCATTTCCTTCTTCAATGTGTTCTTCATTCTCCACTAGTGTATGCAGAAGAGCAGACAGCTGCAGAACTACAAGGCTCAGCATACTCCATCCAATAGTGTATGCAGGAGAGCAGACAGCAGCTGTCGAACTACAAGGCTCAGCATCCTCCTTCCAGGACTGTATGCAAGATTTCTTTGCCCCCCCAAACCAAAAAAATGACATGGGCTTCGCCATATTTTTGTATGCTAGCCGGGTACAGCAGGCAGGTACGGGCTGCCCCCAACCCCCAGCTGCCTATTTGTACCCGGCTGGGAACCAAAAATATAGGGAAGCCCTTTTTTTTTTAAATTATTTCATGAATTTCATGAAATAATTTAATAAAAAAATGACGTGAGCTTCGCCCAATTTTTGAGTCCAGCCGGGTACAACTAGGCAGCTGGGGATTGGAATCCACAGTGCAGGGTGCCCATGCTTTCTGGGCACCCCCGCTGTGAATTGCAGTCCCGCAGCCACCCCAGAAAATGGCGCTTTCATAGAAGCGCCATCTTCTGGCGCTGTATCCAACTCTTCCAGCTGCCCTGAAGCCGGGTGGCTAGCTAGGTAATAATGGAGTTAGGGCTAGCTGTATATTATCAGCTAGCCCTAAGCCCGAAATTCATGGTGTCACGCCAATATTAGACATGGCCACCATGAATTTCTAGTAAAGATAAAAAAAAACCACAACACACAGAAAAATATTTTTATTAGAAATAAAACACAACACAATTAGTGACTCCATCTTTATTGAAATAAAGAACCCCCCCTCCGCAGTAATCCTGGGTCAGGGTCCCGCGCCGTCCAATCCGGATCCAATATCATCTGATCGGTTTGCTGGAAGGCAAAGCGATCAGATGATGTGTCAGGATCAAGTGCCTGAATCCCATCACACATCAGCTGATTGTATAAAAGCCGATTATACAATCAGCAGATGCATCGGTGCAAAAAAAAAAAAATACTCACTTATGTGCTGATTACCGGCAGCTCCTGGAGCGATGGGGCGGGAGTCTGATCCCGTCCGATCGCTGCAGCAGCTGCCGGTAATCAGGGATGAAGTCTCCTGACGCATCCGCTGATACCGGCCGGGCGCCCGCGTCACCGCGATACTTACGATCACCTGATGCGTCAGGTGACTGCATCAGGTGATCCATCGCCAGGTCCTGCATCCATCGGAGGTTTCCCGGCCGTCTGCACACAGCCGGAGCGGCGATACCGTGAGAGGAGATGGGAGCGGGCATGGCACTGGGAGTCTGTAGACAGGTGAGTATAACTTTTTTTTTTTTTTTCTACTGTTAACTTTTGTTTTCGCAGCCGCTTCCACCTCCCGCCCAGACATGGCGCCTCACGGCAGCATACATGCACAGGACGGGAGGTGGAAGCGGCGGTGACGGTACCGGGAGGATTCACGCTTCTGTGTTTACTGACAGAAGGAATCCTCTTCCTGTACACGTCACTTTACTACCCACCTCCTGCGTTTATAGCTGCGTTTTTGGTCTTAGAAACGCACCAAAACGCACCAAAACGCAGCTATTTGCGTTTCTCATTGTGTCTTTCAACATTCCATTGAACTCAATGGATGAAAAGCGCAGTGAAAAACGTGGGAATAATTTACATGCTGCGTTTTTGTGGCACCACAAAAACGCAGCTGAAAAAAAACAGATGTGTGGGGACAGCAAAAATTAAAACTCATAGACTTTGCTGGGGAAGCAAAGTCCTGCAGTTTTGAGGCCAAAAACGCACCCGAAAAACGCGCAAAAACGCCGCAAAAAACGCACTGTGTGCACATAGCCTTATTCAGTTGAGTAAAATATAGGTAATGTCCAAGTCTGGTGGATGCTTGTCCCATCTTAGACAGACCATTTATGGTGCTACCTTAGCATGAAGAACCTTCTGGTTATTAACCCAAAAATTATGGACTGAACTCTGCTAGGGAGAAATTCCTGTAATTACCGAGATCATCCTTATTAGTGTGTCTTTATTCATGAAGAGTTCAATTTTTATACATTTTAGGGTCTATGTTCAGCAGAACATCAATTGAGGACACATTGAGGATGCATTCTTACTGGATTAAGGTTCACAATATTATCATACCTCCAGGTGACTACACTAGAGGTGGGTCATCATGACCCAAGATGTTCCATATGGGACATTATATAATCCAGAAAAGAGGCATTAATCTTCATGCACAGTATAAGAACTCTGTTCAGGCCCTAAGTTGGGGAGAACCATAATATTGTGCCCATAGATGTCTACAGGGCCATAATGGACCCCTGTATGTCTCTTAATTCATCTGGAGGCAAACAATGTCACATTACTTCTAGGGAAGAAAATGTTCATAGTACGGAGGCATATAAAGACTATATGGTGACACAGAGCATGACAGCTTCATAATATAGATCCTTAGGGCCACTATGTTTATCTTTGCAGGCTTTGAGTACTTGAGCAGGTGGATAGATTTCAAAGGGGTATTACACTTTCCCAAGATATCTTTTGTGATTATTCTTTCTCTTTTGTTTGGGCAGAAAAAATCTGTACAAGTCTTTCCAGTTTAACATAGATCACGAACACATTACATTTTTTTATGGACAGGGCTAAAAAGTAGCCTATTTTTATGGGCTGTTTGGGAATTTGTGGAGAGATGGCAACCTTACAGGATGACCATATAGATCTCCTTTGTGAAAATGTCTTCTGTGTATAGCTTCTTTGTACAATGTTTCTCACCAGCCCTGAGATTGTTCATGATCCCTGTGAGGTAAATCCGGAGATATGACGATAAATCATGATATTCAAGTATGTCAGGAAGCCCTCTCCTGGTGTCACCCCCCCTTTCCTTCACACAACTGGTTTAGCAACAAATCCCATGGCCATGTCCTGTGATATGGAAATTAGGTGATGTGGGAACAAAGGACACAGGATGACTCCCTGCCGTCACCCTGTAACAAGAGTTGTATCTCATTACAAGGCTATGGAAATAGCCAGACAGAACGACTCCAGTAAAAAATGGTTCATATCTCGCAAGCCATATTTCCGATAAATATGGCAACCATAAAAATGGTGTCTCCGCATGTGGACGATGCCGGCACCCCCTTTTTATGGGAGCAGGACATTGGGAAATGCCCCAGGCGTGATATCAGCCAATGGGGAACTGGCAGACAGGTCATGAGTCCCCTCGTTCTGTAGCTAAATTCATAACTGTCACAATGAGAGCATTGGCGTCTGCCTACGACGCTCCCAGGCAAAGTTATGGCCAATATCCCCTTTGCTGGATAATTCTGATCCATGCAGGGGGAGTGGCAGTGCTTCCCTGTGAGGTCACTAAGGTAGGAGGGGACCTGGATCTGCCCAGGTTGATAACCCTACTTCGGCCATTTTCCAGGGTTCTTTCGCTGGGGGCACGTGTAGGAAACATCTGTGGGAAGGATCCTAGAAACCTGGGTACAGCGCCCCCCTGTGGCCAGACGCAACAAGGTAACTGCTGGAACTGTGTATGCCTGTTTGTAACCCATGCTTTGATTGTAACTGTACTCTGACATATGTATATTCTGTAGATTCCCTATTGTATATATTGTAGTTTCTAGTGTGGCTTTAGGCTGATTAAATTATATAATTAATCTTGGGCTGTTCTGTTATCTCGATCTTGAATCCCACGTCTGTGTGTTCGGCTAATAGTTACCGTAAATCGGTTGGTGGCAGCGAATTGTGCCAAGGATTATTGTGGGGAGGCCAGTGAGATTCGGGGAGATTTTATATATTCCGCCCGCGGAGGTCGGGGGAATATATACCCTACTCTCACCGGGGACCCTTCAATAATCGGCATAAGTAGTATAGCGGCCTCCTTGCTTATTGTCGGGCAATTCCATAATTGGCCTGACTATAAGAGGGGCGCTAGAGAGCGCGTCACGTGCTCTGTCTGTCGGTCGGGAGGTATAAAGGAGGGGTGACCCCCACTTGTTACCCCCCGATTGTGACGTACTGGTAGCCAGCGCGGGGGATTTTTGAGTGACCCCCCGGTGGTTTGTGACATATTGGTGGCAAGCGGTGGGATCGAGATAATAGTGTGTGTGAGTGTGAGACCCATACTCCCAGACACTAAAGACTGCCTGCAGCAGCTGTGGCTGCTGGGGTCTTCAGACTGGCTCAACACTAGAGTGTCAGAGTGCAGATACTGTAAGGTGTGTGGAGGCATCAGGTGTCAGTTCTGTGTCAGTGACCAAAAGTCTGCAAGAATGGCTGATGGCACCAGGAGCAGAGCTATGCAACTGGCCAATGCTAAGGCAGGAGCCGAAGAGAGGGAGGACGGTGCTGTGGACAGCAATGAGGAGGTTGCCCACGAGTCCTCCAGGAGCTCGACGCCAGAAAACCGTTCTGCCGAGGACATTGCGCAACCTGGCACTGCTGGACAAGATGAGGAGGAGCTCACCCAAGGTTCCTCAACGAGCCAGATGCCAGCCCTCCGCTCTGAAAGGGACAGTGAATCGCCTAGCTCTGCAGCGTGCCGCAGATCACCACGTGCCATTCCACCGAGCCTGGGAGGCTCGGATAGCCTTCTTCAAATGGCTATGGCCCTTCTCCAGGCTGGAGACCAGAAGGGCTACAAGGAACTCCTGGCAGAGCGCAGGGCAGAGCGGCACGCAGAGCGTGAGGCTGCGGAGCGAGAGCGGCAGGCAGCGCGTGAAGAGCGAGAGCGACAGGCAGACCGTGACTACCAGCTGCAGCTAGCTCAGCTCCGGCCCTCATCAGCCACATGTGACCTTCGAGACACCAAACTTCCAAAGGTCCGTGTTGAGGACTTCCCAGTGCTGGAGAAGGATGGAGACTTGGACTCTTTCTTGACTGCTTTTGAACGGACTTGCTTGCAGCACCATCTGGACAAGGACCAGTGGGCCAAATACCTGACCCCCCGTTTAAGGGGTAAGGCCCTGGATATCCTTGGGGATTTGCCTGCTGAGGCAGATCAGGGCTACGACACCATCAAGCGGGCCCTGATCCAACAGTACAACCTCACTCCAGAGTCCTACCGCAAGAAGTTCCGGAGCCTACAGAAGGGACCAAAGGACTCCTGGGCTGACCACCGGCGGGCACTTGCCCGAGCTGCCGACCACTGGACCCAAGGCCTGCAGCTTTCCACCGGACCGGAGATCCTGGACTTGTTCATCACGGAGCAACTCTTGTGGAACTGCCCTGAGGATCTCCGCCAGTTCATCCGAGACCAGAAGCCAAAGGGGTCCACGGCTACAGCTGCCCTTGCCGATGACTACACCAACAACCGGGCCCCTGAGGCCAGGAGAGCGGCCACCAGCAGCACCTGGAGAGGGGGTAAGATGAATTCTGCGACTGCCCCACCTGCCCCTAGACTGCAGGGGGTGTCCCCCTCAACTCCCCTCTCCAGGCCCGTGGCGGAACCAAGACGGTGCCACCAGTGCAACCTACCTGGACACTTCAAGGCCATGTGCCCTCAGCGTCCCAAGGCCCCGGCTCCGTCCCCGTCCCAAGGTCCGCCCAAGGTGTATTGTGTGGGTGGGGGTGGTGGTAGGTCCCTGGACAGCTTCCAACCTGTCACCGTCGGCCGGTCTGTGACCATAGGACTGCGAGACAGCGCCTCGGAGGTGACTCTGGTGCGGCCTGAGATGGTGTCCCCCCAAGACTTGATCCCTGGAAAAACCCTCGCTGTCTCCGGGATTGGAGGCATTGACCCGGCGCTGCCTGTTGCTGACATTTATGTGGACTGGGGCGCAGGGCGAGGGGTGAGGGAGGTGGGGGTAACTGATCGGATCCCTGCAAACGTGCTACTTGGGACAGATTTGGGGCAGATAACCTCCCAGTTTGGGCCCCAACCAAGGGCTGAACCTTCAGCCAGTGCTGACATGCCTCCGGACAATGTTAATGTGTCATCTATGAATGATGTAAGGGAGGAGGGAGTGAACTCTGATATTTCTGCTTGCATAGACACCATAGACACACACTCAGCTGCAGCTGTGACAGGGGAGGGGGTCAGAGAAAGGTGTGACAATGCCTCCGCAAGTAATCAGCCTGTGAGCTGGGATCTGCTGCCCTCTGCAGGGATAAGCAGAGAGCAGGGTGCTGCAGGGGGAGGACCAGTGTGTGGGGTGGGGGCTACCACAGCCAATGTGGGGTCCCCAGAGATTTCACAGCGGGGTTCTGTTGCTGCAGGAGGGGAACAGGCAGGTGAGATTGGGGCCGGTCCAGGAGCGGAAGTGCTCCCAGGTAAGATCTCGGTGCATGGTTCCCCCACAACCGGGGTGTCAGGAAGCCAGGTCGGTCTGCCTGAACCGGCGACTTGGTCAGGAACGGAGGAGGAGCAGGCACGACCCACGGTCGCAGCGGCTGTGGCCGCTGTCACCCGCAGTGGGAGTGCTGGAAGCCAAGGGGCCTCCCGGAGGTCCGATAGCTCTTCCCCTTCTGACCAAGTGGCAGCCGAGTCAGGTGGAGGCCAGGACACAGGTCCCGGGGTACTGACTGAAGATGTGACAGTCTCGTCGATTCTGGCTACATCTAGTCAGGGGTTTCAGGCAGCGTTAGAAGCTGACGACAGCCTGAGAGCTCTTAAGGAGCAGGCGGCACAGCCTCCCTCGGACTCGGACCCGGAGCGAGTGGTCTGGGACCAAGGACGGCTGTACCGGGCCACGGTCCAGCAGGGTTCACCGGAGGCGTGGCCCAGGGACCGACAGTTGGTGGTACCCTATCCGTTCCGGACGGAGTTGTTGCGGATCGCACATGAGATTCCGATGGCCGGACACCTAGGGATCGCTAAGACCAAGGCCAGGTTAAACCAGCATTTCTACTGGCCAAAAATGGGGGCCGATGTGGCTGCCTACTGCCGTTCGTGTGAAACCTGTCAGAGAGTGGGGAAGGCGGGGCCACGCCCCAAAGCCCCACTGGTATCTCTGCCAATCATCGATGAGCCTTTCAGGAGGGTGGCTGTGGATCTGGTCGGCCCGCTGGCCATCCCCAGCAGCTCCGGGAAACGCTTCATACTGACGGTAGTGGACTATGCCACCCGGTACCCAGAAGCAGTGGCCTTGTCGTCCATTCGGGCTGACAAGGTGGCCACCGCATTGCTGGAGATTTTCTCCCGAGTGGGTTTTCCCCAGGAAATGCTCACTGACCGGGGGACCCAATTCATGTCCCAGCTGATGGAGGCCCTCTGTAAGCAAGTCCAGGTGCGACATCTGGTGGCCAGCCCGTACCATCCACAGACTAATGGCCTGTGCGAGCGGTTCAATGGCACCTTAAAGCAGATGCTTAAGATGTTGGTCGACTCCCATGGGCGTGACTGGGAGCGGTATCTCCCACACCTGTTATTTGCTTACCGGGAGGTTCCACAGGCCTCAACAGGATTCTCACCGTTTGAGCTCCTGTACGGGCGACGTGTGCGGGGCCCCCTGGCTCTGGTGAAAGAGGCTTGGGAAGGGGATTTGGCCACCCCTGGAGTGTCGGTTATCGAGTATGTCATGCGCTTCCGGGACAAAATGCAGGCCTTGACGCAACTGGTACACGACAATATGGCTCAAGCCCAGGCCGATCAGAAGCGTTGGTACGACCAGAACGCTTGTGAGAGGACCTACCAAGTGGGTCAAAAGGTGTGGGTACTGGTCCCCGTACCACAGGACAAGCTTCAGGCAGCCTGGGAAGGCCCATACCTCGTGTACCAGCAGCTCAACCCTGTAACGTACCTGGTCACCCTGGACCCTGCCCGTGGAAGGCGGAAGCCCTTCCATGTGAACATGATGAAGGCACATCATGAGCGGGAGGCATGTGCGCTCCCCGTGTGCAACCTGCCCGAGGAGGGAGAAGCGGAAACCCTCTTGGATATGCTAGCCCAGGTTAGGGCAGGCGGATCCATTGAGGATGTGGAGGTTGGCCACCAGCTCTTGGAGGACCAACGGTCCCAGCTGTGGGCCACCCTACACCCCTTCCGGGGGTTGTTTACCAACCAGCCCGGAAGGACTGACTTGGCTGTCCATCACGTGGACACTGGGGATCATCCCCCGATCCGGCGTTCAGCATATCGGGTCTCCCTGGAGGTGCAGCAACACATGCGCCAGGAGATTGACGAGATGCTGAAGCTGGGGGTGATCCAGGCATCCAACAGCGCTTGGGCCTCGCCTGTAGTCCTCGTCCCTAAGAAGGACCGAACCACTCGGTTCTGCGTGGACTACAGGGGGCTCAATGCGGTCACGGTCGCCGATGCGTACCCAATGCCACGCATCGATGACCTGCTCGATCAGTTGGCCGGGGCTCAGTACCTGACCATCATGGATCTGAGCCGGGGATATTGGCAGATCCCCCTGACTCGCAAGGCCAGGGAACGCTCTGCCTTTATTACCCCATTTGGACTGTACGAGTCCACGGTGATGCCATTCGGGATGAGGAATGCCCCTGCCACTTTCCAGCGGATGGTCAACACCCTGCTCAAGGGACTTGAAGGGTACGCGGCCGCGTACCTGGATGACATTGCCGTCTTCAGTCCCACCTGGGAGGACCACCTAGAGCATCTAGCACAGGTGCTCAGGCGGATCCACCGGGCAGGTTTGACCATCAAGCCGGGAAAGTGTCAGCTGGCCATGAGCGAGGTCCAGTACCTCGGTCACCGGGTAGGTGGGAGAACACTGAAGCCCGAGCCTGAGAAAGTGGAAGCCATCGCATCCTGGCCCACCCCCAGGACCAAGAAGCAGGTGATGTCCTTCTTGGGGACCGCTGGGTACTATAGGAGGTTTGTTCCATGCTATAGTAGCCTGGCAAAGCCCTTGACGGACCTCACCAAGAAGAAGCTGCCCTCTGCAGTCGATTGGACAATGGACTGCGAGACAGCCTTCCGGGCCCTAAAGGACGCCCTGTCCAGCCCGCCCGTGCTACAGGCAGCCGACTTCACGCGGCCGTTTGTAGTACAGACCGACGCCAGTGACTTCGGCCTCGGTGCGGTGCTCAGCCAGGTGGACTCTGCGAGCCAAGAGCACCCAGTCTTGTACCTGAGCAGGAAGCTGTTACCAAGGGAAGTTGCCTATTCCACGATGGAGAAGGAGTGCCTGGCCATAGTGTGGGCCCTGCAGCGTCTGCAACCCTATCTATACGGGCGCCACTTCATCGTGGAGACGGACCACAATCCCCTCAGCTGGTTGCACACCGTCTCTGGGACGAATGGGCGATTGTTGCGATGGAGCCTTGCGCTCCAGCAATACAACTTCACCATTCGCCACAAAAGGGGCCGTGACCACGGTAACGCAGACGGGCTGTCCCGACAAGGAGAGGTCGTGGACGGGCGCACGGGGGAACACCGGAGTGTGCTGCCCCCTAGCGCCCTCAAAAGGGGGGAGGTGTGAGGTAAATCCGGAGATATGACGATAAATCATGATATTCAAGTATGTCAGGAAGCCCTCTCCTGGTGTCACCCCCCCTTTCCTTCACACAACTGGTTTAGCAACAAATCCCATGGCCATGTCCTGTGATATGGAAATTAGGTGATGTGGGAACAAAGGACACAGGATGACTCCCTGCCGTCACCCTGTAACAAGAGTTGTATCTCATTACAAGGCTATGGAAATAGCCAGACAGAACGACTCCAGTAAAAAATGGTTCATATCTCGCAAGCCATATTTCCGATAAATATGGCAACCATAAAAATGGTGTCTCCGCATGTGGACGATGCCGGCACCCCCTTTTTATGGGAGCAGGACATTGGGAAATGCCCCAGGCGTGATATCAGCCAATGGGGAACTGGCAGACAGGTCATGAGTCCCCTCGTTCTGTAGCTAAATTCATAACTGTCACAATGAGAGCATTGGCGTCTGCCTACGACGCTCCCAGGCAAAGTTATGGCCAATATCCCCTTTGCTGGATAATTCTGATCCATGCAGGGGGAGTGGCAGTGCTTCCCTGTGAGGTCACTAAGGTAGGAGGGGACCTGGATCTGCCCAGGTTGATAACCCTACTTCGGCCATTTTCCAGGGTTCTTTCGCTGGGGGCACGTGTAGGAAACATCTGTGGGAAGGATCCTAGAAACCTGGGTACAGCGCCCCCCTGTGGCCAGACGCAACAAGGTAACTGCTGGAACTGTGTATGCCTGTTTGTAACCCATGCTTTGATTGTAACTGTACTCTGACATATGTATATTCTGTAGATTCCCTATTGTATATATTGTAGTTTCTAGTGTGGCTTTAGGCTGATTAAATTATATAATTAATCTTGGGCTGTTTTGTTATCTCGATCTTGAATCCCACGTCTGTGTGTTCGGCTAATAGTTACCGTAAATCGGTTGGTGGCAGCGAATTGTGCCAAGGATTATTGTGGGGAGGCCAGTGAGATTCGGGGAGATTTTATATATTCCGCCCGCGGAGGTCGGGGGAATATATACCCTACTCTCACCGGGGACCCTTCAATAATCGGCATAAGTAGTATAGCGGCCTCCTTGCTTATTGTCGGGCAATTCCATAATTGGCCTGACTATAAGAGGGGCGCTAGAGAGCGCGTCACGTGCTCTGTCTGTCGGTCGGGAGGTATAAAGGAGGGGTGACCCCCACTTGTTACCCCCCGATTGTGACGTACTGGTAGCCAGCGCGGGGGATTTTTGAGTGACCCCCCGGTGGTTTGTGACAATCCCATTATCTATTTTATAGTCTTTTTTTTATAATTATACTGTTGCAGAATATGTAATGAACAATTGTGTATGTAATTCTATTCTGGGCTGGGTGATGAATACTGACTGAAGATTAGGCTGATTATCTGTGAAGAAGCGAAACTCAGAGAAAACTTGTGTCTCTTGTCCAATTTAGGTGGCTCCTACCATTCGAGCAGTCGTGATCAGCAGAACTATCAATCTGGATACAGAAAGTGAATTGACTTCAGCGCCCATGCTAGCAACATTTCCGGGCTCTAGTCTTATGGATGCTTCTTTCTCCAAGTCTATCAAGAAACCAATAGGATGCTTGAGTTGATGGCCTAAAAATTATATTTCTGTAAAACAACCTAATTCATTGATCATCTTAAAGGGCTTGTCTAGTTTAGAAAACCCATTTTCATGCACCCTTTTAGAAAACTCTGAGTAAATTAGGGTGTGGAGCTCTTCTATTTAGGATTATCTATTGGTCAGAGCAAAGATCACTTACAAAGAGCATCTCTTGCTCTGAAGGACTAGTCTTGTCCTGTTTTAAACAAACAACCCACTGATCTGACGATCTGCACTATGTACTGCATAATATCCCCTTTAGTGGCGCTGCGGGAAAATTCACCACTTGTTGACAGTTTGCCCACAGATTACAGATTATCCTTGAGGCTCCCAACATGGGAATTCTTTGAGATCAGCTTATTGTTAGTGGACCCTCAAACAAGTAAGGATTGTCTAAAGCAGAGAAACCCTTTAAGATTTTCAAGAACCGAACGCTTAGTATAGATACACATACTCTTTTATCCACAGTTGACGTCATAATGCCGTACCACATTGTTCTTTGGCTCAGTGGTTCTTCACTATGTATACTTCTCGCTGCATGCAGGAGTCTTCTCGAAGTCTTTAATAAAGCTTTGCTATATGAATTTCATCCAATATTCTGATTGGAACATTTATTGTGTGGATGGATGCACCTCATCATCATGGCTTAGGCAGTTTGCCAGTAATCTCATCCATTCCTTTGATCCTGTGTAATATAAAACTGTCATTTAGAGAATGTAGGAGTCATGAAGAAACGTAAAAAACACACCGTGCCAACAGTCATAAATTTTTATATGAGAGAAACTAAAGTTATAGGATTGGTTCATACTTGACTGTACTTCGCATTCAACATTTGATGCTATTGCATGCCAGAAAAAAGGGTTCTTAGACTAGTGCATATTCTACATCATTGTGTCGCCCAGGGATATCGGGTACTCGGTCCCGGGCAGTGTACATCTGGAGGGTGTCAGGATGGTGGCCGTTGCCCGGTTCCGTGCCCTGGGAGCTTTTTGTAAAGGGGGGTATATTTACAGGGGATTATAATGTTCACATGTGACGCCACTTGCGGTGCTGCGGCTATGTGTATGGAGCCGCCACTGCACTATGTCCACTGCTGGAGCTGGTGTTAATGGCAGCCTGGATGGTACGCCGTCCGCAAGCAGGGCCGGGGCCCAGAGGGTAGGTGTTGTGACAGATGCTGGAAGAATGGAGTTCACATAAAAGTTCAGTGCAACTGGTTGTACTCCCTGTCCGGTGATTGTAACTGGTTACCTGAGGCCGGCTGGTTTCACCTTCAGGTTCCTTTGTACCCAGTGCCAGTTAGTAATCTGGTGCCTTCCTCCTCCGCACCTGTCTCTGGTTAGTGGGTCCCCGTGGTGTAGAGAAACTGGGGGTCCCCGTCTGGTGGTATTATTTCACTGCTGTCTGCCTGACGGTAGCGTGCACCCTGTGGGGTTGGAGTCTCTGGTCTTGTCCCCGGTTCTCCGTTTGCTACTGAATCTTCGGATTCTTAGGGTCAGCAAGGTCCTTGATGGTCCCCTTGCTGTGCAGGTGTTAACAAGTCTGCCTGGAGCTTCTGCTTGTCCTAAGGCCCTGTACCCCGTCGGTGCGTAGTTCCGGGAGTAGTCCACCATACTCCACCATACTCCACCGGCAACTACTCTCCTGGGCACCAGGTTACTCCTCACTACAGGACAGTCCGTCTCCATACCTTCATTCCTTCACCTTCACTCTCTTACTCCTACTCCATTACTATCTCTTTCTCTTTCACCACAGTCCGCCCCTCCAACCTGGTCAACTAGTGGACTGGACTGGCTTCACCTCTAGGCGGCCATCCTTGGGTCTGACCCTAAGATGGGTACCATTGTATGGGGGATTGTTGGGAAAACTGGGATTGTGTAGTGTTTGTGTAGCTCTGGCACTGGATTTCCGGGTCCCTAAGGGCGTAGGCCCTGCATCCCGGTGGGGATGCCGTACCTTGTAGCTCCCTGATGGCTTCAGGGGCACTACATTATCATACATGTATATTTAAGTCAGGTACAGATGGCTGTAATGTGGACACATTTTAGGGATCATATCATGGCTATGCTGCCAGAACGCTTGTGGTTCTATTGACTTGAGCTTAGATCACAAATGGTTTTAAAAAAAATTAAAATGGAACTGTACTTTCAACAAACTTTGCACAAATCAATAGTTCATGACAACATATGAAACTATGTAATATATCTCATCAAAGAACTTATTTTTCCACATACAGTATGAGACTCTTCTTCCTTTCCTTCCTGCCCCTGAACTCACCAATGTCACTGAAGAAAAACCAAACAGTTCATCTCTGTGTTGGGCCCACCTCACACATCCATTGCAAAAACACATTGGTTTCAAGGTCCATTTATCCATCTGTGTGTACATGTGTGTCATTCATGTGTCATCAGTGTGCTATCCGTGTGACATCCTTATGACATGTACTGGAAGAAAAACACATGTCGCTGAAATTAATGTTTTGGCTGTGTAAAATGTGTGCAGAGATACATAAAGGATAGATAGATAGATATGGGGTGATCCATGGGGGAGGCACCAGATATTGCAGAGGGGCCAGCTTGGATATTAGTTCCAATGGCAGTAAAGGGTAGTGTCACGGTAGCTGAAGTGGGTCACTAGACCCCTAAACACTTCCCTCCTGTCCACAATGTCGCTGGCGGAGGAGTGGACGCTGCACTCACCCACTGCTCGGGTCCGGCTGCTGCTGCTCGGTGGTGGCTCGAGTGGTGGGCCAGATCCGGGGACTCGAGCGGCATTCCTCGCCCGTGAGTGAAAGGGGGTGGTTTGGGTTTAGGGATATTGTCCGTGACGCCACCCACGGTTGTGGTGAGGTTGTGAGGCTCTGGCCCTGGGAACTGTAGCCTTGGCGGTGACTGTGCTTCCCTCTATGGTTTGAGCTGTTGCCTTCAATCGGGACTTGACTGCTGGGAAACCCCGGAGGTTCCCTTCGCTAACGGATTTGACAATTTCAACGGCGACTCCTAACCTTGTCGGGGTCCGTAAGCCCTGCCGGATGGTGCTGGCTTCTCTTTGCTCACCGGTCCGGTACCGCCGGGCCACCGCCCGTCCACGGTCCTTACAGTTTGCTCCAATAGGCCTCTCCTGCAGACGGTCACCACCGTCTGCCAACCTTGCTGTTCCGTCCGGGCCACACACCCGGACGCTGTCAGACTGCTCAGCTACCACTTCACTTCACTCCTCTCCAAAACTGAACTCCACTTAACTGAACTGTTTTCCCGCCTCCAGGACTGTGTACTCCTCGGTGGGCGGGACCAACCGCCTGGCCCACCCCCTGGTGTGGACATCATCCCCTGGAGGAAGGCAACAAGGATTTGTGTTTGACTTCGGTGTGCCTGACCGGGGTGTGGGGTGTGTTGATGTAGTTCCTGTGACGTCCTGGCTTGTCCAGGGCGCCACAACAACATTTGTCAATAGTGGGAGGTGGCACTTACAGAGATGGTACAAGACCTCCCGAGAGCGCTCCTATGGAGGTGGTGTCTGGGTACAGGTGTTTGAGCGTCTGTGATGTTTGTACAATCACAACCAGCCAGACACATGGGTGAACTTACAAACATAACACTTTACTGAAGGGAATAATAGGATACCGTCTGTCTCATAGGGTGCGTGCCCATGATCAGTGTTTGTAGCGTTTTGTACACAGCATGCTTGAGCTGCGTCCAAAATGCAGCCTTGTACAGTACAAGCACAGTGGATGGGATTTCTAGAAGGTCAGTGGCCACTGTGCTTGTTTTTTCTGCAGCAAACACTGACCTACGGTGCGTCTTTCCAAATCGCAGCATGTCAATTGTTTGCTGTGGATTCGCATGCGTCCTCCATAGGAAAAACACAAGCGAGAGACTCACGGACCCGCTGCATCTGTGATGCCCTGAACTAGCCAGGTAGTCACAGGTAGACCCCCACATTACACCTGTCCCCCAATAAGGTAACATTAGCCAACCAGTAAAACTTTGTCACCTCCTTCAGTGCTCGATGGACACACCAGGGGGCGGAGCCAGGCGGTTGGCCACGCCCACCGAGGAGTTCAGAGGGCCTGAGACAGGAAACACACAGTCAGATGAGTTTTAGGCTATGTGCCCACAGGCGATCGCACCTGCAGATGTATCCGCAGGTACGGCCGCAGGTTTCCCGCAGCTGCCCGCCGGCATCCGCAGCTATTTTTAGCTGGATTTTTAGCGGGATTCCAGCGATATAGCAGCGGTAAACCTGCGGACTTTCACGCGAATTACCTGCGGACGTCCCGGCCTCTATCTCCATAGTGGAGGGCCATGATTTCCGCAGGTAATTCCGCGGGAATAATTGACATGCAGTTATGTGTGGCTGAGGGACATCCACACCATGTTCCGCAGCCGCACATTCCGCAACGTGGACACAGACACTCCCCATGTCCCATAGGATAACATGGGGAGTGTCTGTACATGCTAAAACCTGCGGATTTATCTGGAAAATCCAGATAATTCCGCAGGTTTTCCGCGGCAAATTCCGCAGAAACAAGCTCCTGTGGGCACATGGCCTTAGTGTTGAGGAGTGGAGGAGGTCAGGCCTGTAGGACAGGCCTGTGACAGTCTGACAGGTGCCGGGGTCGGAGCCCTGGTACCTTGGCTAGGAGTTAAACAGTGGCCTTAGCCTACAGGAGCCAGGAAGATGGCTCGGTGGATCCGTGGTGGACCGGGATAGGGTAGTGGCATCGGTGCTCCGTGATTGTGTCACGTGGCCGTCGATTGCGGCGCGATCCCAGCTGGAGTGCTTTAGATCCCAGTCTCAGACTTTGACAGCGCAATCTAAGGGGCTAAAAGGAGCTAACGGATGCGGAGATCCACCGGCACATCCTTGCTTGTGAAGGGGTTAAAGGGAATGTCACCACATTTGAGCTATCTAAACTATTAATATGGGCATACCAGTTATAGAATGCTGAAAAAAGTCATACATGTATGTCTCATATCAGATGTCTTGTGGATAAATCATCTTTTATCTAATATATAAAGCGGAGTGTATGTATATATGTATGTATGTCCGCTAAAGGAATTCGCACCGTTTCATGTACAATCACGAAATTTGCACAGACACTCCATATGACTCAGGGAATGTCATAGACTATGTTTTGAGGAGAAATGTTAACCCCGCGCTTTACGGTTATTTGCCAAAAAACCTGCCTCCATTAAAGTTAATGGAGCTGGAGCCACAGTGGTAAGGCCCTTTTTATTGAAAACAATATTTGGAGGCGGAGTTATCTTCCAGGCAGCATCCGCCCCATAGCCTGGAAGAGGTCATTTACATAAAGTGATAAAAAGATAATTTATCCACAACAAAGTCATCTGATATGAAGCAGACAGGTATAACATTTTTCAGCATACTATAAACTGCATGCCTATATTAATAGTTTAGAGAGCTCCAATATGGTGACCTAGTCCAGGTAATGCTTCGCTGATGTAGGGAACTTCATGGGTTGGCTGGTGGTATGTAGCTATTCACAGTTTTGGTGCTACCGTTCCCTTTTGCAGGGGGTAGGATAGACAGAGTTTATGGCAAAGAACTCATGTTACGCTGGTTCTGGCTGGAAGCCCATAGGAAACCAGTATGCAGGAGAGCGTGTGTTCAGCCTTATCTCTCCTGGCTGTAGGAAGCTTCAGTCCTTTGTGGAGGTGATTATATGGAGAGAAAGCTGTCCCCTCAACATGGCTGAGATAGAGATTCTGTGAACAGTAGTGATTCTCACTCTCTCTTGACTAGACTGGACCAAACATGTTTGTACCAGTTTACTGGACGTGTCAGCATACCTCCCAACTTTTCAAGAAAGGAAAGAGGGACAAAGTATGCGGCGCGCTGCGCGCCGCGGCAATTTTTGGCCACGCCCCTAGCCACACCCCTAGCCACACCCATTTAGCAGTAAGGGTCATTCAGCAGATGCCCTGGACTGTTCATTCATATTTATAGCAGTCAGAATTTTTTTATATTTCTATGTGTCACTATATGACATGTTGCTTATTTGTGCCTATCAATCCGTGTTCACACGTTGCATAAATTCTGTTTCTTTTTGTTTCTGTCTGCACCAAACTACACAATAACAATCTTCTCTGTTTTTTTGGTTCAGATGTGAATCTGCGTTTTTAAGTGTTTTTATCGTACAGAGAAGCTTTTTCCTGCATTTTTTAAGCTCCACATAGAAACCTCCAGAGAAACCCCCCCCCCCGAAAACCGCAGAATTCAGGAGCGTCTTTTCATGGAATCACATCCACTTTACTTGGACAATTAAACACAGCAGAATAAATGTGCAAAGAAACAGCAGAAAAAAATGCAGCATTTACACTACATGTGAACAAGGACTAAATTTCCAAGCAAAGTGGATGAGACATCCTGAAATCTCCGCTCCTGGTGCGTGGAAAGACGCCGCTGAACGGTGCGGATTTGGTGTTTCTTTCTTTATAAGCTTCAGGATTCACATCAGCAACAAACATGTATCAAATAAGGGGAACAATGCATAAAAAATACCGCAAACACGCAATAATCAGAGAACATTGTTTTTGCACTCGTGGCGCGGACACCTGCAGAAAAAATGCCGCATTTACGCTATGTGTGAACACGGCCTCAGTGATCCATTTTTATTACATTTTTTATGGGTTTTAATAAAGAAAAATAATAAATTGCGCCTTTTTTTCCCGCCATTTACCGATCCCCATAAATAACCTGATCGCTGTGTTGTTCAGGTCATTACGATTACAGGGACACCAAATATGTCCATGTTATTTGCTGATTTGTGATGTTTATTATTTTATAAAAAAGTGCAATAAAATTACATTATTCTATTTTTTTTATTATTTTAGTAACTTTATTAGAAGAAAAAAAAATCCTCTTTTCCTCTCCCTCCAGAATACAGGAGATAGAGATGCTGCTCTGTACAATGTAGCTGTGTCCTATGTAATCTGCTGTGTAAGAGGCTGCATTGTAGGTTCATTTATGTGAAATCCTCCCTCTGACATCATCAATCCTAGTGGCTCAACAGCTAGAGCAGCTAGGAAAGCCAGGAGGTTGCTGGACACAAGTTTTGAACGTTGCTGGTTTGAATCCAAGGTGGTGAAGATAAAAAAAAAAATTGTATTTGTATTTTTTTCTTCATTTCTTTATAGTAGTTTTATGGGAACAAATGAATCTGACTCTTTCACCAACAGTGAGATACAGTATTTATCTATCTATCTATCTATCTATCTATCTATCTCTATCCCTCTATCTATCTATCTATCTATCTATCTATCTATCTATCTATCTCTATCCCTCTATCTATCTATCTATGATTCTATCTATCTATCTATGATTCTATCTCTCTATCTATCTATCTATCTACCTATGATTCTATCTCTCTATCTATCTATCTATCTATCTACCTATCTATGATTCTATCCCTCTATCTATCTATGATTCTATCTCTATCTATCTATTATCTGTCGTGTATCTATATATCCCTCTATCATCCATCCCTCTATCATCCATCCATCCCACTATCATCCATCCCTCCCTCTATCCCTCCCTCTATCTCTCCATTCATCCCTCCATTCATCCCTCTATCCCTCCCTCTATCCCTCCATTCATCCCTCCATTCATCCATCCATCCCTCCCTCTATCCCTCCATTCATCCCTCCATTCATCCCTCTATCATCCATCCATCCCTCCCTCTATCCCTCCATTCATCCCTCCCTCTATCCCTCCATTCATCCCTCTATCATCCATCCATCCCTCCCTCTATCCCTCCCTCTATCCCTCCATTCATCCCTCTATCATCCATCCATCCATCCCTCTATCCCTCCATTCATCCCTCTATCATCCATGCATCCATCCCTCCCTCTATCCCTCCATTCATCCCTCCATTCATCCCTCTATCATCCATCCATCCCTCCCTCTATCCCTCCTTTCATCCCTCTATCCCTCCATTCATCCCTCCTTCTATCCCTCCATTCATCCCTCCATTCATCCCTCTATCATCCATCCATCCCTCCCTCTATCCCTCCATTCATCCCTTCATTCATCCCTCTATCATCCATTCATCCCTCCCTCTATCCCTCCTTTCATCCCTCTATCCCTCCATTCATCCCTCCTTCTATCCCTCCATTCATCCCTCCATTCATCCCTCTATCATCCATCCATTCCTCCCTCTATCCCTCCATTCATCCCTCAATTCATCCCTCTATCATCCATCCATCCCTGCCTCTATCCCTCCATTCATCCCTCTATCCCTCCATTCATCCCTCCCTCTATCCCTCCATTCATCCCTCTATCCCTCCATTCATCCCTCCTTCTATCCCTCCATTCATCCCTCCATTCATCCCTCTATCATCCATCCATCCCTCCCTCTATCCCTCCATTCATCCCTTCATTCATCCCTCTATCATCCATTCATCCCTCCCTCTATCCCTCCTTTCATCCCTCTATCCCTCCATTCATCCCTCCTTCTATCCCTCCATTCATCCCTCCATTCATCCCTCTATCATCCATCCATCCCTCCCTCTATCCCTCCATTCATCCCTCAATTCATCCCTCTATCATCCATCCATCCCTGCCTCTATCCCTCCATTCATCCCTCTATCCCTCCATTCATCCCTCCCTCTATCCCTCCATTCATCCCTCTATCCCTCCATCCTTCTATCCCTCCATTCATCCCTCTATCATCCATCCATCCCTCCCTCTATCCCTCCATTCATCCCTCCATTCATCCCTCTATCATCCATCTATCCCTGCCTCTATCCCTCCATTCATCCCTCCCTCTATCCCTCCATTCATCCCTCTATCATCCATCCATCCCTGCCTCTATCCCTCCATTCATCCCTCCCTGTATCCCTCCATTCATCCCTCCCTGTATCCCTCCATTCATCCCTCTATCATCCATCCATCCCTCCCTCTATCCCTCCCTCTATCCCACCATTCATCCCTCCATCCATCTTTGCAGCTGAATAACCGGCTTCTGGTGTCTGACCTGCAGTATATAGGTCAAGATAACAAAATCTTCCTTTTGGTTTCAATAGAGGCAGTAGCTCAGTGGTTAGAGCTGCTGCCTTTGAACCAATGACTCACGAGTTCGCGTCCCGGCTGCCCCGAAAATCCAGAGCCGATGATAATTTAATTTAATTTTTTCACTCCACTGAGGAGGAGCTGGGACATCAGCTGTGAGCCGCGGGAGTGCGGGACAGCCCTGAGAAATCGTGCAAGTCCCGCAGAATCCGGGACGGTTGGGAGGTATGGTGTCAGCTCTGAGGTGGAGAGTCCTCCCAGCCATTTTCATGGCAGCTTGTTGTGAGGAGAATGAATACCTAACTTTCAAAAGCATACATTGACCAGTAGATGGCAGCAAAGTATATTTAAAGGGAAGGTGCCGCTTTTTTTATTTTTGTATCAATAATAGTGATTATGAAATCAAGTATTTTTAATACAAAAATAAATTCACTGTTTATTTAGTTTTTATTTAATTCTAGTTTTACTGAAATACTGGTGTAGTGACCAGAAAAGCCACTACTAATGTGTGTTCTGTATTATCTATGTGATTACATTTGTGACACCTATTCCCCACCTTGGGAGGAGGTAAATTATTTAGCGTTGCGCTGCCCTCTACTGCCTTGCTTTGGTATTGCAATTGATTTGAAAGCAAGGAAGTGGCTGTTGGGGGCGGAGCTTGAGGAGGCAGTTAAAAGAAAAAACGGTTAGATGCGGTTGAGTTGCTGTGATGCAGCAGAAAAAAAAAAAGAGACCTCCATTGAGATATGCGGGGAGTGTAATTATCACCCTATTCGGAGCGCCCCGTTTCTGCAACAACAGAGTACTGAAAAACGCAGTTAATCCAATTGATAGTGACATCCATCCTCCCAAGGCCGGGATAGGAAAAACGCTTGAACTAGTCCACTGTGTAAGAGATTTCTTTATTTATTGCTAGGAAATAACTGTCTATTGGAAATGGAAAAAACAACTTTGATTGACTAAAGGTTGGCTACAAGATTTCAGTAAAGTTCATCATTTACGTTTTCACAGAATCCTTGGTGTCTGTCTTCCTTCAGCGGCCTTATACCTGGCAGATATCACCACAACTCAGTCTCCTATCTCTGTTATTTTTCTCTTTATAATTTGCCACCTAACCTAGGGATTTGCTGGAGCCATCTGAGCCACCGTGACCTGAACATCCTCTGAGGTAGTGGGCCCGGCTTCTCACAAGGCGGTGCGGCAAATTACACTGGGTGCTGCCATCTTGGATTTGCTGTGATTAACGCCCTAGGCATAGAAGACCGTTGTCGGGCTCCGAGCCCTATACGTAACACAGAGACAGGTTCTGCTGTGAAATGGACAAGCCTCCTGGGCTGTCCAGATCACAGCAGAGGAAGGAGATCAGTGCCATCTCTGGAGCCCACAGCGTATGCTGCAGTTTCCCCCAGTCACCTGCTCGGGATGTGTGAGTACTGGTGCTGGGCCGCCGCTGCTACACCCCCCCCCGCTACCCTCACCTTTCTGCTACTCTCGTTTGGAGAAAAAAGCCCCGTAGGCTAAGGTAGCGCGAGAGCCGGAGGCAGTGACGAACTGTGACATCGTAAGGTTATTGCAGTTTACAGTGGCCGGCTCTCGCGCTATCTTCTATATGACCAAATCGCTATGAACTACAGATACCTTATGATATCACTGATCGGCACACTCGCCATCTCTCGTGGAGTGCATCGTGAAGTCTGGCAGTGGCTGCTGTTAAAGCCTATAGGGCTTTGTTCTCTGATTGAGGCTCGATATGCTGGGGAAATTAGTTGGAGAACGCTGTGCGACCTTCATGTGGACTACGTTGGAGCTGCTTGGAACTTTTTGGGGGAATAAATTGGTGAATGAGGGACTGTGTCCTGTCTTTATATCTTTAATTCTCCCTTTTTATGTCTTTCAGGTTTACTTTTCTGTACTACTTCAAATTTGTTGGACTACATTGGATCTTCATGGCTTTTTTATTTTTTATTAAATTGGTAAATGAGGGCTAGAGTCTAGGATGTTATTTTTAAATAAAATATTTTTTTTGTGTTTTTTTTCTCTTTATTTTTTCTCTACTGGACTAGTAATGGGGGTGTCTGAAAGACGCCTCTGCATTACTAACTCGCGGGCTTGATGCCAACTGACAATTACCAGCTGATATCAACCTCATAAACCATTACCCCAATTGCCACAGCACCAGAGTAATAAGGAAGAGCTGAGCAAAGGACCAGAATTGGAGCATCTAAAGGATACGCCAATTCTGGGGCAGCTGTGGGCTGCTATTTTTAGGCTGAGAAGGGCCTAATAACCATGGGTCTTCCCACCCTGATAATAAATACGGGCCCCAGCTTTCCATTTTACCTTAGCTGGTTATCAAAAATAGGGGGAATCCCAAGCCGTTTTTTAAAAATAGATATATATATATATTTACCCCCTCCCCCCGGGGATTTTCTGTTTTTCGTTTTCATTTTTTCCTTCCCTTTCGTTGAAGAGCCATAACATGAGGACTTGTTTTTTGTGGGACGAGTTGTACTTTTCAACGACACCATTCATTTTGCTCCAAGTGCAGTGAAATTGCAAAAAAACTGCAATTTCACAATTGTCATTCGGGTTTTTTACTTACCGTGTTCACTATATGGTAAAACTGAAGTGACAATATGATTTCCCAGGTCAGTACGAGTTTGGAGATAGATTTTCAAATGGGCAGAAGGGAAGTGATTTGAACTTTTAGTTTCCTTTCTCATATTTTCATTATATTTCGTTTACATTTTTTATTGATATTATTGAAAATGCAGTATACAAGTCATCTAATTGCCAGAAGTAGTGTTATTCCTCATGTACGCACAGGAGAGATTGTTCTCTAACGTTACTTGAAAGTAAAGGTAGCATTTAACATTTATTTATTTCAGCAAAGAAAACTGTGGGTGTTGTTAGTGTCGCAGGCGGGGGCGCTGACCACGTCAGGGGGAGGGCTACTCGAGGCGCTCGGATCCGGGATCGTGGCTGTGGCTCGAGTGGCAGCCGGATCCGGGGCTCGTGCAGCAGCCCGTCGCCCACAACTTAATAAAGGGGTTATTTACAGGGGAGAGTTTGTCAGTCATGCCACCCGTGGGTTGCGATGATAGTTTAGTGACACCGCCGCTGCCTTTGTATGGGGCGTCCGGGGCTGATGGAGCGGGGCAGCAAGATGGTATCCCCTCCACGGGTAGAGGAGGTGTAGTCCCGGGGCCCAGGTGTCGGTAGGAGTAGAATGCTGGACCGGATGACACCGGTGTACTCACAGTTTTCAAATAAGTCACACAAAGTCCAAGTAGTAAACCAAGTGCCAGATACCGGTAGTCTCCAGAGGGGTGTGCTCGGGTCCCACACACCGGTGATCAGAACAGGGGCCCTTCCTCCTGCACTCTATTTTGGTGTCTCGTGTGTTGATTAGTTCGCATGAAACGGGGTAAGTCCACTCCCGGTGTCTTTGCTGTGGGAGCTGTGGCCTGCGAGATCTGACCCTTGGGATTTTTGCAGGCACTTGCAGACGCCCTATCCCCCGCGTTGGGCTTCCGTCTCGCTCTATCTGGGCTACTCGTGGGACAAGACGTGGAATTTTGTCCCCTGCTGGTTAATTGGAAAGGTGCCTGAAGCTGTCCTCGCCCTGGGGTCCAGGTACCCCGACCGTGCACGGCCTCCAGACCGGATTATCGCTGTTGGCACCGGCGGGCTACAACCCGGCCTGGTCCACTTAAGGTCTCCCGCGACCGGATCTCTGTTGCCTGTGGCCCTGCTCTGCCGTCTGCCACCTAGTCAGCTCAGGTAGTCCGGTAGTCCGGGAGCTACAACCCCCGACTACCACTTCACTCCTCTCACTTCCTCTGTCCAGACTCATCTGTCTCCACAACTCAACTGTTCCCTCCCCTGACACCTCAGAACCCCTAGGTGGGCATCACCATCTGCCTTGCCCCGCCCACTGGTGTGTCCCTATTGTCCTGGGGGGGTGACTAGGCTTTGTGGCTGGTGTTTGTACCTGTGTGTGGGGTTGTGTTGGTGGGACAAGGAGGAGGGGATCCTGCATCTGGAAGATGGATGCAGTCTCCTGTGACAACCTGGTTTTGCCAGGGCATCACACTAGCATATTATTGTCCTTTAGTATTTTTCTCCTGAACAGCTATACAGTATAGATATATAACAGCCACCTAAAATTGTCCTGATCATGGTCATCTACAAAGATTGATATTTCCAATTTAGTGACCCAATGAAGCCAACTGTAATCCTAAAGGGTACTATACACACTGCGACATCGCTAGCGATCTCGTTAGCGATGTGAAATTCTAGATCGCAAGTGCGATCTTTTGGGATCGCACATAGGTCATTTTACGCATGTGCGATCTCGAAAGATCGCACTTGCGATCTAGAATTTCACATCGCTAACGAGATCGCTAGCGATGTCGCAGAGTGTAAAGTACCTTTTAACTCTCCATTCTGACAAAACAGATTGTTTGTGCCATTGCAGCTTTAGTTCCATTCAGTTGAGTGGAGCTCGGCTTAAATACCAGAGACAACCCATTGATACCTGTAGCGTTATTTCTGGAAGAAAGCAGACATGTCTTCCAATCGTTTGCAAACATAGTAATATAGCTAAACGGACTCTGTCAGCAGTATTTCACCTCCAAACTATGTCTATGAGCATGTAGCTCTTTCAAAGAAAACACCATCAGTACTTTTACATGGCTAGTCTGCTCTTCCATTACTGAGAAATCAACTTTTGAATTAATATGCAAGTGAGGCTGAAGAGCTATTTGTAGACCTTAAGCTTCTGTCACTCCAGGTCTATCTCCCACCAAGCACCATCTCCTCCTTTTTGACTGACATCCTCTAGGCTGTGTGACTCTAGCAAATGAGCTATCACTAAAGCATGAGTAGGTGATGCTGGGAGGGGAATAGAGCTGGAGTCACAGAAGCTTCAGATCTACCAAAGCCTTTCAGCCCCATTTGCATATCAATTCAAATATTATTTTCCCAGTAATAGAGAAAAAGACTGTTTATTTAAAGGTATTCCTGGTCAATTTCTACAAACAGGGGAAGAAATTTGAGGACACAGTATGGAGAGAGCGATGGTGGGATGGGCGTGAACACAGCATGGGAAGCGAGGGATAAATGTATGTAGACCCAGTATGAGGAGTAAAGGGGATGGTTGCGGTCACAGTGTGAGGATTGAGAGGGGATAGGTGTGGACACAGTATGGGGAGCAAGGGGTGAATGTATGCAGAGTATGAGGAGTGATGGGGAAATGAGTGCAGACTGAGTATAAGAAGTAAGGAGGGATGAGTGTGGACACAATATGCAGAATGAGAGGGGTAATGTATGCGGACACATTATGAGCATTGAGGGGACATAGGTGTAGACACAGTATGGGGAGCAGGGGGGGAATTTATGCAGACAGAGTATGAGGAGTAAGGGGGGTAACGAGTGCAGGGGTAGTGAAGAGACACTATGGCATGAGAAAAATGTGAAGGGGCGACACAATAGAGACTGGCTCTAGTGTGTATGTGTGGGGGGTTGTATGGAGAGAGGACAGTGTGAGGGTATAGCCAGGAATGTACAGTATGCCGAGGAGGGGGAGTGTGATGAGGGGGCACAGTATAGAGGCTGTACAGTATAGGGAAGGGTACAATGTGAAAGGACACTGTGAAAAGGGAGCCCAGTATGGAAAGGAAAAGGCAGTGTAGAGCGCATGTATCATAAGAGAGACAGTGTGTGTCATATTTTGTGCAAGGAACACAATGATGAATAATTATTTATTCAGGCGCAGCATAGGGCAGATATTTTTATTCAGGACTCAGCATTATATTGACACTACTATTTTTAAGGGTATTGTGGCGGGATGTGCTACACATGACTGGAGAAGATGGAATTCTGCAGAGATGAGCTGTGAATGTGAAAAGTCATTATGGCATCAAGTTAAATAAAAGGAAGAGAATGACTGTGATCAGAGACAACGTCATCTATAAAGACCCTGGATGATTTGTAATATTGACTAATTCTCAACAGTACTCCCAATGGTCTGCAGTTTGGTGATGACTGATCAGAACAACGCCCAGTATCTTTGTACCATTATTAAGGACATATAGTATTAGAAGAGTTGTAGGTTCATGCAAAACAAATGTATATGACTCTGATCTGACATTACAATTGATGTACCAAGTACTGATGGTGGTTTTGGTGATGTATTTGTCACATTTTGCGGGCATTTCCAACTGTCATGGCAGCATCAAGATAGATCTGTACAGACTACAGATTCTGGCACTCTGTCTGTTAACTTCTCTGATGTCTGTGATCAGTGCAGGGAGACTCAGGCATCAACTTGTAGTTCATAGGCAGGCTAGTAAAAGTTAATACCTGCTGGGCTGCATGTTACTTGCTTCTTTTTTACATGTTGTGGGGGAGCCAGTCATATTTGCTCCCCTCCTATATATTCTGGCTGTACAATTTCCATTAATGCGAGCAATAGCTAGTCTACAGTGGGGAAAAAGTATTTAGTCAGCCACCAATTGTGAAAGTTCTCCCACTTAAAAAGATAAGAGAGGTCTGTAATTGACATCATAGGTAGACCACAACTATGAGAGACAAAATGAGAAAACAAATCCAGAAAATCACCTTGTCTGATTTGGCTAGATTTTTTTTTAACATTATGGTGGAAAATAAGTATTTAGTCACCTAAAAACATGCAAGATTTCTGGCTCTCACAGACCTGTAACTTCTTCTTTAAGAGGTTCCTCGGTCCTCCACTTATTACCTGAAGTTATGGCACCTGTTTGAACTTGTTATCAGTATAAAAGACACCTGTCCACAACCTCAAACAGTCACACTCGAAAATCCAAAATGGTGAAGACCAAAGAGCTGTTGAAGGACACCAGAAAAAAAATTGTAGCCCTGCACCAGGCTGGGAAGACTGAATCTGTAATAGGCAAGCAGTTTGGTGTGATGAAATCAACTGTGGGAGCAATAATAAGAAAATGGAAGACATACAAGACCACTGATAATCTTCCTTGATTTGGGGCTCCAAGCAAGATCTCACCCCGTGGGGTCAAAATGATCAGAGAACAGTGAGAAAAAAATTCCAGAACCACATGGGGGGACCTAGTGAATGACCTGCATAGACCTGGGACTACCGTAACAAAGGCTAGCATCAGTAACACACTACGCCGCCAGGGACTCCGATGCTGCAGTACCAGACGTGTTCCTCTGCTTAAGCCAGTACATGTCCAGGCCCCTCTTATGTTTGTTAAAGAGCATTTGGATTATCCAGAAGAGTATTGGGAGAATGTCATATGGTCTGATGAAACCAAAGTAGAACTGTTTGGTAGAAGCACAACTCGTGTTTGGAGGAGACAGAATGCTGAATTGCATCCAAAGAACACCATCCCTACTGTGAAGCATGGAGGTGGCAACATCATGTTTTGGGGCTGTTTCTCTGCAAAGGACCCAGAACGACTGATCCGTATACATGAAAGAATGAATGGGGCCATGTATCGCGAGATTGTGAGTGTGAACCTCCTTCCATCAGCATGGGCATTGAAGATGAAATGTGGCTGGGTCTTTCAGCATGATAATGATCCCAAGAACACTGAAAGGGCAACAAAAGAGTAGCTCCAAGCCCCAGGCCCTGTGTAGATCAAAGAGTTCTAAATGTGTCTTGTCAGAACTATGGTCCCGACTCATCTGCTGTGTGTGAGTGCGTTGCGCCTACTTCTACCCCCAATGGTGCCCGCCCCCGGCGGTTACCCAAGCAACTGTAAAGTCCCATGACTCTATATGGTCACCCCCCCGTCTGCCCCATGACAGCTCTCCAGTGGGAAGCACCTGACTGTATGTGAGATGAAATGTGGTGACACCGATGGTTAAACCCCCATTACCTGAGATGGATACCACACCTTAACTGAGGTGCAGTACCCTGTGGTGACCAGAGCCTCAGGAGCGCCATATACCCACCTAGAATGGCGCCTTTGTAGTACCCTACTCGGGCGTCCTGCACATGAGATCTGTGACCTCAACCAGCTTGCAAACTCTGCTCCCATGGCACAGTGAAAAGAGGATGCCTGTATCACAAAAAAATGTAAGTTTACATAAATAACCAAAAAAGCGATTTACAGTATATAAATCTTGAAGGACAGTTTCCCTGGCTTACTATATTCAAAAAAGCCATTTCACTCAAGGTGACTAGATTTTTAAAGGGCAAGTGCCCACCTTACTTTGAAGCAACTAGAAAAACACAGAACATCATAAAACATGCCAAAACATAACTCAGGTGAGTCAATATAATAATAGAGTTCAATGATACATCTTTCTATTTAGGGGTGTGGCGGCACTTCTCAAATCACCCTTCTTACAAGTAATCTACAGCTTCTCCCCACAATATTTGAAATGCAAGATCAATATAGGAAAAAGTATGTTGCATAGGGAAATATGAAAATATATTAATATATTTGAAATGGTCAGAAACAGAAAAGGTTTTATAAGGAACTAAATCATTACAGCCGAGACAACCAAACGGTAAAACAATGGATAACAGAATGTAGTCTATTTCTTAGATTCCACAATCTCCGAGGACATGACTGTATCCCGTAAGGGAGTAAATGTCATGTTCTTGTTTGTCATGATGTAGTGAAAATGTTTTATCTAATAATTATTGTACCTCTGGGGCTTTTAGCATCGTGATGGAACAGGTTCAACACATCACAATGGGATCTTTCATGCAAGCATCCAAAGCAAGTATGACCGGGTTATCATTCACTCCCTCCACCCTACGAGTTAATCCAGAAGCACTTTAAGTGTACTCACAATTATAGGACTGAGGGTATGTGCGCACGTTGCTTTTTACCTGCTTTTTACCTGCTTTTTTGCTACTTTTTCTTCTGCGCTGTTTAATGCCAAAATGGATGTGTTTTTCTATTCAAGCAAAGTCTATGGGAATTTGGGTTTCTTGTTCACACTATGTTGTTCAAAATGCTGCCTTTTTGTGGCAGAACTTTGGTCAAAAACTCAGCTTTGCAGTGCAAAACCCAAATGGCAAAAACAATTGACATGTTGCTTCTTTGAAAAGCTGAGTTTTTGACCAAAGTTCTGCCTCAAAAAGGCAGCATTTTGAACAACATAGTGTGAACAAGAAACCCAAATTCCCATAGACTTTGCTTGAATAGAAGAACACATCCATTTTGGCATTAAACAGCGCAGAAGAAAAAGCAGCAAAAAAGCAGGTAAAAAGCAGGTAAAAAGCAACGTGCGCACATACCCTAAGATTGATAATCTGTATGATGGTTGTCAGAAGGATCGTTGTCTTTGCTTTGTCAGTAATGGGGGCAGGGGTGAAACAAATATACTTAAGGCCCCAAAGTTAAAATGGGACTAGGACCCTATTGTACCATAAATCGAAAAAGGGAAATTTTAAATTTTTACTTATCTTATAGTTTGAAGCTTTTCTCCTTTTCAATGACTTCTCAGTGCAGTGAATCCCCCTATTCAATATCCTTCATCTTCTTGTCCTGTGCAATTATTAGTTTCTTCTAGGCTAATCACAATCTGCACTTTCTCCCTATGGTTTTCATAGTGAATACTTGCTGACCCTTACAACAGTGGCCCCTAATGGTTGTCACTTCCTTGAATAAAGGTAATCTAAAAGGGTTGATGATAGGTACAAACCAGTAGCTTAGCTAGCAAGGGAGTAGGGGGAGACAGTTGACTTAGGCTCAGCTGGGCCCACCCGGTACCTCAGATTACTGGGTGAGTGCTGCTAGATGGCAATACACTTGAAACTGATTGCAGAGCAAGCGGGATCAATATTCTCCATTCTGCTGAACTGTGATTTACAAAATGCTGAGGCCTTCCTCAGGTCATCAGTGTTCCCGCACAGGTGACACAATGATGGCACAGCATTTGCTACCTACATTCTCCAAGCAACTGCAGAAGAGCTTTTGGTTGCTATGCTCATGGAGAACTATAGTTCTTTCAAGCTGGAGTTCCTGGCGCTTGTATGGGCTGTAACGGAAAGGTTTAAACACTACCTTGCTGCCGCCAAGTTTACTGTGTACACGGACAATAACCCATTGACTCACCTGGATACGGCGAAGCTGGGAGCATTGGAACAACCCTGGGTCGCAAGGTTGGTGAATTATGATTTTATCATAAAGTACAGGGCTGGCCGCAAGAACACTAATGCTGATGCGCTGTCTAGGATCCCCCATCTGTTTGACGATGAGAGGGATGAAGATGACCTGGAGGAGATTGAACTGCCTGCGTTCCATCAGCCCACTCCCATGGAGCGGCCTCGACCATGTACCCATCAGCAAGAAATGACCTGTGATCCATTGCCTCATCACAGTTGGCAAGAAGCCCAAGATAGGGACTCTACAATCAGATTAGTTAAAGCATTGCTGGCCAGAGCTGATGCCCGTCTTGAGCCGGGCGCCCCAGAAGAAGACAGAAAACTGTGGCAGGACCGAGGTTGGCTTTATCTCCACCAGGGCAAATTGTGCAAAAGCTTAACCAACCTCAAGACACATGAGAGAATCTGCCAGATCGTGATACCTCGGGCGTATGTTCCGGTAGTGCTGGAAGCAGGGCCGGCATCAGCACCCGGCAAACCCGGTCAAATGCCAGGGCCCTGGGCTGCCGGGGGGCCCACTCGCAGTGGCAGGGGGCCTGGTGCCCGCGCTGTCACTGCTCCCCCCCCCCGCCGAGGATTGCACTTTCACTTGTATCGCAGTTGCCGATACAATTGAAAGCAATGATGAGAGACGGAGCAGCACACTCCCTCTCTCATCATTCTCTCCCCTGTATCTGGAGTGTCTGCGTTCTGACAGGACTGCAGCGGAGCGCGGTGACGTTACCACCGCTCGCCCGCAGTGAGGTCAGAGCGAGTGACAGCAGTGGACGCGCCGAGGAGACCGGAGCAGCGGGGGAACGGGGAAAAGTGAGTTTGTGCTAGTTACTGTGGCCAGACGACCATGGGGGCTATATACTACATGACGGTGCCTAATGCTATCTGGATCTGCACTGTCTATATGGGGCTGTATACTACATGAAGGTGCCTAATACTAACTATCTCCGTCTGTACTGTGCTATATAGGGCTGTATACTACATAAAGGTGCCTGATGCTATCTGGGTCTGCACTGTGCTATATAGGGCTGTATACTACATGAAGGTTGCCTAATGCTATCTGGGTCTGTACTGTGCTATAGATGGCTGTATGCTACATGAAGGTGCCTAATGCTATCTGAGTCTGCACTTTGCTATATATGGCTGTATACTACATGAAGGTGTCTGATGCTATCTGGGTCTGTACTGTGCTATATATAGCTGTATACTACATGAGGGTGCCTAATGTTATCTGGATCTGCACTGTGCTATATATGGCTGTATACTACATGAAGGTGCCTAATGCTATCTGGGTCTGTACTGTGCTATATATGGCTGTATACTACATGAAGGTGCCTAATGCTGTCTGGGTCTGTACTATTCTATATGGGGGTATATACTACATGAGGGTGCCTAATGCTCTCTGGGTCTGTACTGTTCTATATGGGGGTATATACTACATGAGGGTGCCTAATACTATATGGGTCTGTACTGTGCTATATGGGGCTGTATACTACATGAAGGTGACTAATGCTATATGGGTCTGTATACTACATGAAGGTGCCTAATGCTATATGGGTCTGCACAGTGCTATATAGAGGCTGTGCACTACATGAGGGTACCTAATGCTATCTCGGTCTGCATTGCGCTATATGCGGGTTGTATGCTACATGAGGGTGCCTAATGCTATCTGGGTCTGCATTGTGCTATACGGGGGTTGTATACTACATGAATGTGTCTAATGCTATATGGGTCTGCATTGTGCTATATGGGGGCTGTATACTACATGAGGGTGCCTAATGCTTTATGGTTCTGCATTGTACTATATGGGGACTGCTTAATGTTATATGGGGGTTGCATAGTGCCATATGTGGGCTGCATAGTGCCATATGGGGGCTGCATAATGCCATATCGGGGTTGCATAGTGCAATATGGAGGCCCCACCTCAGAGCTTTTTGATCCCCCACCCCAGAGCCACTGCCCCTCTCTAGAGCTGTATACCCCCCTTTGCTGTATACCCCTTTCCTCAGTAATATGTATGCCCCCCAGTACTGTGTATGTCCCCAACCTCTCTTGTGATGTATACAGCATTGTCAGTGTTCTCTGTGTGCGGCCATGTCTGTCAGTCATGGCCACCAATCAGTGTGGCACCAACACATGCCCAGGAGGAGCTGGATGGACACAAGTGGGGAGGTGAATGAAGGTTGTTGCCGGCTTCCCAATATTAGAAATATCTCTAATGTGTCTGTGTGTGCATGTATGATCTGCATCTATGTATGTCAGTGTATTTGACCGTGTCTAGACTAGATTTATGTCTATATATATATATATATGTATTTATATATATATATGTGTGTTTTTGTGAATTTTTCTTTAAATATATATGTGTACGTATGCCTGTATGTGTATGTATCTGTGCATGTCTATGTGTGGATGGGGCCTACTGAGACTCTTTCGCCCAGGGCCCACAAAAATCTAGAGCCGGCCCTGGCTGGAAGCGTACCATGATGGAGCCGTGCACTTTGGATGGAAGAAATTGGAGATCTTGCTGAGAAATCACTTCTATTGGATAGGAATGAGAGACTCCAAAGAGGCCTGGTGTAGGAATTGCGGTCCCTGTGCCTTGAGAAGGCAGGATGGCACCAGTCAGGGAGCACCACTCCAGCCGATAGTCACCAAACAGCCCCTGGAGATTGTGGCCCTGGATCATGTCAAGTCGACCCCCAGCATGAGTGGGTACACGTACGCGCTCACGATTGTGGACCACTACTTTCGGTTCCTGCTGGTGGTATCTGTTAAAGATCTGACTGCCAGCACAGCGGCAAAGGCGTTCCAAGCGCACTTTTGTAGGCCGCATGGATATCCCAATCGAGTTCTCACCGATCAAGGTCCGGCATTTGAGGCAGAAATCTTCCAGGAGTTCTGTAACCTGTATGGGTGCAAGAAGATACGCACCACACCCTACCATGCACAGACAAACGGGATGTGCGAAAAGATGAACCATCTAGTGATTAATCTGCTGAAAACTCTTCCCCTTGAAGAGCGGAACCAGTGGCCTGAAAGGCTACTAGACCTTGTGGACATCTATAACAACATTCCGGTGAGATCCACTAAATGCACCCCGGCCTACCTGATGAGAGCCAGACCTGGAAGACTTCCAGTGGACTTAGAAATGGAGGTCGCGTTGCCTGAAACCTACTTGCCCGGAGCAGATTGGGACTCACGTCGCCAGATCCAGTATAAACAGATTCAAAAGTACGTTGAAGAAAGTCTGAATCAAACCAGGGAACGGCAAGAGAGGAACTTTAACAAACAGGCAAAAGCAACCCCTTTCTCACCGCGTGAGATTGTGCTGAAAAGGAAGAAAAAGCTACATAAATTGGATGATCAGTGGGAAAAGGAGCCATATGTGGTACAACCATCCAACTTCAATAACCAGAAGACCTGCCTAATCAGCGAGGATCATGGAAGGACCACAGCTACTGTATCCCGAGAACATCTAAAAAAATGTCCAGAGCCTTTAAGAGTAGCAGATGGACCTCAACCCCAACCTCAAGTGGTAGAAGGAAAGAAGAGAATAAGCCGTACTATTCTAGGCGACTTTCCAGAAGATTGGCCTATGCAGAATGGAGCAGTAATAGTCCCTGTGTTAATATTCCCACAACCCGTGGAAGAACCAGAAAAGGAGAGACTTACTAACACTGCACCCACTTCAGCATCTAGAGTAGCACCTGTACCCTTGCCACCTACACGTAGAGTCCTACCAGCTACACCTAACACTGAGGGCGAGGAACCTGTAGCCATGTCACAAGAGGTGGATGAGGGTCTAGAACTGAGGAGGTCGACCTGGGTTAACTTTGGTCATCCCCCACGGAGGTATAGGGAAGAATATTGATGATACCTGTAATATGTAATTGTACGCTCTTAGGCATCTGTGTTTCTTTTATTGTTTTACAAAGTTTGTTATTTTTCATACAGAGAATATGTTAGGAAAAAGTGTTTTAATAAACAAGGTTTGAATGAACAGAGAAAGTTACTTGATTGACGAGAAGATATTATAGTGTGTACCCCGGGTGCATGGACTTCGTTACATTTATGCACCAAAGTTTATAGTAAAGATGGACCATGGTCATGGGACTGGTTGTGACCAACACAGACTTGTGTATTGTAAATAGTTGCACCTCCTGTGCCCACCAGAGTCGTCTTTTGCAATACCCGGGACCTTAACCTGGTCAAGGACCCACGAATAGGTATGCAGCGGGTCATGTTGTTTAGGTGGCCTCCGCTACTAACCTAATCAGTAGCGTTCCATTGTTGAAATAACGAACTCTAAAGTTGCGTAACGTTTAAGTACCCAGCCTCCCTAATGTTGGATGAATCTTGTAAATAAAAATGTTCTTTTTTCTATTTTTGCAGTTAAAAAAAAAAATAAACCTCTGATGTCCTGTAGCTCGAGGACGAGCTACGTTTAACCAAGGGGAAACGTGACGCCCCTGGACTATCAGGTTGTCACATGGTATTGCACAATCTGCCCTCCCGTGCAATATCCACCTCCTTCTTGGTTATGGGTCCCCAACTACATGGTGTTGCCTACATCAGCTAAGTAAAATCCTAGGTACACTCTGCACCCCACCCACCAGACACACCAGTGGACGGCCTGAGTGGAATAGGGTCGCCCACTTGGGGGGTTGGTTAGGGGAAGTCAGGAGTGTCAGGAGGGGGGAGAAGTGTGTTGGAAATGAAGGAAAGAGGAGGTCAGGGGCAGGGCTCCTTGGAAGCCATCTAGGTAGCAGACAGTGGTCTGGGCCTAGAGGAGCTAGACCCCTGGTCACAGGGGATCGTGGCAAGGGGCACGGAACTGTCGAGGAGGACAGCCGGCGGCCTTGCACCATCACCGGGCTGGGACCAGGACACGACGGGGAACGTGGACCCTAGGTCAGGGAGTAGCATCAGGCAACCTGACAATTTACCCAACGAGGACGGAGTCTTCAAGATCCGCTCTCCACCCACTCCAAAATCGGGGTACTTGGGCAACGAGGGGGATAGGACTTTCCACTAAAATAGTCCAGGAAATTCCAAGCGTGAACCGTGAGAGCAAGCTCCTACACTTAGCCATAGTGGGGAGCAGGACCCGGCAAGTTCCATACTACAGGGACCAACAGAGAAGTGAACTTAGTGCCAGGAGGCAGGTCACGGATCACCAGGCAGCACCATTGAGGATGGGACCTGAACTAGCTCCCCTCAGCGGCAGCGATATCCAGAACTTTGGTTTATCCTGTTGTCGGTGTCAGCTTAATGGACTGAGTGAGTACGTAAGTGACCCCTTCACTCCCCACGGCACTCCCCAAACACCATCACTGAGTCCCGGGGCATCCCCCCTACTCGTGGAGGGTTCTAACACCTGGCTGCCCCATTCCATCACCCCCAGGTACTCCCAATTGCAGTGGTGGTACTCTAAATTATCACATACCACAGGTGGCGTCACAAACTCTAATACAATCCCCTGTAAATCCCCCCTTCATTTGAGTGGCCGCACGACCCCCGGGTCCGGACACCCCTCGAGCCACCGCGGATCCGGATCCGAGCAGCCCGGCTGCTGACACAGGGGCGGCACACTTGCACGAGTCATATGGTAGTGTGACTCCAGCCTTAACATAGCATTATAGGGCATAAATAATTGTAAGGGGACATAATTAATGCTAAAGAACTTGTCAGTGCAATTTTGTAATGTAAAGTAAAGACATGGCTGTAATGGCACTGTAATACTAATTAAATCGATATAGTTGGTAAAGAAATTTGCTTTTTGTTCTTCTTCAATCAATATTTGAAGTTTTTTGCTAATTAGATTCCAGTGTACAGGGCTGGACTGTACACTGGGTCTTCTCCTCCCTGTCTGTGATACCGTAACCCAGAGGTCTCAAACACGCGGCCCGCATTCGGCACCTGATGCTGCTTGTTGCAGCCTGCAGACTCGGTGACGATGATGGCCCTATGCTGGGGGTCGGTGCCGGCAGGGCTTTACTACAGTTGAATCATTTGCGGTGACATGCAGTGGAGCTGTCTGCGCTCTAGCAAGGGCTGCCACCCGCCAATCAGATGCATGGAGGTGACGTTGCCGTATGACATTGTAGTGGGTGGGCCTACCCCCTACAAGTTCAGCACAGGTTACCCAGCATTGTTATTATTAAAAATGTTGCATTTTATTATTACATGTGATTTTGTGTGTTAGGGCACCCCCTAGTGGCCGGGTGGGACGGCTGTTGCCACCGGGGAGGAGGAGTCGGCCGGATATCTAGGAAAAGTCTGAGTGTGTGTGAGAGAGAGGATCCGGGACAGCAGACAGTGAACATCTGCAGCGGCAAGTGTGTGTGTGAGCGGACCATCAAGGGACACCGGAGAACAGGAGGTGGACACAACCTCAGGGTCTATTCCGCTGGTGTGGGTCCAGTGCGTGCTTGACCGGAGAGTGGGAGCCCGGAGAAGAAGAGTATCTAGGGCATATCCCCACCAGAGGGTGCGTTTGGGCAGGTTGTCCCCAGCTCCACTAATATTGCCGGAATCTGCTGACCGGAGTGTTTTATCCTTGTGAATAAATGTCATTTTTATTGCATCTGGACTTTTGCCTGCCGACTCTTTGTGCATCGGCCGATGAAGATACTGACACACACTTGCTCAACATTAAAGAAGTACCAAAGTCAGGGATGTGCCTTGAATACAGTGCTGCCACGACTACACAGCCAGAGGCCTCCCTGGCTGGTCACTTCAACATCACCTCCATGCCCACGATCAGGTCCCGCTGCGTCCTGGACACAGCGGGTCCTGACCTGCGGGGCCGCAAGTCTCCTGCAGGAGACCGCAGCTGCCCACGCCCGCAATCAGTGTTCAGGGAGCTGCGGTCTGTCGCTGTGTCCTCCCTACAGAAGACGCTTGTGACTCCGCAGCAAAGAATTGACATGCTGTGGCCTTTGAAAGCCTCATCGCAGGTCAGTATTCGCTTTCTAGAAATCCCATCTACTGTGCTTGTACTGTACAACGCAGCGTTTTGGACGCAGCTGAAACATGCTGCATCCAAAACTCTGCAAACACTGATCATGGGCCTAAAAAGAGGGAATGGATGAAAGGTGAAGAGAATTTTTTTTTTGCGTATTACTAAAGGATGGGCACAATACTATTGGGCACAACGATGGGTACAATGCTACAAGGATGAGAACAATACTACTGGGCACAATACTACTGGGCACAAGGATGAGCACAATAATACTGGGCACAAGGATGAGCACACACAATACTACTGAGCACAATAATACTGGCCACAATACTAATGGGCACAAGGATTTATGAAGCTGACTGCATGTTTTACTAGTCAAAATGTCCTTATTTGCTAATCAGTTCCCTCATTTATGGAAAAAAAGCCTCTCTTTCTTTACAATTGAGTCTCCAGCATAGTGCGGAGCCGGGGCACTGGACAGCCGGGGGGCCTACTCATCTTCAGGGGTGGTGATATATTTTGCAGCCCCTGGGGCCAGTTTCCAGGGACCGCAGCGCTCAGGCCGAACCTTTAAATCCTCACTTGCACTTAGCGTTCACTGATGAACGGTGTGTGTACATAATGATAATATAATAATAATATTTATTCATTTATATAGCGCTATTAATTCCATAGCACTTTACATACATTGGCAACACTGTCCCCATTGGGGCTCACAATCTAAATTCCCTATCAGTATGTTTTTGGGAGTGTGGGAGGAAACCGGAGTACCCGGAGGAAACCCACGCAAACACGGGGAGAACATACAAACTCCTTGCAGATGGTGTCCTTAGTGGGACTAGAACCCAGGACCCCAGCGCTGCAAGGCTGCATTGCTAACCACTGAGCCACCGTGCTGCACATGCACTGAAGTTCATCTGTGGGTGGAGTTAGTGCACAATCCACTCACGTACTACAGATGAAGAAAGGTGCTGTAGCGCTGCCAGTGTCCGCCAGTGCTATATGCCCCCCCACCCCATCGGTTCTGACATGCCATGCTAGGGCCTGGGGGCACTCGTTACCGGACTGGTAAGATTTCTGGGATGTCACGGCGCTAGGCCCAGCTCCGTGACTCTGGCGGTGTTGTTTAAATGAAGGGAGTTGTTCACAAGAGGAAATAGTCAATGGTGATGCAGCTGAGTTGGTGTAGCTGTCCACAGGCAGAGCAGAGCCCCAGAGCTGAAGATGGTGTTATAGAGTAATGGTGAGGTGCAAGGCCGGAGGCGCAGAGAATAACTGGGCAACACAGAGATGCAGTCACAAGGTCTTTACTCACAGTTAAGAGTTTCAGATTAACACATCCAGACAGTCAACCGCTGCCCTTGGAGTGCTGAGTTCTGCTGTGATGGGCCCCAGCTGATCCCCGGATAGTTCGGAGGCACAACCCGGTACACCCTTCTGTGTTCCTTCCCTGGTCGTCTTCCTGCGCTAGCCTCTCCCACCTGCCCCGCGCCTCACACACAGAGCCCCGAGCCAGTGTCCGCGGATCCTTTTATGGGTGGCTGTTTTGCCTTGCCCCTTGTCCTATATGGCCACCTTTTCACTGGATGTGTGTGGATGTGGCTTCGGTACTTGCAGTAGCCTCCGGTTTGCTAGCTGAGTCTTGTAGTTCTCCACTAGTTGAGGGGCCGGTCCCCTATGTGGCCAAGTCCCTCCACACTGGTATACTGGCTGTAGAAAATAGTCCACGGGTGTATGGCGCACTTCCCGTGGGTCTAGGACCCCTTCTCTCTTGATCCTGGGATCCTGTGTAGCTCCAGACCCCAGGAACATTGTCCTCCGCGTCCACTTCTTCACTGACTAACGTTCTACAGTTTGCTCCCACTAACTAAACTCCACCTCCAGACTAGCTTTGGGCTGTGCGTTCCTAAGGCGACTGCAAAGGTGCAACTTGCCCTAACTATGGCCTAATGGAGTGTTGCTAAATAAAGAGTTTGTCTGTATTTGTGTGTATACCGATTTGTGACCTCTTCCTTACCCGGGAATGGGATACCACACCTCTGGCGGAGGTGCAGTACCTCTGTGGCGACTGGAGCCTCAGGGGCGCCACACTTCCCCACAGCAAATCACAGCACGTCTGCGTGCTGGAACAGAAAAAGAAATACAATTGGTATTATGACATGCAAACTTTTGATATGCAGTGCAACAGGTAACATTAAAACACTTCATCCCTTTATTGGAGACACCATTTCTATAACGTTTCGAACATGATAAAACTTTTCAATAAAATATAAAACTTTGTAATAAAACATCACTTCAACATTATCAACACTTTTCAGGACTCTATGATGCCAATGTTATTTACACCTCTCCGGTTATAAGCAATAAAAGCAGTATAACAAATGAGGGACCCGCCACCAACAAACCCCCAACGTAGGCTCTGGGCGGGCGACAGAGTGTTCCTGACCACACTTAATTTCTTCGGCCACGCCAGATGGGGTTTAACTCCTGTGGTCTGTTAAATCTACTAGGGAGCACTCTAACATGGTGCTAACGATATACAAACAGTTCAGGCTGTTCACCATCCACATCCCTACAGTCTTTGAAAAACAACAGTTTAGTTTACTGAAATACTGTCACATTTTAGAAAAAGAAAATTATTATTGGTTCTAAACCGGTAACTATTTACATTCTTTACATACAACTGTTCTAATGCTTCTTCCTACTTCTGGGGGCTGGCCCCTGACTCTGCCCGCCTAGAGGACAGCCCCGGGCATAGTGCCCTGCCTTTTTGCAACAGTGACAAATCGGCTGACCAACCGCATCATAATGATCAATGTCTTTTCTCTGTGCAGGTGGAATCCTACTTTGCCGTCGCCATGGGATGTCTTCTGGACTGGAGGCCAGCTCGATGTTTACTGGCTGTGGAGCCACTTGTAGTGACTGCACGATTTTCATTAGGGCAACCATGCTCTTATTCAGTTCCTGGACCTGAAGCCTTAAATCTGTGGTGGGGTCATTACCGAGGGTCTGTGCCTCTGCTCCCGCCATTCTCCGGGTGAAGAAAAACACCTCAGTGCACGGAGCTATAAAGGACTGAAGGGGCATGGAGTTGCTCATGGTCAGTTCTCGCAACATCCGAACGGCCCGTTCCTTAAATTGTGCAAAGTTGAGATCAGGATTCTGTAGGGCCATAATACGCAGCTGTGTCCGGTGAGCATCAGCATCAGTCGGTTCTCGTCTTGCACACTCCCGGGGTCCACCTGCTTAATAACCCTCATTGCCTCCTGAAGGTTCAGAGCATATTCCCGTACAGTGAGCTACACCCTTTGTTTGAACCCAAAGGACTTCATCTTTATCTCCGCTACTGTGCGGGTATCAAAGGTGTCCTTCAGCCTGGCCAGGATTTGCCTCACTGGTCATTTGTCAGTGTCTGGCCAGGACTTTACCTCCCGCTGAGCCGCTCCGGCTTACTGCCGATTAGAATGCTCACTTTCTGGCCCTCAGCCAGGGGGTATACTTTGAATAAACTGCTCAGTCTTTTCTCAAAATCGCTCAGGGTGTGCGACTCCCCTGAATACGCCACTCCCAGCATGTACGGCATAGAGAGCGGCATTACAGGCACCACGGCTGCGGCTGCAGCGACAACCTGGTCTTCATCCGGGTTGGACATGTTCCTCCCCTACTCAGCCAGGCTCCATTGGCAGGGCTTCTCTTCGCACGTTTTACTGGCTTCCACCCACGATGGCACGCCCCAATGCTTCCGGCACGCCGTGTGGTGAATGGCGCCTGTTGTTTTTAATGGCGGCGATTACACGGTTTTTCAAACAGTCTTTAGGCGCACAGTATCCGTTGTAATGGGCACGAAATCCTGTTCGTGACGTCAAGTTGGCACGCCCCACCAGGGGCTGGGGGCACTCTTTACCTGGCTGGTTAGGTTTCTGGGATGTCACGGCGGCTAGGCCCGACTCTGTGACCCTGGCGATGTCATTTAAATGAAGGGAGTTATTTACAAGTGGAAATAGTTTGTGACGCCACCTGTGGTATGTGGCAACATAGGTGCCGCTGCTGCTATTCAGTTTCCCCTGGGGTCGATGGTGATGCAGCTGAGTTGGTGTAGCTCTCCACAGGTAGAGCTGAGCCCCGGGACTGAGGATGGAGTTGTAGAGTAATGGCGGGGTGCAGGGCTGGACGCACAGGGAATAACTGGGCAACACAGGGATGCAGTCACAAGGTCTTTACTCACAGTTAAGAGTTCCAGATTAACACTTTTGGACAGTCAACCACTGCCCTTGGAGTGCTGAGTTCTGCTGTGATGGGCCCCAGCCGATGCCCGGGTAGTTCATAGGTACAACACGGTTCACCCTTCTGTGTTCCTTCCCTGGTCGTCTTCCTGCGCTGGCCTATCCCGCCTGCCCCATACCTCACACACAGAGCTTCGAGCCAGTGTCTGCTGATCCTTTTATGGGTGGCTATTTTGCCCTGACCCTTGTCCTATGTGGTCATCTTTTCACTGGATGTGCATGGATGTGGCTTCAGTAAGACTAAAGGGTACTTTAGTCCTCACCCACCGAGGAGTTCACAGGCCTGGAGGCGGGAAAAGTGACACAACAGTGGAGGAGGTTGAAGTGAGTGGAGTATAGTGGAGAGTGTCTGGGTTTGTGACCCAGGCACTGACAACAAGGTTGGCAGACGGTGGTGGCCGTCTGCAGGAGTGGTGAATCAACGCGGAACCGTAGGACCGGGGACGGGCGGAGGCCCGCCGGTACCAACCGGGGAGCTAAGTGAAGCCAGCACACACAGGCAGGGCCCCGACTAGGCTTGGAGCCGCTGTCAACAGTCAAATCCGAGTGTGACAGGAACCCCCGGGGTTTCCTAACAGCCAAAGACCCGTTAGAAGGCAACCGTCCACACCGTGAGGGTATACAGCTCCCGCCTAAGGCTAGAGACCCAAGGGCCAGTGCCTGCGGGCAAATGGACTCCTCCGGCATCCATACACCGGGGAGCGGACTACCGTTGGGGACCCATCGTAGTCAAACAGTACACAAAGGTGCAGGGAAAGACAGCCGCCATCACCTGTCCGGGGAGAAACACTGCAGCCGGCTGCGGGACCCGTCCATCCAGTCGTTTGGTTTACCGAGGACTTTGTGCATCTCTTACTGAGTGAGTACACCCGTGCCATCCGGCACCGTGCCGCGCTGTCCCTGCAACCCTGCACCTCACCAACCCTGCCTTCCCATCACACCACCGAGCCCCGGGACCACCGACCCCTACCCACGGAGGGGGAAAACAACATCCCAGCTGCTCCCTACCATCGCTCCCGGGATCCCCGTCACCAGCAGCGGTGGTGCCCATCTTCACCACAACCCGTGGGTGGCGTCACGGACTAAATCCCCCCAAAACCAACCACCCTTTTCACTCATGGGCGAGGAGCACCGCTCGAGCCACCGAGCAGCAGCCGCAGCAGCGCCGGACCCGAGCGTTAGCAAGCGCAGCGGCGGCGTTCTCCCCGGTCGGTTGTGCGACACGGGCAAATCGCTACACGTGGCGCACAGCATCGCTCGGACCCTTCACACTACTTACCGGCCTAGCGACGTCGCTCTGGCCGGCGAACCGTCTCCTTTCTAAGGGGGCGGTTTGTTCGGCGTCATAGCAATGTCACTAAGTGGCCGCTCAATAGCAGAGGAGGGGTGGAGATGAGCGGGCCAAACATCCCTCCCACCTACTTCCTTCCTCATTGCCGGCGGGATGCAGGTACAGTAAGTTTCCTCGTTCCTGTGGTGTCACACATAGCGATTTGTGCTGCTGCAGGAACGACAACGACCTCGCTGCTCACCTGTCAACAATTTTTGGTGTTGGAGCGACCTCTCCAATACCAACGATCTTTACCTCTTTTGTGATCGTTTTAGGTCGCTCAGAGGTCTTACATGCTGCGATGTCGCTAACGACGCGAGATGTGCGTCACAAACACCGTGACTCCAACGATATATCATTAGCGATATCGCAGCGTGTAAAGCACCCTTTAGGATGGTTTCAGACATCCGTGTTTTAGGTATGAGTGACGTACGTTTTTAAAACGGATGCCACACGTACCCATGTCATTATTTGCCGTTACTCACACGGCCGTGTTTTCACATGGACCGTGTGACCTCCCATGACTCCGCACGCACACACGCAGGCATGTCCGTGTGACGCGCTGGCCTATCAGGCCGTCACAGGGTGTTGCACAATTTTCCTTTCCGTGCAGCATCCATCTCTCCCTTGGTTCCAGGTGTCACCCAGTGATGTGCTAAGACCAGCATGTGTGGCGCCCCTGAACTGGTCAGGCACCACAGAGTATTGCACCCATGCGGGAGCAATGCTTCCAGGTAATCTCCAAAGGCCAGGATGAGGTGCACACACAAACATATAGTGACCAGGCCTCCCACATTACCAGAGGGGACCCTTGGGTAGCCAGAAGGGGTTAACTTTCAATTCCCAGCTGGGGGTGTGTTCAGGGGCTGGTTGCTAGGAAGCAGGGCAGAGAGAGAGAGGAAGAGGGGAGTCTGGAGGAAGAAGTTGAAGTGTGTGGAAGGGACCAGAGGAGCTCTCGTGTCAGACAGGTCCTGAGGAGTGCAGTAGCTGGAAGCGGGGGAGAAAGGAGTACCGTGGGTCGGCCTGAAAATCATCCAGAGAGAAGGGTGGCTGAGTACGGAGATCCCGGTATCCGAGCACACAAGGGGAACTAGGTCCCCAGTACAGGCAGCAGATCATCCAGAGCTGCTTAACCTACAGGTGGGGGGGGTACTTCATGCCCTCACCACGACTACACAGAGCTTGAGCCAAGCAGCAATCACCAGGCCCATAAGGGGACAGGGCCAGAAGCCATCCCACCAAGGCCACGCTGCCGGCAGACGAGCCAGAGAGAGGGGAGCAGGGTGGTAACAGCTTCCCTGGAGGGGTCCTACCACGCTTCAAGCAAAGGATCCTCCTAAAACAGAAAGAGTGCAAGGAAGGCGAGTGGACAGCTACCCTCAGAACGGCCTCCTGGAATTCCTGGTTCAACCTGGTTATCACAGTGTCGCCCGGGCATCTCACCGTGACCTCCAAACAGTGAGTAAACACGTTGAAAGACTTCTTGGACTGTGTTTGAGTCATTCTGCGACCTGTGGTCCCACACACATACACCGGGGCCTGGGGCTTGCCTCACTCTCAGGGGGCTAATACACTGCTGCACCGCACCTGTAGGCTTCACAACTTCTGGCGTCACGAACAGGATTTGGACTAGACCTGTTCAGACAGGTGACCGTGCGCCTCAGAGGTCCGACCGCAAAAATTGAACCGCCGCCATATTGCCATCTTCAAAGGCGCGCGCTGCAGCCCGCGCGAGGGAGAAGAGCACCGCCCACGAAGAGGTGTGGCCGCCCCAGAATCCCCACAATTCAGAGAGCGTTCTGACCCAGGAAGTGGAAAGGGGGCGCGGAGATTTTTGAAGAAAAATGGACGCTGCAGGAGGTAATGCCCCTGGTCAGGGCGACGCAGCCCAAGCGATGCCAGCCCCCGTCGCGCTGGACGCAGCAGCGCCTGGTGCCGGTGCCGCGGTCGCAGCTGCGCCGGCCGAAGTCTCCCCCATAATGCCAGTTTCCTTACTGTATGTCCCAGGAGCGCAATGGCTGCCCCAATACGCCGGTAAAATAGACACGCTGACCGGGTTTAAGAAGAAGATCAACACCCTGCTAGACATGCACGCGATGACTGGTAAGCAGAGGGCCGCTGTGGTGCTGGGACAATTGACTGAAGCAGCAGAATTGGAGGCTGAGTCCTGGACCAATGATGACCGGAGCTCTGTTGAGACCATCTTTGCCAAACTAGCAGCTGCTTTTGAACACCGCACCGAGGGAGAGCTGAGGACGGACTTCTATAACTGCCGGCAGAAGCCCCAAGATAGCATAAGAGACTATGCCCTCAGGCTGCAGGCTGCACTACGGGCTCTCAAGCTGGTGGACCCTGTCAGTGATCAGGAAGGAAACCGGATGATGAAGGAACAATTCTTGCGGGGCCTGCGCTCTCCTGAGGATGGGAAGCAGATGAAGCTGTGGTCCCTGGAACACCCTGACGTGGACTTTGCCATTTTGAAAGACAGGGCAGTGAAAGCACTCCAACCTCCTGTGGACACAGACCCCGTCGCACCAGCATGGCCTGCCAGTTCCACGGCTGCAGGAGCGGAATCCTCCTCGCAGTCCCTGGTAACTGCAAAAGGACTCAACGCGCCAGCAGAGACTATAAATACACTATCCTCCCAGGTGCAACAGCTCACTAAGGATGTCGCACAAATCCTGAAAGCAATGCAGTTGCCCTCAGAAACCAAGGTCCCTCATCGGATCCTGCTAGCTGACAGCCCAGAGGACGTCCCTTGGATGCGGAGGAGAAGAGGTCCTACAACCCGAGGCAGGAGCAGTGATCGCTATGACTCATCTGGACAACCCATCTGTCGTCGTTGCCAGGAGGCAGGACACTATGCAAGGGCCTGTCCTTTAAACGAGCCAAACCTGGGGCCGGGGGCCAGTCCTCAGGATTAAGAAGATCAGGCCCAGGTCGCTGCTGTGATCAGTACGTGGGTGGACGTCCTGTCCTGTCCATTGTCCTGGACGGGATCCCTACCCCGGCATTATTGGACACCGGCTCTCAGGTCACCACGATCCCGTATGTCCTTTATCGTAGGTTTTGGTCGGACGACGATCTCCGACCACCGGACCCCTCCCTCACCATCTATGCTGCCAACGGACAACCTATAGACCAGATCGGGGTCAAAGAGGTAACCATAAAGGTGGGAAGGCAGGAAATGAAGGGACAAGGACTGATTGTTGTGGACACTGATATTAGAGAAAGGAACCCGCAAATGATTTTAGGCACTAATGTCATAGAAAATTGCCTAGGGGAAGTGTTGTTGTTGCTTCACCAGATTGTTGAAGGTGCTGAGGGCGGGTCGAAAAGAGCCTTGCAAAAGGAGATCCGAATCATTCTGAGGAAGCAACAGGTAAAACAGACTGGCAGTGAGATTGGTAGTGTACGGGTGATGGATGCTAACCCCATTGTGATACCCCCACGGAGTGAAATGATGATGTGGTGTAGAGCAGCGGTAGGTCTCAGAGGACAAGATTACCAGGCTGTACTAGAGCCCACTCATTCAGACCACTGGCCCACGATTCTGACAGCCAGGGGGGTAGTTGATGTACACAAGGGACGAGTGCCTGTACGAGTGTTGAACTGTGGGGAGGAGGAAGCCAGACTACCAAGGTACGCTACCATAGCCAAACTGTTTACATGCTCAGATGACGCCATAACACCTGTAGGTCCCCTGACACAAGCTGACTCAAAAGAGGGTGAGACCTCCCAAAAGCAGTTAGAGGATTGGTGCCAGAAACTACACGTGGGGACTGACTCTACACCCGACTACCAGAAACATGGGGTTTACAGGGTCGTGCAGGAATACGAGCAGGTCTTTAGTAAGAACCCACTAGACTTTGGTAGGATCAAAGGGGTGCAACATCACATACCCACAGGCAGTCATCCTCCCATTAAGGAAAGACATAGGCCTATTCCACCAGCCCATTACCAGCGCACAAAGGACATGCTGAAGGACATGAAGGAGGCAGGCGTCATAAGGGACAGTTGTAGCCCCTGGGCGGCTCCCCTGGTCCTGGTAAGAAAGAAGGATGGCACGATGAGGATGTGTGTGGATTACAGACGGATAAATCAGATAACACACAAGGATGCCTACCCTTTGCCAAGGATAGAGGAATCCCTCGCTGCCTTGAAAGCCTCTAACTACTTTTCTACCCTAGATCTTACTAGTGGCTACTGGCAAGTATCTGTAGCAGAAGAAGATCGGGAGAAGACGGCCTTCACCACCCCAATGGGCCTCTGTGAGTTCAACAGCATGCCATTTGGACTCTGCAATGCCCCCGGGACCTTCCAGAGGCTTATGGAATGCTGCCTAGGGCACCTCAACTTTGAGACCGTCCTGCTCTACCTGGATGATGTCATCGTGTACTCCAAGACCTACGAGGACCACCTGAAACACCTGGCTGAAGTCTTTGAAGCGCTATCCCGATATGGAATGAAGCTGAAACCATCCAAGTGCCATTTACTGAAGCCAAAGGTCCAGTACCTAGGTCACGTGGTCAGTGCAGAAGGAGTAGCACCGGACCCAGAGAAGGTCACAGTCATCCAGGAATGGCCCACACCTACTACCGTCCGGGAGGTACGTCAGTTCCTTGGCTTGGTAGGCTACTACAGAAGGTTCATCAAGGGCTACACGAAAATGGCAGCGCCTTTGCAAGAGCTCCTGGTAGGCCACCCAAAGAAGAGAGGAAAGATCTCCGGCCCGCCATTTCACTGGGGAGAAGCAGAAGAACACTCCTTCAGACAAATGAAAGGGGCCTTGACGGGTGAAGAGATCCTAGCCTACCCTGACTACGGTCTGCCATTCGTACTGTACACAGATGCCAGTAATGTGGGACTGGGAGCAGTGCTTTCACAGGTGCAGGGAGGCAAAGAGCGTGTGATTGCTTACGCCAGCAGGAAGCTCAGGCCTACTGAAAGAAACCCGGAGAATTATAGCTCATTCAAGCTAGAGTTCCTGGCCATGGTATGGGCTATCACAGAGCGGTTCAAGCACTACCTGGCAGCCACCAAATTCACTGTCTTCACGGACAACAACCCCCTGACCCACTTGGATACTGCTAAATTGGGTGCCATGGAGCAGCGTTGGGTAGCCCGACTGGCGAATTATGACTTTACTGTCAAGTATCGAGCTGGCCGCAAGAACGGCAACGCAGATGCTCTGTCCAGGATGCCTCACCTAGCAGACGAGGGTGAAGATGAAGATGATCTTGAAGAGATTGAGCTGCCAGCGTTCCATCGCCATGGAGCAAAACAGTGTCGGCAGTCGCGTGCCAACCGCCAAGAGGTGACCCTGAACCCACTACCTCACTACAACTGGAAGGAGACCCAGGAAAATGATCCAGCGGTAGGCTTGGTAAAGAAACTGATCAGCCAGCCGGGCGCCAGCCTTGACAAAGGAGCCCCACCTGAGGCACAGTACCTATGGAAGGAGAGGGGTCGATTATTCATCTATCAAGACAAACTTTACAGGAGCATCATTGACCCGAGGACGCATGAGAAGGTGTGGCAAGTGATTGTACCACAGAAGGATACGAGGATGGTGCTAGAAGCCTATCACAATGGTGCAGGCCACTTTGGTTGGAAGAAACTGGAGGCCCTACTTAAAGTAAGATTCTACTGGGTGGGCATGAGATCTGCCCTAGAGAAGTGGTGTCGAAACTGCGGGCCCTGCAATCTTAGAAGAAAAGACCAGCACAGCCAGAGAGCACCACTCCAGCCAATCCAAACTAAACGGCCCCTGGAGATCGTGGCCCTGGACCATGTAAAGTTGGCACCCAGCAGACAAGGCTACAACTACGCTCTCACTATGGTTGACCACTACTCCAGATTCCTGGTGGTAGTACCAGTCAAGGACTTGACAGGTCAAACTGCAGCCAAAGCTTTCCAGACACACTTCTGTCGACCACATGGCTATCCAGATCAAGTGCTCACTGACCAAGGACCAGCCTTTGAAGCTGAAGTGTTTAAGGAGTTTTGTAACCTATACGGCTGCCAGAAGATCCGTACTACGCCTTACCATCCTCAGACCAATGGCATGTGTGAGAAGATGAACCACATCATTCTCGACCTTCTGAAGACGCTCCCACTAGAAGAACGAAGTCAGTGGCCGGAAAAACTGCCCGATCTAGTGGACATGTATAACAACATCCCTGTGAGTTCCACGAACTGCACACCGGCATACCTGATGAGGGCCAGACCAGGGAGATTGCCAGTAGATCTGGAAATGGGAGTTGAGACCCCTGAAGACCATCTACAAGGTGCTGATTGGGATTCCAACCGCCAAGCCCAATACAAGAAAGTACAAGAGTGTGTGGAGCGAAGCCTGACTCAGCAGCGTGAGAAACAAGAAAAGGCCTACAATCGAAAAGCACCTGCTGTTCCTTTGATGCCAGGAGATATAGTTCTCAAAAGAAAGAGAAGACGTCATAAACTTGACAATCACTGGGAAGAAGAACCCTATACTGTGTTACCATCGACGCTTAGCAATGAAAAGACATGCCTTATCAGCAAAGATGGAGGAAAAACAACAGCTGTCGTTTCTAGAGATCGCTTAAAGAAATGTCCTGAACAACTAAGAATCCCTGAAGAAATTCCCAACCCTTTGCCAGTTCAAGAACCAAAAGAAAAGATGATCCATACTGTACTTGGAGATTTTCCAGCAAGTTGGCCTCAATACAATGGAGCAGTAGTTATTCCGGTTATTACATTCCCTCAATCTAGAGAAGTAAGAGACCCAGAAGAACCTGTTCAGAACCTGGAAGAGCCAAATGTAGCTGAAGCAGAAGACCATGCACTGGCATCAATACCTAGCACACCTATTATTCACATTGAGACACATACATCGGGTGGGAGGACACAACCTCAGACAGATGACAGTATAGTACTGCGTAGATCAACCCGCAGCAACTTTGGTCAGCTCCCATTACGCTATAGAGAAAGTACAGTTTAGTTCAAAGTGACGGTATGAAATGTAATGTTTCACCTGTTTACAGTTAAGTAACGTTTAAGTGAAATGTGCCCACAAGGACTATTGTGAGACCTCCTTAAAATGTTTTCTTTGCACTAGTTCACGTGCACTTTAAAAAATGGACCACCGGTTATGAACTGGATTTAACCACAAACTTTTGCATTGTAAAAAGTTACCTCCTTGGTACCAACCACAGGGTCTGCCTGTTGAGGGGCATGGCTCTGCACCAACAAGGGGGCACGCCTGTTTATGGGGCCTGCCCTCCAACACTCGGAAGCGGGTACGCCTGTTTATGGGGCCTACCTTACACCACTCTCCTCAGGAGAGGAAGATTGGAGGAAAGGTCTGGGGAATGTGATGGCCCAGACCTGGTCACCAAAAGGACCGGCGACCTACCTCCTGGAGGTTTTTTGGGTGGGGTTCGGACATGTGGGTGGTTGGTGGTGGAATGGTACCTGGTATGTTTAAATGTAAATAATTGCCCCTGTGTGGGAAAAGTTTGTATTTACCTTTTTTTTTTCTTTCTCTTGTCTTTGCAGCCCGAGGACGTGCTGATGATAACTAAGGGGGAATGTGGCGCCCCTGAACTGGTCAGGCACCACAGAGTATTGCACCCATGCGGGAGCAATGCTTCCAGGTAATCTCCAAAGGCCAGGATGAGGTGCACACACAAACATATAGTGACCAGGCCTCCCACATTACCAGAGGGGACCCTTGGGTAGCCAGAAGGGGTTAACTTTCAATTCCCAGCTGGGGGTGTGTTCAGGGGCTGGTTGCTAGGAAGCAGGGCAGAGAGAGAGAGGAAGAGGGGAGTCTGGAGGAAGAAGTTGAAGTGTGTGGAAGGGACCAGAGGAGCTCTCGTGTCAGACAGGTCCTGAGGAGTGCAGTAGCTGGAAGCGGGGGAGAAAGGAGTACCGTGGGTCGGCCTGAAAATCATCCAGAGAGAAGGGTGGCTGAGTACGGAGATCCCGGTATCCGAGCACACAAGGGGAACTAGGTCCCCAGTACAGGCAGCAGATCATCCAGAGCTGCTTAACCTACAGGTGGGGGGGGGTACTTCATGCCCTCACCACGACTACACAGAGCTTGAGCCAAGCAGCAATCACCAGGCCCATAAGGGGACAGGGCCAGAAGCCATCCCACCAAGGCCACGCTGCCGGCAGACGAGCCAGAGAGAGGGGAGCAGGGTGGTAACAGCTTCCCTGGAGGGGTCCTACCACGCTTCAAGCAAAGGATCCTCCTAAAACAGAAAGAGTGCAAGGAAGGCGAGTGGACAGCTACCCTCAGAACGGCCTCCTGGAATTCCTGGTTCAACCTGGTTATCACAGTGTCGCCCGGGCATCTCACCGTGACCTCCAAACAGTGAGTAAACACGTTGAAAGACTTCTTGGACTGTGTTTGAGTCATTCTGCGACCTGTGGTCCCACACACATACACCGGGGCCTGGGGCTTGCCTCACTCTCAGGGGGCTAATATACTGACTGCACCCACCATCAGCCCCAGGCATCCCTTAATCTGCAGTGGCGGTCCCCGCTGACCGCAATACTGAGAGTGGCGTCACGACAATCCTAAAATAAGGTTCCCTACCTGTGACCAGACTGTTCCATCCACGTGGAGTCCCTGAAGGTACTGCACCGACACATACTAGCGGGGCTTCACACATGCAAATCCCACATACACACCAGGGAGCAGGTCCAGTGAGGAAAGGGCCACCCACCGAAGGGTTAAGCAGACTGGGTGGGAGATGGCTAGTTAGTCGTCAGCAGGGGAGCAAAGAGAGCAGTGGGCTCTCAAGTAGCTCTCAGGGAGGAGAGCAGGCTGGGGAGTTGGAGCTCCCAAACAGCGTGAGAGCAGCTTCAGAGAGTGAGGGGCTGAGGAAGTGGAGGCTCTCGGAGGGTCGCACTAGACCAAAGCACACTAGTAACATCACTGGGAACAGTCACCTGGACGTGCTCTCCCTCAGCGGCAGCGGTACTGAAAGACGTTTGGTTGAATCACTGCCAGTGTGTTCATTGACCTCACAAGTCAGCACAGCCTCATCCAGCACCACGACAACCACTGTAAGTTTCTCTGCTCCCTGTCTCCCAGGCCTACAGCCCACGGCTCCCCTTCTCAGCCATCACCGGACCCCGGGGCACAACCCCCTACCCACGGAGGGGTTAAACACCTTGCTGCTATACCACCGCCACCTGGCTTCCCCCCCAACAGCAGCGGTGGTACACCATCTTACCATGCACTGTGGGTGGCGTCACGAACTTCCAATTTCCCTGTACATAGTCCCCCTTTCATTGAGTGGCCGCACGACCCCCGGGTCCGGAGACCCCTCGAGCCACTGTGGATCTGGATCCCAGCAGCCCGGCTGCTGGCACGGGGGCGGCATATCCATTTTTTCTCCGACAGCACAAGTGTCTCACGGATCGCACACTGATGTGATCCGTGTGACATCAGTGTGACACGTACCAGAGAAAACACGGGTCTATTTAATAAAAAGATTTTCTATATTTAAATGGGTGGTTCACCCATATTTTTTATTGTCTAGATCGATATTATATTGAGAAACGTACGTACCCGTCCAATGCTGCCTCGTCACATCCGTGCAGCCGGCTACATTCTGAGCCCATCTGCTCCCTGCTCCCCCCTCCCTCCTCCCTCCTCCCTCACAGCACGTCTCTTGCTTGCAGCGTTCTGCGAGGAGGGAGGAGGGAGGGGGGAGCAGGAGACGCGCAGTGCTGTGCTAGGAGGGAAGAGGGAGGAGGGAGCAGGGAGCAGAGAGCAGATGGGCTCAGAATGTAGCCGGCTGCACGGATGTGATGAGGCAGCATTGGACGGGTACGTCACTGGACGGGGAACAGCGGTCTGCAATAGCACCTCTCACAGGCACTATTGACAACACAAGGTATTTGAAAGAAACATTGTTTCTCAATATAATATCGATCTAGACAATAAAAAATATGGGTGAACCACCCCTTTAATTTCTTCCAGCGATGCTGTCTCCGGCTCTGCTGCCTCCCGCTCCTGACCCCGGCTCATTATACTCACTGAATATTCAGTGCCCTGTGGAGCTGGAAGCAGGAGGATCACCGGGACTTCAGTGCCAGGTACTGCATTGCTGAGTGAGTATACAGCACTGTGTGTGTGTGTGTTCAGTGTATAAATGCCTGTGCGCTGTGTGTATGTGCTCGGTGTATCCATGTGTATCTGCTATGTGTGTATACATATGTGTGTATATGTGGTCAGTGTATACTTGTGTGTGTGTGCTGTGTGTGTGTGTGTGTGTAGTGAGAACCTGGAAGCCGATACATCGCGGGGACTCATCTCAGTTCCCAACTCCAAATGAGTTTATTGGGAACTCCAATGACCTCCTAGATGTCACTGTGCTTGCAGAATACTCACCTGTCCCCGCCGTGCTGTCCTCGGCGATGCTGTCCCCAGCGCTGATCCGGCTTCCAGGTGCTAAGTGCGGTGAATAATCGATGAATATAATGAGCGGCAGTCAGGGTTGGGAGGCAGCAGAGCCGAAGAAAACAGGTAAATATGGAAAATCTTTTTATTCCACAGACCCGTGTTTTCTCCGGTACTTGTCACATGTATGCAAACACAAATGTCACACATATGCCACACGTATGACACACATATAGCACACGTGTGACCATAACCATGCGTGTGACTGGTACCTGATTAAACATGGATGTCTGAAACCAGCCTTAGGCCCATGTGTTTCACGGACATGTCAAAGGTGCGTTTTCCCCTCCGTGAGCCGTGTTTATGGCACTACGTGTGTTCTCCGTGTGTTATCCGTGATAACACACGGAGAATGAGAACTTTCAACTCACCTGTCCCTGGCGTCGCTGTCCGTGGTGCTGAACTTCGGTTTCCAGCCCTGCCGACTCCCCGCTGCTGCTGCTTCCTCCGCAGTTAAGTGAATATTAAATGAGCATAATGAGCAACGGTCGGCAGTAAGTGACAGCAGTGGCAGAGACAGGAGGGCTGGAGAAGATGAGTAAAGTTTTGTTATTTTTTTCTCTGACACGTGTGTTTCTCCGGAGCGTGTCACACGGGACCGCATCCACACTACATCCGTGTGGTACGTGTGCGGGCTGTGTGACACCAGTGCTGCCGGAGAAAAACGGACATGCATCCGTGTGGAGCACACGGGCTCATGTCTGCTCCACATGGAGGCACGGGCCAATGGCTGCACACGTGCGTGCACATAAACCCATTGATTTTAATGGGTTTACGTGTGCCCGTGTCTCCGGTACATGCGGGCACAGACCTAGCACGTACCAGAGACACGTGCATGTGAAGAGGGCCTTAGAGAGAGAAAGAGTTGCTGTATAAAGGGATCAACCAATGAAATTTTGTATGAGTAAGCAAACAATATTTTATTGGTACAAGAATAAACACACACATGAAATACAACAGGACAGTGAAATTATTAAAACCATTTAAAAACGTCAACAATTAGAGTTATAATGAACATCCCAAAACCTAGTTCCATGAATAGGCTACTAGCACCGAGATCCAAGATTAAATTTCATCAAAATACCATAAATGGTGGAATATAAGGGTATGCATGTATACCTCCCAGGGCTTGGTTGCAACCGAGCCGCTCGGATCCGGGCTCGCTGGTGGGTGGCTCGAGCGCCTCCAGACCCGGGGTCACTTCGCTCTGAAAGGGTGCTGGCGCTACTTAGGGGGGGTTGTAGGTAGGTGTACGGCCGGAGCCGTGTTTAGGTTCATAACGCTACCCACGGGATGTGGTGAAGGTAGACACCACCGCTGCAGTTGCGGGGCACCCGGGGGAGATGGTTATGCAGCAAGATGTTAACCCCTCCGTGGGCAAGGATGATGGCCCCGGGACCTGTTGGGGAGAGTAGCTGGGCGGTGCAGGGCGGTGCGCGGCCGGATGGCACTGTTGTACTCACTGTTATTGACACACAGAAGTCTCTGGTAAACAAAGTTGATGGTGGTTGGTGCCCGCAGTCGTCTGCGTCTGGTCCCCCACCCGGTTCGGTAGTCTTGGCCTTTCTCCTGCACCGTGTAGTGTATGTGTAGACTGCCTGCGCTTCAGCGACGTCCAGTCTCTCAGAGGCCCCACGTACAGGGGACCCCTGACCCGGAGGGTAGTCACCGGTTTGCATGGTGACGGGACCTCAGCCTCCTCTGCCGCAGGCCCTTCCCCAACCAGCCTCTCCAGGGACTGTAGGACCTGAAAGGGTGGTCCAGGATTATTTAAAACATGTTAACTCTGCTGCCGGCGCAGCTTCCTCGGCAACTTTCCCACAGTCCACCACAGGGCAGCACGGGTCCCCAATGCCACATTCACTCACGGTGACACTGTCCAGAAAGACCCCGTCTCCCACTGCCTGCAGTGCGAATACGGTAGACCGGGCTCTGTAACGGGAATGTCCTTGCTACAGCTTAACTAGCTTGCCGTCCTCCACCAGGGGCTCCTACCCCTGATGGCGCCCTCTGGGACTCCAACCGCAGCGGCGTTCAACAAGTCGGGCAGCTTTTATTTCCCTTCCAACCCTGTGTGCTGGATGGCGTCTCCCGGGGAAATGGGGACGTTCAACAAAGGGGCAAGAATCTATTTTAGCAGGAGCAGGTGCTGTACTTAAAACTTTTTCAACTTTTTTAACTTTCAACTTCGGGGGTTAACTTACAGATACGGCTACCATTGCAGGGGACCATACTGCACCACCTTCGGATGGGTTATCGGGCTCCCCTTCCAGGTACAATAGATCCCTGGGCCTCCATCGGGAATGGCGGCGGGGGCAGCGTACACGGTACCTTTTCTTCCATGAGTTGCGCTACTCCGGGCTCACTTGTCACGGTGCTGGCGGGCTCCAGCTCCCAGCTAATGAGGGACGACATTGGGAACTGCGTAGCTTTGTCCTGACGCTGCACGGCTGCGGCGGCCCTCTGCTCACGGTCACACACCACGGCAACCAATCTCCGGACCTCCGCTTTCCAGTCGAGCACCTGTTGCAAGGTTTGCGCTCTTACCCGGACACAGAATCGGCCCAGCTCCCGCTCCAACCAGGCAGCGGTTCCCGCGGGGAGCTCGTTCTGGTCGTGGTGTTCTGCATTGAAAGATACTCCGCCTCTGCCGCTTCTGAGCCCTGCCACTCCAGTGGCGGGCGCCGCTCCGCCGACTTCATTCTGCATCCACATCTTTCTGCATCTCCCCCTTGATCTTTTCGCGGCACTCCCTTCTCCGGCCGATCAGTTTTCACTTTTCGATTGCTCGCCTTGCCGCACAACCGCGTTACCAGGGGGCGGGGCTTCAGTTTATCGCGCCCTTTTTGCGGGGAAAAAGACTTCGGCGGGAATCTTCGCGCCAAAAGATGGCGGCTAGATGGCGGATTCTGCAAATTTTGGATCACCGCTGACTTCACTTCAAGGCGCACTTTACTAGGTAAGTGAATAGGTAAGTATCCTGTTCGTGACGCCAGAAAAGCCGATGTGTACCGCCCCGGGCTCGGCTGCAACCGAGCCGCTCGGATCCGGGCTCGCTGGTGGGTGGCTCGAGCGCCTTCCGGACCCGGGGTCACTTCGCTCTGAAAGGGTGCTGGCGCTACTTAGGGGGGTTGTAGGTAGGTGTTTGTCTGGAGCCGTGTTTAAGTTCGTGACGCCACCCACGGGATGTGGTGAAGGTAGACACCACCGCTGCAGTTGTGGGGCACCCGGGGGAGATGGTTATGCAGCAAGGTGTTAACCCTTCCGTGGGCAGGGATGATGGCCTCGGGACCCTTTGGGGAGAGTAGCTGGGAGGTGCAGGGCGGTGCGCGGCCGGATGGCACTGTTGTACTCACTGTTATTGACACACACAAGTCTCTGGTAAACAAAGTTGATGGTGGTTGGTGCCCGCAGCCGGCTGCGTCTGGTCCCCCACCCGGTTCGGTGGTCTTGGCCTTTCTCCTGCACCATGTAGAGTATGTGTGCGCTTCAGCGACGGGAGTCCACTCCCCAGTTGTGTGTATGTCGGGAGAGCACGTTTGCCCGCATACGCTGGCCTGTGGGATCTCTCTGCCTGTGCGGTGGCTTTCTATCTCCCTCGGTGGGCTGTTGTCTTCAGTCGGGACTTGGGTGGGAAAGGACCTATAGTCCAGACCACAATCAGTCAATTAACTCAGTCCAGTGGATTCTGGACCTCATTTCAGGGTCTGAGTACCCCCTGTGTGCTCCGGTTTCCGAGTCGGTTCCCCCCGTCGGTACCGGCGGGCCACTACCCTGCCCCAGTCCACCACAGTTCCACCGAGCCGTCTTCCCGGCTAGGCCATCGTCTGCCTCCTAGCTAAGGTACCAGGGCTCCGACCCCGGCACCAGACTGTCACATGCCTGTCCTACATTCCTAACCTCCTCTACTCCTCAACACTCAAACTGAACTGAACTGTCTGTTTCCTGCCTCAGGCCCTCTGAACTCCTCGGTGGGCGTGGCCAGCCACCTGGCTCCGCCCCCTGATGTGTCCATCAAGCTCTGAGGGAGGTGACTAGGTTTTATGGTTTGGCTGTTGTCTTATTGGGGGACAGGTGTTATGCGGGGGTCTATTTGTGACTACCTGGCTAGTCCAGGGCGTCACACATGCAAGAACCGTGCACAATTATTCCTTCATGTAATAACCCATACTATTAAATTTCCCTATCTGACACCACCATCCAGATCTTCATTATAATAAAGACCAAACCTAGCAGGAGAACAATGAAAATCACCCTATAATAAGGAAATCAGTTAGAGCCCAAAGGCAATCATCAGGCCAGTCGGACCACCCAAGGTCCAAATCTACCAGCGAAAATAGCTTGTTAGATTATATTACCCCCTGCTAGCAGTCAAAGGAAAGTGGCGTGGGGTCCAAGGATTCATGTGTGTATGGGGTGTTGCCCATGTGGCTTCGGCACTTGCAGTAGCCTTAGCTTCCGGTTTGCTAGCTGAGCCTTGTAGTTCTCCACTAGTTGAGGGGCTGGTCCCCTATGCGGCTAAGTCCCTCCACACCAGTATAATGGCTGTGGAAAAGAGTCCACGGGTGTATGGTGCACTTCCTGTGGGTCTAGGACCCCTTCTCTCTTGATCCTGGGACGGGCTGTGCAGCTCCAGACCCCAGGACCACTCTGCTCCACGTCCACTTTCTGACTAACTAATGTTCTACAGTTTACTCCCACTAACTAAACTCCACCTCCAGAGTAGCTTCAGGCTGTGTGTTCCTAAGGCGATTGCAAAGGTGGAACTTGCCCTAACTACGGCCTAATGGAGTGTTGCGAAATAAAGAGTGTGTCTGTATTTGTGTGTATACCGATTTGTGACCTCTTCCTTTCCCGGGAATGGGAAACCACACTTCTGGCGGAGGTGTAGTAGCTCTGTGGTGACTGGAGCCTCAGGGGCGCCACAGTTCCATTACAGCCCGCTTTACACGCTACAATATATATTACGATGTGTTGGCGGGGTCACGTCGTAAGTGACGCACATCCGGCATCGTAAGGTACATTGTAGTGTGTGACAGGTACGTGCGATTGCGATTGAACGTTTAAACGTTCATCGCATACACGTCGTTGAATCCTGACGATTTGCACGTTGGGTTGTTCAATGTTCCCGAGGCAGCACACATCGCAGTGTGTGACACCCCGGGAACATTGAACAGATCTTACCTGCCTCCCGCGGCTCCAGCCAGCAATGCGGAAGGAAAGAGGTGGGCGGGATGTTTAAGTCCTGCTCATCTCCGCCCCTCCGCTTCTATTGGCCGGCTGCTGCGTGACGTCGATGTGACGCCGAACGTCCCTCCCACTCCAAGAAGTGGACGTTCGCCGCCCACATCGAGGTCATATGGACGGGTAAGTATGTGTGACGGGGGTTAATCGTTTGTGCGGCACGTTCAACAAATTGAACGTGCCACACATACGATGGGGGCGTTGCAAATCGCATACGATATCGTATGCGAAATTGCAACGTGTAAAGCAGGCTTTATACACCTGCTCTCTGGCATCTCTGCATTTTGGCCTAGCTCTTGCTTGCAGTTCAAAATCTTATCAAAGTCTAAGGGATACTTTGCACATTGCGACATTGCTAGCATCGGCTAGAGATGCCGAACGCGATAGTACCCGCCCCTGTCGCACATGCGATATGTGGTGATAGCTGCCGTAGCGAACATTATCGCTACGGCAGCTTCAGACGCACTTACCTGCCCTGCGACGTCGCTCTGGCCGGCAACCGCCTCCTTCCTAAGGGGGCGGGTCGTGCGGCGTCACAGCGACGTCACACGGCAGGCGTCCAATAGAAACGGAGGGGCAGAGATGAGCGGGACGTAAACATCCCGCCCACCTCCTTCCTTCCGGATAGCCGATGGAGGCAGTTAAGGAGATGTTCCCCGCTCCTGCGGCTTCGCACACAGCGATGTGTGCTGCCGCAGGAACGAGGAACAACATCGTATCTCCTATTGGTGCGACATTATGAAAATGACCGACGCTACACTTATCGCCCATTTTCGACGCTTTTGCGATCGTTTATTGGCGCATCTAGGCTTTACACGTTGCAACGTCGTTACCGGCGGCAGATGCACGTCACTTTCGATTTGACCCTGACGATATCGTAGTAGTGATGTCGCAGCGTGCAAAGTTCCCCTATCACTTGATTCCCCGGGTGCTGATACCTGCTTTGTGTATGTCCTCTCCCCCCAGTAATTTGCATGCCTCCACAGAGCTGTATGCCCTCCAACTCAGTAATGTGTATGCCCACCAGTGCTATATGCTCCCCCCACCCCAGAGCTGTATGCCCCTCAACCCAGTAATGTGTATGCCCTCTTGAGCTGTATGCCTCCACAGTGCTGTATGCTCCCCCAGTAATGTGTAAGCCCACCAGTAATATGTATGCTCCTCCAGTAATGTGTTTGCTCCTAGTAATGTGTATGCTCCCCAAAGTGCTGTATCCTCCCCCATTAATGTTTATGCCCCTGGGCAATGTGTATGGCATGGCTCTCTAGTGCTGTACGCTCCCCAATAACATGTATGCCTCCCCAGTAACGTGTATGGCCCTCCAGTGCTGTATGCTCCCCAGTAACGTCTATGCCTCCCCAGTAACGTGTATGTCCTCCAGCAATGTATATGTGTGGTGCCCCTGAGGCTTCAGTTGCCACAAGCAACTGCACCTCCTTTAACATGCAGTGCTCAACCCGGGTCCAAAGGAGGTCTGTGCCGGTTTCACTTACACAACTCCTACACACAAAAAGGGTTGCTCTCCTTTTACCGTGAACCGGGCTAGGTTCGGGTCAAACGGGGTGCCAACGTGGTTAGGATACCACCACACTTGAGATCCCCACTCCACTAGTGGTGGGACCGGGGACAGGAGGAGCAACCACCAGGGGGAGTTACGAGCCAACAAAACAGTTAGGAGGAGTTCTCCAGCAAGAGAGGAAGAGAGCAGTCGGGTTTCACCAGTAGCTCTGGTGGGACACAGGAGTTCATACAGTTGCCGAGGGGAGAGCTTGATTACTCCCTAGGATCTGGCGCTGACAGGGTGCAGAATCCTAGGGTGGATTATACTTCAAGTTGTCCACCAAAATCTGCAGACTTGGGGGATTGCATGTCCCTTCGGCCCCTACAGTTCCCGAATCACAGTGCCACAGGATCCGGGGTCGTGTTCCAAGGCAGGTCCCATATCGAACCCGTGGCATCTACATACGGGCAGGGAGTAGACACACTTTTCAAGAACCAGGGGGTCCCCAAGAGCTTCAAGCCATGGGGATCCACACCAAGCGCAGGAGGAAGGTCCCACCGTCCAATTCACTGGCATTGACCTCTAAAGGATCCGGGTTCGACGGAGCTCATCACAGCGGGTGACTGGTACTTCCCGGGCAAGCGGCATAAACTCTGAGTAAAACACCTGGAAGCCACAGAAACTGTGTCCGCTTGTCATTCCCTGTGCCGCCGGCCCGCGCCTCGGCGCCCTCCATCACCGCTTGCCTCATCATCCTCTCTGGGACCCGCTCCACCTGTGGGGAGCAGAAACACCTCAGCTGCTACTACCATCTGCCCCGGAGGACTGCGACAGCAGCGGTGTCTAATTCCCTGGCCGCATACCGCAGGTGGCATCACGAAATCAACCTCCATTATCCTTATGCCCCCTCTCCCTCTGTGTACACCTCAGGGTCACGAAACTGGGCAGGGCCACCCGTGACATCCCCTGTTCCTCACCGGCCCGGTGATGAGTATTTTCCCCAGACCCCCTGGGGTGCTACATTTGGCGTCATGAACAGGATAATGTGCCCAGGCTAAAAACGGGTACTGTACGCCTTAAAGAACTGTGTTAAAATTGCATTTATTGAAAAAGACAGTTGCCATTGCGGTGCAAGAAACGGTACAAGAATTTCCACCCTTAGGATGGCGGGGAGAGTGGCGCAAAAATCAATGCCTGCCTCCTCCCATGCAAGGGGGTGGGAAAAACAAAATTAAGAGAAGAGGAGTCGGATCTTGGTGCTCGGGCAGGACAGACGTTCCCTTGACCACCTGAGTCGCAGGGTGTCAGCAATGGCAAAACCTGGCCGTCATGGGGTGTCACGCTCCCTGGGTCCCGGTGCCATCTGTCACTCACCGCTCCGGTTCCCGGTTCTCCTGCCCACGGCTGCCCCCCTCACTCTCCCTCCTTTGCGTCCTCCGTGCCTCCTGCCCGCCGGTCCCGGCGTCTCCCTGCGACCCAGGACACTCTGTCTGGTCCCCCTGCATCTCCTGCACCGCTTCCTGCTCTGGTCTCCGGCACACAAGCCTCACACATGCGCATAAGGGCGCGCGCACGTTCGCTCACCTCTTCCACTCACCTCTTCTTAAAGGGCCAGCGTCCCGGAAACAGGATATGGCCAATTACAGATACAGGGTATATTAGGACTTACTTTCCATGTGGGCTGTGCCTGATCAATGTGTTCCCATAGCTAGGTGTTCAGGTCCCTTTGTGCCTTGTCTTTGTTTAACTCTGTCTCTTTCGCAGAGCCTGCCTGCCACTCTAACCCAGTCCTGACGGCTGATTCCCCAGGAAGTCTCCCGGTAACTGTCTGCTGAGGATCCCGCCATCTCCCATCAGCCTGAACCCATCACCGATCCTCGACTTCACCTGGTAAACATCAGTCTGCACATCTCGCTGGACCCGGACCCCGTCTGCTGTTCCTACCCGGCACCTGAATCCGGTTCCAGTCATCCGTCCTGCCTATGGTGCCCGTTGGACTCAGAGACATTCCTGTACAGATCCTGAAGGACTCTTATCCCGTACCCCTAGTGTTCCAGCTACCGTGCATCTAGGCCCTCTGGTGGGGTGATTGGCCAGTCCCTGTATAGGGGTTAGCTCCGGGTTGCCTCACTGGGGGAGTCCGGTGCATGGCACAGTGAATCTACCTCCAGGACGTTACATGGGGCAACACCGATACGCCCTCTTTTCTGAAGTGCTCAAGAGATGGAAGCGGAGGTGGCTCGGATGAGTCAGATGCTGCGGATGGTGCACTTGGGCGCCATCCATGAATGGGAGGCATCCATGATGGGTGCGGTGGGGGCCATGTGGGTCCACAAAGAACGGGAGCCGCCAATCCTGGAGGAGGAAGAGCTTGTAGCAGAGGCTGCAGGAACCCCGGTCACCCACACCAACGGTGACCCCCTCCAGTCCCCACCAGGCCATCAGCAAACCCCATCCGCAGATGTACCTGACCCGGCCGCCAACACCCAGGCAGCTGAAGACTCGGCTACCAACTCCCCAGCAGCTGAAGACCCGGCTACTGACTCCCCAGCAGCTGAAGACCTAGGAACCTCTAACCTGGGGCCAGGGATTGGGGCTCAGACGGGTGAGCTGGAAGGCGGCCTACCGGGAATAATCTGGGGGAGCGCCCTACTGACCAGGAATTCCCCTCCGCCAAGCCCAGCAAGGAGGAGGACCCCCAGTGGACCGTCTGCCAAGCCACCATTGCTCAGCTGGCTGCTGAAGACTAGCAGTGGAAGGACCGGATGGCGGAGGTTGATGTCCACAACCTGGCAGCGAAACAGCGGCTCCGGAAAAGCAGCCCATCGATCCGGGGACCGCTGCGGGTGGGAACAGTCACCGGGTTTGACTTAGTGCGGGGTTGGGGCTTCATCTTGGTGGAAGGACTGTCCAAGAAAGTCTTTGTATCCCTCCGAGATGTGGAATCCCGCCTCCATAAGAGTTACCCTGGACGGAACCTTTTTGTTGGCGATCAAGTGACTTACACCCGGCACCGGGGAGAGCGGGGCTGGTATGCCCTGGACGTGGGAGTGTGTCACCCGATGGCAGCAGCAGCAGCATCAGCTCCAGAGGTACGTCGAGATCCAGTCCACACTTCCCGCCAAACACCCTGTACACCTGGCAAGCAGGACAAGTTTACACAGACACTGGGAAAGAGCTTTCTCAAACTGGCCGATCAGGATTTCCCCAACCCCCAGTAATGGAACTTTTGCTTGAGGTTGATTTTTATGTTCAAAATGGTTGATTATTGCGTTTAAAGGACAACCGGGCTTGACAGTGGTTGAAACTGTAATGTACATAGTTGCACCCGTTGTGCACCCTACCAGAATTAGGGTGGCTTGAAATTCTACAAAATTAAGAAAAATGAATGAATGAAAAATCGGGTGGCACAAAAGGACTCTACAGTTGTTGCATCCTTTTATCGTGACATAGTAAATAAGTTTTACCAGTTTGATATGTGTACCAGTTTTATAATGCTGAACAGAATGGTTTTTTTATATGCTTGATCCTTGCACTAAGTTTATAGTGACAATGATTCTATGCACAAGTTTGTAAATATTGAAAAATTCTATGCTGCTAATGACTAGTGTGGCGCCCTGGCCTAGCCAGGTCGTCACAAATAACATACAAACACCCCCCAACCCCATTAGACAGTGACACGAGCCAAACAAAAACCCTTGTTGCCTCCCTCCAGTGTCTGATGTCCACACCAGGTGGGGCGGAGCTAAGCGGTTGGCCCCACCCACCGATGAGTTCACAGGCCTGGAGGCGGGAAAAGTGTCAGTGAGAAGTTGGAGTTTGAAGTGAGAGGAGTGAGCACTTGGGTGTCTGGGTTTGTGGCCCAGGCACTGACAGCAAGGTTGGCAGACGGTGGTGGCCGTCTGCAGGAGTGGTGGAGCAACGCGGAACCGTAGGACCAGGGATGGGCGACGGCCCGCCGGTACCGACCGGGGAGCGAAGTGAAGCCAGCACACACAGGCAGGGCCATCGGACCCCGACCAGGCTTGGAGCCGCCGACAATAGTCAGATCCGAATGTGACTGGAACCCCAGGGGTTTCACAACAGCAAAAGTCCCGAATGAAGGCAACAGCCCACACCGTGAGGGTATACAGCTACCGCCTAAGGCTAGAGACCCAAGGGCCAGCGTCTGCGGGCAAATGGGCTCCTCCAGTACCCATACACCGGGGAGCGGACTACCGTTGGGAATCCATAGTAGTCAGAAGGAGAACATCAAGGTGCAGGGAAAGACAGCCGCCATCACCTGTCCGGGGAGAAACACTGCAGCCGGCTGCGGGACCCGTCCATCCAGCCGTTTGGTTTACCGAGGACTTTGTACCTTTCTTGCTGAGTGAGTACACCCGTGCCATCCGGCACCGCACCGCGCTGTCCCTGCAACCCTGCACCTCACCGACCCTGCCCCCTCCCCACAACATCACCGGGCCCCGGGACCACCGACCCCTACCCACAAAGGGGGAAAACAACATCCCAGCTGCTCCTTACCATCGCTCCCGGGATCCTCGTCATCAGCAGCGGTGGTGCCTATCTTCACCACGACCCGTTGGTGGCGTCACGGACTAAATCCCCCAAACCAACCACCCCTTTCACTCACGGGCGAGGAGCGACGCTCGAGTCCCCGGATCCGGCCCACCGCTCGAGCCACCGAGCAGCAGCAGCAGCCGCAGCAGCGCCGGACCCGAGCGTTAGCGAGAGCGCAGCAGTGACGGCGTCCTCCCCGCCCGCAACAACTTGGCGTCACGAACAGGATTGAACCCATCTACTTACCAGTAGAAGTACGCCTTGTGATCTCCGCCGGCGGTACCCGGCCGAAAATTTTGAAGCGCCGCCATCTTGGCGCGAAAATCTCCCGCTCAAGCATCTTCTCCGAGCAGGGAAGGCGCGAAAGCGAAGCCCCGCCCCCAACAAACGGAAGTGCTGAAGAGTACCAAGGGGGCGCAAGAGTGTGTCTGCCTGATGTAGCCGAAGCTATAAAAGCCGGGACGCCAGGACTCTGCATACAATTGGTTCCTGGAACAAGGCCACGCATGATGTCCCGTCCGTTCGGCACCGCGGAAATCCCCGAGCCCACACCAGGAACAGCGGCGTGGGTGGAAGCCCGGACCGCACAGATGTGCTGCCGCCTTCAAGCCCAGGTTCGTTTCCTGATGGAGCGCTGGGTGGCTGAGATGGAGGAAGTGGCGGCGGCCGTGCGGAGACGCGAGGTGGAGACAGAGTTGGAGGAGTGGGTAAGCGACCCACACCCCTATGTCCGAGAAAGACCGGCCGCTGCGGCTGAGGGGCCCGGCCTGCGCCTGCTCACCCTCCTGCTTCCCCCGCCATCCGTACCAGCTGCTGTTGCCCCTCCACTCGGTCCGCTACCCCCAACACCGGTAGCGGAAGCCAACCCGTCCGCCCTACAGGACCGGCCTGGGGGCGTCGTTCGGGAACGGCCTGTGTCCCTTTCGCTACCGTGGAAGGCCCCACGGGAAGGAGCCGTCCGCGACAAGGAGCTATCGGCCCCGGAAGTGGCCGCACCTGAAGCCGTCCCGGCTCCGGCAGTCCGCCCGGCCGTGGAAGAACCGGCCGCTGCTAGCCCGAAGGCTCAACTGGTTAGGTTAGCAAGCCCTGAGTCCCCCGCCTCGGCTGAGTCTGCGCCGGGCCATAACTGCAAAGCCGCAGTCCAGGCCATGTCACCGCAGGACCCCCACGAAAGAGAACCGGTAGTGGCCGGTGTGGGTGCGGTCAAGCGGGGCCCGACCCGGACGCAGGGGTCTGCCAACGCCCCGTACTGGGACAGGGAACCAAACCCGTTGGGCCGGGAGATCGCTGCTAGAGAGCAGCCGAGGGCCGAAGTGCTGGCGAGGGTGATCCCAGAGAAAGACGCACTCCGTCATGCCACCTTTCGGGTGCGGGGCCCAGTGTACGAGGGTCAAGTCCGGCAGTTCGACCAAAGAAGGGAATTTGGCCTCATCTATGAGCTGGGCCTGGAGGTCGAAGTATTCGTGGCCCGCCGTGATGTCAATTCACACCTCTCCACGGGCCATCCAGGTCGTGATCTACTGCCGGGCGACCTAGTGACTTACACCCGCCACTGCGGAGAGAGGGGCTGGTTCGCCCTGGATGTAAAACAGAGGAAGAGCCGCAGTGAGCACACAGGGCCCCAGCCCCCTCCTCCACCAAGCTGTCCGGATGTGGAGCAGGAAGAGGTCCTGGAGGAGTATGACCTTAAGTAGTGGCAGCGGTCCGCCGTTGCAAGGTCCCTGTTGGGACCCTCAGCAGTTTGATCGAATGACTTTAATGAACCGTGAACCTTTACCTGATTATCTGTGGGATTATTCCGGCCGTTGCCGGCCAGTTGTCCCCGGAGGGACCCTGTGTGCTTTTACCCCCCCCCTGCATGAGAGACTACTCATGGACATGGCCGAGAACTGGCAGGCCACCCACGAACTGGTGGGCATGTAAATAGTTTTATGGGATGGAAACCGTTGCCGCCTCCGGAGAGGCAGATTGAAGGAAGGGCCCGCAGCAGAGTAGGCTGGGACCCGGCCACCACCAGGACCGGTGGCCATCCGGTGGGGTCCCCTGAAATGACAGCCGGGTGCGAGTCACCATACCCGCTCGGGCAGACTGAACCTGGACTGGGGTCAAGGGGTGCTGCCCACTTCCTAGGGGCAGCATCAGGGCTAGGTTGCTTTGGTGGGAGAGCGGAAGACATCCGTCCGTCCGTCATTATTAAAAGTGTTTATGTTTATATGTGCAACGTTTGAAGTGTCCTCACAAGAAATGCTTATGTTTGAAATGTTTCCATGTTAATTTATCTTTTTACAGTTTTAAAAGAAAAATAAAACTGGTGATGGACGGGCAGTCCGCGGACGGTCTGCATTTCACCAAGGGGGAATGTGGCGCCCTGGTCTAGCCAGGTCGTCACAAATAACATACAAACACCCCCCACCCCCATTAGACAGGGACACCAGCCAAACAAAAAACCCTTGTTGCCTCCCTCCAGTGACTGATGTCCACACCAGGTGGGGCGGAGCTAAGCGGTTGGCCCCACCCACCGAGGAGTTCACAGGCCTGGAGGCTGGAAAAGTGTCAGTGAGAAGTTGGAGTTTGAAGTGAGAGGAGTGAGCACTTGGGTGTCTGGGTTTATGGCCCAGGCACTGACAGCAAGGTTGGCAGACGGTGGTGGCCGTCTGCAGGAGTGGTGGAGCAACGCGGAACCGTGGGACCGGGGACGGGCGACGGCCCGCCGGTACCGACCGGGGAGCGAAGTGAAGCCAGCACACACAGGCAGAGCCATCGGACCCCGACCAGGCTTGGAGCCGCCGACAATAGTCAGATCCGAATGTGACTGGAACCCCAGGGGTTTCACAACAGCAAAAGTCCCAATTGAAGGCAACAGCCCACACCGTGAGGGTATACAGCTACTGCCTAAGGCTAGAGACCCAAGGGCTAGCATCTGCGGGCAAACGGGCTCCTCCGGTACCCATACACCGGGGAGCGGACTACCGTTGGGCATACATAGTAGTCAGAAGGAGAACATCAAGGTGCAGGGAAAGACAGCCGCAATCACCTGTCCGGGGAGAAACACTGCAGCCGGCTGCGGGACCCGTCCATCCAGCCGTTTGGTTTACCGAGGACTTTGTGCCTTTCTTGCTGAGTGAGTACACCCTTGCCATCCGGCACTGTGCCACGCTGTCCCTGCAACCCTGCACCTCACCAACCCTGCCTCCTCCCCACAACATCACTGGGCCCCGGGACCACCGAACCCTACCCACGGAGGGGGAAAACAACATCCCAGCTGCTCCTTACCATCGCTCCCGGGATCCCCGTCATCAGCAGCGGTGGTGCCTATCTTCACCACGACCCGTGGGTGGCGTCACGGACTAAATCCCCCAAACCAACCACCCCTTTCACTCATGGGCGAGGAGCGCCGCTCGAGTCCCCGGATCCGGCCCACCGCTCGAGCCACCGAGCAGCAGCAGCCGCAGTAGCGCTGGACCCGAGCGTTAGCGAGGGTGCAGCAGCGACGGCGTCCTCCCCGCCCGCGACACTAGTACATGATAATGTTTTGAATGCGGTATTGAACCAGTGAACTGTGCTGAGTTAAATTGCTTTGCAACGTTAATGTATGGTACCTTCCATAAAGAGAAGATTGTTAACCTGCTATGGCATACAAAAATTGCGGTACACTAACTTTGTTTGTTTGCAGCCCGGGAGTGCTGCCATTTGCTGTGGGCGAATGTGGCGCCCCTGAGGCTTCAGTTGCCACAGGGTACTGCACTTGCTTTAAGGTGCAGTGCTCAACCCAGGTCCAAAAGGAGGTAGTTGCCAGTTCCACTTACACAACTCATACACACAAACAGGGTTGCTCTTCTTTTACAGTGGACCGGGCTAGTTTCGGGTCAAATGGGGTCTCCAACGTGGTTGGGTCTTTAGGATACCATGACACTTGGGATCCCCAATCCAGTAGTGGTGGGACCTGGGATGGGAGGAGAAACCACCAGGGGGAGTTAGGAGCCAACACAACAGTTAGAAGGAGTTCTCCAGCAGGAGAGGAAGAGAGCAGTCGGGTTTCACCAGTGGATCTGGTGGGACACAAGAGTTCATACAGTTGCCAAGGGGAGAGCTTGATTGCTCCCTCGGAACTGCATGTTCCTCCGGCCCCCTCAGTTCCCGGAGCACAGTGCCACATAGGATCCGGGGTCATGTCCCAAGGCAGGCCCCACATCAGACCCGCAGCACCTGTATACGAGCAGGCAGTAGACACACTTTTCAAGAACCAGGGGTCCCCAAGAGCTTCAAGCCATGGGGATCCACACCAAGCACAGGAGGAAGGTCCCACCGTCCAATTCACTGGCATTGATCTCTAAAGGATCAGGGTTCGACGAAGTTCATCACAGTGGGTGACCGTACTTCCTGGGCAAGCGCTGTGTCCGCCTGTCATTCCCGGAGCCGCCGGCCCGTACCTCGGCGCCCGCCATCACTACTCCCATCATCATCCTCCCCGTGGCCTGCTCCACCTGTGGGGAGAAGAAACACCTCGGCTGCTACTACCATCCGCCCCGGAGGACAGCGACAGCAACAGCGGCTAAGTCCCTGGCCGCATACCACAGGTGGCGTCACAAAATCAACCTCCACTATCATCCTTATGCCCCCTCTCCCTCCGTGGACACCTCGGGGTCACGAAACAGGGCAGGGACACCCGTGACATTCCCTGATCCTCACCGGCCAAGTGACGAGTATTTTCCCCTCACCCCTGGGGTGCTACATATGCCCTATTCCCCCCAGTACTGTGTATGCCCCCCAGTAATGTGCATGCTCCCCCAGTAACGTGTAATTACCCATGTAATTTATATGCCTCTCCAGTAATGTGTATGCCCTCCCATTAATGTGTATGCCCCCTTAGTAATGTGCACACCTCCAATAACTTTTATTCCTCCCAGTAATATGTATGCTCCCCAGTAATGTGTATACCCCCAGTAACATAACTTCCCCCAGTAATGTGCATGCCCCCAGCCTCCCATCTGATGTATATACAGCAGTGTCAGTATGCCCTGTGCACTGCCATGTCTGTTAGAAACTGTCATCACACAGTGCCCCGTGTACAGCCACATTGCCAGTAGGAGCTGAAAGGGAGACAAGCGGGGGTGGTGAGTGAGGAGTGCTGCCGGCTTCCCCATATTAAAAATATGTGTAATGTGTCTGTGTGTGCATGTAAGATGTGTGTATCTATGTACTGTATGTTAGTATATATATATATATATATATATATATATATATATATATATATATATATATATATACTATGAATTTGTCCTCAAATATGTATATGTACTGTAACGTTGCGCCCTGCAACGTGGGGGTTCGCCTCAGCAACACACGTACACAGTCTCTTCATAGAAATTCCGGCAGTTTATTCAAAAACACTCAGCATAAACTGCCCTCAAACATAAATAATAAGTCCATAATGGAAGTTCTAGCAACTTCACCACTCTCTGGCTCCTGCCACTCCAACCAAGGTTCCTTCCAGCACCCAGGGCCCTCTGCAGACCCCTGTCTGTCTCTCCTCCCGGAGAGATTCGGCCCTACAGCCCTGGCCTGGCTTGGCTGCACTCACCTCAGACTCAATATCAGAGCCTTGTGTTTAGCCTCCACACAGGCTGATACACCCAGAGCTCCCGGCTCTGCTCTCACTTGTTTCCAGTCCACACACTGGACGTCTGGAGCTAGTCTCTATCTAGACTGCCCTAGACACACACTCAGAGCTCCCTGCTCTCACTTGTTTCCAGTCCACACACTGGACGTCTGGAGCTAGTCTCTATCTAGACTGCCCTAGACACACTCCACCTAGGTTCAGAGACAGGATTGCTTTAACCCCTGGAGCCACACCCACAGGTGGTAAGGAGTGTGTAATCAGCATCACACCCTTCCGTGGCTCTGCATGTAATGCAATCCTGTGGAACCACAGGTCCCAGCCAATTTCACATTGCAGAGCACCCATGCCTCTGCAAAACATACCGGCCCTTTGTTATACAGCCGGTTGATACGTCACAGTACGTATGCCTGTGTGACGCCCTAGAGACTTCAGTCACCACAGAGGTACTGTATCTTAGCCAGAGGTGTAGTATTGCGACGCCCTGGCCAGGCCAGGTAGTCACAAATAGGCTCCTGCACTACACCTTTCCCTCACAGGTGACATCAGCCAACCTTTAAAACCCTAGTCACCCCCCTCAGGGCTGGGTAGACATACCAGGGGGCGGAACCAGGCAGTTGGAAGACGCCCACCAAGGAGTCTAGACAGCCCGGGGGCGGGAAAGTAGACAGTGGAGTGTTAGAGTTCAAGTTGGAGAGGAGTGTGGGCTGGAGCTGGTTGCAGCTCCAGCAGAGGTGAATACCCCAAATTGAACAGCACCAGGGTTGGAGCCCTGGTGCCAGTGGCTAGGAGGCAGATGGCAGTCTCTGTCTGCAGGAGCCGGGAAGACGGCTCGGTGGAACCGAGGTGGACCGGGACAGGGTAGTGGCCCACCGGTACCGACCCGGGGAACCGACTCGGAAGCTGAAGCACCCAGGGTGATACTCGGACCCTGAAGCTGAGGCCAGAAGCGACTGGAACCGGTTAATTTACCGAATGAGGCCAGAACTAGAGGTCCTGTCCACCCAAAGTCCCTATTAGAAGACAACAGCCCAACGAGGGGGATAAAAGGCCAGCGCCAAGGCTCAGAGATCCCACGGACCAGCGTCTGCGGGCAAGGGCTCCTTAGGCCACATCCAGCCGGGAGCGGACTCCTGAAGTTGCAAGCACAGGCAGACCACCATTCTAAAAAGGTGCAGGAGAAAGACAGAGACCACCAACCGGGTGGGGGACCAGAACGCAGCCGGCTGCGGGCACCGACCACCATCACCTGGGTTTACCAGAGGCTCGTGTGTTTCCTTAATAGTGAGTACACCAGCATCGTGCGGTCGCCCATCTCCCTGCACCAAAATCCCAACGGGTCCCGGGGCCACCATCCCTGCCCACGGAGGGGTTAACAACTTGCTGCATGACATCTCCCCCGGGTGCCCCGTAACTGTAGCGGTGGTGTCCAACCTCACCACATACCGTGGGTGGCGTCACAAACTCAATATGGCTCAGCCCGTACATATACATCCTACATCCACCACTACAACCCCCCCTTTTGATGGAAGTAACCATGAGACCCCCGGGTCCGGAGACCCTTGAGCCACCCACAGAAGGTCCGGATCGGAGCAGCTCGGCTGCTGCGAACATGGCGGCACACCTCCCCATTCTCGGGTAAGGAGAGGATCACAAACCGGTATACACAAAACACAGACACTCTCACTCAGCAACACCCCATCAGACCATGGTAAGGGCCTAGTGACAGTCCGAGGCTAGGTTGGGGGGTGCAGTCTAGTTAGTGGGAGCAGCCTGTAGAAAGTCAGCCAGTTGAGTAGGAGCAGTGGAGGAGTCAAGACCTATGGTCTGGAGCTGCAGCAGCTCGGCCCAGGCACATGACAGAAAGGGTCCTAGAGGCCACAGGAAGCGACCATACTCCCGTGGCCTCGTTCCACATACGACATACCAGAGTGGAGAGACTTGGCTGCAGTAGGGGACCGGCCCCTCAACTAGTGGAGAACTTCAAGACTCAGCTAGCTAACCGGAGGCTGAGGTTACTTCAAGTTCCGAAGCCAAATCCACACACATCCAGTGAAAAGGTGACCACATAGGGCGAAAGGGATAGAGCTTCAAGCCACCCGAGAGGGCCCGCGGACACCGGTTCGGGGTTCTGTGTGTGCAGGAGCGGGACAGGCGGGAGAGGTCAGGAAGGAACATGACCAGGAAAGGGACACAGAAGGGTGTACCGGGTTGTGCCTCCAAACTATCCGGGATCGGCTGGAGCCCATCACAGTAGGACCCGGCACTCCAAAGGCAACATTTGTCTGGACGTGCTAACCTGGAACTCTGACTGTGAATAAAAACCCTGTCACTGTATCCATGTGTCGTCTGGTTATTCCCTGCAACCCTCCATTCTAAACTACTACTCCCAACAGCTCTGGGGCCCAGCTTTACCTGTGGAGAGCTATTCATCTCTGCTGCGTCATCACCGACCCCAAGTAGAACCGAACAGCAGCGGCGGCACCTATCTTGCCACATACCACAGGTGGCGTCATGACATCTCCCCTGCAAATATTTCCCCACAACCACCATCTTTATTTTAGTGACACCGCCTGGGTCACGGAACCGGGCCACTGCTACTGCAACATGCCCGGAGAGAACCGCCGCCCGATAACGAGTAACCCCCAGGCCCCGTTGCGGGCATGTCACCCAGGCCCAGACTGACCATAGGGCAATTCTGGCAAATGCCAGATGGGCCGGTTCCTATAGTGGGCCGGTGCCTGTAGTGGGCCGCTGTATCTGCAGTAGAGTTGAGCGCGGTTCGCGGTTAGTGGTTCTCCAGTTCGCGGCTCGAGTGATTTTGGGGGCTGTTCTAGATCGAACTAGAACTCGAGCTTTTTTGCAAAAGCTCGATAGTTCTAGATACGTTCGAGAACGGTTCTAGCAGCAAAAAGCAGGGCTTTTTACAGCTACAGTGTGCAGGAGCCATCGCTGGCAGCCTGCCAGAAGCTGGTAACCAAGATAAACATCGGGTATCCAACCAAAGCGCTTTGGTTAGTAACCCGATGTTTATCCTAGTTACGTGCAGGAAGCCCACACTTCCCCGCTCAGCTCGCTCCACCCCCTCCTGCCCGCGGCATGTACACACGTACACACACACACACACACACACTCTGCACACATGGCCCCGCTCGGCTTACCTGCGGTGATGAAGTCCCGCCATCCCGACCTCAGCGCTGTCACTGTCCTCCATGGCCGCCGCTTGTCACATCACCTTCTCTCGCTTCCGACCCGAGACTGACTAGCGGTGACGTCACGGGCCTCTCGCGATACTTGGCAGTGAAGGCGGCGGTCATTGAACTCAGTGACAGGTGCTGTCGGCAGTGCAGGAGATCAGCGCAGGTAATGTACCTCGCTGACAGAAGCACTTGTCATGCCCTGCAGTGACCTGGGCTGACCTATTGATGTTAGCTCAGGTCACTGCACTGCTCTCCCAGCCAATGGGGAACATTCTGCTCTTCATTGACTGGGACAGTGTGGATCGTCATGGCAACCCCTTGGATTACACCAGACCTGGATTTGTTTTTCTTTCTAATAAATTGGTTAAAGAGGGAATGTTTTGGGGAGTGTTTTTTTCAAATAAAAATGTGTTTGTCGTCTATTTTTTTTATTACTGACTGGGTTGGTGATGTCGGGTATCTGATAGACGCCTGACCTCACCAACCCCAGGGCTTGATGCCAGGTGACATTACACATCTGGTATTAACCCCATATATTACCCCGTTTGCCACCGCACCAGGGCGCGGGATGAGCTGGGGCGAAGCACCAGGATTGGCGAATCTAATGGATGCGCCACTTCTGGGGCGGCTGCGGCCTTCTATTTTTAGGCTGGGGAGAGTCCAATAACCATGGACCTCCCTAGTCTGAGAATATCAGGCCCCAGCTGTCTGCTTTACCTTGGCTGGTGATCCAATTTTGGGGGGACCCCTACGTGTTTTTTTAAATTATTTATTTAATTTAAAATAACAGCGTGGGGTGCCCTCAGTTTTGGATTACCAGCCAAGGTGAGGTTGCCAGCTGTGGTCTGTAGGCTGCAGCCGTCTGCTTTACCCTAGCTGGCTACAAAACTAGGGGGAACCCTACGTCATTTTTTTTTTCATTTTTTTGGCTAAATACAAAGCTAAGCACACCTTAGTGCCACATGAAAGGCACCAAAGGGTGCAAAATTACAAAATGCAGGAGAGTGGGACATTATGTGTCTTTCTGCCATTATAATGACAGAAAAGACTGATATGAAGTGCACAAGCACAGGAAAATCACCAGAGCGCTCTACGCTGTGAAAACCAGTAGAAAATGGCACTGGAGGGAACATGTGACCGCCTCATGTAGGATGAAGCTATGGATCCTGGGTAAATTTATGCATTTACCCTCCTTCAGTTTTTTTGCAGTACACAAAAAAAACGGAAGGCACACGGATGACAAACAGATGACATACGGACCGTCTACGGGACGGAAACGGATACCACACGGATGCACCCGTGAAAAAAATGGACTGTTTTTTGCAGACCGCAAAAATGGATCGGTCGTGTTAATGTAGCCTTATTCTGATCTGCCGTTTATTAGCTGAGACCCTGGAGATCATGATTCAGGACGTTTTTTCCGGTCCCCGCTCACGTGATCACAGGTATACACCGTACACCGATGATCACGTTACAGTAAATGACAGCGCCGGTAAAAAATTATTTATCTCCCATCTGGCATGAACAAACACTTCTTCTCCACTTCTTCTCCACTTCTCCACTTCTCCACTTCTTCTCCACTTTTTCTCCACTTTTTCTCCACTTTTTCTCCACTTCTTCTCCACTTCTTCTCGATTTTTTCTCCACTTTTTCTCCATTTTTTCTCCACTTTTTCTCCACCTTTTCTCCACTTTTTCTCCACTTTTTCTACATTTTTTTCTCCACTTTTTCTCCACTTTTTCTCCACTTTTTCTCCACTTTTTCTCCATTTTTTCTCCACTTTTTCTACATTTTTTCTCCACTTCTCCACTTTTTCTCCACCTTTTCTCCACTTTTTCTCCATTTTTTCTCCACTTTTTCTACATTTTTTCTCCACTTCTCCACTTTTTCTCCACCTTTTCTCCACTTTTTCTCCATTTTTTCTCCACTTTTTCTCCTCTTTTTTTCAACTTTTTCTCCATTTTTTCTCCACTTTTTCTCCACTTTTTCTCCACTTCTTCACTTCTTCTCCACTTTTTCTCCACCTTTTCTCCACTTTTTCTCCATTTTTTCTCCACTTTTTCTACATTTTTTTCTCCACTTTTTCTCCACTTTTTCTCCACTTTTTCTCCATTTTTTCTCCATTTTTTCTCCATTTTTTCTCCACTTCTTCTCCACTTTTTCTCCACCTTTTCTCCACTTTTTCTCCTTTTTTTCTCCACTTTTTCTCCACTTTTTTCAACTTTTTCTCCATTTTTTCTCCACTTTTTCTCCACTTTTTCTCCACTTTTTTCAACTTTTTCTCCACTTTTTCTCCACTTTTTCTCCACCTTTTCTCCATTTTTTCTCCACTTTTTCTACATTTTTTTCTCCACTTTTTCTCCACTTTTTCTCCACTTTTTCTCCATTTTTTCTCCACTTTTTCTCCATTTTTTCTCCAATTCTCCACTTCATCTGCACTTTTTCTCCACCTTTTCTCCACTTTTTCTACATTTTTTCTCCACTTTTTCTCCACTTTTTCTCCATTTTTTTCTCCATTTTTTTCTCCACTTTTTCTCCACTTTTTCTCCACCTTTTCTCTACTTTTTCTCCATTTTTTTCTCCATTTTTTTCTCCACTTCTTCTCCACTTTTTCTCCACCTTTTCTCCACTTTTTCTCCACTTCTCCACTTCTTCTCCACTTTTTCTCCACCTTTTCTCCACTTTTTCTACATTTTTTTCTCCACTTTTTCTCCACTTTTTCTCCACTTTTTCTCCATTTTTTTCTCCATTTTTTTCTCCACTTTTTCGCCACTTTTTCTCCACTTTTTCTCCATTTTTTTCTCCACTTTTTCTCCACTTTTTCTCCACTTTTTCTCCACTTTTTCTCCACTTCTTCTCCACTTCTTCTCCACTTCTTCTCCACTTTTTCTCCACCTTTTCTCCACTTTTTCTACATTTTTTCTCCACTTTTTCTACATTTTTTTCTCTACTTTTTCTACATTTTTTCTCCATTTTTTTCTCCATTTTTTCTCCACTTTTTCTCCACTTTTTCTACGTTCTTTTTCTATGGTCGGTCTACCCATTAGCTCTGCCATGCATAGTGTAGCTCTACACCTACTGCACATGTTACTTTATGATTGACATCTCTTTCGTACCAGAGCTGTCTAAGCCTACTCTGACCCCATATTTGTCATTACTATATTGTCCTTGTACTGTATTATGACATTTGTATCATGTGTTTCATTTCTTGCTGTGTTGCAATTTTTTTGCTGCATCCCAATTGTACCTCTACATTGTTCGAGTTTATGTTATTGTTCTCTCACTCTTATGTGATACTGATTATTGTCATTTTTCATGATTACATGCAGATAAGTCCAATCTGACGAAGGCTCAGGCCGAAACGTCATTTGTAACTTGTTTTGGACAAAAACATATATGCTTATGAAAAAAAAAATTTCTTAATACGGACCAATAAAGAGTGATTTTGCATTACTATCCATTGTGACTTACTAACTTAGTCTGGGAGATTTAGAGTGCCGAGGTTACTCACTAATTTTATCTATTATTACCTCTGAGCACCTATATACCAGTGAGCAGAGTTTCCTATACAGTAGTTCTCCTGATTAGGCATGCCCTTACCTCATGAGCAGGGCATTGCAGCTTTGGTAGCAACCATTACGACATGGACTCTGCTGCTGTGGACCCGGGGAGACTGAGTGCAGATTCATTGCACCCACACTCCTCACATGAAGGGTCCGCACTCCTAGAAAATGGGGGATACGTTCCCTGAGTGTCTCCCCCCATATTCTAGATGGTCCAGAGTCGTCGTGGGACCCCTTTATTTTTTTTCTTACAATAACTTGGTGAAAGAGGAAATGTTTTGGGGACTGTTTTTTCAAATAAATTTCTTTTGTCGATTTTTTTTTTTTGTTAGTACTGACAGTTTATGATGTTGGGTATCTAGTGGATGCGCCACGTCTGGGGTGCCTGCGGCCTGCTATTTTTAGGCTGTGAAGGCCCAATAACTATGGACCTTCCCACCCTGAGAATACCAGACCACAGCTGTCCGCTTTACCTTGGCTGGTGATCCAATTTGGGGGGGGACCCTACTTTTATTGTGTAATTATTAATATTTATAAAATAATTATAAAAAAGAGCCTGAGGGGACCTCCACATTGGATCCCCAACCACGGTAAAGCTGCCAGCTGTGGTTTTCAGGCTACAGCCGTCTGCTTTACCCTAGCTGGCTATCAAAAATGGGGGGACCCAACGTCATTTTTTTTTTAACTATCTTTGTAAATAGAAAAAATTAATGGGCTTCCCTGTATTTTGATTGCCAACCAAGGTAATGGCAGGCAGATGGGGGTGGCAACCCATAGCTGTCTGCTTTATCTGCGCTGAGAATCAAAAATACCGCGGAGCGCTACGTCATTTTTTTTAAAGATTTATTTTTACAGCACTGTGATGTCCAGCAATCAAAATACAGGGAAGCCCATTTTGTTTTTAGTTATTTAAATAAATAATTAAAAAAAATATATATGGGCTCCCGCTGCATTTTTTGTATTGCTAGCTAAGGGTAATCAAAGCAGCAACTGGCTGCTAACCCCCACTGCTTGGTGTTACCTTCACTGGCAATGGAAAATCCAGGGAAGCATTTTTTATTTTTTTTGCCAAAAAACTACAAAAAAAGGACGTGAGCTTCGCCATATTTTTGTATGCTAGCCAGGTATAGCAGGCAGGTGCTGGAAGAGTTGGATACAGCGCCAGAAGATGGCGCTTCTATGAAAATGCCATTTTCTGAGGCGGCTGCAGACTGCAATTCGCAGCAGTGGGGCCCAAAAAGCTCAGGCCAACCTGTGCTGCGGATTCCAATCCCCAGCTGCCTAGTTGTACCTGGCTGGACACAAAAATGGGGCGAAACCTACGTCATTTGTTTTCTAATTATTTCATGAAATTCATGAAATAATAAAAAAAGGGCTTCCCTTTATTTTTGGTTCCCAGCCGGGTACAAATAGGCAACTGGGGGTTGGGGGCAGCCGTACCTGCCTGCTGTACCTGGCTAGCATACAAAAATATGGCGAAGCCCACATAATTTTTTCAGGGGGCAAAAAACTTCTGCATACAGTCCTGGATGGAGTATGCTGAGCCTTGTAGTTCTGCAGCTGCTGTCTGTCTGTATGGAGAAGAGCAGACAGCAGCTGCAGAACTACAAGGCTCAGCATACTCCATCCAGGACTGTATGCAGACGTTTTTTGCCCCCCAAAAAAATGACGTGGGCTTCGCCATATTTTTGTATGCTAGCCAGGTACAGCTGGCAGCCACGGGCTGCCTCCAACCCCCAGTTGCCTATTTGTACCCGGCTGGGAACCAAAAATATAGGGAAGCCCGTTTTTTTTAATTATTTCACTTATTTCATGAAATAATTAAAAAACAAATGACGTGGGCTTCGCCCCATTTTTGTGTCCAGCCAGGTACAACTAGGCAGCTGGGGATTGGAATCCGCAGCACAGGTTAGCCCGAGGTTTCTGGGCGCCTCTGCTGCGAATTGCAGTCCGCAGCCGTCCCAGAAAATGGCGCTCTCATAGAAGCGCCATCATCTGGCGCTGTATCCAACTCTTCCAACAGCCCTGGAGCCGGGTGGCTTGTTGGGTAATCATGAGTTAATACTGGCTTTGTTTTACTAGCCAGTATTAAGCCAGAGATTCTTAATGTCAGGCACGTTTGACCCGGCCATTAAGAATCTCCAATAAAGGGTTAAAAAAAAGACACCACACAGAGAAAAAATACTTTAATAGAAATAAATACACAGACACATTAGAGACTCCATCTTTATTACCCCCTGTCAGCCCTCCACGATCCATGGTCTTCTGTCTTTCTCGTTCAACAACTGCAGCTCTGCTACATCACTGCTGCATGGGAGAAGACGCTGCTTCCCGTGGAGCATTCACTCCGTGAAAGCTGCACGAGAAGCAGCGTGCAGCCTTCACTCCGTGAGTGATCAGTGCTGCTAGCGGTAACAGCGGTAACGCTGACAGACGCGTTACCATAGCAACGGTGCTCCCGGAGCCGCGGTTAGCGGTGACGTCACCGCTAACTGCGTTGCTATGGCAACGGTGATCTCCATTAATGACCGGCTGTGTCAGCCGGTCCCTAACGGAGCGGGGAGTTGACCGTGTGCTAGAGCATGTCGCCGGTACACGGCGATACACAAATGTGCACCGTGTACCGGAGAGATGCACTCGCAGGTCCTACATGACGCGTCATAGTCATGTGACCAGTCTGTAGCCAATGAGATAATAGCCACGTGACTGGTCACATGGCTATTTTGACGTCACGATAGGTCCGGCATCTCTGCTGGCAGTGTCGGTCACCGGGAGGATTCAGCGATCATCGGATGGAATAGCGGCAGGAGACAGAGTGCAGGAGGGATCGCGGGGACCGGTAAGTGTTATGGCAATGTTTATTAACTGTATGTGTACATTTATAATGCATTTTTATGTGTTTGTGATTGCCTCCCATTATAGCCTATTGGTTCGAGTTTGGTTCGTCGAACGTTCGACGAACCGAACTCGAACGGGACCTCGGCTCGGCGAACCGACCTCGAACCGAACCGCGACCGGTTCGCTCATCTCTAATCTGCAGTCACCGCCGCTCCTCACCAGTGTGTGCATGCCGGGCACACTAGCTGCAGCAGGACCAGGAGGCAGCACGCTGTGCTATGCCGGCCCTGCTGTGTGATAGTGTGCCTGGCATGCACACACTGCTGAGGAGCGCAGCGGTGGAGGTGTCGGTGACCACAGCTTCCTCCTTCCTATTCAAATGTATTTGCATCTTTCAAATGTAAATACATTTGAACAGTGCGATGGGACGGGGCCCCGCCCCCAATGTGCAGCAATGTGATGAAATCAGCACCTTGCTGACACCATCACAGTGCTGCAGGCGCCACACAGGATACATTGGGCAGTGGTAAGTGCTCTATGGAGGAGCCGAAGATGAAAGGTTTAATTGTGTGTGTGTAGGGGGTGATGGGGGTTGCATTGTATTGTGTGTCTGTGTGTTTATTGAGGAGGGGTAATAGATGGTGCATTGTATTGTGTGTGTGTTTGTGGGGGGAAGGGTTATGGAGGGTGCATTGTATTGTGGGGGAGGAGGGGTAATGTGGGTGCATTGTATTTTGTGTGTGTGTGGGGAGGGGTAATGGGGGTGCATTGTATTGTGTGTGTGTGTGTGTGGAGGGGTAATGGGGGTGCATTGTATTGTGTGTGTGGAGGGGTAATGGAGGGTGCATTCTATTGTGTGTGTGTGTGGGTGTGTGCGTGGAGGGGAAGTGGGGGTGCATTGTATTGTGTGTGTGGGGAGGGGTAATGGAGGGTGCATTCTATTGTGTGTGTGTGGGGGAGGGGTAATGGAGGGTCCATTCTATTGTGTGTGTGTGTGTAGGGGTAAAGGGGGTGCATTGTATTTTGTGTGTGTGTAGGGGTAATGGGGGTGCATTGTATTGTGTGTGTGTGTGTGTGTGTAGGGGTAAAGGGGGTGCATTGTATTTTGTGTGTGTGTAGGGGTAATGGAAGTGCATTGTATTGTGTGTATGTGTGGGGGGAGGGGTAATGGAGGGTGCATTGTATTGTGTATGTGTGTGTGTGTGTGTGGAGGGGTAATGGGGGTGCATTGTATTGTGTGTGTGTGTGTGTGTGTGGGGAGCGGTAATGGAGGGTGCATTCTAGCGTGTGTGTGAAGGGGTAATGGGGGTGCATTGTATTGTGTGTATGTGGGGGCAGGGGTAATGGAGGGTGCATTCTATTGTGTGTGTGTGTGTGTGTAGGGGTAATGGTGGTGCATTGTATTGTGTTTGTTGGGGGAGAAGTAATGGACGGTGCATTCTATTTTGTGTGTGTAGGGGTAATGGGGGTGCATTGTATTGTGTGTGTGTGTAGGGGTAATGGGGGTGCATTGTATTTGTGTGTGTGTGTGTGTGTGTAGGGGTAAAGGAGGGTGCATTGTATTGTGTGTGTGTGTGTGTGTGTGTGTGTGTGTGGAGGGGTAATGGGGGTGCATTGTATTGTGTCTGTGTGTGGGGAGGGGTAATGGAGGGTGCATTCTATTGTGTGTGTGTAAAGGGGTAATGGGGGTGCATTGTATTGTGTGTATGTGGGGGGAGGGGTAATGGAGGGTGCATTCTATTGTGTGGATGTGTGTAAAGGGATAATGGGGGTGCATTGTATTGTGTGTATGTGTGTGTGTGGGGGGGAGGGGTAATGGAGGGTGCATTCTATTGTGTGTGTGTATGTAGGGGTAATGGGAGTGCATTATATTGTGTGTGTGGGGAAGGGGTAGTTGGGGGTGCATTGTATTGTGTGTGTGTGTGTGTGTGTAGGGGTAATGGGGTGCATTGTAGTGTGTGTGTGTGTGTGTGTGTGTGTGTAGGGGTAATGGAGGAGGGTGCATTGTATTGTGTGTGTGTGTGTGTGTGTATAGGGGTAATGGGGGTGCATTGTATTGTGTTTGTTGGGGGAGGGGTAATGGACGGTGCATTCTATTTTGTGTGTGTAGGGGTAATGGGGGTGCATTGTATTGTGTGTGTGTGTGTGTGTGTGTAGGGGTAATGGGGGTGCATTGTATTGTGTGTGTGTGTATATGTGTGTGTGTGTGTGTGTGTGTGTAGGAGTAAAGGAGAGTGCATTGTATTGTGTGTGTGTGTGTGTGTGGAGGGGTAATGGGGGTGCATTGTATTGTGTCTGTGTGTGGGGAGGGGTAATGGAGGGTGCATTCTATTGTGTGTGTGTAAAGGGGTAATGGGGGTGCATTGTATTGTGTGTATGTGGAGGGAGGGGTAATGGAGGGTGCATTCTATTGTGTGGATGTGTGTAAAGGGATAATGGGGGTGCATTGTATTGTGTGTGTGTGTGGGGGAGGGGTAATGGAGGGTGCATTCTATTGTGTGTGTGTATGTAGGGGTAATGGGAGTGCATTGTATTATGTGTGTGGGGAAGGGGTAGTTGGGGGGTGCATTGTATTGTGTGTGTGTGTGTGTAGGGGTAATGGGGTGCATTGTAGTGTGTGTGTGTGTGTGTGTGTGTGTAGGGGTAATGGAGGGTGCATTGTATCGTGTGTGTGTGTATAGGGGTAATGGGGGTGCATTGTATTGTGTTTGTTGGGGGAGGGGTAATGGACGGTGCATTCTATTTTGTGTGTGTAGGGGTAATGGGGGTGCATTGTATTGTGTGTGTGTGTGTGTGTGTGTGTGTAGGGGTAATGGGGGTGCATTGTATTGTGTGTGTGTGTATGTGTGTGTGTGTGTGTGTGTGTGTGTGTGTAGGGGTAAAGGGGGTGTGTGTGTGTGTGTGTGTGGAGGGGTAATGGGGGTGCATTGTATTGTGTCTGTGTGTGGGGAGGGGTAATGGAGGGTGCATTCTATTTTGTGTGTGTAAAGGGGTAATGGGGGTGCATTGTATTGTGTGTATGTGGGGGGAGGGATAATGGAGGGTTCATTCTATTGTGTGCATGTGTGTAAAGGGATAATGGGGGTGCATTGTATTGTGTGTGTGTGGGGGGGAGGGGTAATGGAGGGTGCATTCTATTGTGTGTGTGTATGTAGGGGTAATGGGAGTGCATTGTATTGTGTGTGGGGGGGAGGGGTAGTTGGGGGTGCATTGTATTGTGTGTGTGTGTGTGTGTGTGTGTAGGGGTAATTGGGTGCATTGTAATGTGTGTGTCTGTGTGTGTGTGTAGGGGTAATGGGGGTGCATTGTATTGTGTGCGTGTGGGGGGAGGGGTAATGGAGGGTGCATTGTATTGTATTGTGTGTGTTTGTGTGTGTGTGTGTGTGTGTGTGTGTAGGGGTAATGGGGGTGCATTGTATTGTGTGTGCGTGTGTGGGAGTGGTAATGGAGGGTGCATTGTATTTGTGTGTGTGTGTAGGGGTAATGGGAGTGCATTGTATTGTGTGTGTGTGGGGGGGGGGAGGGGTAATGGAGGGTGGAATGGAGCTGTCACTTCTTGTAATCACTTGGTGGTTTTAGAAACCTGAAGTGAGTAAAAGATTCTGAAAAGCCTGATCGTGTGCACAGCGAGTAGAGGCGCATGGTCATTCGAGTATTTTTCATAGTAGTTTCCATGGTGTGATCTGCCCCCAAAAATGTCATTGCACATTCCCTAAGTGGTATGTGTCCAAAATTATCACCAGTGAAAACAACAGCTTCCCTGATCCCCTATCTGTAGAATAGGTTATCAGTATTAGTTCAGGGGGGTGTGATTTTGTATCCCTGCCCATCAGCTATGTGACCGCAGCATTATATGGAGAGCAGCATCCTCTACATTATCTGCGAGACCCAGCTCTGAAGGGAAATAGCGGCTTCACCAGGTCCTGCTACTAAGAGCAATAAATAGAACTGAGCTGTAATACAGGACGCAGCTGTGACTACATGTTATATGGTCGTGTTACACAATCTACAAGTGCACAAAGATACTACACTTTCACCATGCAAAATGAGGGCCTGTGCACCCCCAAATGCCAGGGCTGCATTTTAGTTCCAGTCCGGCGCTGGTGTCACTGGTATGTGTACGTATCTGTGTATGTGCGTGTGCGTGTCTGTGTGTGTATGTGCGTGTCTGCAAGTGCGTGGGGTCCACTGAGATTCTTTCGCCCAGGGCCCATGAAAACCTGGAGTCGGCCCCGCTCACATCACATCACATGCAGTTTTAGGCTGGACTCACACGAGCGTATGGCATCCGATGCGAGAGCATCGGATGCGATATGCTAATGTCCCCCGGCTCAGGCTCTGCTGCGAGCGTGAGCCGGGTGTCATGCGACTGTAACCCGATCTTGCGATCGGGTCACAGCTGTGAAGCTGAGTGCAGGCGCTGCGGAGGAGAGGGAGGGGTTAATCCTCCCATCTCCTCCACTGTCAGCCTGTGCATAGATCGCACTGCACTGGGATAACATCCGAGTGTAGTCCGATGTATCTCTCGCATCCATTCACTTGAATGGGTGCGAGGGATACGGCTCTCGCAGACAATCGCAGCATGCTGCCGCTTTTCTCGCATCCAGAATCTGGATGCGAGAAAAGCTGACCAACAGCTCAACCTCATTGCCTAACATTGGTCAGAGTGCAATGCGAGAATTTCTCGCATTGCACTCGTCCGATTTTCACGCTCGTGTGAGCGTACCCTTACGGTGAGGATTCTCTGGCATCCAAGCCAGGAACAGTGGTCACTCATAGTCCTGCCCAGAATCCCACTAGGTGGGCGTGGCCCCGCTCAATGCAAGAGTATTGCGCGAGGCTGCACCCATTTAGTCGGAATATGGCCAGGAGTATGTATATCACAAGCTCGCAGCCATGTGACCACCGCTCCCGGCTCTCACATCAGAGAACCCTCACAGCACGCAGTGCGTGTGATCTGAGAATACAGTGACACAGAGTGACTGCAGACTTGTGGATTTAGACCAGACAACCCTTGTAATGTTATATCATTCTGTATTGTCTCTCTACAGCTCAGTATCAAGTAGTTAATAATCGTAATAGTAAACCACATACCTAGATCAGATACTGTGCATTAAGTTACATACTGTCCCAATCATTATGCTGCTTAATGACATAACTGCTCTCAGCTCTCAAACTGGAGATGTGATGATACAATGGAGGAGCTACACCTTTTTCATGTCATGTAAGATGTCATTTTTAGCTATTACTAACGAACACTCCCTAGCCATTGCTCAGAGTGAGTAATTCTATGAAGGAACTCGATTGTATTACTAAATATGCTAATACAAAACATTTGTATAGTCATTGACAGCTGAGATAATCTTCCATGCACAATAGGAGGATACCTGGATACAAATGTGTGCTCCGGATTCATATGGTATAGATCTTTAGTATAGATGCAGTAAAAATTTACGGGCCCATACTGAAGCTGCATATGGCTCTGATTTCAATTGCGGTATGTCCCAACGCATGACCAGCTGAGGGAGGATTCTCCGGTCATGATGTCTATGTAACCAAACCCCCTTATCCTCTAAAATTAAACACACGGACTGCATGCGACTTGGTTCAAATGGCCACAGCAGCCTTTTTTATTGCCTATTGTTTTACAGACTAGTACCTTAGGGACGCCGTCCAACGGGCGACCCAAAACAACCACATAACGGTAACAATAGACAATAACATTTACAATACCCCCCGGGGTAGGCCCAGTCCACTACTACTACTCCCCCTGTCCCCGGCCGCAACACACCGACCCAGAGACGAGGTGCCAATCACCCACGGATTGACCCCCACACTTTGGCAGAACCCCGTGCCTGCCACATCCCGGAAACCGAGAGCCACCATACCAAGACAATGACTCCCGGTCCAGCCACCAATCACTTCCAAACCTCTGGACCAGACCTACCCCCACCGCTACTGTGACAAAAGGTATCCCAACTACCCAAAAACATCTCCCACATGACAACACAAAGGGAGGGTGGGCGGGGATCGTTCGGCGTCCGGAAACAGAAGAGGAGGTAACTCCTTCCTCTCCCAGCTAACCCTTTCCCTGCTCCTCCTCTTCCTCCCCGGCTAAAACCATCCCCCAAAGCCATATTAGGCATATACCACTGTCCCTATTAACCCATCACTCCCTACCTCCCCCTTGGTCATGTCGCCCCTCCCCCCAAGTGGGTCCGTGGCTTTCTTGACCAGCTGAGGGAGGATTCTCCGGTCATGATGTCTATGTAACCAAACCCCCTTATCCTCTAAAATTAAACACACGGACTGCATGCGACTTGGTTCAAATGGCCACAGCAGCCTTTTTTATTGCCTATTGTTTTACAGACTAGTACCTTAGGGACGCCGTCCAACGGGCGACCCAAAACAACCACATAACGGTAACAATAGACAATAACATTTACAATACCCCCCGGGGTAGGCCCAGTCCACTACTACTACTCCCCCTGTCCCCGGCCGCAACACACCGACCCAGAGACGAGGTGCCAATCACCCACGGATTGACCCCCACACTTTGGCAGAACCCCGTGCCTGCCACATCCCGGAAACCGAGAGCCACCATACCAAGACAATGACTCCCGGTCCAGCCACCAATCACTTCCAAACCTCTGGACCAGACCTACCCCCACCGCCACAGGACAGACCACGTGACACCTTACGTGGCCTGGACCCGCCACACACCAAAAGCACGCTCCACACCATCCTGCAGACCCAACGCCCATAAATCCAGACCGACCTCGTTGAGGTGCACACCATCACCCCTCCGAAATCGCCAATCAGCCGGCTCCAAATCCCTGTGCCGTACCACAATCCCACCATTCCTGGTCACAAACCTAGCCACTACCCTATTCACCTGGGCCCTGGCCTTATTAACCTTCTCCACCGACCGAGCCCCTCTCCATGCCAACCTGGTCACTATGTCAGACCATACGACCAGCAAACCAGGATACCGCTTCCACAACTGCAGTAAATCAATCTTTATGTCTCGGATCAAATCCCGCGACGCCCTGGCACCAAGATCATTACCCCCCACATGCAATACCAGCACATCCGGGGGCCGCTCAACTTTACAATGGAAACGAAATTCCGGGACCACCCTGCCCCACTCCATGCCCCGAACTCCGATCCATCGAACAGTCGCCTGCGCACGATCCAAACCCAGCTGTCGACCATTCGGGCGGACCTCCGCCCGACGGGCACCCCAAAATACGAAGGAGTGCCCCAAGATCCAGATCAGGCACTTCCCTATAACAAATAAAACAAAACGAAAATATCAAAACCAATAACAGCACAACCACCAACACATCAAAAAACACCCCTTTCCTCAAACCTTCCGCACGTAACCAAAGTCCCATGATGCTACAACAACTGCGGTCTCACATACCGCCGAAAACAAGAAGATTCCCATCTACCAATACGCTTTACCACCTCATCTCCAAGCCCCCAACGGGCTGCCTCCGTTGCTGCACCAATTCGGAATGAATGCGACCCGAATTCCTCCGGGCGCTCCCCCGCGTTACGTAGACTTAGCCGCAGCACCGCCACAAACTGAAACCTCGACAAAAACGACCCATTCAAATGCCGCAACAACGGGCCAGGTAAGCCTCCCCTCACGGCCATAAATCTCTCGACTACACGCACAGGGCACAATTCCTCTCCTGGAACCGCATATAACACCACCAATCTACCACGGCCCAGCTGATCCATTTTTGACCGGCGAATCCGGCACTCCACCTGACTACTGCTCACTTGCACGTCCTCAAACATCAAACCACCACCCGTCACCCTGGACGGGCTCACCAGCTCGCCTATCCGGAACGCCCCATAAAAAGCGAGACCGAAAGCCGTTGTAAATAGAACCGTCTCGTACACAGACTCACAAATGCCGCTCAGGCCACCCACCATCCGTCTCAACAAACCAAACGATACAGGGCGCCTCTTGTCCCTCTCCCGTACGCCACGGCGAAAGCCCCGCAAAGCCTGACGAACCCGAAAATCCTGTGAAACATCACGCTCCCCTCTCATTTTTAACCAAAATGCCACTGCCGACACCCGATGTGCCACAGCCGATGCCGATCGCCCGGCTGAAAAATCCGTACTCACCAATGACAACAAAGCCACCAAGTAATCCACGCTTTCCCCACCAAACATCAGACGCAACAACTCCTCCCATTCAGCCCACACCTTAGCATACCGGCACCAAGTCACCTCGGTCACCGAGTTCCGAATCAAGTCTGAGATCACCGCCTCACCAGATGCCACAAATCCTCGGGGCACTCCACTCCAACTTCGTCCGCCCACGGCAACAGCGCCCGAAACCTGCTGAACTGAAAACGAGACAAAGCATCAGCCACCTCGTTGTCAACACCCGGAACGTGCCTTGCCACTACCTGCACATTCAACTGCAGACATCTCAACACTAAATGCCGCAAATACACCACCACCGGCTCCGACTTAGCAGACAAGTTGTTAATCGCGTGCACCACCGCCTGGTTATCACAATGAAAACACACTTTCCTTCCGGCAAAGTGCGACCCCCATAGCTCCACTGCCACTACAATGGGGAATAGCTCTAACAGAGCCAAATTCCTAACCAAGCCGCTCTCCCGCCACGCCTGTGGCCACTGCCCGACACACCAATGACCTCTGAAGACAGCCCCAAACCCGGCCGACCCCGCCGCATCCGTAAACAGCTGCAACGCCCCGTTAGACGCCACCCTCTCCATCACCAGCGTCCGGCCGTTGAAATGCTGCAAAAATTGATCCCATACTTCCAAATCGTCCCTGATCGCCTTTGTGATCCGCACAAAATGCGCCGGCAACCGTACCCCGGCCGTCGCCGTCGCCAAACGCCTCGCAAACACTCTCCCCATTGGCACAATTCTGCAAGCAAAATTCAATTTTCCAAGCAAAGACTGCACCGCCTTAAGCCGCACCTTCTTCGCCGCTTTTACCCCTGACACTGCGGACCTCAAATCACGGACCTTCTCCGCCGGCAACCTGCATTCCATAGCAATGGTGTCAATTTCAATTCCCAGAAAACACATCACCGGCGCCGGGCCTTCCGTCTTATCCGGCGCCAAAGGAATCCCGAAACTGGCCGCAACTTTTTGCAACGCAAATAGCAAACCCGCACAAACCATCGAACCCGCCGGCCCGACACACAGGAAATCATCCAAGTAATGAATGATGGACGTAAGCCCGGACACGTCCCGAACCACCCACTCAACAAACGAACTAAATGCCTCAAAGTACGAACACGAAATGGAACAGCCCATTGGCAAACAACGATCAACATAATAACTGCCATCCCACCAGCAACCCAACAAATGCTGACTATCTGGATGAACCGGTAACAACCGAAACGCTGCTTCCACATCCGCCTTTGCCATCAATGCACCCCGCCCCGCCGCCCTAACCAGGTCCAACGCCTTATCGAACGACACATAATATACCGCCGACAACTCCGGCGCAATGCCATCATTCACCGATAACCCTTCCGGGTAAGACAAATGATGAATCAGCCGAAATTTATTCCGCTCCTTCTTTGGTACCACCCCCAACGGTGACACCACCAAATTCCCGCACGGCGGGGCGACATAAGGGCCGCCCATCCTGCCCAAAGCCACCTCCCTTTCCAGCTTCTCATCCACCACTTCCGGGTGATCCCGAGCGGAACGCAAATTACGATACGGCGGAACCGATGCATTAACAACCGACGGAATATGAAAACCATCCGAAAAACCAGAACTTAACAACGCCGCCGCCTCCTTGTCCGGATACCTATTTAAAAACGGAACCATCACTTCTACCTTCACCGGCGTCGTCCCTCTTACCAGCCCCATCACCAGCCTTTCCTTTTCCTTTTTTAAAACATTTGGACAAGCTATGTCCCCCCCCACATCCGGAGCATTCATGCTTAAAACGGCACGCCGCTCCAAACCTGCACTGCCCTTCATTGTACTGCCAACACAAACCTTTCTTGAAACTTGCCGGGGACCCGGCCCCCCCCGAACCCCCGGCGCCCCCCCGAAAGGGCTGAGCCGGTGCCGACATCAATCGCATCCATAAGGAAATATCCTTATGGTCCCAACGCATATCTGGCCGCAATGCCTTCCGCTGCCTAAATTGCTCGTCGTAGCGCAGCCACGCCAGTCCGCCATAAACTCGATAAGCCTCCCCTATCGCATCCATGTAGCCGAACAAAGCCGAACAATGCTCCGGCTCCTTCTCCCCGACCACGCTCGCCAAAATCGCAAATGCCTGTAGCCAGTTGGCAAAAGTCCGAGGAATAAGCCTATAACGGCGCTTTTCCTCCTCGTCCTTCTCCTTTTTGGAATCACTCGGCTTAACCCTATCCAAATTAAATTTCTCCAGGGGAAGCAGAGAAAATATCTCCACATAGTCCCCTTTCCAAATTTTTTCCCGCACCTCCTTCTTTAAATGGGCCCCCAGCGGGCCCTCAAAACAAACATAAACTTCGCTTTTAGCCCTATCATCTAAGCGCACCACCTCATCCTCCTTCTCCTTTTCCTTCTCCTTTTCCTTCTCCTTTTCCTTCTCCTTTCCCCCCCCCGTCTCACTCCCCCCTTCGCCCCCCCCTCCACTCGCACCCGCTCCGTCACCCCCCGTCGCCGCCGAGGCCCCTAAACCGGCTGCACCCACCCACGCCGCCACCGGCGCCTGGGCCCCCTCCCCCCCCCGCTCCCGAAGCCGCCGCCAGCCCCTGCAACAGCCCCAACAATTGACTCCACACTGCGAAACCAGCGGGCGCTGCCGTAGCCGCAGCCGCCCCCCCCCCGAAGCCCCCCGCCAGCGCAGCCCCTGCCGCCTCCGCGGCCGTCTCACCCGACCGCCGCTCGGCGTCTCCCGAGACCGCCGCCTCGCTGTCCTCCGTCTGTCGTCCATCCGACTCCTCCGAACCGAAAGCCTCTTCCCCCTCCTCGCCGCTGGCCTCATCTTCCATCCGACATCCGGGGGGCGCCGCCGCAGCACCCCCCCCACCACGGCCGCCAGACAGGGCCGCCGCGTGGGCAGAGTCATCCCCGCTCCATCTCTTGCCCCGGGGTGACAACCCAGGAGACCGTCCTGTCCCCCGCGCCGGCACCCCGGGCCTCGACCTCTTGCGCCCGCCCCCCTGCCGACTGCAAGGGGCCTCTGGGCGCGGACGACCAGACGCCCGGCTCCGGATCTCAGCCGTCGTCGCCTCTGGCCCTCCTGGGCTATTGCAGGCCTCCATCCGCCGAGTCCTCCCGCTCCCACGGGAGACTGCCACATCCGGGGGCTGCACAGCGGTACTGAGTGACCCGGCGGTTGCCGCAGGGCTCCCGCCGTCACTCCTTCTCTCAGCCGCACCGGGGTCAGGCACCGCAGACCCCCCCCCGGCGCCGGACCTACCGCCACGTGCAGCCCCGCGGTCCCCCCGCCGACTGCAGGGGGATCTGCTGGCCTCTCTCCTGCGCCGAGCGCGCTCCCGGCCTGGAGCCACTGCAGTCTCAGTAACTCCAGCCCGGAGGCCGGGACCGGAAGCAGGCCCCGTGCTGGCCACTCCCACCTCCCGACCGCCGCGGCTGGAACGAAGATTCCTCCCGCCGGCCTCTGCAGCAGCCAGACGCTGCTGCTGCGCTGCACTCTGCGGAGGGTCCCTGGAGGGGCTCTTACATCTCCTCCTCGCCCCCCCCGCGCCCGGGGAATACCTGCGGGGGGGGCCGCGACTGGCGCCCGCCGCTGCTGGGGGGACGAGGGGCAAGCGCCGACGGGTTAACCCCGGCAGCCCTGATGTGGGTCTGCACTGCCAGGGGCCCGTGCGCTGCGACCGCTGCCTGAATCAGACGCTGGAGCTCCTGAAGATCTGCCATGGAGGTGCACGTGCAGATCGTTCGGCGTCCGGAAACAGAAGAGGAGGTAACTCCTTCCTCTCCCAGCTAACCCTTTCCCTGCTCCTCCTCTTCCTCCCCGGCTAAAACCATCCCCCAAAGCCATATTAGGCATATACCACTGTCCCTATTAACCCATCACTCCCTACCTCCCCCTTGGTCATGTCGCCCCTCCCCCCAAGTGGGTCCGTGGCTTTCTCATCAATTTACAGAATAAACCAAAAAATACATATTTCACTGTAACATTTATTACTATTAATATATTCCAAAAGAGTTGTTTTATAATACAAATCACAATTCACAAATAATATATAATTAGGGAAAGTTCAGGTGGGCGAAATCAAAAATATGCCCCCTAAAATCACATAAATAAAAGATACAGCAGTGGGGTCAGGATAAAAGGGTGACCATAAAGCTGCATTCCTTTTAGGAAGTGGACTGGGAGTTGTCACGTTCTTCCTCTTGAAGACACTAATCGCATTGGTGTATTGTCGTAAGGCTACGTTCCCACTGTGGAGCTTCTGCACCATTTCTGCACCTATTATGGAAATTAGGCCATGTGACCACATTGACTATTTGGTGAGCTTTTTACCTCAGTATTTGTAGCCAAAACCAGGAGTAGAACAGTCATTGGAAAAGTATAATAGAAACCCATCACTTCTGTATTTCTCACCCACTCCTGGTTTGGCTTACAAATACTGAGGTAAAAAAACTCACCAAATACTCAATAAGTCTGGCTGCCCACTATGAGGTTTTGGTGAGTTTTTGACACTGTATTTTCTCTACATCAAAAACGCAACGTCTCTCAGTTTCAGCAAAGTGGATGGGATTTATAGAAATCTCCCTCCCACTGTGCTTCTTTTTCACTCAGTGTAAACTGACTGTGGTTTCAAATCCGCAACATGTCAATTTCTCTTGTGGGTATGAAGGAGGGTGCCGGCTCTGGGCCGTACGGGTGCCACTCTCCTTTTCCAAGGAGACTCTATGTGCGGAAATGACTTTGTGTGGGGCACAAAACTTACTTTCTGCTTCATGCCGATGTCCGTCACTCCTGCTGCTGTTCCTTGACGTAGTAAGATGCGACACCAGAGTTCACTTGGCCAACCAGTTTCTGTTTACTTTTATACTTCACACCGTTATGACAGACATTGCCTTCCTTCCACTCTCTGTGGGGTACTACTCTTCATGCTGTCCCCCACTATCTTGGACCTCGTGCTCAATACTCCGGGGTCTGTGCCTCCTTTCCTCCTCCATGATAGATGAGGGATGTAGAAAGTTCCGCTATGGTTGCTGAAATTTTAGGGTCACTGTCTCACTTATGTGATGTAAGCATACAGAAGCAAATGAGGGGGTTTCCAACTTCCACGATTTTGTAGGATATGCACAAATATGAGGTGACAGTAAAAGTCGGGGTGCGGAAGAGGTAATGGAGGTGTAGGAGTACTGTCCTTTTTAATTATCACTAACCAGAAAGTAGTCAATGGAGACCAAGTAGAGATTAGTGGAGAAAAAAAGTGTAAGGCTATGTGCGCACGTTGCGTATTTACATGCAGTTACGCTGCGATCTGCACCGCAGCGTAACTGCATGCATCCTGCGTCCCCTGCATAATCTATGAAGATTATGCAGAAGCCATGCGCACGTGGCGTTTTAGGCTACTTTCACACATCAGTTTTTTCCCATCAGGTACAATCCGGAAAAAAACGGGTAAACCGGATCCGGTATCGCATCCGGTTTATCCCCATAGACTTGCATTGTAACCGGATTGTACCTGATGGCTTTGCGGTGCATCCGTTTTTTCCGGATGCGGCAAAATTAATAAATGCGGCGGCCGGATAGAACGTTCCCTGCAACGTTTTTTGCTCCAGCAAAAAAAACCACATTGCGCCGCATCCGGCCGCTGCGGCGCATTTTCAATGCATGCCTATGGATGCCGGATGCGGCGCGATGCGGAAAAAAACGCATCCGGCCGCCGCATGCGGTTTATTCCACTGCGCATGCTCAGTAGCGTGCCGCAACCGGAAAAAAACGGACCGGCCGCTTGTAAAAACTTATGCAAAGGATGCGGTGTTTTCACCGCATCCGTTGCATAGGTTTCTCAGCCGGATTGAGCCGCACGGCTCAAACCGGATGTGTGAAAGTAGCCTTAGAGCGCAGTGCTTCGGCTGCTGCCCGAAGCGCGCGTTCTAAGAAGTTACTTGTCACTTCTTTCCTGCGCTTTGCCTGCATCCCCCACCCTGTCTATGGGAGGGGCTGCACTCAGAGCGCATGGAATCGGCTTTTTTTTTTTCATTACGGACTTTTTCTGCAGCGATTTGAAGCGCACTTGTGCTGTTCAAATCGCTGCAGACATTTCTGCAGTGACAGTACGCAACATGTGCACATAGCCTTACATAGGTGGGTACTTAGTCCTTATAGAAGGGAGTACTTCATACCCCAACTAGTCTAATGCAAAACTATTGAAAGTGATTGGTAGACCAAAAGGTTGAACCGTCAAGCTCAGGTATAGAAACATTAAGGGCGCATGACTTAGAATTCTTAATGATCAGGCCAGGGATACCGCTAAAAGATCTTTAAAATAAAGGGGATGTTAAGGAGAGTAGGATGGGGCTGTGTAAGTGTTAGAAAATGTCATCAGCAAATACGCATAATTCATGAGGCAAACCAGCAACCTCAATGCCCCTGATGCCGGAACAGGCGAGGATGGCTCCATGGAAGGTGCAAATAGAATAGAAGTAAAATCCATATATTCCCATAATAGGGAATATAATTTATTGAGAGAGAGAGAGAGAAACAATAAGGGAAGAGGCTAGGTGTGCCAAGTCTTTAGATTTTTTCACTAGCTTGATGGCGTGATATAAATCCTGTTTGATCTTTATTTATTAGAAAGTTAAGGAACAAGTTGATTCTAGTAACAAGGATTTTTGCCAAGATCTTAATGGCAATATTCAGTAGTGAGATAGCGCAAAAGTTTTATAAGTGATCATCTTCCTTGGGTTTGGTTGAAAAGTGGAGCCAGATTTCACGGAATTAAAGACACAAGGTTTAGTGACTTGGACGGCTTCAGACTTTTAAAAGCTGCTTGGACTTCCAATAAAGTTATGTCTGCCTCCATAAGATTGATGTCTTCAGGGCATGGGGGGAAAGTATAATGTGATTGAAAAAGATAATGACTGTGTATGAACAAAACGAGAAAGCTGGATATATAGCTTAGTAAAATGCTGGTATCACGTGAGATTTTTGGGGGTTTGCGCTAATGATGCCTGATGGTGTATGTAGATGATTGCGTTTAACTGTATGGGAAGGCGACTTCAACTTAGGGTCCAGCCACAAACCAGGTTTATTACTATGCAAATAATATTTCTGTTTTGTCCATCTAAGCTCTTTCATCCACCGCTTTTTATTATTCATTGTTTGGTGTGGAGTTGGCTTTCCACACAGACTAAAGGATACTTAGTTTCCATTAGCAAAATCTATATCTATCTGTATACAGCTGCTTTTGAGGGTATCTCATATAACCATAACATCATATGGTGATCTTCACAAGTCCATGTGAACCACACAGAGACACAGCAGCACAGATGACAAGGACCCATACAAGTCTATAAAAACACGAGTGCCGTCCGTGTGCTGAACATGTCAAACATTAGAAGTATAGTAGATGGTTTGTAATTTCATTCTTTTTTCTTTTTTCATTCTTTCATTCTTTTTCATGCATACCGGAAAAACATGGATGGAACACTGATGGCACACTGATGGAAGACACACTGATGGAAAACACTGATGACACAGATACCGGTTTTTCACATACGTGCAGGGCTACCATCATGGCATGACAACTATTACTGCTGTATGGGGCTGTTGAAGAGGGGGGGTATTACTTAGCTTTATTAAGCCCTGTGCCGAGCCCCCCTCTTCGGCAGTGTCGCTTCAGTGACTGCACATGCCTGATTTGCATGCAGAGCCCTTCTAAGACATGATATGCAAATTAGCCATGTGCCGGAAGCAAGGTCAGTGGAGCAGAGCAAGCTGCTGGTGCATCATCCAACGGCCCAGCGTGCAGCAGCGTGATGAGGTCACACTCTGCAACCTTATCACACTACTGCAGAGCCGCGGAGGTGACATGAACATTGCCAGGGGTGGTGGGGACCCACTGATCCCAGTCCCTGCCATGCATCGGAGGTGCACATCCAGCTGAAATGCATCACTACTCAGAGAATATGCTGTGTGACGTGGGAGCCAGGGAAGGTGAGTAAAATGTTTTGGATTGTTTTTTTCTTTTTGAGGCACACAAATATAGTAGGAGGGGCCCAGGAAGGGGACATATATACAAGAAGGAGGAGGTAAAGTTACATAAAAGTCAGGTAGCTGATGTCTCAGGGAACACACTAAAGTGTATAATAATGATTGGAAGACTCAACAGTCACTAGACTGCTGGAACACCATTGTAAATGTGAACAGGGTGCTAGCCAAAAAATACACAATCTATATGAAGTGAAAGCTGTACACCAAATTCAGAGAAATATGAACAAGCATAACTGCTTTATGATACATAAAGAATGAAAAATACAACTAGCCATATGAAAAATGGAAAAAAAAATTTGTGATATTGCATAACTGTTGAGGATTATTTTGAAAAAAAGAGATTTTTACTAGTGATGAGCGAGCATGCTTGTAACTACTCGGTACTCGCACGAGTATCGCTGTACTCGGGCTGCTCGGCGGGGACCGAGTAATCTCGCGATACTCGTGCTGTACTCGTGGTCTTCATTTCTGCATGTTGGCGCTCTTTTGAGAGCCAGCCCTCATGCAGGGATTGGCTGGCAGACCACTGCAATGCCACAGCCCTGTTAGTTGTGGAATTGCAGTGATTGGCCGGCCTGCACAGCGTGACCGAGCCTTTATACCGGCCGGCGCGCTGTGCTCTGCTCACAGCTATCCAGACAGTCAGTGCAGGGAGAGTGTCGCTGATTCAGGGAAAGCTTTGCGGCCCTTTATAGCTTTTTCAGTTGCAGGGCTGCAAACAGTGTGACCAAAAGTCCTTCTCAGGACTATTCTAGTTGTATACAGGCAGGCAGGGTATAGCCAGGTCGGAGTACAGTAGCAGAGTCCTTCTCAGGACTATTGTTGCTATATACAGGCAGGGTATAGCCAGGTCTGAATACAGGCTAGTGACCAGAAGAGTCCTTGTCAGGACTATTGTACCAGTATACAGGCAGGCAGGCAGGGTAGTGGTGACCGTATACCAGCCTTCATCATATCTGGGGCTGGTGTACACAGTGTAAAACAGTCCAGATAGTGTCTGACTTGTCTGTAATTGTCGCTCCCCAAAAAAACCTGTTAGGTTCTTATTGCGTCCGTGCTTGGTTTTTAAAACCGCACGTGTGTGCCTGTTGGTGGCAGCGTACAGGTGCACTTGTGTGCAATTTCCACAAACTTTGATATAACGCACAAGTAGTGAATATACACGTCAGCAGTGCACAGCATTGCAAAATGCGCAAGGGCATTGGCAAGGAACAAGGAAGTGGACGTGATGGTGGTGCAGGCAGAGGCCGAGGTCGTGGGCAAGCTCTAATTTCGCCACAACAAAGGGCCACATCTAGTCGCTCGCACGTCCTGTCCCAAATTCTTGGGGACCGCAGCAGTACACCGCTCTTTAACCAAGACCAGTGTCAACAGGTTGTTAGTTGGATAGCAGATAATGCTTCCAGTCAGATTGGCACCACCACAAACACTCTGTCTGCCACACGGTCAAGTGTCAGTAGCCGTGATACTGCACCGCACATTTCTGAACCTGATCCTCCTTCCTACCACCAGGCTGAGTACACGTCCTCCTCGGACATTAATGATCCCACACTTGGACACTCGGAAGAGCTGTTCACGTTTCCATTCACACATTCTGGCCTCTCGCCAGCTCATATTGAAGTGGGTCATGAGGAGATCGTCTGTACAGATGGCCAAATATTTGAGCAGCCACGTTCTCACGAAGTTGGCAACGTGTCTCAACAAGTGGTGGACGATGATGAGACACAATTGTCAGGAAGTCAGGAGGAGGAGCAGGGTGCGGAAGAGGAAGACGACGTGGTGGATGATCCAGTAACTGACCCAACCTGGCAGGAGGATATGCAGAGCGAGGACAGCAGTGCACAGGGGGAGGGAGGCGTAGCATCACAACAGGCAGTAAGAAGCAGGGTGGTGGCCCCAGGCAGAAGTCAGGCAACCGTTCCCCGGAACAACACGACGACACAAGGTGCCTGTACAAATGTTAGGTCTTCCCGAGTCTGGCAGTTTTTTAAGTTGGATCCAGATGATTCAAAAAAGGCCATTTGCAACACCTGCCGTGCCAGCATCAGCAGGGGTACCAAAACTAGCAGCCTGACCACCACCAGCATGATCAGGCACATGTCAGCCAAGCACCCGACTTTGTGGGAAGTACAACAGAGTCGAGGAGCAGTGCTTGCTGATGTCACTGCTACGTCTTCGCTGGTTGTGCATGCGAGCCAATCCCCTGTCCATGCTGCCTGCGAACAAGCCTCCTCCACTCCTGCACCTGCAGTTGCCTACGCAGAAAGAACACCATCATCAAGCACGTTCTTGTCCCAGCGCAGCGTTCAGTTATCCATTCAGCAAACCTTTGAACGCAGGCACAAATACACTGCCAACACCCCACATGCCACAGTTCTAAATGCTAACATTTCGCGACTGCTTGCGCTGGAAATGTTGCCTTTTAGGCTGGTGGAGACAGAAGCATTCCGTGACCTGATGGCGGCAGCTGTCCCACGTTACTCGGTCCCCAGCCGCCACTATTTCTCCCGGTGTGCCGTCCCCGCGTTGCATAACCACGTGTCACAAAACATCACACGTGCCCTGAACAACGCTGTTTCACCCAAGGTCCACCTAACCACAGACACGTGGACAAGTGCTTGTGGGCAAGGCCGCTACATCTCGTTGACGGCACACTGGGTTAATATTGTGGAAGCTGGGACCCAGTCTGAGCGAGGGACGGAACACGTCCTTCCCACACCAAGGTTTGCAGGCCCTACCTCAGTCAGTGTTTCACCCACACTCTACAGCTCCGGAATGTCATGCTCTTCAGCCTCCTCCTCCTCCTGCGCATCCTCATCCACTGTACCCTCCACACCAGTCACAAGCTGGAAGCACTGCAGCACTGCCTCGGCGAAGCGGCAACAGGCTGTGCTGAAGCTAATCTGCATAGGTGACAAACCCCACAATGCAGAAGAGCTGTGGACAGCTCTGAAACAGCAGGCAGATCACTGGCTCACACCTCTGAACCTAAAGCCACGAAAGGTCGTATGTGACAATGGCCGGAACCTGGTGGCGGCTTTGAGGCGAGGCCACCTGACACATGTTCCATGCGTGGCCCATGTGCTCAACCTCGTGGTTCAGCGGTTTCTAAAGTCATACCCAGAGCTGTCTGATCTGCTGGTAAAAGTTCGCCGCCTGTCTGCACATTTTCGAAAGTCACCTACTGCTTCAGCCGGCCTTGCCGGCTTTCAGCGCAGTTTGCATCTTCCGGCTCACAGACTGGTGTGTGATGTCCCCACGCGTTGGAATTCAACTCTGCACATGTTGGTCAGGATATGTGAGCAGAAGAGGGCAGTTGTTGAGTACCTGCATCACCTAAGCCATCGGGAAATGGGTCAAACTCCACACATAACGCCTGAGGAGTGGAGATGGATGTCAGACCTATGTACCATCCTCCAAAACTTTGAGGACTCCACCAAGATGGTGAGTGGTGATGACGCCATTATTAGCGTCACCATACCGCTACTCTGCCTTCTAAAACGGTCTCTGCTGAAAAACAAACATGATGCATTGCAGGCGGAGCGCGATGAGTTGCAGCAAGAAACAGTAGTGGGTGTGGGTGATAACGCACAGCCCAGCCTCGTCTCATCACAACGTGCAGTGGAGGACTATGACGAGGAGGAGGATGAAGACATGGAGCAACTCTCCGGCCAAATTGAGGATATGACATGCACACCAGTCATATCCTCGGTTCAGCGTGGCTGGCCAGAGGACAGGGTAGATCACGAGGAGGAGGAGGAGGAGGAGGAGGACAGCATGTTCAGTCATCTTGTTGGTCAGGCTACTGAAGTCCTGGCTGTTAAGAGTCTGGCGCACATGGCTGACTTTATGGTAAGCTGCCTGTCTCGTGACGCTCGCGTTAAGAACATCTTGGCCGACAATCATTACTGGTTGGTAACACTGTTAGACCCACGCTACAAGGAGAACTTTTTGTCTCTTATTCCCGTGGAGGAGAGGTCAACCAAAATGCAGCAGTTCCGGAAGGCCATAGTCACGGAAGTAGGCAAAGCATTCCCCTCACAAAACGCTAGCGGCATAGGTCAGGAATCAGTGGACAACCGAGGCGTACAGCCGAGAGAGGCACAAGTCCAATCCGCCAGAGGTAGGGGAACAGTCTTTAAGATGTGGGACAGTTTTCTCAGCCCCTCACGTACCACAGCCCCTGAGGTGCGGGGTAGTGCCACAAGAAATCCTAAGTTTGCCCAGATGCTGAAGGAGTACCTTGCAGATCGAACAACTGTACTCCGACATTCCTCTGTGCCTTACAATTATTGGGTATCCAAGCTGGACACGTGGCATGAATTGGCTCTCTACGCCTTGGAAGTCCTGGCCTGCCCTGCTGCTAGCGTTTTGTCAGAGCGTGTTTTTAGTGCCGCAGGTGGAATCATTACAGATAAACGCACCCCCCTGTCAACTGAAAATGCTGACAGGCTGACTCTGATCAAGATGAACAAGGGTTGGATTGGGCCAGACTTCACCACACCACCAGCAAATGAGAGCGGAATTTAAAGTTTGCCATGTACCTCCACTCACCCATGGGTACACACTTCTGGACTTTGGATAATCGCTGGACTGCTCCTCCTTCTCCTCATGCGCCACCATGATGATGACCGTTACAAATTGCAATACTTAGGCCTTTGTTTCAGGTATACCCCCAGTGGTAAATTTTTTCGCCCATTCTTTGCAGAATGGACATTACAACGACAGGAGACCCGCTCCTTTGCAATGGGAACAATGTTTTGAGGCCCTCATGCACGTCTCTACCCAGGGACAACGTGGAGCCTCCCAATTTTTGGCTGCCCTGCCTAAGGGCTATACTATAATACACCCACTTCCTGACAATGGACACTTAATGTTTTGAGGCCCTCATGCACGTCTCTACCCAGGGACAACGTGGAGCCTCCCAATTTTTGGCTGCCCTGCCTAAGGGCTATACTACAATAGACCCACTTCCTTACAATGGGCACTTCAGGTTTACAGGCCATCATGCACGTCTCTATCCAGGGACAATGTGGAGCCTCCCAATTTTTGGCTGCCCTGCCTAAGGGCTATACTATAATACACCCACTTCCTGACAATGGACACTTAATGTTTTGAGGCCCTCATGCACGTCTCTACCCAGGGACAACGTGGAGCCTCCCAATTTTTGGCTGCCCTGCCTAAGGGCTATACTACAATAGACCCACTTCCTTACAATGGGCACTTCAGGTTTACAGGCCATCATGCACGTCTCTATCCAGGGACAACGTGGAGCCTCCCAATTTTTGGCTGCCCTGGCAAAGGGCTATACTAAAATAGACCCACTTCCTTACAATGGGCACTTCAGGTTTACAGGCCATCATGCACGTCTCTATCCAGGGACAATGTGGAGCCTCCCAATTTTTGGCTGCCCTGCCTAAGGGCTATACTACAATAGACCCACTTCCTTACAATGGGCACTTCAGGTTTACAGGCCATCATGCACGTCTCTATCCAGGGACAATGTGGAGCCTCCCAATTTTTGGCTGCCCTGCCTAAGGGCTATACTATAATACACCCACTTCCTGACAATGGACACTTAATGTTTTGAGGCCCTCATGCACGTCTCTACCCAGGGACAACGTGGAGCCTCCCAATTTTTGGCTGCCCTGCCTAAGGGCTATACTACAATAGACCCACTTCCTTACAATGGGCACTTCAGGTTTACAGGCCCTCATGCACGTCTGTATGCAGGGGCATTGGTGAACCTCACAATTTTGGATGCCCTGGCAAAGGAAAATACTACAAAGACTCACTTCCTCAAAATGGGCACATTAGACTCAAGAGGCCTTCATGTACGTCTCTTCTCAGGGACATCGGAGTGCCACACAATGTTTTCACGTAAAATCTTTCATGTATTAATCTCAAAAAGTAACATACACCAGCTCTATCTCACTATTGGGTATGTGCCCTTAACATTTCCGCCATGAAAAATCATTTTGGGGTCATTTTGGAAGGTTTTCTGGTGAGTCCGTAAAAATGGCGTAAAACGCGGACAAAATTGTTCACAGCTGTGACTTTTCAGTGATAAATGCTTCAAGGGGTCTTCCCCATGCTGTTGCCATGTCATTTGAGCACTCTTCTGAGACTTTTGTGACATTTTTAGGGTTTCTCCATGCTGCCGGGGGGTCATTTCACAAAAATACTCGGGTCTCCCATAGGATAACATTGGGCTCGTTGCTCGGCCCGAGTACACGAGTATCTTGGGAGGCTCGGCCCGAGCTTCGAGCACCTGAGCTTTTTAGTACTCGCTCATCACTAATTTTTACCTAATGTATTGATCAATTCATTACTGCCTCATAACCAACTTCACGGTAATCTCTTATTTAAGGGGTCCCTAACCAAATGTTACCTCTATATGCGGTTAAAACCTGCTTGTGTGCATGGGTACCTAACCTTTTTTTCTGTCTGAGAACCCAGTCCCACCCTTTAGCCATGACTATTCAATTTCCTATATAGCCAGGTCCCTTGCTTCCCATACACAGCATGTTTCAACCTCACATAGAGGTAACATTTGGTAAGGTAACCATGCACACAAGTAGGTTTTAACCGCATATAGCGGTAACATTTGGTTAGGGATCCCATAAATAAGAGATTACCGTGAAGTTGGTTATGGGGCAGTAATGAATTGATCAATACATTAGCTAAATATCTCTTTTTTTCAAAATAATCCTCAGCAGTTATGCAATATCACAAAAATTTTTTTTTCCATTTTTCATATGGCTAGTTGTATTTTTCATTCTTTATGTATCATAAAGCAGTTATGCTTGTTCATATTTCTCTGAATTTGGTGTGCAGCTTTCACTTCATATATATCAACAGTCACTAGAGCTGCATTGCTGACGAATTGGCAGAAAAGTGCAAGTGCTGCTGGCCCTTTAACTTCATATCCAGAATGACGATAGAGCCTATGAAAGATCTTATAGAGGCTGTAGGGTTCAGGATTATTCCTGAGTGTTGGTGGATGATTTCCAGTGGTTTAATGGCATGGGTCATTACAGGCAGGCAAATCAAGGCTGTGATACCCTGGATGAATCTGCTGGCACAGTGAGGTGCTCTGCAAATAATAGGAATTACTACTTACCGGTAATGATGTTTCCAGGAGCCAACATGACAGCACGGTAGGAGTTGCTCCTTTGACCTTTACAGGGACAGGAAACGCAAGAGGTTAAAAGCCCCTCCCCATTCCCCTTTCCTCAGTGTTTTTTTAAAGTACCACACCAGGATGGGAGATAACACCATTTTATTAATGCAGAACGTACAACACACAGTACATAATTAGACGGGAGGGAAATAAGCGTGCTGTCATGTTGGCTCCTGGAAACATCATTACCGGTAAGTAGTAATTCCTATTTTCCAGGACGCCACATGACAGCACGGTAGGAGAATGCCAAAGTAATCCCTATGAGGGTGGGACCACAGCTTGTAGAACCTTCCTACCGAACAATGTTTGTTGATCAGTGAGAAGATCTAGTTGATAGTGCTTACAAAACGTGTGGGGACCAGACCACGTCGCTGTACGGCAAATTTGTTCTAGGGAAACCCCCGCCCTTTCTGCCCATGAAGTAGACAGAGCCCTGGTGGAGTGAGCCCTAAGATGAGTGGGGGGTTCGCGACCCGCGGACTGGTAAGTAGCCGAAATAGTAGACCTAACCCACCGAGACAGAGTTGCCTTAGACACCGTCTTCCCTCGGTTTTTTCCCGCAAATTGCACAAAAAGGGTTGAATCTATACGCCAGCTCCGGGTAGCTTCCAAATAAGCCAGCATCGCTCTCCTGACATCCAGAGAGTGAAGGGAGTCTTCTGTGCGGGTGGAAGAGTCGGAACAGAACGCCGGCAAGACTACTTCTTGTTCTAGATTAGTCACGAACACCACCTTCGGCCGGAACTTAGGATCAAGCTTCAAAATGATTCTGTCAGGCAGGACCTGGAGATATGGAGGACGAATGGATAAAGCTTGTAGTTCGCTAATCCTCTTTGCGGTGGTAATGGCCACCAAGAAAGCCGTTTTAAAGGATAATTGTTGAATTGAGACGTTATCTAGAGGCTCGAACGGAACCTCGCATAGTCCATTAAGAACTAGACCCAGATCCCATGGAGGAACTGTGGAACGAATAGTAGGCCGCAATCTCTGAAGGCCTTTGACAAACCGGACAATCCAAGGATGGGAAGCGAGGGAAGTATCGAAGAACACACTGAGTGCCGAGATCTGGACTTTAATATTACTGGGTTTCAGTCCCTGGTGGAAACCTTCTTGAAGAAAATCAAGGATCCGAGGAATATCCGGACGGGCACTGTCCCTCGGTTCCTCACCTAGGAAGGCACAAAACCGAGTCCAGATCCGTCGATAAATCGTCTGGGTAACCAGCTTCCTACTGGCTTGCAGGGTAGTAATAACCGCAGCGGATAAGCCCTTATTCTTCAAGAATCGCCCCTCAGGATCCAAGCAGACAGATGTAGATTGCAAAGATTCTGGTGGAACACCGGACCCTGGCTGAGCAGATCCTCCTGTAGGGGAAGGAGAACGGGTTCGTCCACCGCCATCTTGTTCAGGAGCGAGAACCAGCTCCTTCACGGCCAAAATGGAACAATGAGGATGACTGTGGCCCTGTCCTGTCGGATTTTCTGAAGGACTCTGGAAATCAATGGAATAGGGGGGAAGGCATATGCCAGCTCCATGACCCACGGTTGAGACATCGCATCCACTGCTGCCGGTCGGTCGTTGGGATTGAGGGAGAAGAAGTTCTTGCACTTCGAGTTGTTCCTGGATGCGAACAGGTCCCAATGAGGTGTCCCCCACCGGGCAATCAGCGACTGGAACACTGCGTTGTTGAGACACCAACCTGCTGGGTCGAGCCGGTGTCTGCTGAGATAATCCGCCAGACAATTGTCTGATCCCTTCAGATGGACAGCCGAGATGGACAGAACAGAGGTCTCAGCCCAGCGGAAGATGAGGTGCGCCAAAGCTTGCAACTGGTGATGTCTCGGGCCGCCCTGGTGTCTGAGGAACGCCACCGTTGTTACATTGTCCGAGAGGATACGGACATGTTGACCCAGGAACAGGTGCTGTTGGCTGCTGAGGGCCTGCCAGACTGCGTTCAACTCCCGGTAGTTGGAAGAGTAGGCCATCAACCGGTTTGGCCATGTCCCCTGGAAAGAAACCTTGCCCACGTGTGCCCCCCAACCTGTTTGGCTGGCGTCGGTAATGAGCGTAACTGATGGCGAGTAGTCCCAATGAACTCCCACCGATAGATGCTCCTTGTTTGTCCACCATTTCAGACTGTGTCGGAGCCGCACTGGAAGGATGATCTTGCGGTTCAAGGTGGTGTGGCTGGTCAGCGAGCAGTGGCGACCCACTGGTCTTGAAAGGATCAGCTGTTGAAGCGGTCGTGAATGGAACTGGCTCCACCGTACACATGGGATACAGGACGTCATCAGACCCAACACTCTCATAGCCTCCCGGATAGTGCACTTCTCCTGACTTCGGAAGGCTCGTATCCTGCGTTGGAGTAATCTTACCTTCAGGGCCGGTAAGAATGACATTCTGGCGTCCGAGTCCAGAAGTATGCCTAGGAAGACCTTTCTGGATTCCGCCAGCAAATTTGATTTGCGAATGTTCACCATCCACCCCAGACTCTGGAGTTGGAAGAGAGCGATCCCCACCTGGTGGGACAATTCTCTTGGGTTGGCTGCAATGAGGAGGAGATCGTCTAGGTATGGAACGATGGTGACACCCAGTGTTCTCAGGTGGGCCACCACCTCTGCCATAACTTTTGTGAAGGTTCGGTGAGCGGATGACAGGCCAAAAGGAAGACACCGGAACTGGTAGTGATAGATTACGCCCTGCTTTTCCAAAGCAAATCTGCAAATAGCTATGTGATAATATGCGCTTGATAGGTCTATTGTGGCCATAACCGAGTGCTGACTGATGAGTGGGATGGCTGATCTGATGGATTCCATACGGAATTTTTTGTAGCGAACAAACCGATTCAGGGGCTTTAGATTGATAATGGTGCGCACATCTCCCGACGGTTTTAGGACGGTAAAGAGACTGGAATGGTGACCCCTGAAGCGTTCCCGATGAGGAACCGGACGTATTGCTCGGGTACGTAACAGAGTTTGTACCTCGGACCAGAGATGGCAGGACGAGTCTGGGGAGCGAAATTGTGTGACAAGAAACCTGTCGGGGGGTACCCGAGAGAATTCTATCAGGAGCCCTCCTGATACCACTTGGAGAACCCAAGGATTGGACGTGATACTTTCCCATGCCCCTTGGAACTCCACCAGACGTCCGCTCACCTTGGCGTCAGGACCGATTTTGTTTTTTTCTAGTGTCAAAGGAAGGATTCCTCTCTTTTCCTCCTTTATAATAACTCCATCTACCCGTTTTACCTCTACTTTTGTAGTCCGTATTCCTAAAGGAACGAAACCGACGGGTAGGAGGTCCCCGACGAGATCTTTCCTCGGGGAATCCCCCTTTCTTATCAGATGCTTTTTCTAGTATATCGTCAAGAGCGGGACCAAAAACTCTCACACCTGAAAATGGGATAGCACACAATTTGTTTTTAGAGGCGCAATCCCCTGACCACGTTTTTAACCATATGGCCCTGCGGGCAGAATTAGTTAATGCTTCATTTCTGGCAGAAAACCTAATTGATTCCGCTGAAGCATCCGCCATAAATCCTGTGGCAAGTTTCAGGAGGGAAATAGAATCCTGAACAGTCTCCCTAGGAGCCCTATCCACAAACAGGGACTCTAGGTCATCTAACCACCCGGACATGGACCTGGCCACTGAAGTAGCCGCAATGTTAGCCTTGATAGTGGTGGCTGCAGCTTCCCATGCCCTTTTCAGAAGGCCGTCTGCCTTTCTGTCCATTGGGTCTTTCAACCCAGATGAGTCCTCAAATGGGATAGCAGTCTTCTACCTTAGCCACCGGGACATCGATTTTAGGTACATCTTCCCAATCCTTAAAGAAGTTGTCCAGTTACCAAAACTGATTTTTTTTTTCTGATAAATCTTGCTAATATGTGCCCCTCAACACATCTATTATGTTTTTTCAGCAAAATTACCTTTCATTGTGCACTAGCAGCACACGGTCATTGCTGGCTCCAGCTCTGATGGGGTTAATCTCTCCTCTGACTTCCTGTGTTCAGTTCCTACAAGTCCCAGAATTCTTTGTGGCTCTAGGGCGGTGTCTAGCTTATCTAACACACCCATTGTGTCTAATACACTCTGCTCCCACCCAAACCCTCCTCCCTGCCTCTTCCCAGTGGATGTGCACTCAGAGAAATCACACAGACAGCAGCAGCTCTACACAGCCAGGGGAAGAAAGTGTGTGTGAGCGTATATACAGTGTGTGTGTATATACAGTGTGTGTGCGTATATATACAGTGTGTGCGCGTATATACAGTGTGTGCGCGTATATACAGTGTATGTGTATATACAGTGTGTGTGTGTATATATACAGTGTGTGAGTGAATGTGTATGTGTGTGTGTATGTCATACTCACCTGTCTGCAGGGTCCCGGTGCCATGCCTGCTTCCAGCCCCTGTCTCGGTAGCGCCGCTCTGGCTGTGTGCAGTCTCCCCGGGGCACGTACGAAGCTTGCAGGACCTGGCGGTGGATCACCTGATGCAGTCACCTGACGCATCAGCTGATCGATTCTCGTGGTCTCGCCGGCTTTTTCGCGCCCGGCCGGCTATCAGCTGATCCTGCCGTCAGGGGACTTCATCAGCTGATTACCGGCAGCTCCTGCAGTGATGGGCCAGGATCAGACTCCCCTGCAGGAGCTGCCGGTAATCAGCACATAAGTGAGTATGTATTTATTTATTTATTTTTTTTTTTGCACTGATGCATCAGCTGATTGTATAATCGGCTTTTATACAATCAGCTGATAGTTACATAGTTACATAGTTACTTAGGTTGAAAAAAGACCTAGGTCCATCTAGTTCAACCTTCCTACACCAGTTCTACATTTAGTCACTAAGTCATTTATAACCAACAATGTTTTGTGTACTGAGGAAATCATCCAGCCCTTTTTTAAAAGCTGTTATAGTATCTGCCATTACTACCTCTTGTGGTAGGGCATTCCACAGTCTGACCGCTCTAACTGTAAAGAACCCTTTCCTATTTAGGTGTCGGAATCGCTTTTCTTCCACTCGCAGTGAGTGCCTCCTGGTCCTTAGTATTGTTTTCGGAAGAAATAAGTCACATGTGTGATGTGATTCAGGCACTTGATCCTGACACATCATCTGATCGCTTTGCCTTCCAGCAAACCGATCAGATGATATTGGATCCGGATTGGACGGCGCGGGACCCTAACCCAGGATTACTGCGGAGGGGGGTTCTTTATTTCAATAAAGATGGAGTCACTAATTGTGTTGTGTTTTATTTCTAATAAAAATATTTTTCTGTGTGTTGTGTTTTTTTTTTTTTTTTATCATTCCTAGAAATTCATGGTGGCCATGTCTAATATTGGCGTGACACCATGAATTTCGGGCTTAGGGCTAGCTGATAATATACAGCTAGCCCTAACTCCATTATTACCCGGCTAGCCACCCGGCTTCAGGGCAGCTGGAAGAGTTGGATACAGCGCCAGAAGATGGCACTTCTATGAAAGCGCCATTTTATGGGGTGGCTGCGGACTGCAATTCGCAGTGGGGGTGCCCAGAAAGCTTGGGCACCCTTCACTGTGGATTCCAATCCCCAGCTGCCTACTTGTACCCGGCTGGACACCAAAATTAGGCGAAGCTCACGTCATTTTTTTTTAAAATTATTTCATGAAATTCATGAAATAATTAAAAAAAAAAGGGCTTCTCTATATATTTGGTTCCCAGCCGGGTACAAATAGGCAGCTGGGGGTTGGGGGCAGCCCGTACCTGCCTGCTGTACCCGGCTAGCATACAAAAATATGGCGAAGCCCATGTAATTTTTTTTCTTTTTGGGTAAAAAACTGCATACAGTCCTGGATGGAGGATGCTGAGCCTTGTAGTTCTGCAGCTTCTGTCTGCTCTCCTGCATACACTAGTGAATGGAGGATGCTGAGCCTTGTAGTCCTGCAGCTGCTGTCTGCTCTCCTGCATACACTAGTGAATGGAGGATGCTGAGCCTTGTAGTCCTGCAGCTGCTGTCTGCTCTCCTGCATACACTAGTGAATGGAGGATGCTGAGCCTTGTAGTTCTGCAGCTGCTGTCTGCTCTCCTGCATACACTAGTGAATGGAGGATGCTGAGCCTTGTAGTTCTGCAGCTGCTGTCTGCTCTCCTGCATACACTAGTGAATGGAGGATGCTGAGCCTTGTAGTTCTGCAGCTGCTGTCTGCTCTCCTGCATACAATGAACATTTTGAATAAGGAAATGACATCAGACCTTTTTTTTTTTTTTCATCAACAATCTTTAATGGCATTGTGCACTGATTAAAAACGCAGTGAGCAAAAACGCAGCAAAAAACGCACCAAATCGCAGCAAAAACGTGACATGCAGCACCGCAGGTGACAGAGCAGAGCAAGTTGGTGACATGCTGTGCCCTGACACATAGTGTGCTGCATGTCACTGTATCCACTCTGGGACTTGTTGTGCAGGTGACCGGATGATACATGTCACTAACTGCCCCACTCTGTGATTTCTGCTGCATAGTACCAACTGTATACACTCTCACCTGCACAACAAATCCCATAGTGGAGACAGTTAGTGACATGTAGCATCCGGTCACCTGCACAACAAGTACCAGAGTGGAGAAAGATAGTGACATGCAGCACACTATGTCAGAGCAGAGCATGTCACTGTCTCCACTCCGCTGACCTCACAGCCCGTACACGCTGCGATGGATGCAGGGGGACACAGAACAAGTAATCGGCCGACACTGGAGTCATCTGATTACTTGGGATGAATGAGAAGTAAAATGCTCTGGTGCTCGATGGGCGAAGCCCATGCCGATTTTTTTTTAAAAAAAATTCATTAAAAATAAAAAAAATCACATTGTTTGTGGGCTCCCGCTGCATTTTCTATTGCTAAGGGTAACCAAAGCAGCTACTGGCTGCTAGCCCCCGCTGCTTGGTGTTACTTTCACTGGCAATAGAAATGCAGGGAAGCATTTTTTTTTTATAAAGGTTTTTCACTGAAAACGTTTTTAAGAAAATGACGTGGGCTTCACCATATTTTTGTATGCTAGCCAGGTACAGCAGGCAGCTACGGGCTGCCCCCAACCCCCAGCTGCCTAGTTGTACCCGGCTGGGAACCAAAAATATAGAGAAGCCCTTTTTTTTAATTATTTCATGAATTTCATGAAATAATTAAAAAAAAAAAATGACGTGAGCTTCGCCTAATTTTAGTGTCCAGCCGGGTACAACTAGGCAGCTGGGGATTGGAATCCACAGTGAAGGGTGCCCAAGCTTTCTGGGCACCCCCACTGCGAATTGCAGTCCGCAGCCACCCCAGAAAATGGCGCTTTCATAGAAGCGCCATCTTCAGGCGCTGTATCCAACTCTTCCAGTGGCCCTGGTGGCAGGTGGCACGCTGGGTAATAAGGGGTTAATACCAGCTATGTTTTACCAACTGGTATAAAGCCCGAGATTCTTAATGTCAGGCCAAGTTTAACCTGGCCATTAAGAATCTCCAACAAAGGGTTTTAAAAAAAAAAAGACATCACACAGAGAAAAATACTTTATTAGAAATAATTACACAGACACAGTAGGGACTCCATGTTTATTACTCCCTCTCACCCCTCCACGATGGAGAGATTTCTGTACTGACCATGCCAGGAGAGAGCGAAGAAAAGAGAGAGAGAGAGGGGGGAGAAGAGAGAGCGAGGGGGTGAGAAGAGAGCGAGGGGGGTGAGAAGAGAGCGAGGGGGGGAGAAGAGAGCGAGGGGGGAGAAGAGAGAGAGGGGGGGAGAAGAGAGAGAGGGGGGGGGAGAAGAGAGAGAGGGGGGGGAAGAGAGAGAGGGGGGGGAAGAGAGAGAGGGGGGGAGAAGAGAGAGAGAGGGGGGAGAAGAGAGAGAGGGGGGAGAAGAGAGAGAGAGGGGGGAAGAAGAGAGAGAGAGGGGGGAGAAGAGAGAGAGAGGGGGGAGAAGAGAGAGAGAGGGGGGAGAAGAGAGAGAGGGGGGAGAGAGAGAGAGAGGGGGGAGAAGAGAGAGAGGGGGGAGAAGAGAGAGAGAGGGGGGAGAAGAGAGAGAGAGGGGGGGAGAAGAGAGAGAGAGAGGGGTGAGAAGAGAGAGAGAGGGGTGAGAAGAGAGAGAGGGGGGAGAAGAGAGCGAGGGGGTGAGAAGAGAGCGAGGGGGTGAGAAGAGAGCGAGGGGGGGAGAAGAGAGCGAGGGGGGGAGAAGAGAGAGAGGGGGGGAGAAGAGAGTGAGGGGGGGAGAAGAGAGCTAGGGGGGGAGAAGAGAGCGAGGGGGGAGAAGAGAGAGAGGGGGGAGAAGAGAGAGAGGGGGGGAGAAAGAGAGGGGGGGGAGAAGAGAGAGAGGGGGGAGAAGAGAGAGGGAGGGGGGGAGAAGAGAGAGAGGGGGGGGAAGAGAGAGAGAGGGGGGAGAAGAGAGAGAGAGGGGGGAGAAGAGAGAGGGGGGGGAGAAGAGAGAGGGGGGGGGAGAAGAGAGAGCGGGGGAGAAGAGAGCGAGGGGGGGAGAAGAGAGAGGGGGGGAGAAGAGAGAGGGGGAGAAGAGAGAGGGGGGAGAAGAGAGAGAGGGGGGGAGAGAGAGAGGGGGGAGAAAGAGAGGGGGGGAGAAGAGAGAGAGAGGGGGGGGAGAAGAGAGAGAGGGGGGGGGAAGAGAGAGAGGGGGGGAGAAGAGAGAGAGGGGGGGAGAAGAGAGTGGGGAAAGAAGAGGGGGGGCAGAGGTGCTCTGTCACCAACTGTCTCCACTCTGTGACTTGTGGTGCAGGTGACAGAGTGCAGACAGTTGGTCCCATGCAGCAGGACAGATGGCAGAGCACAGCGGTGACATGCCTGTCAGTGTCTTGCTGCTGGGAGGAGCAGACGATCACACTGCCCGACACCGGCCGCTCTCCTGACATCGCAGCAGAGCGGGCGGGTGGACAGTGTGATCACATACTTACGTGCAGGGGGGGATTCAGCTGAAGAACCCCCCCCTGTACTGCACACTGGCGCCCCGTTCCTCTCCATCTGCAGGACGCTTCCAGCTCCACACTGACTTCCTCCGGATCCTCCCCTCGATGCTGAGCTGTGACGTGCGGTAGTCACCGCCCACAGCCCTGTCACTCAATCTGAGTGGCGCCGGCATCCTGTGACGTACCCGTCTTGTTTGAGAGCCCGGAAATGCCGGGACGTCAGAGGATGCCGGCGGCCACAGCTCCAGGGGGTCATGTGACAGGCACTGAGCGTGCAGCATAGCGCCGCTCAGTGCCAAAAATGGAAATACAAGCCAATGGAGAAGACGCCTAGAAAGGTAAGTATAACTCCTACAGAAAATAAAAAAAATGGGTGAACCACCCCTTTAATATCATCCGGTTCAAATGGGAGGCGAGCCCGAAATTCCCTGGGAATTACTAACTTTTTCTCAGACTCCTGCCATTCCTCCATTATCATTGCTCTGACATGGGGATTGACAGGGAACACTCGATGGCGTTGAGACCTGAGTCCACCAAACATTTCGTCCTGGACAGACCTCGGTTTCTCCTGCTCCTCCACCATCATTGTCTTTCTGACAGCCCGAAGCAGTTCATCCGTATCACAGGAGGAAAAGAGATACCGACTGCCCTCCTCAGGAGCCGGACCTGCCGTCTCCTCTTCTAACTGAGAATCAGAGTCATAAGAAATCTCTCCCTCTTCTGAAGAGATCCCCAAGTCCTGTCGCTGTCGTTTGTGAGGCATGTCTCGACATTCCTGGTGGGATGATGTACCGGCAATGACCGACTGCACTTCCTCGCGGATCATAGCCCTCATGTCCAACAGCAGGGAATTTTGTTCACTGTAGACCAATTCAGCTATACAAGGGTCACATAACTGTTTTGTACAGGACTCTGACAAATGGGAATGGCAGACTGCACATTTTTTTGTCCTGACAGATTTCCTCTGAGGTTTCTTAGAAATAGTGCTGGTGCGCGTTGTGGAAGAATCCTAAAATGAAGGGTAGACTGAATCAGGGACTACTCTTATGATCCCTGGTCCGAACCCAGGCACACCTGCACTTACGTGACCCTGGGACTCTGCAGGGGCTCCAGCATCTGACCGATCATCCTCATCCATGACAAGCGAAATACACAATACTGAGCCATTCCCCGGTCCCCCGGTTTTATTACCTGATTTGGGCGACGTCAGAGTCCATTCCCGCCTTCAGTGTTCCGTCCGGGATCACCTACTGCCTTCCAGGCCATCGCCATATTCCGTACCCGGAAATGCAGCGATCTCCGCACGGCGCATGCGTCAGCGTGCGTGTCACGCTGGGACGCCTGGCCTGCGCAGACCCGGAAGTGCCCCATGGCCGGCAGTAGACGGCGGGTTGCCGAGAGCCCTCACCTGAGGGAAGCGGCTTGTTGCCGGGAGATCTCGCTCCACCGGCCGGCTGAGGGACCTCTGCAGTAGAAGTGTCGGCCAGGGGTTGCTTGACCGGCAGGAAGGAGAGAGCAAGCCCCCCCGATCCGCCTGGACCCCGTACCACCGACGGTAAGACTTGCGTCCGTCCTGTACAGGGACAGGAAAAACACTGAGGAAAGGGGGATGGGGAGGGGCTTTTAACCTCTTGCGTTTCCTGTCCCTGTAAAGGTCAAAGGAGCAACTCCTACCGTGCTGTCATGTGGCGTCCTGGAAAAGTACTTTTCAGAACTTCTAGAGCCTGTAAGGCAAGTGAATGACAGTAGATTATTGTGTTCCTGCAAAAGCTAAAGGATAGGACCCCTACTTTTATTGAATATAAAAATTGCAGATATACACAGGTGGCTTTCAAGATAAATGCATAAAAATCTCTCAAATTCAACAAATCATACAAACGCCAGTCAAATAACCCCTCACAGATCAATAGTGTAATCTATTCCTAAACCACTTGGCTATGATCAGAATCCCAAATTGGATCCATTCAGGTCAGCCTGTATACATGCATCACTTTTATATGATTCACTCATAAAACATTTGGTAGTGTGACCTAAAATGTCCAATTAGGACCCAGAACCGGATTCACCCATGAAATGCTGTAAACATGTGCCACTTTTATGTTCATCTAATACATAAAGCTGAGTGTATGTGTGTATGTATGTATGTGTATGTATGTGTGTGTGTGTGTGTGTGTGTATGTACTATATGTATGTATGTCCGCTAAAGGAATTCGCACCGTCGCATTTACAATCACAAAATTTTGGACAGACACCCCATGTGACTCAGGGAACGTCATAGACTATGTTTTGACAAGAAAATTTAACCCCGCGCTTTACAGTTACTCTCCAAAAAACCTGCCTCCATTAAACTGAATGGAGCTGTGAGCTACAGGCTGTTAATAAGAGCTATGATTGGTTGCTATAGGAACAAAGGACATTGTTAGTATAAGAAGCTTATGTGAAAGGTAATATGATGTCGGTGGAGAGACAAACACAGACAGACATAGACTGAAAGACAGACAGACAGAGACAGACAGACAGTGAAAGTGGCACACAGGGAAAGAGACAGAGACAAACAGAGACAGATAGGAAAAAAAGCCAGACAGACAGAAAGACACACAGGGAAAGAGACAGACAGAGGCAGACAGGGAAAGAGACAGACAGAGACAGACAAAGACAGACGGGGAAAGAGACAGACAGGGAAAGAGACAGATGGGGAAAGAGACAGACGGGGAAAGAGACAGACGGGGAAAGAGACAAACGGGGAAAGAGACAGATGGGGAAAGAGACAGACAGCAAAAGAGACAGACAGAGAGCCAGACAAAGACAGACAGGGAAAGATGGGGAAAGAGACAGACGGGGAAAGAGATAGAGAGAGAAAGAGACATACCAGGGAAAGAGACAGACCTGGAAAGAGACAGACCTGGAAAGAAACAGACAAGGGAAGAGACAGATGTGTCGCCGGGGATAAGGGGTACTTAGATCCGGGCCACTTCTGTGGGTATCACGGTGGCGTGACCCGGTCTGTGATCCCAGGCTCCACAGTAAGAAGGGGATTAGGTAAGGGAGATTGTCCGTGACGCCACCCGTGGTGTGCGGTGAGGTAACGGAGCACCGCCGCTGACGGTTAATGGATCCCGGGGATGGTGGTGGGCAGCAAGGTGGTGATTTCCCTCCACGGGTAGGGTGTTGGTGTCCCGGGACCCTGGTGAGGTGGTGCAGGGAGGAGATGGAGATGGTCTGAGAGCTGTGCGTCCGGTTGGACCGGGGGATATTGTTACTCACAGTTCGCTTTGCAAGAAAATTCACACAGAGTCAGGAATTAACCAGAAACTGCCAGAGTCCGCAGCCTTTGGTACGGAGGGTGTTAGTGTCCCACACACGGTGCAGCAGCCCCTGTTCTTTCCCTGCAGCCAGGTACCTCTCTCTCCACTCTCTTCCTCTTTCTCCTCAGCCGGGAACGGGGAGTCCACTCCCCTGCAATGATCCGGGTCACCCTAGCTACCAGCGGGCCGCTACCCTGCCCCGGCTACCTCTGGCCCCTTCCTCACTAACAGCCTGTCCCGGCCCTTTCGGAGCACGCTTCTGTAGCAGCCCGGGAGCTACAACTCTGGACTCCTCTCCTGTCTCTCTCTCCACACACTCTGCTCCAGCCCCTCCCCTCCTGCTCTGTTTTGTTCTTACACTGGGGGATGTGGTTTGTCCTGCTGCACTGGTGTGGGATCAGGTTACCAAGGAGGATTAACTCTTTCTGTGACAACCTGGCTTTTCCAGGGCGTCACACACCCCCTTGGTAAAACACAGCCCGTCCTCGGGCTGTCTGGGCACCACCATTTATTGAAACTGGAAAAAGGAAAAATCAACACATTACAATCATACATCTTCCCACATCGGGAGGTACGTTTTCTTAAACTCTAAACTGTTCTGCCGCCCCCACCTGCTGTGCAGATGGCCTCCTCTGGGAACTTGAGGACGCTCAGCAGGGGTGACAGTCCATAAAACAGTCAACTTTAAACTTACGGGTAGCCGTCCATGCTCCGCTACCACTGCCGATGCCGCCACTCCCGGTACGGGGCACGGGTCCCGTGCTCTGCCTCCTGCTCAGGAGCCAGGCCCACTCGGATGCCCTCTGCGCCGGCTATAACTGGCCTCGCTAACTGCCGAGGGCCCCATCGCTCAGTGGCCTGCTCCTCATCCCTGCAGGTGCACTCCGACTGCTCCACAGCCGGGACGGGGTACCTGGGAGCGGCTGGAGCCGCATCTGGGGCAGGCTTCCGGTCGGGTGTCGCCTCTGCTGTGGCCGGGCGGACTGCCGGGGCCGACGTCATCACCGTTGCGGCCGGGCGGACTGCCGGAGCCGGGTGAGATGTCATCGGGGTTGCGGCTACTGCTTGTCCAGGAACGGAATTAGGCAAAGTCCTGGCGTCCCTGCCTTTACAGTCCTGGTCACATGAACTGCAGTTCCTTCCTACTGCTCCCCCTTGGTACTCGGGAGCAGTCCTTCTAGCAACGTTTTAAAGTTTTCCTTTCGCTTCCGGTCCTCTGGAGCTTCACTTCTGCCCGCGTTCTCAGGGGGCGGAGCCTCTTTTTCGCGCCCACCACTCGGGGAAGAAGGCGCTGGGCGGGAGATTTTCGCGCCAAAATGGCGGCAAAGATGGCAACTTTCAAAAATTTTGCAGCGGAGCACCGCTGACAGTCCAGAACAAGGCGCACTTCCTCCAGGTAACTGGATGGGTTCGATCCTGTTCGTGACGCCAAGTGTGTCGCCGGGGATAAGGGGTACTTAGATCCGGGCCACGGGGTCACTTCTGTGGGTATCACGGTGGCGTGACCCTGTCTGTGATCCCAGGCTCCACAGTAAGAAGGGGATTAGGTAAGGGAGATTGTCCGTGACGCCACCCGTGGTGTGCGGTGAGGTAACGGAGCACCGCCGCTGACGGTTAATGGATCCCGGGGATGGTGGTGGGCAGCAAGGTGGTGATTTCCCTCCACGGGTAGGGTGTTGGTGTCCCGGGACCCTGGTGAGGTGGTGCAGGGAGGAGATGGAGATGGTCTGAGAGCTGTGCGTCCGGTTGGACCGGGGAATGTTGTTACTCACATGTTCGCTTTGTAAGAAAATTCACACAGAGTCAGGAATTAACCAGAAACTGCCAGAGTCCGCAGCCTTCGGTACGGAGGGTGTTAGTGTCCCACACACGGTGCAGCAGCCCCTGTTCTTTCCCTGCAGCCAGGTGCCTCTCTCTCCACTCTCTTCCTCTTTCTCCTCAGCCGGTAACGGGGAGTCCACTCCCCTGCAGTGATCCGGGTCACCCTAGGTACCGGCGGGTCGCTACCCTGCCCTGGCTACCTCTGGCCCCTTCCTCACTAACAGCCTGTCCCGGCCCTTTCGGAGCACGGTTCTGTAGCAGCCCGGGAGCTACAACTCTGGACTCCTCTCCTGTCTCTCTCTCCACACACTCTGCTCCAGCCCCTCCCCTCCTGCTCTGTTTTGTTCTTAAGCTGGTGTCACACACAGCGACGACAACGACGTCGCTGCTACGTCACCATTTTCTGTGACGTTGCAGCGACGTCCCGTCGCTGTCGCTGTGTGTGACATCCAGCAACGACCTGGCCCCTGCTGTGAGGTCGCCGGTCGTTGCTGAATGTCCAGCTTCATTTTTTGGTCGTCACTCTCCCGCTGTGACACACACATCGCTGTGTGTGACAGCGAGAGAGCGACGAAATGAAACGAGCAGGAGCCGGCACTGGCAGCTGCGGTAAGCTGTAACCAGTGTAAACATCGGGTAACCAAGGGAAGACCTTTCCCTGGTTACCCGATATTTACCTTCGATACCAGCCTCCGCTCTTGCTGCCAGTGCCGGCTCCTGCACTGTGACATGTGGCTGCAGTACACATCGGGTAATTAACCTGATGTGTACTGTAGCAAGGAGAGCAAGGAGCCAGCGCTCAGTGCGCGCGGCTCCCTGCTCTCTGCCATGTAGCTGCAGCACACATCGGGTTAATTAACCCGATGTATACTGTAGCAAGGAGAGCAAGGAGCCAGCGCTAAGCGCGGCTCCCTGCTCTCTGCACATGTAGCACAGCGACGTTATGATCGCTGCTTCTGCTGTGTTTGACAGCTAAGCAGGGATCATAACAGCGACTTACAAGGTCGCTGTTACGTCACCGAAAATGGTGACGTAACAGCGACGTTGTTGTCGCTGTCGTTTAGTGTGACCCCAGCTTTACACTGGGGGATGTGGTTTGTCCTGCTGCACTGGTGTGGGATCAGGTTACCAAGGAGGATTAACTCTTTCTGTGACAACGTGGCTTTGCCAGGGCGTCACACAGACAAGGGAAGAGACAGACAAAGGAAGAGACAGACAAGGAAAGAGACAGACAGTGAAAGAGACAGACATGGAAAGAGACAGACAGGGAAAGAGACAGACAGAGAGACAGACAAAGACAGACATGGAAAGACGGGGAAAGAGACAGATGGGGAAAGAGACAGACGGGGAAAGAGAGATGGGGAACGAGGCAGACGGGGAAAGAGGCAGACGGGGAAAGAGGCAGACAAGGAAAGAGACAGACAGGGAAAGAGACAGACCTGGAAAGAGACAGACAGAAAAAGAAACAGACAGAGAGACAGACAAAAACAGGTAGGGAAAGATGGGGAAAGAGACAGACGGGGAAAGATACGTACCAGGGAAAGAGACAGATGGGGAAAGAGACAGACCAGGGAAAGAGACAGACCAGGGAAAGAGACAGACCTGGAAAGAGTCAGACGGGGAAAGAGTCAGACACAGAGAGAGAGAGAGACAGACACAGAGAGAGAGACAGACAGACACAGAGATAGAAAGAGACAGACAGACACAGAGATAGAGACAGACTGATACAGAGACAGACAGAGAGATAGACACAGACAGACAGGGAAAGAGACAGCCATAGAGACAGATAGACAGAGACTGTGAGAGAGACAGTTACTATCCCGGGCAACGCCCGGGTACTACAGCTGGTAGAAGATAATAATGAAAACCTGTGAATTTGCGTCACTGTTATGCACTTAAAAGAAGGATATCACTTGAAGCTATTAGGTTTGTGTGCAAAATTTGTCACAGGGCTCCTCAAAGTGGTAGTTATAGATGTTGACATTGTGCCACTTTAAATATGTTTTGCCTACAATGGCTCTTGATTATAGAATGGTTTGTTACACATAGGCAATGAGCGTGATGGTTACACAGTCTTATGTGAGAGAATGAGCTTAATAATTTTAACAGTCTCATAGAGGCAACAGGTTTGCTTGGACACAGGTAGACACATAATACTGACAACAAGTTACATTTGTGACAATTTGCTGATACATGTAATGGTCTGCTAGCAATCACCTCAGCAGCACTTCCTTTACTCAGTCTCTGTGTCACATTCTCAGCAGTACATCCCAACTCACGGCTTTGGTCAAAACTTCTCTCAAAGACTTTTTTTGCAGCTATGTCCTGTGGTAGCTTGTCTAGCACTTTGTAGGCTCTTGCAGCCTACTTTTCACAGTAGTTATTTTGTATTCCCTCATCCACAGGACCCAATTTCCTAGTCATCTCTGGCATGGCATTCTTTGAAATGCTCAGGCATCAGCTTACAGACTCTTCTAACAAGCCTTGGTTCCTTTAGCATATGCATTGCTTGCAAGAAAAAGCCCTATACTCCCCTTTGCTATGGAAGTCTTCTTCTCTCTAATGACAGAACGTCTTATGCAGGTAAGTTGGACTCCTCCAATTGGAACAAACATCACCAATTTCAGCACAAGCAGGAGTTTCGAGCTTATTTCACCGTGGCTCTATCTAAGCCCCACTGTAGCAAACTTTAATAGGTTACCTAAGGCTCACCCATTTCTCCCTGTTGCACAACTATTCCTTGTTCTGACCACCTGTCTGCGCAGTCTGCATCTATCTGATCTTTACTGGTGGGAGCACACATCCCTATATACTCTCAGGAAGACTACAGGGGGCTTGTAGATTCTTATGGTACTAATCCCATACAGATCGAGTCATGGGATTAGCAACTCATTGCACTTTAACTCTTTATGGAATGCTCATAGAAAATACATCTGCTCTGTAGAAATATCCTGCAGAAGGCATTTCTCGAGTTTATCTTTCATATAATCTCTGGCTATAAATTCCTCACTCATTGGCATCTCTTATGTGTCACGCCTACAGTCATAAAATTTGTCAATAGCATAAATAAACATTAGTATAGCATTGATGAACTTCCCTAATTATTTTGGCATAATTCCACCTTATTTAATATTTATCTATTTAAAGGGAACCTGTCACCATGAAAATGGGAGAGCTTAGTAGAACAATAAATAGTGTTGTGCTCAGTATAACAAGTGTTTTAATCATTTAATCTTCTCCTCTTTCTGGGATTTTTGGTATACTGAGAGGTCCTATCCGTGCCCGACAGTTATCTATGCACACTTATATAAGGTAAGCTGTCAATCACTAATAGGCCCGCCCACTGGACCACAACTCTTAGAAAGATCAGAGGGGTACATGATCGAAATACAGGATATACTGAAACTTTTCTCACAAAACTATATATCAATCTACTTAATCCATCCTTCTCTATAACATGTTAACATTCAAACAAATATCTAGGTGCAACCTTTGGTCTATTTTTGATTTAGTATAACATTTGATATTACGCAGCACAACATATTATCACAAGTATGGAGTATACCATATAATATACATACCGGGTTTTTCCAAAAATAGGACACTGTCTTATACTTTTTTTTGGCCTCAAAAAAGCGCTAGGGCTTATTTTTGGAGTAGGTCTTATTCTTGGAGAAACATGGTTGGGGGTAAGTTTACCTCCCAAAAAGCAGACCACCCCCCCTTCCCAGGAGACTCATTCTTGCGAGACCCTGGACATCTGCATGGCTCATAGGTCCTCCTTGTGACCCCTGGCGGACCCTCTCAACGGGTATGTTGTACGCCTCTTCCCCTGCTTCTGGCCGACACACTCGCATACATCAAATCGCACACACACACTCATACATATAAACAATCACCGATTAGATCGCACACACACAAAATCAATAGTCACTCACCACATCCTGCGGTACAGAATGCCTCCGGTCGCAGGGAAAGGTGGGAGGAAGTTACACATCGCAGGTCCTGTAAGCATTCCATCCACAGCCGCAGGTCCCTGCCTTCCACCGCACTGTTTCTCAGGATTCTGCCAGCCAGAAGAAATCGGAATAGCTGGTTGTGGTGAGTGTGTGTGCATGCGATCTGATGTGTGATTGTGTGTGCAATCTGATGTATGTGGGTGTGCGATCCACTGCAGGGCCTCCCTCTAGAAATGGGGCAGATTAAACTTTGCGAAGGACATATGAATCAAGACGTATATTATCTAAGGTTATCCTGGAAAAAACAGTTGCTTTTTTTCTGCTCAGGCAATTTTCCCAACTCTGAGTACTGTTTTTTTCAGCAGGACAATGCGCCATGCCACACAGCTAGGTCAATCAATGTGTGGATGAAGGACCACAACATCAAAACCCTGTCATGGCCAGCCCAATCTCCAGACCTGAACCGCATTGAAAACCTCTGGAATGTAATCAAGAGAAAGATGGATAGTCACAAGCCATCAAACAAGAACTGCTTAAATGTTTGCACCAGGAGTGGTGTAAGGTCACCCAGAAGCAGTGTGAAAGACTGGTGGAAAGCATGCCAAGACGCATGAAAGCTGTGATTAAAAATCATGGTTATTCCACAAAATATTGATTTCTGAACTCTTTCTGAGTTAAAACATTTTAATATTGATGTTTCTAAATAATTATGAACTTGTTTTCTTTGCATTATGTGAGGTCTGAAAGCAATGTATTGTTTTGTTGTTTTGACCATTTCTCATTTTCAGAAAATAAATACAAAATGTATTGCTTGGAAATTCGGAGACGTTGTCAGTAGTTTATAGAATAAAAGAACAATTTATATTTTACTCAAAAATATACCTACAAAGAGAAAAATCAGAAAAACCTGAAAATTTTGCTGTAGTCTCTTAATTTTTGCCAGAGCTGTGTATATCAATCACTGGAAAGATTCAGCGTGCCACTATTCATTCTCTGTGCATACGGTTTTACTGCGTGTAAACATAAAGCTAGCCATACATATATGAGCCATACATATGAAACCACAATTTTAATCTTCATTTGACCGTCTCCTTGTCCCACGTAACAGCACGGGTGACCCCTTTCCCTCCTTGCTCTACATATTGATGTATATATTATCGGCAAATAGCTACAGTCATGGACAAAAATGTTGGCACCCTTGAAATTGTTCAAGAAAACGAAGTATCCCAGAAAATTATTGAAATCACACATTTTGTTATATAGATGTTTATTTCCTTTGTCTGTTTTGGAACACCACAAAAACACAGATTAAAAAAAGGCAATGATCAAAGTATTTTAGTGTGCATGCATGGGCGGTCTTTGACCTTTCCTCGTGCATGCACATTACCATACTTTGCTCTGCCTTCAGTAAGGCAAAGAGAAGTGCGCATGCACAGGAGCACAATAGAGGCCTCTATGTGGATGATGTAGGATGCGTCATCAACATGGAGCAGGGAAGGAGGATGTCGATGTAAGGAAGAGAGGAGGCGCCGGACCAAGAGCAGTGATGCCCATCGAACCCGACTGCCCCGCAGGTGAGTACAATAAAAGATGTTTTTCTATGTTATACAGAGCAGCCTGGGCAATTATATATGGCATTCTAGAATGCCGTATATAAGGGCTTACTGGTGGTAGCCGCAGTTTATAAGGGACAAATCTGGTGACAGGTTCCCTTTAAGAGCAGAGCTAAAGGTTTTCAGTGAGTGATATTACAGGCACTTACCTATGTTATTTAGTGGCCTACAAGTTGTATTTCAAGAATCACAATGAAGTAATCAAAAATTGAAGTAGCTATAAGGCAAATAAGGTGCCTAAATTCACCAGTGGCATGTCACCTGGGCCTCAATGGAATCTACAAGTGCATCTCAATAAATTAGAATATCATCAAAAAGTTAATTTATTTCAATAATTCAATACAAAAATATACATATTTTATATAGTCATTACAAACAGAGTGATCTATTTCAAGTGTTTATTTTTGTTAATGTTAATGATTATGTCTTACAGCCAATGAAAACACAAAAGTCAATTTACCAGAAAATTGCAATATTATATAAGACCAACTGATAAATGATTTTAAACTCAGAAATGTTGGCGCCTACTGAAAAGTCCATACAGTAAATGCATTCAATACTTGGTCGGGTTCCTTTTGCATGAATTACTGCATCAATGCGGCGTGGCATGGAGGCGATCAGCCTGTGGCACTGCTGAGGTGTTATGGAAGCCCAGGTTGCATTGTTAGGTCTGGTGTCTCATCTTCCTCTTGACAATAGCCCATAGATTTTCAATGGAGTTTAGGTCAGGCTAGTTTGCTGGCCAATCAAGCACAGTGATACTGTGGTAATTAAACCAGGTACTGGTACTTTTGACAGTGTGGACAGGTGCCAAGTCCTGCTGGAAAATGACATTTCCATCTCCAAAAAGCTTGTTGGAGAGGAAAGCATGAAGTGCTCTAAAATTTCCAGGTAAATGACTGCGCTGACTTTGGTCTTGATAAAATCAGTCTAGCTACACCAGCAGATGTCATGGCTCCCCAAACATCACTAATTGCGGAAACTTCCCACTAGACCTCATGCAGTTTGGATTGTGGTCTCTCTGCTCTGCCTCCAGACTCTGAGACCTTGATTTCCAAATGAAATGCAAAATTTACTTTCAACTGAAAACAACACCTCGAATGCCTGAGAAACAGTCCAGTTATTTTTCTCCTTGGCCCAGGTAAGACACTTCTGGCATTGTCTATTGGTCATGAGTGGCTTGACACAAGGAATGCGACAGTTGTAGCCAATGTCCTGGATACTTCTGTGTGTGGTGGCTCTTGAAGCACTGACTCCAGCAACAGTGAATGGCCTTTCCTTAACAATTCTATCAAGGCTGCAGTTATCTCAGTTGCTTGTGCACCTTTTTCTACCACACTTTTTTCTTACACTCAACGTTCCATTAATATGGTTGGATACAGCACTCTGTGAGCAGCCATCTTCTTTAGCATTGACTTTTTGTGGCTTACCCTCCCAGTGGAGTGTGTCAATGACTGTCTTCTGGACATCTGTCAAGTCAGCAGTCTTCCCTGTTATTGTGTAGCCTATGTCCTATGTCCTGGATACTTCTGTGTGTGGTGGCTCTTGAAGCACTGACTCCAGCAACAGTGAATGGCCTTTCCTTAACAATTCTATCAAGGCTGCAGTTATCTCAGTTGCTTGTGCACCTTTTTCTACCACACTTTTTTCTTACACTCAACGTTCCATTAATATGGTTGGATACAGCACTCTGTGAGCAGCCATCTTCTTTAGCATTGACTTTTTGTGGCTTACCCTCCCAGTGGAGTGTGTCAATGACTGTCTTCTGGACATCTGTCAAGTCAGCAGTCTTCCCTGTTATTGTGTAGCCTATGAACCAGACTAAGGGACCATTTTAAACGCTTAGGAAACCTTTGGAGGTGCTTTGTGATAATTATTCTACTTTTCTGAGATAATGACTTTTGGGTTTTCATTGGCTGTAAGCCATAATCATCAACATTAACAGAAATAAACACTTGAAATAGATCACTCTGTGTGTAATTACTGTATATATACATATAATATATGCATTTCCCTTTTTGTAATGAAATACTGAAATTAATTCACTTTTTGATGATATTCTAATTTATTGAGATGCACTTGTATATAATAACCTGCCACCTATTATGTGCCATTTATAATATTCTACGGTGACAAATTAACCTTTTGAACCGCTTCAAATACCAGATCTTGAGGATAATTGCTTTCATTTCTCCTTTTCATCATTTCACATCAGTGCAAATGCACAGGCCACAATTAATATTCTGTTTTACTTCCTCACTAAATAGGAATCTGCGAGTCTCCAAAAACCCCACATAATTTCACTTTATTTAGGAACCAGTAGGTCACCGGGGTTGAGTAGAACAGCGTTCCTCAGTTGTCCACCAAATAACACCTTCGATGAAGGTTGAAAGAATAAAGAGCCCAGGTGCCTCGATCATTTGCTATATGAGGCCTCAATATTTCTAATGGCAGGGTACATGCTGCCATACTAGGAAATAGCTATAAATATTCTTTAAATAGATTTTATTACTCACAGAAACATTTGTTCTAGATTATTGTCTTTGCCAATTTAAGACATTGCAGCCTATATTACAGCTCTGAGCACATCAATAAATGACAATCATTTTACTATGTTGCAATTAGCGATGAATGAAATATTCATTATAAAAGTGCTGACAGCTGGAAATAGTCAATTCTTTGATTTCAGAAAAGTCTAAACTAAAGACTGTTTAGACACGTTGTTGAGTCATAGACCATCCATCTACGATGCAGAAAAACACAGTAACCGCACACTGATCTGCCCCTGGGAACCCATAGACATGATTAATGGCGATGACTCTCATCACCACTGCCAAATCTCCTATGCCATGTATGCCCAGATTCTGTGTCAGCAGTAAGGGATCATCATTTTTTATTATTTACATAGTTAATATAAACTGAATAGTAAGTATACTTTATTATTGTAAAAGAAGGGTCCAAAACAAATTTAGAACAAGCAGTTGCTTTTGGTCTATTAGAAATTGGGACCATCTAAGACTGACCCCCCGCAATGTGTAAAGTGAACTTAGGCATCATCTCCCTATGAAATTTTAGCAAATATAGTGCCAGAATTAGTCACAGGGTCATGCATTTTCCTTGAGTAGATGGTTTTGGGGATAACAAGTAAAGAGCCTTTAAATGTGTATGAAGTGATGTAAATCTACTGTAAAGTAGGATCACATTGAGAATGAATATATGAGATGTACATTTTGGAATGTTTCCAATTTCTGACTATTTCGGGAATAATTGTGATGGGCACAGTTGGGATTGAGATGATGGACATTGGTTGGTACTTTTTTTTGCCTTGGTGCTTTGTTTTTTTTAGACATATTGTACATACATGGATTCTGAAGGTGAAGCTATCCTAACTTTAAAGTGAACCTGTCAAGTGATACATGCTAGCCACGGATTTGGAAGCATGTATCGGGCACTGGCTGTATTACCGTATATCAATCAAGTATGTTTGACTCTGAAATGCTGCCATGTTTCTGAGCAAAACATATCAGAAAAACTGCCAGGGCACTGTAGACTAGTCGAACAGGTGTCTCTCCATTGGCTTCTCCACATCCATTGCCTAGGATTGACAGGTCTGTTAGAATATGCACACGTAGGCAGAGACTTGTCAATATACTGAAGTAAGCAGGGAAATGTCCAACAAGCCACCATCTAGGTCTCCTTACGTCACTGCGCATCAGAGTTGCCAGGTCTCATGGAGTGCAGCGGGAGCCTGAAATGGTTGCTGCTCAAAGCCTATTGAGCCTCATTCTGTGGTTTCATAGCCCTGATGTACATAATCGAGGAAAGTTGGAAAAACTGCAGGACTACGTTGAACATGGGAACTTTGATTTTCTAATAAATTGGTGAACGAGGGATAGTATATTGATTTTGTTTCTCTTTATGTTTTTCACATTTCCATTTGTGGACTACATTGGATTCCCTAGACTATGTTGGAATTCCTAGTCTACAGTGGACCTGCATAGATATTTATATATATATATATATATATATATATATATATAAAATGGTGAAAGTGTGGGGGAGTGTTTTTTTTATAAATAAATTATTTGATTATTTGTGTGCTTTTTTTCTTTTCACTCACTGGGTTAGTAATGGGGGTGTCTGATAGACACCTCTCCATTACTAACACCAGGGCTGGATGCCAGCTTACATTACGCAGCTGACATCAACCCCATAAATCATTACCCCAATTGTCGACGCACCAGGGCATCGGGAAGAAATAAGGCAAAGCACCAGATTTCATGAATCTAATATGATCCGCCACTTTTGGGATGGGTTTTGGCTGGTATTTTTAGCCTGGTAAACATAGACCTTCCCAGCCTGATAATATCAGCCCACAGCTGTCTGCTTTACCTTTGCTGGTTAGCAAAAATAGGCTGATCCATTTTTCTTCCCTGGTGCCATGGGACTCATTAGTGTTACAAGGTGTGAAAAGTGAGCAGTTGTGGTAAGTTTGGTGTTATTGTGCACACACATACTGTTTAGTGGAAGTTCAACATGGCATCTCATTGCAAAGAATTCTCTGAGGATCTGAAAAAAAAGAATTGTTGCTCTACATGAAGATGATTTAGGCTATAAGAAGATTGCAACACCCTGAAATTGAGATGCATCATGGTGGCTAAAACCATACAGAAGTTTAACAAGACAGGTTCCATTCAGAACATGCCTCGCCATGGTTGACCAAAGAAGATGAGTGCATGTGCTGCTCGTCATAGGTAGAGGTTTTCTTTCCAAGATAGACTTATGAGAGCTGCTAGCATTGCTGCAGAGGTTAATGAGGTAGTCGTTTAGCCTGTCATTGATCAGACCACACGCCGCACATGGTCTGATCAATGACACACGGCAAGTGACCCCAGAAGCTGACATGCTTCCTTCTGGTTTGCATCCAAGTCTCTGTATGGTCAATTGGCATTGTAGTATCCCGGGTCCACTACAAGCACCTGTCCGCCTTCTTTACCTGCTAACTAGTTTTCTTTTAGTGGTATCCTATTGATCCAAAAACAAGACATATAACACACATATAACAAAGTGACTGTATGATTAAGACCATACGTGGGCCGAAACATCACAGTTAAGTCACAGTTTGCCTGTTGAAATTCTATATATTGTGTGTTATAAATCCATTAAATATCACTTTTGCATTCTATAAAGGAGAGAGTTCTGCAATTACTATTCTTAGTATCTCAGTGTAGAGGCACCTCTCCTATGTGAATTAATGTAGGCTGGTAAATGGGGCACATGAATGTGACAGTAGGACTGCCATACACCAAACTGGCAGTAAGAATAGTAATGACTAATATAGCAAACAAAAAACAAAAAAACAAAGGTCTCAATGGAACCAAATTGAGATTCTATTAAAGAAAATCGGAGGTTTGGGTGTAGAAATACCTTGAGGTTGATGCAACATGATTAATACTCCTCCCGCTGCCAAATGCACACCTGTGGAGAACCTCTCCCTTATTGTCTTCAGTTCTGCTAATGCCTGTCAACTCTTCCTTAACATGGGAACATGAGTTGGGTGAAAGAGAGCTTCAGGGTAAACTCAGCCCTATTGTATAGCAGATTTTCCATTCTGAGTGGGCTCGTCATTCTTAGAACTACTGTTTATTTTGTTAATGTACAAAATTGAAATCAAACTGATAGGTATTTTACAAGACGAGAAGAAGATCACTGTAGACATACAGTAGGCGTCTAATTGGAATCATAATCCATTATTGTGAAGGTATCTCAACAACCTCTGGCAGACAAGGTGTGGGGACGATGTTCCAAATATCATTATACTGTAGAGCAGGTTAGATATAAAGAACAAGCACTATAGTTCAGATTCTCGGAGAAACCCACAAACACAGGTGAAGCAATTCCATGTAAATGTAGGCCTTGGTCAGTTTCAAACCAAGGATCCCATTGCTACAAGACAGCACTGCCATCCATTACACCACCAAGCTTCCCTGGTACTTTCTGGTAAATAACCACCTTTGTAGCTCATAACATAATTCAACAAGCTCTTACATATAGTTACTTAGTTAATAGAGTTTAAAAAAGACAAATGTCCATCAAGTTCAACTGAGGGATGGGAAAGGACAAAGGGAAGAGGCATAATTACAATTTAGCTTAGGAGAGAAGAGCAGAGACCTGGTTGTCTCCAACCTTGGTTCATATGGAGACGATTCCTACACCTCTATGTTCCAAGGATGGGACTAACTAAAATATAGACCTCAGTGGTTGCCCCTAAAGTAGAGTAGAAAAAAACAAAAAATGATTTCAGCCTACCGTAGTGCCTGTAATGTGAGTCCAATGTGATGCACAGATAACACCAGGATTGGGGTTCGCAGGATAAAGCAGCAGCAAAAGTTGTAGATAGATTCCAGCACCAAATAGGATACCATCCAGAAATAGTAAAAATAGAAAAATCTTTATTGGATCTTCATGTTAAAGATGAACATACAGTAAAAGGTCCATGAATAACACTGATGCGTTTTGGATCTCCAGATGGGATCCTTACTCATAGATTTTTCTATTTTTACTATTTCTGGCTGGTATCCTATTTAGTGCTGGAATCTATTTGCCTGGATATCACTTGACGTAAAAGGATTACAGTAAAAACTACCACAAAACATTATTCATGGTCTGTGGGAATATGGTTAGAGGGATGATTTAGGTAGGTAATATTCCTCCATGTTTAACACTAGAACTACTGGACTCGTGACACCTATTTAGAAATACATGGTGCAAAGTAGTCAAAATGACTACCTCAGTAGTTCTAGTGTTAATGGATGGCATGTGTGCTGTGAGTGGGGGTTGGGGTAAATTCCCTGCAGTCTAGTGGAAATAGATAATATTTCAGTGACAATGGTAGTATATGAAATTTCTGGATGACCATTGAGAGAGCTTATTATTACCTACGTCGTGTGTATTAGAATATTTTAATGGAGGCCTCAAAGGACTTTCTAGATATCACAATTTTGTTGACTGGAAAAACCCACTATGGACCACTTTTGGTGGTTATTACATGTCATCCAACAATGAAAGTAGAAGTTTATGCTCATTTATTTTGGTACTGGAGATACCAAAACTAAAGCTGTTATGGGGGCGTGTGAGTATAGTCAAGAAAATGGCAGGGTGGGAAGCTGGGATTATCTTCATTAGTGTCCTAATGCTCGATGTATGCGATTAGAACTGTGTGGTGGAGGTTATGGCTGTCTGGATATGGTGACCTACAGTTTTTCCTTGCAACAAAGGCGATTGTTGTCTGCTCCTTGGTGAAATTTACTTCTCCATCTTTAATGATTCAGCCTGTTTTTGATGGACATGTAAGCCTCCCTGTACGCCTTATGCCTTCATGAACTAACCCAATGCCCTTGGGATCAGCCTATCACTGACTATGACTATGAGCTTTGTCATTGCATAGCAAGTTCTACAGCCATTATATCATCCAAACTGAATACAATTGCAAAACAATAGTCTCATTGACAGCAATCCGACCAGTGTAGGATAAAATAAAGAGAGCTTTGGTTTCAGATGGGCTGAGACAGGTGGGCTTCTATGCACCCACCCAACGAAGAGGCCAAGACCATTTACATAGATTATTAAGGAAACTAAGTGACAAAAATAAAGTGATGTCATTGGGCATCAAGTCAAGCAGGTATTTGTAACAATGTGAATGCCCACAGCGCTGGCCGTGCCTTGGATAATGCCATCTTAACGGTCTCCTTGTTCATTCTAATGCAGTGTATAAAAGACCATACAAAACAATATGTAAAGAATATGCCATACAATATTAGTGCCACCGCCCTGCTAAAAAAATAAATTCTTTCTTTTGGCTGAATGTTACCATACAATGCCATCATACAGTGCTGAAATAATGAAAAACCATATATACCGCACATAGAAGCCTAATAACTCATCTTTTCAGTGTCAACATACTGCTGCTATACAAGTAAACATAAGACTTGCCATCTCTAAAAGCCTCAGGTGCCACTCAACTTGCAAGGTTGGCCACACAGGTTACATATTCTAATGGAGAGCTCTGTATGTTCAGGTTTACAGACTCTTGCGTGCTCACTGGATGTACAATACATTGGTGAATACCAGGAAAAGTTACCTAAAAAATTGGTTGTCCACATCTCTGATAATAAAGTAAGAAAAGGGAAGCACCTCCTGTTTTGTAATGACTGGTATACACTAGAAAAACAAAAGTCTTGGGACACCTACACATTACACCAAGGTTGTTGGTGATGTTATGACATGCCATTTTAAATTTATAGTCAGTAATATAGAGTTGATTCCTCCTTTGCAGCTATAACAGCTTCCACTCTTTTCTACAAGACTTTGGAGGTGTTTGTGGGAATTTTTCACCCATTCATCCAGACCAGAGTCTGTGAAGTCAGACACTGATGTTGGAGGAGAGGGCCGGGATTACAATATCTGTGTTCCAGTACATCTGAAAGGTGTTGGATAAGGTTGTGGTCAGATCTCTGTGTGGCCAGTCATGTTCTTCTACACCAAACTCACCCAACCATACCTTTATGGAACTTGCTTTGTTTACAAGTAGCGGCCATGGTGGAGTAAAAAATGGAAACTTTTCTTGCAAAGTTGGAAGCTGAAATTGTCCAAAATGTCTTGGAATCCTTCATTGGAACTAATGGGCTTAGGCCATCCCCTGAAAAAGAACCCCATAGTATTATTCCTTCCCCACCAAACTTTATTTGGCACAAGGCAGTCAGGCAAAGAACATTCTCTTGACACTAAAGGAACCAATATAAGTTCATCAGACTGTCAGATAGAGAAGGCTGATTTTTCACTCCACAAACACATTTCCATTGTCCCATAGTCCAGTGGCGGTGTATTTCTCCATCCAATGCTTGACATTGTGCTGGGTAATGTAAGGCTTATATATAGCTGCTTGATCACGGAATGCCATGGCATGAAGCTTTCTGTGCAAAATGTAAAGCTACCACTAGGGATCGCTGGGACTCAGGTGGAGGAAGAGTTCCTGAGTGCAGGAAGACAGAGGCCCACTAAAGGCCGCTAACACAAGCTCAGGGATAGTCAGTCAGCCAAGGTCTGAGCCGGGATGTCATGTCTGTACAAAGGAATAAGCAAGCCAAAGTCCAAGAACAAAACCGAGGTTGGATGCTGGGAGAAAAAGTAAGCAGAGGGGAGAAAGCGAAGGTCGGGACATGGAACAAGACCAGGGTCAGGAAGACAGGGAAGACAGACCGGGCAGGAGGGAAAGAGGTCCAGGAGCACAAGTATGCACATAGGAGGGAGTGGAGGTGAGGATACAGAATGGGACCAGGGTCAGGTGGGCAGGGAGGTCAGGCCGGACAGGAGGGACAGAGGACAGACCGGGCAGGAGGGACAGAAGTCAGGGAGAACGGTACTGGGTAGTGGGACTAGATCATAGTACACTCAGAGGAACCAGTTGCATGCTGCAGAGCAGTAACTATTACTGGCAGTGTCCTGGAGGTAACAACACCAAGATATGGTGGCGCGATTTCCAGAACAAGGCACGATCGAACAGGCCCCTCCCCTTGGATCTAATCTCGGAGACAACATACATGCACTGGCTCTGCAAAGTCAGAGCAATGCTAAAATCATGACACAAAGCTTATGTTCTAATACCAGAGGAGGTTTTAGACTCTGCAGTTATTGAATTATCAGTGTGTGCAACTTTTACGCACTATGCACCTCAGCATTCAGTGAATTCCCTCTGTTGCTTTACGTGGTCTTCACTTTGTTGCTGACTTTTTGCGGTTCCTATACGCTTCCACTTTCAAAGATATCACTCACAGGTGGTAGTGGAATATTTATGAGGGAAGAAATTTTATGAACTGAATTGTTACAATCGTGACTTCTATTACAGGACCACGCTGGTTTCAATGAACTCTTTAGAATGAGCCATTCTTTTTAATGAAGACAGTCTACTTGACATAGGGGTTGGATATTCTACAGCTGTGGTAATGGGATTGAATGAAAAACTTAATTCAATGATTAAGACGTGTGTGCCAAAATTTTGGCCACATAGTATATTTGCTGATGGCAATGTAGAAGGGGCAGATGTGTTATTTGCTCCTGGAGCAGCTGGCAAAGAGGTGCTGTTGGGCTTCCTGATGTGGTAGTCCAAAGTGTCTCCGAGGTGGTGGCATTATGCCCAAAGGAGTGGACTTGGAATGTTTTCTGAGCCAATTGTCAAACTGAGGTCAGCACCATAATCAGATCAGATGATCAAGCTGCAGACGTCACTACTACACCACAAAGGATGTGGTTGGCGGCAATGTAATGTAATGTTCAAGGAATATATTCCTGTACTCATGGTGGTTATGATGATGTTATATTTCTGTACTGATAGTGTTTCTGGTGATGGCCTTTGGATGGTAAATAAACTGCTGAACGTTTATGACATGCTACAGAATATCATAAAACAGCTGTGTGCATCTTTAGATGTGAATAGAGTATGAAGCAGGTAATCTAACAGAATCACTTGTTTTAATACTTGTCTTTACAGATTCAAGCAGTTCTGGGGATAGGACTTACAACAGGTAATTCTTCCATGTCTTATTTAATAGGAAAACGAGAGCTTTCACTGCTCATTATCCATGTGCATCCTCTAATTTATGAAGAATGTAATGTAAGAAGAGATGAAAGAAGGAAATTATCTGATTATGACACTTAGCATCTGCCAGGAGGCAAATATGAGATAGTAAGTCTCATTCATTCCTATAATCCGACTATAGCTGTTTAAGGATCAGTAGATGCCCTGCTCTGCTGAAGTTGTTGCTTGGCAAGAGAGGCACATATTAAGGGTTTTGTTACAGTTTTCTGGTGTCAACAAGTGGCAAATTTTGACGTACAGCATTCTTACAAGAAAATTTGTGATTGTGATTTCAAAGTGGACTTCACTAATTTTCAAAAGTGAACATGGCTACCTATGCCAGTAAAGTTTGAGCCAGTTTTATAAATTGACTTTTATAAAAAGTCACAAAAAAATTGCAAACTCACTTCAAAGGTGATTAAAGTTCTTAGACAGAGATATACTACCTTAAAATATGCCAAATCTATTAAATATCATGCAACAATTTGATAAATGCGGTGCAGGTAACCTTTACAAGATAAAGTGACTTTAAAAAGTTCTCTCATAAAGTCTTCCATTTGTATGGACTATGCAAAGAGATTCATGAATGGCATAAAAACAAATGAACTAATAGTTCTCTAGATGTGGTTGCAACTCTCAGCATGCCCTGACTCACTGAAGCTCAACTGGAGCCCACTGTTATGCCCCCCAACTATCCAATATCCAGAGGGACAGCCCTGGATTTGGGAGGCTGTCCCAGGAGATTGCCAGCATGTCACACTGTCAACTGTATCTGTAGCTCCCCTGAAGCCACCAGGAAGCTACAAGGTACTACATCCCCACAAGGATGCAGGGCCTACCCCCTAGGGACCCAGAAAACCAGTGCCGGTAACAACAAACACTCCAGGTAATCCCTGTTTTTCCCCAGTTATCCCCCATAGAATGGTACAAGGCTAGGGTTGGACCAATGGATGGCCGCCTAGAGGAGGAGCCACTCCAGTCCACTAGACAACCAGGTGGGAGAGGCAGACAGAGTGGAGAGTCAGACAGTGAAGGAGAGATGGTAAAAGTGAGCAGACGGACTAATCGGAGTGAACAGTGACCTGAGGGCCCAGGCGGTTAGTTGCCGGTGGAGTACGGTGGAGTACTCCCAGAACTAATTATATAAGGGATTTTATACAAAAAATCCACAAAGAACCAGCGCTAGATGGGTTTTTTTTATATATAATTTTATTAAAGAAAATATTGCTATCCTTGTTCCAAGGCAGGGTATTTAATAGTACACAATACATTAAAAAAATTTTTTTAGAACCACATATACCAGAAAAAACACAATATAAATAAGTCAGAATTGAAAATACAAATAAAAATAAAGATAGAAATAAAAATATTAATAATAATAAAAATATGAAAGATAAATCAAAAACCACACAAAGGGTTTTGGTATAAACCCGTTTCCTCAGAGGTGATCCGATATTCACAATAATTAATTTCTAACTCAGCTATCGTAATGCCCCGGCCGGTGGCATATACTTGATTTAGTAAAATATTGTGACTGATAGCATATAGGTGTACCACACCACCTCTGACTAATTTGCAAGCCTATTTTGCACACATCAAGCTTTGCACAAAATGTTGTAGAAATCAGAAACCCTCAATCCCCAATGTGATGTCAGTGGGATTTGCCAGCAGATTTTGATCTGTAGTAATATAGACCTGATTCCTCCGTTAGATAAACTGAAGTTGTTGTCAATGCAGGATTAACTTGTTAAATTTTCCAAGCACCTACTTGGAAGCATGTGGTCGTGAACAATACAGGTTGTGGAGGAGATGTCAGGTTACCACAAACCCCTTAGTTAGAGTCTCTAGACCACTTTACGGTGCCACAACTAAGCGGTCCCGTATTGTCCCAGTTCCCCAGCAGCTAGGTACAGTCGCTGGAAGCACCGATTATTTGCTGCAAATATAATGTGTGATCAGCAGTTTTACTCAACCTCTCCAGCGGGCAGTCCGATCTGTGTCCAGTGTGAGCTGATTGTGTCCACTGGAGGATGGTTGCAAGCAAGAATAACAGCGGAGTCTTAATCCGACGCGCGTTTCGGGGGCGTGCACCGGCCCCCTTCCCTTGAGGAAGGGGGCCGGTGCACGCCCCCGAAACGCGCGTCGGATTAAGACTCTGCTTTGCCTACTCCACCTGTGTGGTGATACTCTGTCAAACAACCTCTCCCTTGTGCAGCACTAGTCAGCCTCTAAAGGACACGGTCCGGACTGTCTGCTGAAAAGGTTGAGAAGTTACCGCTGTTATTCTTGCTTGCAACCATCCTCCAGTGGTGCCCTCTACGGCTACTCATTGTTCACATTGGAAGTGGACTGGATTGGAATCTTGCACTGTCTGCTTTACCTGTGTAGTGACAGCTTGCCAAGTAAACTCCCTCGGTGTGTGGACACAATCAGCTCACACTGGACACAGATCGGACTGCCCGCTGGAGAGGTTGAGTAAAACTGCTGATCACACATTATATTTGCAGCAAATAATCGGTGCTTCCAGCGACTGTACCTAGCTGCTGGGGAACTGGGACAATACGGGACCGCTTAGTTGTGGCACCGTAAAGTGGTCTAGAGACTCTAACTAAGGGGTTTGTGGTAACCTGACATCTCCTCCACAACCTGTATTGTTCACGACCACATGCTTCCAAGTAGGTGCTTGGAAAATTTAACAAGTTAATCCTGCATTGACAACAACTTCAGTTTATCTAACGGAGGAATCAGGTCTATATTACTACAGATCAAAATCTGCTGGCAAATCCCACTGACATCACATTGGGGATTGAGGGTTTCTGATTTCTACAACATTTTGTGCAAAGCTTGATGTGTGCAAAATAGGCTTGCAAATTAGTCAGAGGTGGTGTGGTACACCTATATGCTATCAGTCACAATATTTTACTAAATCAAGTATATGCCACCGGCCGGGGCATTACGATAGCTGAGTTAGAAATTAATTATTGTGAATATCGGATCACCTCTGAGGAAACGGGTTTATACCAAAACCCTTTGTGTGGTTTTTGATTTATCTTTCATATTTTTATTATTATTAATATTTTTATTTCTATCTTTATTTTTATTTGTATTTTCAATTCTGACTTATTTATATTGTGTTTTTTCTGGTATATGTGGTTATAAAAAAAAAAAAATTTTTTAGTGTATTGTGTACTATTAAATACCCTGCCTTGGAACAAGGATAGCAATATTTTCTTTAATAAAATTATATATAAAAAAACCCATCTAGCGCTGGTTCTTTGTGGATTTTTTGTATAAAATCCCTTATATAATTTATTAAAACCTGGCTAAGTAAAGGGGTGTCTTTGCCAATAGAACCAAGCTGCAAGAATATAGCAGGTTTTTTTCAGGGTTAAGCGCTGCCATTTGCCTGCAGGCACTTTAGAATATACTCCCAGAACTACACACCAACGGGGTACAGAATCCTAGGTCAGGCAAAAGCTCTAGGCAGACCTGATAAAATCTGCACAGAGAAGGGACCATCAAGGACCTCACTGACCTTTAAGTTTGGGACTCAGTAGCAAAGGGAGAACCGGGGACAGGACCAGAGACTCCAACCCTGCAGTGTTCACACTACCGTCATACGGACTGCTGAAGAAGACAACCAGGAGGGGACCCCCAGCCGCCACGGGGACCCACCTACCAAAGACAGGTACAGGGGAAAGAAGCCACCAGGTAAAAAGAACCAGTTACACCGAACTCCCGTTGTGGCCTACCTTCTTTCAACACCCATCTGCAACACCTATCCTCTGGGGCCTGGCGCTGCTTGCAGAGGGCCTAATATCCAGGCTGCCACTAACACCAGCCCCAGTAGTGAACATTGAGCAGTGGCGGCTCAGTCCCTATAGCTGCACAATCGCAAGTGGCGTTACGTATAAACTTTATTCAACAATCCCTTGTAAATATTCCCTTTTCAAAAAGCACCCAGGGCACGAAACCGGACAACGGCCACTACAGTGACATTCCCCAGTTATACACTGCACGGGACCGAGTACGCCATATCCCTGGGCGACACATATCTATGTTGTAACGTCCCTTCCACAGTGGAGTGAGGGACTAGCCACAGAGGTGCAGTAAACAGGCAGTACACTAGGTGGCACCGGGGATGCCTTAGAATGAGGGGAGTCAGGCAGGCCAGGGTCATAACCGAGAGGACGTGATAGGACTCCGAGAACAGGCAGGAGCAAGGTCGAAAGACAATCCGGGGTTCAGGTAACCAGGATGGTCAAGAGGGAGCAGGCAGAGACAAATCAGAGTTCAGTCTGGGGTCAAGTACCAAAGATCAATAGCTGTCACCAGGAGCCGGACGCTTACTGCAACTTAACCAGAGAATATGACTGGCGCCACTCCTGGCATAAACGCTCCCAGATAAAGCAGAAGAATTGCCCGGAAGCGGCACGTGTGAGTAAGCCCCTCCCACATTCAGCAAATGACAAAGTGCAGGGAACGGTCCCTCACAGGGCAGAGAATACCATGATGACCGAACACAGGAGGACACAACAGAAAGTCCCGACACAGGAGCCGCACAGCAGGTCAGGGCCGTGACATATGTCTTCAGGATACAGATACAGTTGGATAAAATGGTGGTGCAGGGATCTGTTACCTCCCCGCTCCACCATTCATGTGATAATGTTATTGGATCCCGCTTTCTACACTAGGACACAGACCCAGTAGAATGGAGATTTGCTTCTCTCATCATGGGAACAGGCAAGGTGAGTATTGTATATTTTTTTAATTTGCTGATGAAGTGGAGGCGCACCAGAATAAAGTGCAAATAGGCACTGTAGGGCATAAGAAGACAGCTGTGGGGGCTTCATACTGTGTGGAATGCATCATTTTTCGGGGGGGCACTGTGGGATCATGTTAATGTGTGTGAGAAATCTCCAACAGAAACAGATTGGAGATATGAACAGCGACAATAAAGCTCCCCTGTACAACAGCAGTTAATGGGCTCCTTGTTTTGATGACAATCGTCTGCTAGCCATAGACCACGTTATTCATCATAATCCAAAAACGAAACCTAGGAGGACCAGTTACATCACTGAGGTACAAAGGACCTTATTTATGTGACTGATCCCTGATAAATCCATTGACTCCTTATTGTTTCATTCATTTTATTTCTGGATGATGTCATTGGATTTAGGCAAATTCTTCAGCTTTACCCACATGAAAAATAAAAAGTCTTGAATTATAATGGTTCGTCTCACATATGTGTGGGTGGTATGCAGAACCAATAGAGCTTGTCTGCTGTGGTCTTTTTTGTTTTGTTGTAAGGACCCCCATTGATTAGCTGCAATCTGTAGGTGCTTTGTTCTGCTGCAGCATCTCCATAGGAGAAATAAAGCAATACACGCTATCTACTGAAATCAGTGGACTGTCTGTGTATTGAATAGATATGCTTGGTCCTATAGAGACAGAGGCAACGATTCTGGCTAACTGATGGAAATGACAAGTTTAGACCTCTTTTCCACATGTATTAGTGCATTTAACTCATGTCTCTAGTAAATATTCAATAAAGCTGTACCTACCCTAAAAATGTACACGGCATGTATTCTGCTAAAGCGTATAACTATATAGATTGCATAAGCTTATTCTCTCTCCGCTGAGTTAGTGATGTGGGTGGATTGATCCCTCTGAAAAGTTCAGCGAGATGTCATTGTGTGACACGTACCTGTAGGAATACTCCCAGACTAAATTATAGGTTTGTGAAGATAAACAAAAGAAAAAAAAAAACATCGACTGTGAAAGTTGTGTATCAACTGTATCCAAGAAAGAAAATAATGACAAAAAAAAACCGAGTGCAATCAATTCATTATTGGCATGTATTTCACTCCTGGCAGATACGTAGTGAATACTAATTAGGTTCTGAAAGGTGACACCCATCGAAAAGAATTTATAAGGAGACTAGTGGGGTGCAAAGCATGCTCCTGCAGTAGTAGAACAGGCTGTGTCACTCACTAGATCATTGACTTGGGATCATCTACTCCTTTTAGACATGGCTTATAACTCATCATCTTCCTATAGGGCATCAACTGGGTCTGTAGCTGGTGGGAGAGGAGTTGGTGCAAGGAATTCTGTGTCTTTTTCTAAATATGCTGCTAGTGGAGCAGGAGGAAATTATGGTGGAAATTTTGGTGGAAATGCAGGTGTCTGTCAGGTTGGAGATTTTGGTGCCGGCAACTTAGGTGCTGGTTTTGATGGTGGTTTTGGTGGTGGAGCAGGAGCTGGCTTTGGTGGTGGAGCTGGATTTGGTGGTGGAGCTGGCTATGGTGGTGCAGCTGGCTATGGTGGTGGAGCTAGCTATGGTAGTGGAGCCGGCTTTGGTGGGGGAGCTGGTTTTGGTAGTGGAGCTGGTTTTGGTGGTGGATCTGGATTTGGTGGTGGCTTTAACCAAGGAGGTGGATTTGGAGAAGGACTTCTCTCTGGCAATGAAAAGATGACTATGCAGAACCTGAATGATCGTTTGGCCAACTACTTGTACAAGGTGAAAGCCTTAGAAGACTCTAATGCAGAACTTGAGAAGAAGATTCGGGAATGGTATGATAAGCAGAGCCCAGTTAGCAAGGAAGCAGACTACAGCCAATACTTTAAGACCATCGATGATCTTCGTGCTAAGGTAGGCCTCCCAATTTTCTTTTGAATGTCTAATCTTTATTGATTTCATAGGTTGGTAGGTTATCTCCAGCACAGCAGAAGAGAATTAAAACAAAAACTTGTACCGCAAACAAAAACTTGGTGATTATCATTATTTTTTTAAATATGCACTCAACTATTAATACTTTCAGCACTGGTATGAATAGGTGTGAATGTTAGATTAATAATGTAGTCAGATGTTTAGTGTTCACCAACACAATTATATCTGCATTGGATATTAAGACCAAAAACTCAAAATTTGTTTTTGCTTTAGCTTCTTTGGACACGCATACTCGTCTGCGTTCAAATCATAGGAATCATTTGATAAAACCTCAATGAAGTTCAAGTTCTAATATTACCGGAATGTAAAAAAGAAGAGTTCACATCTAGATATTATCTGCAGTCAGTTGGCAACAAGATGTAACAGAGCCTAATTTGGCAGACAAGATGATGTACCTTTTACAAATGAGTGTGTTTGGAAACTGTGCCTTTAGGCGTGTAGTATCAAACACACCTTGTTACCATGCATTGCGATATCCAGAGGCTTATGGAAATGCCTCTAAATGGACACCTTCATGGTATTAGTTCCTAACACCACTCTTGAAGAGCTTTGGTGACCTTTAAATCAGTCGGTACCTTGCTTTGGATGAGGAGAGGAGGAGGTTCCTTGGGTTTATATGACCAATAAGACAGAGGATGAGGTTATCCTAAATCTCTTTATGAGCCCAAAAGGAGCCATTGGTAGAGCCATAGCTAGGCTATCCTCTAACTGTGGCCAAGATCCAGCACCTGGGGCTATAAGCCTTGTAGGCAGTGCAACAATTTATAGGGAAAACATAAAACTTGTACATGCATAATTGACTAAACCATATGTAGTACTTGGTACTGACATGCATGTGTCCAAGGTACTTGGTATCAGGTGGTGTCAGCAAGCCATGTTGCCTTGACTAGGTTTTTTCGAAACTGGCCTAGAGAAGTGAAGTCAATCTTTGTTTGGGGTAAAACGAAATCTAGTTATAACTTAAGCATATACTTCATGGTCCTCATCCAGCATAGTGGGGTAGATAGCCACTGTACCCAGAGTATGGGTCCCACTATGCTGGATGCATATTGGGGAACATAGACTGCTTACTAAGAGCTAAAATTATAATATACAAATAATTCATTTTTATACCAATTTAAAAAGTATGTGAAATATAATACCTGGGCCCAGGTTATCTGTCCGTCATTGAGAACAAAATCAGGGCGATTGTGTGACAATCCATTACTCATGTCCTGAAGGCAGTAAAACAGTATGGCAGTTACAGGTATTTTGGATATATTAGCTTCCTGAGAATCGAATCTCTCCAAGAAAGAACTTATTATTGACCTTATTTCATTTTACTTATTTACTTTCATGTAGTTTTGGAATATGAATTATTTGTTTGTCTTTAGAAAAAAATTACTAAAATATTCTAAGATTATTCATATAAAAACCAATGGGTATATTGGGTATACTATGTCCTCCATAGTCAGAAAAATACATTCTTTCTTCCATTTCTAACCTCTGTAATACTTTGTGTGGCATATGTTACAACATGGTTATTATGTGACAATCTACAGATCCTCGCTGCCCAAATTGACAATCACAAAGTGATCTTGGCCATCGACAACACAAGACTCACCACAGATGACTTCAGACTTAAGTAAGTATTGGTCATTTATTCCTGGCCAGTTTAGACAGTTTAATGGTCTAAGTATGTATATATGTAGTGCTATATTATGGTATTTAGCTTGGTGGTACTTGAATTGTCATTTTCAAATTGGGTTCTCCTATGGGACTCCACAACAAAGTTATATTGACAATCAAGATCTTAGTATCTTGACATATTGCTTACCTTCCAAAGCTGAGTACAACTTCTCTAGAGTAAGGGTTTTTATTCTGAATTGAAACCTTGGGATCTCACTAGTGTCCTTACAATGCGGTGGAAAATTAATAGTAAATATAAAGACATAAAGAAAAACCTATTAAATTCAAGTACAAATATTAATTAAAACAAACATGTCCAGCTTTGATCAAATTGTTTATGACTATATTTCAGATATAGCTATATCTCTGAAATCTCTACAATATTTATTTATAGGTATGAGAATGAGCTGGCTCTCCGCCAGAGTGTGGAAGCAGATATTAATGGCCTCCGTAGGGTTCTTGATGAGCTGACCTTGTCTAAGGCTGACCTTGAGAGCCAGATTGAAAGCCTTACTGAAGAACTAGCCTACCTGAAGAAGAACCATGAGGAGGTGAGATATCAAGACATTGGTAAATGTAGATTAGGGAATGCAAAAGGTCAAATTATGAAACTCATTTAATTATTTTACAGGAAATGAAGGGATTACATGGCCAAGTCAGTGGAACTGTCAATGTGGAGATGAACGCTGCACCTGGTATTGATCTAAGCAAGATTCTTGGTGACATGAGGGCTGAATATGAGAAAATGGCTTCCAAATACCAACAAGAAGCTGAAACAAGGTTCCAGGCCCAGGTGAGTTTGGACTTAAAACAATGTAGTTTGTATAGTGTCCATGTCTTACTACACTCTGAGGAATGGACATTAGGTGACATTGGTTTCTACTATGATCTAACTGTAGGAAAAACCTTATTATTATGATATTCAGATATTTATATTACAATTTCATTTCCGAGTCATTTAAGGTAACAAGCTCTAAAACGTTGCATATTTGGTTTGAAGCTATTTTCAGGCAATTACTTTAGAGTTCTTATGTTTATTCTTTTTATGTTTTGGTTTTTTTTTAAATATATTTTAGAGCAAGGAACTACAAGTACAGGTTGTTACTGGAAGTCAAGAGGTCCAAACTTCCAAATCTGAAATCACAAACCTGAAACACACACTACAGAGTTTGGAGATAGAGTTGCAGTCTCATCTCAGTATGGTAAGTGAACAGAAAGATTGCAGAATCGGGAATGGAGAGTAACGCTGGCCATATGCATGCGATAATTGTTAGCCTGCCTTCGACTTGGCCAAGCATTCATATGTATTCAGTGAAGAGAGAGCGGAAAGTCTCTCTTCCATGAAAACAAAAAGATAGGCCATTGAAATTCAAATTTGAGGCAGTCATTCACATCATATGGTTGGCTGGTCCTTCTGAAATAGGCGGGTTTGGCCAACTTTTATAGGAAAGCTTAAGCCATTGCCAGATGGCTCTGACAGTGGCATTTAAATTCAACCTTTTTGATCCTTCTTTCTTTTAATAATCTTTTCTGGCAGAATTGAGAAGCTACCATACATATTGAGTAGTCGTATGGTTCTGCCAAAGTAGGTGGCTTTGGCCAAGTTTAATCTGATTTGTTTGGGGCCTCTATACTATAGTGGGATTGGAGGGTTAGTGTTACAGAGGAAGTAACTGTGTCTCCATGATTTATTACAGATTAATCTTTAAAGAGACTATCTTGGCTAATGTTTACAATGTGACACTCAGAAAATATATTTTTTTAATAGGATTGTCCTCTGTTTGCCAAAAATGCTAATAATGAACCATATTTGTCATGTATAGAAATCTGCTCTAGAGTCCTCCTTGGCAGAAACAGAAGGACGCTACTGTGCACAGTTGTCACAACTCCAGGAAATTATAGCCAAGGTCCAGTGTGAGCTTCAAGACATCAGAAACCAGTTGGAACTCCAGAGCAGTGAATACAAGATGCTTTTGGATATCAAGACGCGTCTAGAACAGGAGATTTCCAAATACAGAGAACTGTTGGATGGACAAGACAGCAAGTGAGTGTGAGAGAGCAAGAAACCATTCATTTCTAATATTAGTGTATCATTTATTTTTTTATTGTAGACTGGCCACCATATTGTCAACATCAGTTAGGCAAAATTGAAAACTAATACCACTGGCTCCTGTTAGCTAACATGAAGGGAGACATTTAGAAGTCAATGCAAAATTATTAAATGCCAGGCCCTTCAGAAGACTACCTAATGCAAAAGCATAGCCATTTATCTATAGCAATACCACATTTTAGGTCATTTTAAGGCACATGGAGGGAATGTGCAATCTTACCTAACCTGTGATATTGTAGGTCACCCCCACATTTGAATCTGTGATCACCCCTAATTCCCTGCAAGCATTTTTCTATCTAAAGACATATCCCTCCTAAACTTTTCCTCATAAGCCGAGAAACTCCATTATTACCTGTTCCGTCATCAGTTAACACCACTATAAAGATTATATATAGAATCCAGATTTAAGTTATGTTTTTACTATATGGTAAAGCAGGTTGTACATTGTCAGGTACATTAATGTAACACCATGCCTATTTTCCAGGACTCCTGCTGCAAGCGGATCTTCATCGACTTCATCGACTACATCGGCTACAGGCACAACCTCTTCCACTACTACATGTAAGTATCATTACATGTATACAGCCATAACATTAAAATCATTGACAGATGAGGTAAATTACGTTATGAGTTGAGAATGGCACCTATCAAGGGATGTAGTATATCAGACAGCAAGTGAACATATCTACAATGGACATATATGTTATCTTACCTGGCACTATGTAAAGATGACAAACAGACAGAGGAAGTGTGGCGATGTGGACAATGTTCTGCTAGGAAATGTTGGATCATTCTTTTGGTTGTTTCTTAGACAAGCTCCACATACTTAAACACTATACAGACCAAGCACAACTTAAAGAAAATTGTATGTCCTTATAGCAGAGTCCTCTTTCCTGCTAAAATTGTTCAGGAATGGTTTGCGGAACATGAGCTCAAAATGTTGACTTGGTCTCCAAACCAAATTCCATCAGTGAAGGCCCTACCTCACAACTTAGATTTAAAGAATCAGCTGCTAATCTCATAGTACCAGATACCTCAGCACATCTGAAAAGGTCTTGTGGAGCTGCTTTGGTGACAGAAAAGGAAAAAAACATTAGGAAGGTGGCTAAAATAATATGGATTTCATAAAAAGATAGCAACAATGAAGATGACGGTTTTATATGATATAAAACCATCATCTTCATTGTTGCTATCTTTTTATGAAAGTCATATTATTTTAGCCACCTTCCTAATGTTTTTTTCATATGTTCTAATAACATATGATCCATTTACAGGGTCATCTAATATTAGAAAAAGGATCTGTTTATTTTCACAGAAACAACACCACTTTTGCCCATGAGCCATGTCTAGTGTTTCAAAGTAGCTCTATTCCAGTGAATTGGTCTGAGTAACAATACCAAACAAAGCCGCCAGACAGGATAGGTACTGTTTCTTAAAACAAAGAACCCCTTAAAAATCTATTTAAGCGCTAATTCTTCTATGGCAAAAAGTACAGTTTGGGGTATAAAGCATGGGAAAATTTCACAAAAAGGCTCTGTCATTTGAAGACTTACTGTTCATTGGGTTGCCTAACCAGTACAAGAGACCACAATGAAAAAAAAATCTAAAGGAAACCTCCTTCTATTGAGTCATAGTAATACATCCATATAAATCAGGAAAAGTTTGGTCTGTGCTTTCCTTACCCTTTATCTTGATCCCCACTGCCTGTTCGGCAAAGAAGATGAATCAATCTTCGCTTACCCCTAATCAATGGTCTCTATGGTCAGTATGATTGCCTTTTGGATTGGCTGCCCTTGTTATTATATTTATACAGCATCTAATTCATGCCTAATTGATTAGGCCAAAAAACATAAACTGTGACTATATATTACCGCAGTAAAGAATAACACTGACTCCTTCTTTCTACAGCTACTACCAAATTCCGCTAAGCCTGAACAGAACCTAGTCATGGTCTTATGATACAGCCAGTTTAATACTTCATCTTCCCCATATACCTCTCTACCAAGTCCTTTCAAGTGTCTGTTCACATTCCCAAGACACATGGTGTTTTTCTGGTTTTTATGGTGATCAATAAATCTTTTCCTTTCTGCAAAGTATTATTGCTTCATGTGTATTCATTTATGTTGGTTGAAGACTGTCGAAAAATATCAATCATAAACACTTTTGGCCAATTCCCTATGGAAATTATGACACAAGATATCATAGAATTATTTTTATTTGGTGGAGATTGGTCACAGCTTTACCAATAATGATTAATGAAAAAAAACAACATACACCATAACCCACAACACCCAGTCCGAAGCAGACGTAGCTAGAGGATCAGCTCAGGAAGGGTGGGAGGGGGGGGGAAACATCTGAGGTAACCCTGATTACAGCCACAGTGGCGCACCTAAATTGGGGGTATAGAAGAACCTCAACAGATAACCATGCTGTTATTGAAAACTTTCTATATCTCTATAACAGCAATACCGATATTACGGTGACATATAGTTGTAAATACCAGTCCTGGACAACATGTAAGAGATTACAGCTATATTAGATCACTTACAGCTGACGTTATTTCTCATATAGCCATTCACTTTTCCCGTCTTTTCCATATTGCCTTGCCAGGACTCATCTACAGAGATTACAACACAAACACATTTGACTTCTCCCATTTCTGTCAGCATCCCATCTATTCCCAGCCTTCACAAGTGCCTCATCCTACTGATTCCGCAATACTGAGCTGGTGCTGCCGTATGTGTCCCTAATACTGCACCTTCTGTTTGGCACAAAAACAGGGCTCCTCTTACTGCTCCACATAATAATGCCACCACTTTGTCCCTTACAACATAAAATGCCCCTTGGTGCCCTCTTGATGTTAAAATTGTCCCCTAAAAAAATTAGAAAATATTAATGCCCTGTGCAAAGGATGCCGAAAGCAGAGTCCATATTTGGCCCCTAGAAAGTGATAATACCCCTTGTGCATCTTTGACAGTCACAATACTCTGATAGTCCCAATAATGCTTCTTTTTTTAAAATTGAACATTTAATAATGTCCCCTGAGTTTCCCCATGTACAACTCCACTATACACTGTATGATGGAGCCACAGCTCCCATATACACAGGAAAATGTCACAGCTCCGTTATACAGAGTATAATGGGACCACAGCTCCTCAATGTATAGTATCATGGGTTTACAGCCCCCAATACACAGTCTGGTGCGTCCTCAACTCCCCTATGCACAGTATGATGGGCCTACAGCTCCCCTATACACAGTATGATGTTCCCACACCTCCCCTATACACAGTATGATGGACCCACAGCTTGCCTATACACAGTATTATACGCCTACTGCTTCCCTATACACAAATATGATGGGCTGACAGCTCCTTTCTACACTGTATGATGGGCTCTTAATTCTTGTATCACAGTATGATGGGCCTACAGCTCCCCTATACACAATTTGAAGGGCACACAGCTCCCTAATGCACAGTATGATGGGCCCACAGTTCCTCTATATAAGGTATGATGGGCCTACAGCTCCCTTATATACTACTAGAAGATGGCCAGATTCTAACGTATCGGGTAGTCTAGAATGTGTATGTAGGTTAGCAGATTGAATAATAAGGTAATGAATGGACTGAATGAATGGACTGGATGGGTTAGGTTTAATTTAGTATTCTTATAATTGGTTTTAAAATGTCAAACAGAAGGAACAGTTTTAATAGATGAGTCTAATGTTTAATGATGTCCATGGCTTGTAATGAAAGAAGGCCATGAAGTGTAAAGTTAAGGAAAAATATGCTGATGCTGTGATGTGGCCCAATGCTGGTATGTTCCCCCATCGTTGTGCAGCCACCATCCTGACATGTGCCCCCATCCTGCGGGGTAATGTGTGCGGGGAGCGGAGTGCGAGGTCGGTGGAGCCGAGCGGGGCCATGGCGCTGAGGACGTCAGTGCCGGGGACTGCATGGCTGGGGACAGGTGACTATGAAGGTGTGTGTGTGTTCGAGCGCTTTCACACTTGCGTTCAGCGCAATCCACCGCTATGGAGAATAGTGCAGTCCGGTAACGCACTACGCTATTCTCCATAGACTTGTATTGACGATGCACTGTAACACAAGTTTCTGCGTTGCATCCGCTGGACGATGCTGCGTCGTTAATTTGACGCAGCGTCGGGTGGAGGGAACGCTGTATGTAGCGTATTTTGGCTCGTTAAAATATCGCACCTTAACGGATCCTGTTAGAATCCGCCCAGGTGTCTAATGATTGTCTATGGGGCGGATTCCGCCGCAATGCACTAAGCGGAGGAATCCGCTGACGGATCCTGTCATGTTCTACTGCGCATGCTCAGCATGTCCAGCAGAATGATCTAAATAGTTTAAAATCACTCCTGGTCTCTCTCCCCACCTTCCCCCCCTCTCCCCACCTCTCTCCCCCCTCTTTCACCTCCCCCCTTCCCCACCCCCTCTGTCCCCCTCTCTCATACTCACCGATCACCGGCGTGGCATTGCACAGCTGTCACACTGCTCTGGCAGCTTCTCCTGCTTTTGAAAATGCTGGCCGCTCATTATTCAATCTCGTATTCCCTGCTTCCCCCGCCCACCGGCGCCTATGATTGGTTGCAGTCAGACACACCCCCACGCTGAGTGACAGCTGTCTCACTGCAACCAATCACAGATGCCGGTGGGCGGGTTTATCGTGCAGTACAATAAATAAATAAATAATTAAAAAAAAAACTTGTGGTCCCCCCCAATTTTGATAACAGCCAAGATAAAGCCACACGGCTGAAGGCTGGTATTGTCAGGATAGGGAGCGCCACATTATGGGGAGCCACCCAGCCTAATAATATCAGCCAGCAGATGCCCGGAATTGTCGCATCCATCAGATGCGACAGTCCCGGGACTCTACTCGGCTCATCCCGAATTGCCCTGGTGCGGTGGCAATCGGGGTAATAAGGAGTTAAATGGCAGCTTATAGCTGCCACTAAGTCCTAGGTTAATCATGGAAGGCGTCTCCCCGAGATACCTTTCATGATTAACCTGTAAGTGAAAGTATATAAACACACACAACGAAAAATCCTTTATTTGGAATAAAAAAAAAAACCCTCATTTACCACTTTATTAATCCCCAAACACCCATCCAGGTCCAACGTAATCCACACGATGCTTTCAGCTCTGCTAAATGAAGCTGACAGGGAGCGTCGTAGAACACGACCTCTCTGTGTCAGCTCCACGCAGCAACTGAAGTGAGCCGCGCTATCACCGGAGACTTCACTCAGGTAGTGCTTGCGTGTGTGCAGGGATGATGATGAGTGCGGTAGTGCTTGTGTGTGCGGTGACGATGATGAGTTCGGTAGTGCCGGGGTGTGCGGGAATGATGATGAGTGCGGTAGTGCCGGGGTGTGTGTGGGGATGATGATGAGTGTGGTAGTGCTTGTGTGTGTGGTGATGATGATGAGTGCGGTAGTGCCGGGGTGTGTGCAGGGATGATGATGGGGGTGGTAGTGCCGGGGTGTGTGGTGATGATGATAAGTTCGGTAGTGTCGGGGTGTGTGCGGGGTATCTTGATGAGTGTGGTAGTGCTTGTGTGTGCGGTGATGATGATGAGTGCGGTAGTGCCGGGGTGTGGGAGGGGATGATCATGGGTGCGGTAGTGCCAGGTATGTGCGGGGATGATGATGGGAGCGGTAGTGCCTGCGTGTGTGCGGGGATGATGATGGGAGCAGTAGTACCTGCGTGTGAGCGGGGATGATGGGTGCAGTAGTGCCAGGGTGTGTGCAGTGATGATGATGGGAGCGGTAGTGCCTGTGTGTGTGCGCGGAGATGAGGGTAGCGGTAGTGCCGGGGTGTGTGCTTGGATGATGGGAGCGGTAGTGCCGGGGTGTGTGCGGGGATGATGGGAGTGGTAGTGCCTGCGTGTGCACGGGGATGATGGGTGCAGTAATGCCGGGGTGTATGTTCAGTGTATATATGCGGAGGGCGGAATGCCGGGGGGGTGGAGCCGAGCGGGGCCATGGCACTGAGGACGTCAGTGTAGGGGACTGCATGGCTGGGGACAGGTGACTATTTGTGTGTGTGTGTTCAGTACGGAGGGCGGAGTGCGGGGGGGTGGAGCCGAGTTACGCTGGTAACCATGGTACACAATCTGGTAACTATGCAAAGCGCTACGCTTAGTTACCCGAAGTGTACCATTGTTACCAGTGTACGCCGGCTCCCGGCACGATCCCAGCAACGCAAGGGTATGTTTCGTCTGGGTTGCCGGTGTGGGCTCCCGGGAGTGCAGCAGTCACCTGGGAGTCGGGGCTCTGTGTGGGTGCGGGGAAAAGTGTCGGCCGTCATCCTGTCACGCCGTAGTTCGTGCTGTTCACTTAGCTGAGCCGTTGGTCGCAGGCTCTTTAGCGCACGCGCTGTGGCAACGGTTGTCACTGTAATGACGTCATTTTGGAGCAAGACAGACAGAATATGGCAATTATATATATATATAGATGATTGGCCTACAGCTCCCCTATACACAGTATTTGGAGTCCACAGCTCTACCAAAACACAGTATAATGGGCCCACAACTCCTCGATTCACAGTATAATGGGCTCACAGCTCCACTATATATTATTATTATTTATTATTATAGTGCCATTTATGCCATGGCTTTTAAATGTGAAAGGGGTATACACAATAGGGACAAGTACAATAATCATAAACAATACAAAACACAGACTGGTACAGGAGGGGAGAGGTCCCTGCTTGCGAGGGCTCACAGTCTACAAGGGATGGTTGAGGATACAGTAGGTGAGGGTAGGGCTGGTCATGCGGCGCTGTATCAGACAAAGGGTGACGGCAGGTTGTAGGCTTGATATTCCCACTTCTCTCCCTATACACAGTATAATGACTTCCACAGTAGTCCTCGCTATATAACGGCCCACACAGTGTGTAATTGACGCCACACAGTATAATTGCCCCCACACTGTTTAATGGTCCGCACCATAGCCCCCACATTGTGTAATGGCTACCCACACTCTATAAGGTTCCTCACAATAGTCCCCACACTCTATTAGGGCTTTCACACTGTATGGTGGCCCCCACAGTAGGCTCGAGATTATATAATAGCCTCCACATTAGTTATGTGGCACCACAGTGGTCCGGTTGCCACAGTAGCATAGCCCTCCTAACAGGGGGTGATACTATGTCTCAAAGCAAGAGGGGGGTCCTCCATGCTAGGTAGCACCAGCAGTCAACACTTTCCTAACTCCAGACCAGAAGGGGGAGCTCTAAAACCCAATCCATGGGAAGCTTTCCTGTGCATTCTGGCCTGCGGGAGGGGTTAGTAACACTGACACAGAAGTGAAACTAAAAGGGCAGTGGAGACAAGACGGTCTCTGAGAAGGGAGCTCCGCCAGAGTTTCCTCAGGGCCGAGCACAGAGGACAGGACACCAGAGTCCTAGGCTGCATGGTACTGAAGTCTCAGCAGCTGAATCCGGAGGGTAGGAGACTGCATGTCTTCTGGTCACACAGAGTGCCTGGGGCAAAGCAGCAAAGTAGAGCCCTAAGCCGTGATCGGAGGAGCGGCACCTGTACAAGGCTCGCACTGCCTGCCATACGGGTGAGAACCAGTAACAACATCAGGAAGAGGGCCGCAGCATAGCTTCACACAGCAGTGACTCATACTTTACAGCGCCGAAGGAAGGCCTCTGAACCCACTCGGCTAGGTGGATCCCCTCAATTGCTTGCAGGCTGCCTGGACCTCCATTACCAACTGGACCAGTCTCCTGGGCCTGTACCATCTACTACCGAGTAAAAGGTAAAGGAACTATGGTCCCCGTGTTGTCTGGTTATTGCCATGTCTTCGGTCCTGCACCCCAACGTACACCATCAACAGCCCTGGGGAGCAACTCTACCTGTGGAGAGCTATACCAACTCAGCTGCATCATCACTGACCCCAAGGGAACTTAATAGCAGCGGCGGCACATATCTTTCCGTATACCATGGGTGGCGTCACAACATATCCCATGTAAATAACCCTTCACCCCCGTTAAAATGACACCGCCAGGATCACGGAGTCGGGCCCTGCCACTGTGACCTCCCCAAGACTGAATCGTTCCAAGTGCCCCCACGGCCCTGGTGGGTGTGTCAGTTACACGTTACATAACTGCTCCCACACTAAATATAGTCACCCCACAATAGTGTCTACAATGTATGAGGGGCCCCCATACTTTTTGATGCCCCCAAAGTCACATGATGGCCCCATACTTCATGATGTCTTGATATTAACCAGGAAAGAAGAAAGACCCTCCAGCTGAACAGCCAGTATGAAACTGAAGCAATTGAGGCATAATATGAAGCTGCAGTGATGGAAGCAGGCTTCACAGTCTGGGCACTTTCTTTAATCCTTACAGTGCATTCCAAACAGTCAAAACACATCAATCATAGACCCTTTGCTTCATACCCAAATAATGACACAAGAGTTCATATATATTTTTTGTTTGATGGAGATTAGTCAAAGCCTTAATAATAATACTCACATAGCTCAAAACACTTGGTTCGAACCATTATGCCGACATCGTTCCCAGTAAGCAAACCTACTCTTGTGACCACACCTTTGTCTGTTACTGAATGCAAAGGAACAGGCCAGATATAACTAGACTCATGTGTGTCCCCCACCCCATCAAAAAGAGGGCCTGCTCTGGGCCATCCTGAAGACCTGTTGGTAAAATATCCAAGCCAATGTCTATAAGGTTGAAAAGCAGGGGCACGGGGCAGTAGTCACAGGTGAAGGATTCCCTCGGTAGGCGCCCCAGCTCCACTTCACAGGAGAAGTGTATTGGTCATGGCAGGGTGTGTGGATAGGTGCGTTGCTGTTCATACTTTTCAGGAGGCTGCTTCTTCTATTGTCTTGGGCAGACATGGAGATGGACCGGATCATGGAGGAAACGGAGATGGAGGCTGATAGTTCTTGTTAAACAACAGTTCTTTACTATACAGAAGAATTGCCAGCACTTCCTAATCTTATAGTCTGAACTGGTGCAAACTGAACATAGTATTCATTATCAAACATAGCAGTTGCAGTCAAGTAGAGAGAAGGGGAAAACAAAGAGATGTATATGGTGAACATTGAAATGTGAATCTGCATTACTGTAAAGAAAATATGAAAATGTTTTTTGAGAGATAATGAGTTATTTTACAAATAAAATTGGCCAAATTTACTTGAGCCCAGTTGTCACGCCAAGGTACAACTCTCAACTGGGTCCTGATCTAAATTTCTGCCTATTTTAGTGTCATTCCTAACCTCTATGTAAAGGCTAAAGAAAAAATGTTCATGGCAACTTTACACAAGAAGAAGCAGTCACATATCTTAATGGCCGTTTCATTAGTATCAATCATAAACAGACACATTTCCTACAATCTCACTTCAGCTGTTATTATTGTGGATGTCCCCAGTCCTTCTGCCACAGCCCAGCCTAATACAACAGAGCTGTCATTGAGAGTCAACACAGTCGCCATGTGGTCCCGCATCCTCACAGCAACAGAGATCTGCCACACTGGACAGCATTTTTGTCTCACTTTCAACTCCAGACCCCAACCACAAGGGGGCTACGACCTTCAACCAGTCTTAGATTTTCTACTGGTTTTCGTTCTGTGTTACAATCACCTTATATGTGTCCATATGTTTTTTCACGCTACTTTTGTTTTGTCTCAACGTTACAGCTAGCATGAGTCACCAAAAGAATGCGAACAAAATGATCTGACAAACCCATACGTCCACACTCAACTCTGGTCGTTCCCCACCTGTACTCCAAAATGGCGTCTCTCCTTTTCCTGAGCACTTGCTCCTACCCAATAGGGTAATCCCAAATCCCAAATGTCCCTTGCCCTGCAGTTGGTTACCAAGCACATACATATTTAAGAACACTTTCGTGTCTCCAGGGGTAGGAACTTGACCACCATTTTACAAGGTGATCTCCATCTTATCAACTGTCTATTATCTACTTCTCACTGGTGATCTCTAACCTCAACACTTAAGAACCAACTCTACTCCTTCTGCATCTACTTCTGACCAAAGTAATGTTAACTCCGTAAAAAAAAAAACAGCAAAGAAGTCTAAATTGGATCATATTAAAGTTAGATTCTCAGAAAATTTTAGAGGCGCATTACATTCCTGTCAGCATGAATGACTAGGATAGTAGTGGCGAAGATTGCCTGTGGTCTGTTACCTCAGGGAAGACCAGTGCTCTTCTCAAATGTCGAGTCCTGACAGCTCTACAAAAAGCCTCCAATTTGTGGAGAATTCTATCTTTAGGTCAATCATTTGCCCTCTGAGCTACCTTGAAGACATAAGTGTTAAATAATCCAGATGATTGGTCAGGTAAAATCTATGAAGAAGGGAATTTTGTTACTTACCGTAAATTCCTTTTCTTCTAGCTCTTATTGGGAGACCCAGACGATTGGGGTATAGCTACTGCCTCCGGAGGCCACACAAAGCACTACACTAAAAAGTGCAAGGCCCCTCCCCTTCTGGCTATACCCCCCCGTGGTATCACGGGTTCTCCAGTTTTAGTGCCAAAGCAAGAAGGAGGAAAGCCAATAACTGGTTTAAACAAATTAACTCCGAGTAACATCGGAGAACTGAAAAACCGTTCAACATGAACAACATGTGTACCCGCAAACAACAAAAACATCCCGAAGGACAACAGGGCGGGTGCTGGGTCTCCCAATAAGAGCTAGAAGAAAAGGAATTTACGGTAAGTAACAAAATTCCCTTCTTCTTCAGCGCTCTATTGGGAGACCCAGACGATTGGGACGTCCAAAAGCTGTCCCTGGGTGGGTAAAGAAATACCTCATGTTAGGGCTGCAAAACAGCCCTCCCCTACGGGGGTGTCACTGCCGCCTGCAGGACTCTTCTACCTAAGCTGGCATCCGCCGAAGCATAGGTATGCACCTGATAATGCTTGGTGAAAGTGTGCAGACTGGACCAGGTAGCTGCCTGGTACACTTGTTGAGCCGAAGCCTGGTGTCGTAATGCCCAGGACGCACCCACGGCTCTGGTTGAGTGGGCTTTTAGCCCTGAAGGAACCGGAAGCCCCGCAGAACGGTAGGCCTCTAGAATTGGTTCTTTGATCCATCGAGCCAGGGTGGCTTTAGAAGCCTGCAACCCCTTGCGCGGACCAGCGACAAGGACAAAAAGTGCATCGGAACGGCGCATGGGCGCCGTGCGGGAAATGTAGAGTCTGAGTGCTCTCACCAGATCTAACAAACGTAAGTCCTTTTCATACCGGTGAACCGGATGAGGACAAAAGGAAGGCAAGGATATATCCTGATTAAGATGAAATGAGGATACGACCTTAGGGAGAAACTCCGGAATGGGGCGCAGCACTACCTTGTCCTGGTGGAACACCAGGAAGGGAGCCTTGGATGACAGAGCTGCCAGCTCAGACACTCGCCGAAGCGATGTGATCGCAACGAGAAACGCCACCTTCTGTGACAGGCGAGAAAGGAAACTTCCTTCAGAGGCTCGAAAGGCGGCTTCTGGAGAGCAACTAATACCCTGTTGAGATCCCATGGATCTAACGGCCGCTTGTACGGGGGTACGATATGACAGACCCCCTGTAGGAATGTGCGCACCTTAGAAAGACGTGCTAGACGCTTCTGAAAAAACACGGATAGTGCCGAGACTTCCCCCTTAAGGAAGCCGAGCGACAAGCCCTTTTCTAACCCCGATTGCAGGAAGGAAAGAAAAGTAGGCAATGCAAATGGCCAGGGAGACACTCCCTGAGCCGAGCACCAGGTTAAGAAAATCTTCCACGTTCTGTGGTAGATCTTAGCAGAGGTGGACTTCCTAGCCTGTTTCATGGTGGCAACGACCCCTTGGGATAATCCTGAAGACGCTAGGATCCAGGACTCAATGGCCACACAGTCAGGTTCAGGGCCGCAGAATTCCGATGGAAAAACGGCCCTTGGGACAGTAAGTCTGGCCAGCCTGGTAGTGACCACGGTCGGCCGACCGTGAGACGCCACAGATCCGGGTACCACGATCTCCTCGGCCAATCTGGGGCGACGAGTATGACGCGGCTGCCATCGGATCTGATTTTTTGCGCAGTACTCTGGGCAAGAGTGCCAGAGGTGGAAACACATATGTGAGCCGGAACTGCGACCAATCTTGCACTAAGGCGTCTGCCGCCAGAGCTCTGTGATCGCGCGATCGTGCCATAAATGCCGGGACCTTGTTGTTGTGCCGAGACGCCATTAGGTCGACGTCCGGCACCCCCCAGCGGCGACAGATTTCCTGAAACACGTCCGGGTGAAGGGACCATTCCCCTGCGTCCATACCCTGGCGACTGAGGAAGTCTGCTTCCCAGTTTTCTACGCCCGGGATGTGAACTGCGGATATGGTGGATGCTGTGTCCTCCACCCACATGAGGATTCGCCGGACTTCCTGGAAGGCTTGCCGACTGCGCGTCCCTCCTTGGTGGTTGATGTATGCCACCGCTGTGGAGTTGTCCGACTGGATTCGGATCTGCTCTCTTTCTAGCCACTGCTGGAAAGCTAGTAGGGTAAGATACCCTGCCCCGATTTCCAGAACATTGATCTGAAGGGTGGACTCCTGCTGAGTCCACGTCCCCTGAGCCCTGTGGCGGAGACAAACTGCTCCCCACCCTGACAGACTCGTATCTGTCGTGACCACTGCCCAGGATGGGGGTAGGAAGGATCTTCACTGTGACAATGAGGTGGGAATAAGCCACCATTGCAGAGAGTCCTTTGCCGTCTGGGAAAGGGAGACTTTCCTGTCCAGGGAGGTTGACTGCCCGTCCCATTGGCGGAGAATGTCCCCTTGCAGTTGGCGCAGATGAAACTGCGCAAAGGGAACTGCCTCCATGGCTGCCACCATCTTCCCTAGGAAGTGCATGAGGCGCCTTAAGGGGTGCGACTGGCCTTGAAGGAGAGACTGCACCTCTGTTTGCAGTGAACGCTGCTTGTTCAGCGGAAGCTTCACTATCGCTGATAGAGTGTGAACTCCATGCCGAGATACGTTAGTGATTGAGTCGGTGACCGATTTGACCTTGCCAAATTGATGATCCACCCGAAAGTCTGGAGAGTCTCCAGCGTAACATTCAGGCTGCGTTGTCATGCCTCGAGGGAGGGTGCTTTGACGAGTAGATCGTCCAAGTAAGGGATCACCGGGTGTCCCTGAGAGTGCAAGACTGCTACCACTGCTGCCATGACCTTGGTGAACACCCGTGGGGCTGTCGCCAGACCGAATGGCAGAGCTACGAACTGAAGATGGTCGTCTCCTATCACAAAACGTAGAAAACGTTGGTGCTCCGTAGCAATTGGCACGTGGAGATAGGCCTCTTTGATGTCTGTTGAGGCAAGGAAGTCTCCTCGAGACATTGAGGTAATGACGGATCGGAGGGATTCCATCCGGAACCGCCTGGCGTTCGCATGCTTATTGAGCAGTTTTAGGTCCAGAACAGGACGGAAGGAGCCGTCCTTTTTTGGAGCCACAAAGAGATTGGAGTACAAACCCTCGCCCTCGTTCCTGAGGGGGGACAGGGATCACCACTCCTTCTGCTCTTAGAGCGTCCACCGCCTGCAGCAGGGCATCTGCTCGGTGGGGAGGTGGGGCCGTTCTGAAGAATGGAGTCGGAGGACGAGAACAGAACACTGTCCTGTGCACGTGAGCACAATGTCCGTCACCCACCGGTCTGTGACCTGTGGCAGCTAAATGTCGCCAAAGGCGGGGGAGTCTGCCATCAACCGCGGATGCGGAGAGAGAGAGAGAGCTGAGAGTCATGAGGAGACCGCCTTGGTAGCGGTTCCTCCGGCTGCCTTCCTTGGGCGTGATTGAGCCCGGCCGGAATCTGAGCCCGTCTGAGGTTTTGTAGCCCTTTTGCACGAGGACAATTGGGACCTGCCCGAGCTTGGGAAGGACCGAAACCTCAACTGTACTTTTAGGACAGCATTAATAGGGTAAGTCGCAGTGCAGACATTGCGGAGTTACGGACGCCTCTGCGGTACAGATGTACATGTGCTCAAGGCCAGCTGCGCAAGAACAGCTGAAAAGGTTAGGTTGCCTATACGGCTGTGAATGCCGGAGCAACCGACACGCCGATAGCCTCCTAGACAGATTTCAACCAGAGTCCATCTGTCTGTGAATGGCATCTTTAAGTGAAGCCCCATCTCCAGTGCAACTATGGCTCTAGACGCAAGCCTGGAGATTGGAGAATCCACCTTTGGACCCTGGGTCCAGCGCTTGACCACGTCAGGGGAAAAGGGATAACGTGTATCTTAAAAAAACGTTTGGAGAAGACGCTTATCTGGTAAGCGTGGTGTTTCTGGACTGCTTCTCTGAAGTCAGCGTGGCCAGAAAAATACTCATTATCCGTTTGAGATACTGAAAAGGGACTTCTCCTGCTGTGAAGCTGACTCCTCCACTGGGGTAGCTGAGGGAGAAAGATCCAACCTTCCATTGATGGACGCTATAGGATCATTCCGTATGGCGTTACCATCCGGTGTATCCGGATTGATAGCGATGTCAGGATCAAAGTCCTGGAGAGCTGCCTTATCATACAGAGAGTCCTCCTGGGACCCCCCGTTCCAAATGAGGTTGGTCAGGAAGATTGCCCATGGCCTGTCTGGACTGCAAGTCTCTATCTTATGACAATATATCTGTCGAAACTGCAACTCCGTCCCTGTCCTTGGACAGGGATGACAGGTGGTTTCTTTGGCCACGACTAGTAGAGACCCCGGCAGACGAAGTGCTAGAGACCCCGGCAGACGAAGTGCTACAGGGGAGCATGCACACAATGGGACGGTGTCATGAACAGCATCCCATGTAGTAAAAAAACAGCACTGAAAATCTGTGTTGCTTTTTTGCCGCTGCCGACTAGCCATCTAGAAGTATATAGCCAAGATTGGTGACCGTACAGTGCAATGTATAGCATACAAGCATAAAGTACAAATGAACACTGCAGCACAAGCAATACAAGCAGCATAGAAGCCTGTGCCCTGGCACCTCTGCTCTTCTGCTGCTGTAGACTAGTCATCTAGGGGAATATAGCCCAGAAGAGTGACCATACAGTGCAATGTATAGCATACAAGCACAAGTACAAATGCACACTGCAGCCCATGCAATACAAGCAGCATAGAAAAAAACCTGTGCCCCAGCACCCTTGGTTTTCTGCTGCTGTAGTCTAGCCATTCCAGGAGAATATAGCTAAGACTAGCGACTGTACAGTGCAGTGTATAGCATACAAGCATAAATACAAATGAACACTTCAGTACGTGCAATACAAGCAGCATAGAAAGCCTGTGCCTTAGCACACCTGCTTTCCTGCTGCTGATGTGTCGCTCTCCAAGCGGGCATATAGCGACCTATGCAGTTAAAATACACATGTACACACTGCAGTATATATTGGGGTCAGCACTATGTGTGCCGCTTACCGTCCGCCTATAAGCGGGTGTATGGTCGCCACCGTCCTGCCTGGTTGCCGAAAGTCCGTGCTCGGACTGCAGTAATGGCTGCCGGCGTCTTCCCCAGCTCGTGTGAGGAGGGGCGGGCCGTGGGCGTGCCCCAAGTCAGAGCGGGAATCCGGCGTCCGACAGTGTGCAGTGAGAGGGCTGGAGCATGTAAATAAGGCTCCAGCCCTCGGCGCTGCTGGTTGCTCAGCGTCTGTCCCCTTCCCTGAGTGACAGGGAGGGGGCGGGAACGAAGCGGCACTAGGCCGCAGAAGCCGGGGACTGGATTTATAAGCGCCGCCGCCGTAAAAGCGCGGTCGGCGCCCAGTCCCCGGCGAACTACAAGTCCCAGCCGCGCCGCCGCTCCCGGAGCGTCCGGCGCGGTAGTTCCCAATACACAAAGTCACTCAGCAAAGCTGCAGTGACTGTAACCCTTTACTGTCCCCGGCGCACTAGCACACCCAGCAAGTCTGGAGTGTGCTGTGCCTGTGTGTACGGGGACACAGAGTACCTGTAATGGTGCAGGGCCATGTCCCTGAACGGTACTCCAGCTCCGTATCCAGCAGGTTCAAATGGGTCTGTGGATGGAGCCCGGCGTCAGAGCTTTGAGGCCGGCAGGATCCCACTTCCTCAGAGCCCCTCAGGGGGATGTGGAAGGAAAGCAGCATGTGGGCTCCAGCCTCCGTACCAGCAATAGGTACCTCAACCTTACAACACCATCAACGGGTGAGAAGGGAGCATGCTGGGGGCCCTATATGGGCCCTCTTTTCTTCCATCCGAAATAGTCAGCAGCTACTGCTGACTAAAATCTGTGGAGCTATGCATGGATGTCTGACCTCCTTCGCACAAAGCTTGAAAACTGGAGAACCCGTGATACCACGGGGGGGTATAGCCAGAAGGGGAGGGGCCTTGCACTTTTTAGTGTAGTGCTTTGTGTGGCCTCCGGAGGCAGTAGCTATACCCCAATCGTCTGGGTCTCCCAATAGAGCGCTGAAGAAAACAAAATTTTCATATTACTGAACAATTTAAAAGGTCTGGACACCAGTGAACAATTTGTTGGATTTCAACTTCTAAAAGGCCTACCCTTGCAACCTCCATGGTTGCCCCAATTCTGAACAAAAAGTTGTATAAGCTGAAGAAGCGGCAGTGCCCCTCGTTTAATAGCCTGCATACACTTAGTATACCCACAGCCACTTCCAACCTGCAGCTGTTCAGTTCCTGGAGGTGTGCCGCCCCCGTGCCAGAAGTCGGGCTGTTCGGATCCGGATCCGCGGTGGCTCGAAGGGTGTCCGGACCCGGGGGTCGTGCGGCCACTCAAATGAAGGGGGTATTTACAGGAGATTGTGTTAAAGTTCGTGACGCCACCCATGGTATGTGGTAATGTGGAGTACCACCGCTGTAGTTGGGAGTACCCGGGGGCAATGGAATGGGGCAGCCAGGTGTTAGAGCCCTCCACGGGTAGGGTGAATGCCCCGGGACTTGGTGATGGTGTCTGGGGAGTGCAGTTGGGTGCGAAGGGGGTCACTTTCATACTCACTCAGTCCAGTAAACTGACACCGACGACTGGATAAACCAAAGTTCTGGATACTACTGCTGCTGAGGGGAGCTAGTCCGGGCCCCATCCGCAGTGGTGCTGCCTGGTGATCTGTGATCTTCCTCCTGGCACTAAGTTCACTTCTCTGTTGGTCCCGGTAGTATGGAACTAGTCGGGTCCCGCTCCCCAGTATGGCTAACTGTGGGAGCTTGCGCTCAGGGTTCACGCTTGGGATTTTCTGGACTCCATTTGTGGAAAGTCTTATCCCCCTCGTTGTGCTAGAACCCCGATTTTGAAGTGGGTGGAGAGCAGATCTTGAAGGCTTTGTTCTCGTCGGATAAATTGTCAGGTTGCGTGAAGCTACTCCCTGACCTAGGGTCCTTGTACCCCGTCGTACTCTGGTCACAGCCCGGTGATGGTACAAGGCCGCCGGCTGTCCTTCTCGACAGTTCCGTGCCCCTTGTCATGATCCCCTGCGACTGGGGGTCAAGCTCCTATCAGGTCCAGACCACCGTCTGCTACCTAGGTGTCTCCAAGGAGCCTGGCTCCTGACCTCCACTCTCCTTCACTTCCCACACTCAACTCTCCACTGACTGACACTTCTGACCTCCCCTTACCAACCCCCCAAGTGGGCAACCCTATTCCACTCAGGCCGTCCACTGGTGTGTCTGGTGGGTGTGCTGCAGAGTGTACCTTAGGACTTTAATCAGCTGATGTAGGCAACACCATGTAGTTGGGGGCCCACAACCAAGAAGGAGGTAGATATTGCATGGGAGGGCAGATTGTGCAATACCCTGTGACGACCCGATAGTCCAGGGGCGTCACATTCCCCCTTGGTTAAATGTAGCTCATCCTCAAGCTACAGGACATCAGAGGTTTACAATTTTTTTTTTCAAGACTGCAAAACAGAAAAAGGAACATTTTTATTTACAAAATACTTCCCACATTAGGGAGGCTGGGTACTTAAACGTTACGTAACTTAGAGTTCATCGTTCCAACGATTGAACGCAATCGGTTTAGTTAGTAGCGGAGGCTCAACCTGCTCCGTTGCAGCCTCTTCCTGCAACAGTCCAGTCCCACTGTCCCGGATCCCATTAACCCGCCACCCAAACAACCTGACCCGCTGCATACCTATTGTGGGTCCGTGACCAGGTTAAGGTCCCGGGTGTTGTAAAAGACGACTCTGGTGGGCACAGGAGGTGCAACTATTTACAAGAACACAAGTCTGTGTTGGTCACAACCCATCCCATGACCATGGTCCATGTTTACTACTATATATGTAACGAAGTCCATGTACCGGGTGTACACACTATAACAATCTTCTCGGCAATCAGGTAACTTTTCTATTTTCATTCAAACCTTGTTGATTAAGTACTTATCTTCTAACATTTTCTGTATAGAAAATAACAAACTTAGGAAAATAATAAACGAAGCACAGATACCTAACAGTTCTGCCATAACATTTACACATTGAACTACCGGGTCCCGTAGCCACGCTTCCTTGTGACTATGTACCACCGACGCCGGCACAAACTCCTCTTCCAGCATCACATGCTTGGTCCCCTCTAGGGCATACCAGCCCGGTTCTCCACAATGCCGGGTATAGGTAACCATATTCTCGGGCTCTAGATTTCGCGCGGGATGTCCCCTGGTGAGGTGCTGTGCGACATCTCGTCGGGACACAAACACCCTGGCTGTGAGTCCTGCCTCCCGGATGAACTCCCATCCTTGCACGGGGTCAAAACGATCCACCACACCACAGCACTGTGGCCCACGGACTTGGGAAGCAGCGTACCTCACCTGCTCCTTCTCTTGGTGTGTTGGCTGGCAAGCTCTCGTCGTGGCTGGTCTCTGGTCATCATTTCATGTTGCAGTTTCTGTTGATGTCGTTCCCAGTAGGGGGCGTCAGTGTCCGGCCTTGGCTCCCTAGCTGGCATAGGCTTTAGGTGCACTCTTGCGGCCCCAACAACCGTTGGGATGCCGCGTGTTGGTGGAACCGGCAACTCCTCAGGCTCCATCCCCGCTACATCGGGTAGATGTACCGACTGCTCCGCAGCTGAGGTTGCAGAGTCCGGGTACTCTGCTGCTAAGGACGGGCCCGGTGATGCGGCCAGGTCTGGTCTGGCCGGTGTCGGGGTGACCGCTGTCGTGACCAGGTCGATGGACGTAACCGGGGGTTCTGCAGCTGCATCTTCACATACAGGGGCTGAAGGTTCCGCTGCCATGGTGGGAGCAGGCAGCTCAGCTTCCGCTGAAGATGGGGTTGGTGGCGGCAGAGTGCTCAGAGTGGGGGTGGTCCGGATCCCTCAGCCGCATCGGCTGGATTGGGGCAATCATTAGGGACTGGGTAACTGCTTACCCTCTCTTCACGTGGGACTTCAATCTCACATGCTTGCACCACTATCGCCAGGCTCCTCATCTTTTCCCTCCAGTGGTCCAGTATAAACAGGAACTGCGTCCGCATTCTCCTGCAAAGCTGCTCCATCTCTTCCTGGATCCAGGTCGTGGTCCCGGGAACAGCACATTCCGGTGACCAGCTCCGCTCCGCCATCTTTCTTCTGCGCTGTCCAGGAACATTAAGGCAGAGCCCTGGAGTCCCTGCTTCAGTTCTGCTGCTGCTACAAGTCGTGACGCCCCCTCGGTTTTCACTCAGCACTACACATCACCCAGAAAACACCATCAAACATGGAGGTGGCAGCATTGTGCTGTGGGGATGCTTCTCTTCAGCAGCGACAGGGAAGCTGGTCAGAGTTGATAGGAAGATGGATGGAGTGAAGTACACGGTAATCCTGGAGGAAAACCTATTAGAGGCTGCAAAAGACTTGAGAATGATCTGTAGATTGCACTTCCAGGAGGACAACGACCCTAAACATTCTGCCAGAGCTACAATGGAAGGTTTAGATCAAAGCAAATTACTGTGATGTGTGTGAGTGTCCCAGTCACAGTCCAAACCTAAATCCCATTGAGAATCTGTGGTAATACTTGAGAATTGCTGTTCACAGACGTCTCCATCCAATCTCACTGAGATAAAGCTATTTTGCAATGAAGAATGAGGAAAGAATTTCAGCCTCTAGATGTGCAAAGCTGGTAGAGACATATTCCAAGACTTGCAGTAGTAATTGTAGTCAAAGGTGGTCCTACAAAGTATTGGCTCAAGAGGGCTGAATACAAATGTACGTCACAATTTTCAGATTTATATTTTTATAACATTTAGAAAACCATGTATCATTTTCTTTACACTTCACAAATATTTTCTACTTAGTGTTGGTATATCACATTAAATCCTAATAAAATACATTTACGTTTGTGGCTATAACATGAAAAAAATTGGAATGAATAATTTTTAAGGCACTGTAGAGCTGCCTGCAGCCTTTTTGGATTGAGCATTCGGGTAGAGATGAGTGAATCGATTCTGAGCTAACCAAATTTGTGTTACATTTTTAGAAATTGTGTAAAATTGCCACATTTTACAATTTGGAGAAGTTAGGACAATCAGGGAAAGATGAAATAACTTCTGGGGTGGCTGGGCAGGCTTTCTTTCCCATAATGCATTGCAGCTATCACATGAAATGGGTTAGGAAAGCCATCAGGAGAACCGATAGCTTGTGCAGAAGCAGATGCAGGGTAGGCAGAAACTATGTTGAAATGAATCTGGAGAGTAAGCGCCATAAAACACTGAAGAAACTGTGAGAGTGTGTAACAGCAGTGAACATTAGTGAGTGAGGAAAAGGGAATAATAAAGTTTAATCTATAGAGCAGGGGTCGTGAGCTTATGGCTCGCGAGCCAGATGTGGCTCTTTTGATGGCTGCATCTGGCTCGCAGAAAAATCTTTATAAAAAAATACCATATTTTCCAGTTTGTAAGACCCAAAAATGAGGGTGCATCTTACAAACCACATATGACATATCAAGGTTGCAGTGGTGGCGCAGGGTCAGCAATACTGCGGACTTGTGGGGTGTCACGGTGGCGAGCACCATTGACCTGCCGGCGTACTGGGGGCTGCTTTGAATCTCCCGCAGTTGACGAGATTGACTTAAAGAAAATGGCCACGGAGGCGGCACATGCGCAGATAGGACTCTGCGGCTATTTTCTTGAAGTCCATCACGTCGATCTTGTCAACGGGAGATTCAAAGCAGCCTGCCGGCAGATCAATGTCACCTGCCATCGTGCTACCCCAAGAGTTCCGCAGCAGAATCGCTGACCCTCCGCACACTGACCCTCTTGAGCCGCAACACCCCCTCCACTGAGCCCACAGCATCGCTTACCCTGCCTCCTAGGACATTCTGAGCTGCTCTACCACCGCCGTTCACCCTGGTGAGTATGGTTCTCATGAAATTACTAGAGTTGAGCGCGGTTCGCGGTTCGAGGTTCTCCAGTTCTAGGCTCGAGTGATTTTGGGGCCTGTTCTAGATCGAACTAGAACTCGAGCTTTTTGCAAAAGCTCGATAGTTCTAGAAATGTTCGAGAACGGTTCTAGCAGAAAAAAAACAGCTAATTCCTAGCTGGCTTTCCGCTGTAATAGTGACTCACACTATTATGAAATTTCAGTGTATAGTGTGCGGGTGCAGATCACTGCTGTTTGTATAATGGCGATCGCCATTTTTTTTTTCCCTTGTCTTCCTTCCCTAAGCGCGCGCGTGTAGTGGGGAGGGCCAGCATGTCAGCCAATCCCAGACACACACACAGCTAAGTGGACTTTTAGCCATAGAAGCAACAGCATGTGTGATAGGATGTCCATGTCACATGTCCCTGCATTATAAAACCGGACATTTTCCTCCAGCACGCCATTATCTGCCTTCTGCGTCCTTGGTGTCAGACATCACTGGCGCAGCTCCTATCGCCGATACAGCTGTATTACGCTCCATACACAGCGCTGTACAGCATAGGGATAGCACTTTCTATCAGTCCTTTTAAGGGCTCGTACCGGCAGGGTCAGAGCCATAGGTGACAGGTCCTGAAAACAGAGACAGCGTCTGTGTAGCTAAGGTCAGGGATTTCCTCGCTGCATTTCCCCATTAGGAGAGAATAGAAAGGCAGACTTCCATTCCTCTACCCAGAGCCCCACAATCCTGGCACTGTACCCTCCTGTCCTCTGCACACTCCAACTCATTATAACTAAGCCATTATACTAGCAAACACTGAGTGTACCTTGTGTCATCCTAAACGTGGCTATTGGACTTTTGTATAGTCCCACTAGTGCAAAGATATTTGCAGCACGTCTGCCTGCATTGCACACTCCAACTGATAGTTACTAAGCCATTATACTAGCAAACACTGAGTGTACCTAGTGGCATCCTAAACGTGGATATTGGACTTTTGTATAGTCCCACTAGTGCAAAGATATTTGCAGCATGTCTGCCTGCATTGCACACTCCAACTCATTGTTACTAAGCCATTATACTAGCAAACACTGAGTGTACCTAGTGGCATCCTAAACGTGGCTATTGGACTTTTGTATAGTCCCACTAGTGCAAAGATATTTGCAGCACGTCTGCCTGCATTGCACACTCAAACTTATTGTTACTAAGCCATTATACTAGCAAACACTGAGCGTACCTAGTGGCATCCTAAACGTGGCTATTGGACTTTTGTATAGTCCCACTAGTGCAAAGATATTTGCAGCACGTCTGCCTGCATTGCACACTCAAACTCATTATAACTAAGCCATTATACTAGCAAACACTGAGCGTACCTAGTGGCATCCTAAACGTGGCTATTGGACTTTTGTATAGTCCCACTAGTGCAAAGATATTTGCAGCACCTCTGCCTGCATTGCACACTCAAACTCATTGTTACTTACTAAGACGTTATAATACCAAAAATTGAGTAAACTTAGTGGCATAATAGAACTGTCTGTTGTATTCCATTAGTGCCCCACTGGTGCCAAGCTATTTCTAGCACCTCTGCATGACACCCTCCTGCTCTGTTTTTAATAAGCTATAATGATAGCAAAAAATACTGCCATTTAGTGGCATCATAGAACTGTCTGTTGTATTCCATTAGTGCCCCACTGGTGCCAAGCTATGTGCAGCACCTCTGCATGACACCCTCCTGCTCTGTTTTTAATAAGCTATAATGATAGCAAAAAATACTGCAATTTAGTGGCATACAAAAAATGGCTGTAGGACTCCTTTATTGTGCCACTTGTGCCAAGCAATCTCAAGCACCTCTGCATTCTACCCTCATGCACAATTTGCTATGCTAATTTTATAGCAAACTCAGGGAATTCCTTGCTGCATATGATCATTAGGAGGGATAGAAAGTGAGGCTTCTTTTACTGTCCTGGTACCCACAGAACACGGCCACTGTACCCATCTGTCCACTTTTGCCACGCTATTTAATTTGCCCAAAGAGCTCACTCTTTTTCTGCCATCCTAAAATTGTCTGGAATACTAAGTTAGTGTTCCTTTGCTGCCAAGCAAGGTACAACACATGTGCATTCTACACTCCTTTCCATTTCTGGAATGCAATTATTTACTGCAGGTAGTCCAGCCAATCTGTGACGAAGGTGCAGGCGTGGATATAATGTTGCCTTCATCCAATGGTGGTTCTCTCGATGTCTGACAGCTCAACAATACCATCTGTTTCCACTTCCAAAACAAGTGATGACCTGCCAATCACACTCCCTGTTGCGGGTAAAGGAGTGGAAGTTCAGTGTGAAAAACCATGTGTGACTGCTGTCCCCACAGTCACAGAAGATGAAGAGCATGCAGATGCACTTGATGGGGCAGGCGGTGATTGCACAGGCACGCTAGGCCGCATTGTAGCACAGTGAAATTCACATTGCGACTTATGCTTCATTTTAAGTTGTGTACAGGGTGGGCTCCCCAGTATGCAGCAAAACCAGGCAACAGGAAAAGGACTCTAGGCAGTTGGGTTGATAAATGATTGTTTAACTTTACCAAAACAAACAATAAGAACCATGCATACAATTTAAATAATTGAACAATCTATTCTGTTGCCTACTACCTGCTAATCCCTCTGCGTAGCAGTAATTGTGTGTTTGTGCGTGTGTGTGTGTGATTGTGTGCGCGAACACGACTTACCAGTGGCGCATCACAAGAGCTTCCAAGTTATCTACCTAAACATAGTCAAAACACATTACCCCCCCTGAATACCCTTGTTAGCTGAAGCCTCACAGATAATGCAGATGATAACAGTGTGAATGCAAACCACACAGCTCTGCAACACAGTTCTGGAAATCTTGAAAAGCAACAGTCAATGCAAACATGTGTTGCTGTCCCTCTATGATTTAAACTGTACGTGACAATTTGACAGTGCAGAGGCAGCAAGTCTTATTGTCTATATAGTTGGCCTACCCAGAACAGATATGTGTTTTGCTAATAAAACAAAGTGTTGCGTGCCCGCATTATTGTCTGGGCACAGCCTACCGTACCCGGGTACTGTGATGTCCAGTTTCCTGAAATACAGACTTTACGCTCCTCTCACGGTAAACAGTATAGACAGCACTGTAAGAATGTTGGTCTGTGGCACAGGATGTTGCTCACTGGCATTACGGGGCTCATCATCAAAATACAACATGACTCCCCTCACAATTGAACGAAGTGTTTCCGCGGTGGCTTCTTGCTGTAACACACACCTTTAGCTTTTCCTTCTGTTCATAGACAGCATCTCCAAGTCCACATCCGAAGAGCAATTTGATATTGCTATAGTGACCAAACCAAGGCAGATCCAAAAAAACAGCAGCCCCTTGTGTGTAGTCTGCAACAATGCATGCAATGGCAAATAAGCATGTTGCATTGACAGTGGCTAAAGCTGAGCAATACACCTTCACGCTATCAATTCATATCCATGTGACACTTCAAGGAGGAACTACTCAAAGGTGTGAGTTTTTGCCTTCTACTTACAGATTGTTGACAAATCTTACAGATTCCATGACTTGGGTGATCCTTTGCGATGTCCAAAAATTCACAGGCTAGGCAAGGCTTACAGCCCATGCGACCTGCATAGCCAACACGACTTCTGCTCAGAGTCAAAGTTGTGGTCCAGGATTCAGTTGTTGACGTGCTTCCAGTACTTTGTCTCTGGCCAGGAAGACGCAACGTAACCTCATCATCAGTAGCATCCTCCTCCACCTCCTCTGCTGACCTCATCGACTGGCTGACTTTGGTTTGACAGTAAGTGTGGTCTCCAACCTCATCAATAACCCTGTGTGTTTTCATTCCCCTCGTCCTGAGTCCTCCGAGAAAACCTCTTCCTGCCCTGACCGAATAGTAAAGTTGTCATTCCAATCAGGTATCTGTGCTCCTCATCATGTTCCCCATTGTCTCCACCAGGAGGATTGACTTTTTGGAAATGAGGGTGTAGATTAGGCTCAGCACCTTCTTCATCGGGGCCTGGATCCCACTCACAAAGCTTCTGGCCATCTGCGCAGATCATTTCCCCTGTCTCATGGAACTCGCTACCTCAACACGTCAGATTATCTGCTACACCCGCAAGCTTCAAACTGAATCTGAAAACTCATCTGTTCAGAAATGACTATAACCTTCAATGACACCACCACCATACGTACTTGACGCTCAACCTACACCATTCCTACTGTCTCCTCCCAAAAATCCTTTAGAATGTAATCCCACAAGGGTAGGTCCCTCTTCCCTCTGTACCAGTCTGTCTATAGTTACTTGTATATGTATTCTGTATGTAACCCCCTTCTCATGTACAGCACCATGGAATCAATGGTGCTCTATAAATCAATAATAATAAAAATAATAATAACTTCCTTGTCTGTACTCATTGCAGCTTTGGAGCAGACCTCTGATTCCCAGGCTATAGTGCGACTGAACAGCTATGCAAACTCAACCATCTCTGTTACCCCATACTCAGCAGGGCTGGTGGAAACTTGAGAGCTGTTAGGAAGCAAGTGCGATTGGATTGACACCACAGAGGAATGGAGTATTTGGGATCTTGAAATTGGGGTGGAGGAGAGGCCACTTTATGGAACACTTCAGATCCATTGAAGCAGCTGCTGTTTTGGCCTCATCTACATTTGTTAGCGATGGTTGTGTCCGTGAAAAAAAGGATCATATCAGATTATCCATGGGAAGAAGTACACCTGTTCTTTTGGATGGTATTTGTTGTTACAAAACCTGTAACCTGAAGCCTGCTGCGGTTTCATTTGCGCCCAGGCGTCAGCTGCCATTTAGGGCTGGGCCTTGGGTTGTCCAGCTGGCTGCTTTCTCCTCCACGTCTAAGTGTGGAGAGGCAGCTAGTGCGCATGTGTGTGCCGATTTACCCCAGCCGCAGCCTAACTACAGTGTTTCGCCTAGTGAGTTTGCTCAGCCTGACTGTGCCATTGCTGAGGCTAAGTCTTCATTTCGGGATACAGCGCATGCTCCCACACTTAGTGCAAAAAGCCTCTTTGCACAGGTACTTGCACTCCGTGCCGGGTCTAGGTCCTGTGTTGTGCCTAGACACCATAAAGCTGTTAGTCTTTTTTCAGACACTGTATTTCATGCTACTGAGCATGCTCAGGCACTTACTACATCAGAGACTATGTCCGGTAATGAACTCTTTGGCCCTGCCCCTGATGTGGGGGTCCCATATAGACCACAGGGCATCAGGTGTCCTGACAATGTGGCCAGGCCACTCCCAAATGGCTTGCAGAGGCCCGCCCCTATGACTTGTCACCGCATTATTGATGGTCAGACGATGACTGGTGAGGTGTTTGGGTCATGGCAGCCATGAGGTCATCATTGAAGTTGCGGTTCCAAATAGGACGCTAGTTATGCCACTCATGACGTGTCACTCTGCTTTTGTCTCCAGGAGGTGCATTGTGGTTCACCCTGGTTTGGGGCGGGCCCAGGTTATAAAAGGGGCTGGAGCCAACAAGGAGGTGCGCAGTCTTCTATTATGCTCCGAAAGAGCACACCTCCATGTGTTGAACCCATTGCGGCTTTAGGCCAGAGGTAGGCAGGGATAGGGCGTCGATGCAGGCCGCCACCACAGTTGGTAACGCAGAACGGTTAAGACCAGCTCCTGTCCTACCAGTCCTGCTTGTGCAGCCCAGTGGCATTAACAGGCCTGCTGCTGCTGATGCGCCTGCTGTCCACAGGTGTGGCCCCTACGCACACGGTCAGCGTACTCAATGGCCCCTGTATTAACAGTGAGTTCCTGGGCTGGGAGGGCATGTGGACCCTGTGACGCTAACAGGGCTCCCAGTCTCCAGATCCGAATGGCGTCTAACTCAGTTCAGGCTACTATTAGTTTCATAGCCACACAGCTCTGTATCCTCCACCTAACCTTCCAGTTGCCAACCTCTCCTTTTCCATCTGAGAGCACGGTGGACACTGACTGCTGATGGGGATATATACCTTTCTCTTTCTTTTCTTAATAATTTTCGGTATATAGCGGTAACATAGTATATACCACCTTATCCAAATCTGCTAGTCCCACTGTAACAGATGGTGTTTCTTCAGCAAATGTTACTGTTGCTTAACCACCAAATCTACGGACAAAAACTTTTTTCCCCTTTCCAACACACCTGTTCCCCTTTCCACCAGCATCTGTCCTTTTTCAACTCATTTTGTATATGACCAAAAGTGCAACTCTGCAGGGACACCGTACTCAACGCCATCTCAGCACTGCAGCCAGCCCTCGGTCCCTCAGATGTGGACAAGTAAAAGACCATTTCCTCCTATCCATGACAAAGCGTTGAGATTCACTCTGTGCAGCACTGGTGTTTAGTGGAAAAGCAGATCTAAGATTGCGTACCACCTTCTGCAGATACTCCTGTATACGTGCGTCCATTTCTATGGCAGGAATTATTTTGCCAAATTTTGTCTTGTACCGGGGATCTAACAGTGTGGCAACCCAGTAGTCAGGATTACTTTGAATTTGTACAATCCGAGGGTCATGTTGTAGGTAGTGCAGCAAGAAGGCGCTCATGTGTCTTGTGCATCCAGGAGGACCAAGTCCTTGGTGTGTTGGTGGCAGAGAGGTGAGAATCGTGCCTCCTTCCTCTGCCCTCTCCCCACAACCTCGCACAACCGAAATGTGAGCAATCTCTCACTCATCTGCTGAGTCTTCCATGCCCATCGCCAGTTCGTCCTCCATTTCTTCATGGGCTCCTGCACCTTCCTCAACACTTTTTGCTGATACTATGCGCCCTTGTTAATCCCTCTCCCTCACCATGACTGCCGTCTAGGTGCCGTTGACCATCTGGACCTCGTAGATCTTGTTATCACTTCCGCATATGACTCCTCCTGTACTTCCTCCCCTTCCTCTTGTCCCAACACCTGACTCCGAATAATAATTACAGTGTGCTCCATCATGTAGATGACCAGAATTGTCACGCTGAGAATGGCATCGCCAGTGCTAAACATCTTCGTCGACATTTGTAAACTGTGTAGAAGGGTGCATAGGTCCTTGATCTGACACCACTCCAGCAGCGTGATCTGCACCACCTCTGGATCAAGTTATTCCAGGCTATATGTCATAACGTATTGCAGCAGGGTTCGGCGGTGCTGCCACAAACGCTGCAACATGTGCAGATTAAAATTCCTGCGTGTCGGCACATCGCATTTCAGGCGTTTAACCACCAGACCTAAAGACTTCTGTAGCGACGAAAGTTGTTGAGCTGCTGTGTGCGCACGATGGAAGTGAGCACATAGCGAGCGTGCCCGCTGCACAAGGCCATGTAGGCCGGGATGGTGTTTTAAAAATTGCTGGAGAATTAGGTTCAACACGTGAGCCATACAAGGCACGTGTCTCACATTGCCCTGACGATGGCCCGCAACCAGGTTTGCATTATTGCCGCACACGGCTGTTAAGTCACCAACGGAGTCCGCTCCGTCAATTTGTACTCCGGTCGCCAGGTGACAACGTGTTCCTTTCATGCATAGTGCTGATGATGGGAGAGGAGTCGATGCCAGCGGCGCAGGTGGACGCAGGTTATGCTCACCCACTGGGCTGCATTACCTTGACAGATGCAGAATCTCTGGCTGAATGTAGCTGGTGGGTATCTCACAGATGAAGTACCATTATTCAGCTACAACCAATGGGAAGACACCACACCGTTTTTTATGCCCATCCTGTCTGCAGACCACTGCCAGACATAGCTATGAACCTCTGGTTACTTTTACCCCCAGTTCAGTTTTTTGATTTTGTGTGCTTGTTACCTGACTACTTTTCCTACTTGCTGTTTATGTACCTCGTTGGCCGATCCGCATTTCACCTCTGCTTGTTTTCTGATTTAAGTCCTGGCCGTCCCATTCTGTTCCTGTTACTCAATTAATGTTTTGACCCTGCCTGACTACTATTCTCTGGAACTGCAGCCTTACACAGGTATTGATCACCTTGGGCCCTGTGTAATTCCTAATCCCTGTATAGGGGTTAAAGGGTTTCAGGGTTCTAGGGGTCCTGCTTGGTGAGTGGCTTCCCTCTAGCCTATCATTTACAGCCCATCTGAGTGTGTGGATCAAGGAAGGCGTTACACCGTGCTCTCTGCAGAAGGCCATGTGGGCCAGGATAGTGCTTTAAAAATTGCTGGACAACCAGGTTCAACACGTGAACCACACAAGGCACGTGTGTCACATTGTCACAGCGAAGGGCCGCACCCATGTTTGCATCATTGTCGCACCCGGCCTTCCCTGGCTGCTGGTTGAGTGGAGACAACCATTGATGAAACTCGGTCTCCAGAGCTAACCGTCCACAACTTCTCAGCGGTGTGACTCACATTTCCCATACATTTCAAAGTAAACCTTTGACCGCCTGATGGCATTGAGCTCTGCTGCCAGCATAGTAAGGAGGTGTGTGGTATTCCTTGTGCGCAGTTACAAGGAAGGGTGGCCTGACCACACAGGGTTTGGGCCAAGGTGGAGGACCCACACGAGGTTGAAGAGGCAGAAGCAGTGTATTAACTTCTACATACAGAAGGATTGACACAACTCGTGGGGACGGCAAGACTTGTACAGCAGACCCTTCTCCATCTCTCCCCACAGTAACCCATTGCCCAGTCAGCGACATGTAACGCCCCTGTCCATGCTTACTGGGCCAATTATCTGTGGTGAAATGCTCCCTGTCACACAGAGTTTCTCAAGGAATCAGTGATGTTTAGTGCGACATGCTGGTGTAGCGCGTGCACGCCTTTGTTGGAGAAGGAGTGGCGCCTGGGCATCGGCTCTTGGGGCACTGCGATGGGCATAAGGTCTCGAAAATCCTTGGTTAAAAAGGTTGGAAAGGCAGCATTTTGGTAGCAAACAGTTTGCAGATGCTGAAAGTCAACCTCCAAGCCACGTCATGCCCTTCTAAAAGCATGTAAAACACAGCGAGGGGACTCCAACCACAGTCTCCCTCGTTTTCACTAACTGGGCCACACACACCCCACTTGACTGGCATCGGTTGACCCCCCTTTTGAAAAAGAAAAAGATGCTTTGCATGAAGCACTCTCAAAAATACGCGTGCCTTTCCCGTCCCCTGGCTGACCCAGGGGAAGAAAAGTCCTCTGAGAGCCATGATTTGTTCATTTTGGTTCTTTTAGAAACACAGCGAGGGGACTCCAACCACAGTCTCCCTCGTTGCCACTAATTGGGCCACACACACCCCACTTGACTGGCATCAGTTGACCCCCCTTTTGAAAAAGAAAAAGATGCTTTGCATGAAGCACTCTCAAAAATACGCGTGCCTTTCCCGTCGCCTGGCTGACCCAGGGGAAGAAAAGTCCTCTGAGAGCCATGATTTGTTCATTTTGTTTCTTTTAGAAACACAGCGAGGGGACTCCAACCACAGTCTCCCTCGTTGCCACTAATTGGGCCACACACACCCCACTTGACTGGCATCGGTTGACCCCCCTTTTGAAAAAGAAAAAGATGCTTTGCATGAAGCACTCTCAAAAATACGCGTGCCTTTCCCGTCCCCTGGCTGACCCAGGGGAAGAAACGTCCTCTGAGAGCCATGACTTGTTCATCTTTTTTGTCTTTTAGAAACACAGCGAGGGGACTCCAACCACAGTCTCCCTCGTTGCCACTAATTGGGCCACACACACCCCACTTGACTGGCATCAGTTGACCCCCCTTTTGAAAAAGAAAAAGATGCTTTGCATGAAGCACTCTCAAAAATACACGTGCCTTTCCCGTCCCCTGGCTGACCCAGGTGAAGAAACGTCCTCTGAGAGCCATGACTTGTTCATCTTTTTTGTCTTTTAGAAACACAGCGAGGGGACTCCAACCACAGTCTCCCTCGTTGCCACTAATTGGGCCACACACACCCCACTTGACTGGCATCAGTTGACCCCCCTTTTGAAAAAGAAAAAGATGCTTTGCATGAAGCACTCTCAAAAATACGCGTGCCTTTCCCATCCCCTGGATGACCCAGGGGAAGAAAAGTCCTCTGAGAGCCATGACTTGTTCAGCTTGGTTCTTTTAGAAACACAGCGAGGGGACTCCAACCACAGTCTCCCTCGTTGCCACTAATTGGGCCACACACACCCCACTTGACTGGCATCAGTTGACCCCCCTTTTGAAAAAGAAAAAGATGCTTTGCATGAAGCACTCTCAAAAATACGCATGCCTTTCCCGTCCCCTGGCTGACCCAGGGGAAGAAAAGTCCTCTGAGAGCCATGTCCACATTGTCAGTGGACAGACACGTGTGCTTATCTGCCAGCAGACCCCCAGCAGCACTGAAGACAGGTTCCGAGAGAACACTGGCTGCAGGACACGACAAGATCCCCAAGGCGTACGTGTCGAGCTCAGGCAATTTATCCAGATTGGAAGCCTAAAATGAGCAGGGCTCAAGTTGCACAGTAATGGCATCGATGTTTCCTTGCATATACTCATATATCTGTGTGTCCTCCTCTTTTTCCTTGTCCAGCTCTTTTGTTTTCGCATGAGTATATGTCCTTGTCACTTTCCCATGTGTTTGTGTTGTGTTGTGAGTTGTTTGTCACCTTTTGGACACCTTTGAGGGTGTTTTCTAGGTGTTTTTCTGTGTTTGTGATTGCCTGCCATTGTTTCCTATGCAGTTCGAGTTCGGTTCGTCGAACGTTCGACGAACCGAACTCGAACGGGACCCCCGTTCGGCGAACCGACCTCGAGCCGAACCGTGACCGGTTCGCTCATCTCTAGAAATTACATTTTAAAATATGTAGCGATCTTAGCTGTCTCAGCCAAAAAGGTTCCCAACTCCTGCTATAGGGAGAGAGTAAAGGGTGCTTTACATATATCGTCGGGGTCACGTTGTTAGTGACGCACATCCGGCACCGTTAGCGACATCGCAGCGTGTGACACCAATGAGCGACGATCAACGAGCGCAAAAAGGTGAAAAATCGTTGCTCGTTGACACGTTGTTCATTTCCTAAATATCGTTGCTGCTGCAGATACGATGTTTTTCGTCGTTCCTGCAGCAGCACACATTGCTATGTGTGACACCGCAGGAACATTTCCTTACCTGCGTCCACCGGCAATGAGGAAGGAAGGAGGTGGGCGGCATGTTCCGGCCGCTCATCTCCGCCCCTCCTTTGCTATTGGACGGCTGCCGTGTGACGTCGCTGTGACGCCGCACAAACCGCCCCCCTTAGAAAGGAGGCGGATCGCCTGCCAGAGCGACGTCACAGGGAAGGTAAGTCTGTGTAACAAGTGTTAGCGATGTTGTGCGCCACGGGCAGCGATTTGCCCATGTCGCACAACTGACGGTACCGATATCGCAACGTGTAAAGTACCCTTAAGGCTACGTTCTCACAATGAGCTTTTGTCGAGTTCTCGATTCTGGGTATTTTTGCTACTTCAAAAACTCAGCGTCTTACAGTTCTAGCAAAGTGGATGGGAATTATAGCAATCTCATATGCACTGTGCTTTTTTATGATGTGAGAACTTAGGTGTGGTGCATTTTTTAAATTCGCACCATGTCAATTTCTGTGCAGAATTTCTCCAGAGATTTGCATGAGATGTGGAAAATACGCATGTAAAAAAAAAAACTACAGTTGTTTTTAGTGTGTTTTCGCAGTGGAAAAACATAGAAAAATGCATGTAATCTACACCTAACAATGCAAATAAATTTTTAGCAAAGCTAAATACCAGGAAGTTACAAAAACAAAGCTACTTTATTTAATGAATGACACGTTGAACACAGACAAAATCAGCAACATCAAAAATGTGATTAAAAAAAGCACAATAAAAAAATGCACACAAAAAAAGCAAGTAACTTAATTTAGATAATAGGTGCAGAAATGGTACAACTTCAAAAACTTACCCAAAGCTCATCGTGTGAATGTGGCCTAATAGAATCATAATGTCCCACACATTTTGGAGGATTTTCAGATTGCGGTGAATCCACGGCTATTTTGCCTTCATGCTGCCCTAGGCATTTTAAGTGGTTGCGCCCCTTACTGACAATGTAAAACTGTGAGCCTGAGCACCCGACATCTGTGTAAGGCCGATCTACTCTCTAACACACTTGAAGAATTGCTAAACGCTAAAAGAATGAAGATCTGTACTTGCTGACTAGCACTTAATACAATTACAATTTAAAAAAATAAAAAATATGGTAGTGTTTGCTAACCTGTCCTCCATCTGAAAAACTCAAAGGATGTGTAAAAGCCATGGTGTGCACATACCCCAACAGTTCACATGCCCTTTAGGTATAGTAGTTAAGATGCTCGTACACAGACTACACTTGGCTGAACACGGAGATATACAGGACCGGCAGACAGTCTGATTGTCAGGGAGTTCCAAGCATGTCCAATTTCAGACCGTGGATCCTTTTTTTTCTCTAAGAGATGAGCACACTGAGATGTCTAGTAGCATCTGTCTCATAGAGAACAAAAGAGCCCTCATAAAGTGAGCGCTCCTGTGTATGGTAGAATCAGAAAGATAGCTGCCAGCCGAATGATAGGACACCTGTGTAAAGTGTATGGGGGAGTCAGGGAGATAGCTGCCACCAAATGATGGGACACGTGTCTAGGGTGTATGGGGGAGTCAGGAAGATAGCTGCCAGCCGAGTGATGGGACGCCTGTCTATAGTGTATGGGAGAGTCATGGAGATAGCTGCCAGCCGAATGATGGGACACGTGTCTAGGGTGTATGGGGGAGTCAGGAAGATAGCTGCCAGCCGAGTGATGGGACGCCTGTCTATAGTGTATGGGAGAGTCATGGAGATAGCTGCCAGCCGAATGATGGGACAGCTGTCTATAGTGTATGGAAGAGTCAGGGAGATAGTGTCGCGGGCGGAGGGGACGCGCTCGTCACGCTCGGGTCCGGGGCTTCTGCTGCTACTGCTCGGTGGCTCGAGCGGTGGACCGGACCCGGGGACTCGAGCAGCGCTCCTCGTCCACGAGTGAAAAGGGGGTGGTTTGTTTAGGGAGATAGTTCGTGACGCCACCCACGGGTCGTGGTGATTATTAGCACCACCGCTGCTGGTGACGGGGATCCCGGGAAGGATGGTAGGGAGCAGCTAGGGTGTTGTCCCCTCCGTGGGTAGGGGTTGGTGATCCTGGGGCCCGGTGGTGTAACGGGGAGGCTGGATGGCTGGGATGCAGGGTTGCAGGGGCAGTGCGGCGCGGTGCCGGATGGCACTGGTGTACTCACTCAGGCAGTCAATGACATAGTCTCTGGAAAACCAAACGACTGGATGGACGGGTCCGGCAGCCGGCTGCAGTGTTGTGCTCTCCCCGGACGGCTGATGGTGGCTGTCTTTCCCTGCACCTGTTAGAATGTTCTGACTCCTGTGGTTGCCCACCGGTAGTCTGCTCCCCAGCGTATGGGTGCCGTAGGAGCCCGTTTTTCCCGCAGGCGCTGGCCCTTGGATCTCTAGCCTGTGGAGGTGGCTGTATATCCTCTCGGTGTGGACTGTTGCCTTCTATCGGGTCTTGGTTGTTGGGAAACCCCTGGGGTTCTTGTCACACTCGGATTTGACTATTGTCGGCGGCTCCAAACCTGGTCGGGGTCCGATGGCCCTGCCTGTGTGCTTAGCTTCACTCAACTCCCCGGTTCGGTACCGGCGGGCCAACGCCCGACCCCGGTCCTACGGCTCTGCAGATATTTACTAACTCCTGCAGACGGCCACCACCGTCTGCCAACCTTGCTGTTTGTGTCTGGGCCCCTACCTAGACACCGACAGTCTCTGTCTCCTCACTTTCACCTCCAAAACTAATCTGTCTGTTTTCCCGCCTCCAGACTTGTGAACTCCTCGGTGGGTGGGGCCAACCACCTGGCTCCGCCCCACCTGGTGTGGACATAAGACCTTGGAGGGAGGCAACAAGGGTTTTTGATTGACTGTTGTGACTGTCTAGGGAAGGGGTTGTGTATGATGTTATGTCTGTGACTACCTGGCTAGTTTAGGGCGTCACATTCCCCCTGTTACGGTTGCTGTGGCTCTGGAGACTATGTCCGGATTTCTTGCTACTGCACATGTGCAAGCGCTGGAGACTAAGTCCATCTTGAAGCCATTGCACATGTGCAGGTGACATCATCGCTGACACAAGGTCACATGTCTCTGACACCTTCTAAGCTGATTGGTGTTAGGGCCAGATGGACGGGCAGACCCGGGAGGTGGATCCACTGGGCCGAACTCCCCGATGAGGGAAAGGGGTCCGGTAGCCGGAGCACTTTAGGTAGCAGGGCAGTCCGTGCACTGGAACACAATGGAGAAGTCCCTGGGACCACGAGGTCACTGATGGTGGTCCGGGTGACGGAGCTCAGGTTCGGAAGCCGTGATGATGTCAGGCGGGGTCCGGAACCGTTGGAGCGAGATGACGGGTCACCGCAGGGAACCGAGATGGTACGGACTGTCAGGATGGCAGATGGGCAGCGTTCGGGGTTCGAGATACAGCAGGACCGGATGGCGATGCAGGATCGGCTCTAGAAGACAGAGAGGTAAGTATCTCACAGAACACAAGGAGACCTGACTCCTAGCTTGGGAAAACACGAAGAACAGGCCCCGCTCCCTTGGACATTAACCCCCTTTATACCCTGTACCTGTGTGCATCATTTCCTGTCAGTGGACACTGGCCCTTTAAGAAAGGGTCAGTGACCGCGCGCGCGCCCTAATGCGCATGTGCGCGGCCCGGGTGCCAGAAGCCAGGGCAGGAAGCTGAGAGGAGGACGCAGCAGAGCCGGCCAGGGACTGGGAAGCCGACGGGCGCCGGGAGCGGGGACCAGGAGGCCTGGGAAGCGCGGGCACTGGAGGCTGAAGAGCGGGGAGCGTGGCAGGTGAGCCGGGGAGCGGAGCAGAGGACCCGGGGAGCGGAGCAGAGGACCCGGGGAGCGGAGCAGAGGACCCGGGGAGCGGAGCAGAGGACCCGGGGAGCGTGACCATTGGCCACTGGTCATGTGCTTGTGACAATTGGTCACATGTCTCTGACACCTTCTATGCTGATTGGTCACTGGTCATGTGCTTGTGACGCTTTGCTCGGTGATAGGCCAGCGTGACGTCATTGCTGTCATTCTGGCAGTGGATTGGCTCTGGTGTCCTCCATCTTGGATGAGGCACAGAGTCTATATAAGACCCTGACGCACGCCGCCCGGCGCTCAGTCCTCTTGGTTCATGCATGAGGGTAGACGCCCTGTGCACGTCCCTCTAGGCATCTCTCTGTCTATGTTAGGTGAGCGCTACCGGCAGGGTAGCGTTCTTATACCTTACAGCTTCGGCTGCAGTCCGTATCCTTACCTCTTAGTCGAGCGGACATAGGCAGGTGCCTGAGGCACATGGTCCGGCTGGGCCTTGTGATTCTACTCGTAGGTGGACGTTGCCGCTAGGGTAACGTTCCTTATACTGCGTCTGGCAGTTGTTCGTATCCTCGCACACTAGGGGAGCGAACAGAGGTAGGAGCTTTGTGCGGCTTATGCTGCTGTCCGTCTCTTTTGCACCACTAGAAGAGCGGACCTAGGCAGGTGCCATATCTAGTGGTTCGTGTCCTCGCACACTAGTGGAGCGAACGCAGGTAGGAGCTTTGTGCGGCTTACGCTGCTGTCCGTCTCCTGGCACCACTAGAGGAACGGACCTAGGTAGGTGCCATTTCCCACTCACTGCTTTTGTCTCTGTGATCTTTAAGAGAGACCATTCCACACACCCTCCAAGTAAGGGAGGAATTGCTTTATTTTCTAATTATATTCCTCTGTGAGTTTAACAGAGGTATTGCACTCTGCACTTGTGCTATTATTTTTTACAGTGGCACACTTATACACCCCTTACCCTCTGCCATAGTTTGCAGCAGAGTCTTTGCACAGTGGACCCTGACTGTCTGACATTCTTTTAGGTTTTATTATCAGACAGCCCCCCGTAACATTAGGACTGAGCCAAGGGTCTGGCAGTTATGGCAGAATATCAGCACTTACACCGTTACATACAAGTACTTGAGTCGCGGCTCAAGAGTATAGAGGATAAACCTCAGACCATGGTGACATCTGCACATGATCCTCGACTTGCTCTGCCAAACAGATATTCTGGCGATGCCAAATCATGTCAAGGTTTCATTAGTCAGTGTCAGATACACCTAGAGGTCAACTCTTCTCACTTCTCTACGGAGAGGTCTAGAGTAGGCTTTATCATCTCCTTACGTCAGGACAAAGCCTTAGAATGGGCGACTCCCTTATGGGAGCGCTCTGATGTGGTTACTCTGAGACATCAAGACTTTCTTGATGCTCTTAAAGTGGTATTCATGGGTCCGCAGGTTACCCATGGTGCGGCCCTGAGACTCTTAGATCTATCTCAGGGTTCGTTATCCACTAGTTCTTATGCCATTTGTCAGGGCCAGGTGGACGGGCAGACCCAGGAGGTGGATCCACTGGGTCGAACTCCTAGATGGTGGTAAGGGGTCCGGTAGCTGGAGCACTATAGGCAGCAGAACAGTCCGTGCACACGAGTATAACGGAGAAGTCCCTGTGACCACGGAGTCACTGATGGTAGTCCGGGTGACGCAGCTCAGGTTCGGAAGCCGAGATAATGTCAGGCGGGGTCCGGAACCTTTGGAGCGAGATGACGGGTCACCGCAGGGATCCGAGATGGTACGGACTGTCAGGATGGCAGATGGACAGCGTTCGGGGTTCTGGATTCGGCAGGACCGGATGGCGATGCAGGCACGGCTCTACAAGAGAGATAGGTGAGTATATCACAGAGACACCAGGAGACCTGACTCCTAGCTTAAGAAACACGAAGATCAGGCCCCGCCCCCTTGGACATTAAACCCCTTTATACCCTGTACCTGTTTGCATCATTTCCTGTTAATGGACGCTGGCCCTTTAAGAAAGGGTCAATGACCGCGCGCGCGCCCTAATGCGCATGCGCGCGGCCCGAGTGCCAGAAGCCAGAGCAGGAAGCTGCGAGGAGGAAGCAGCAGGGCCAGGCTGGGGCTGAGAAGCCGACGGGCGCCGGGAGCGGGGACCAGGACGCCGGGGACGCGCCGGCAATGGATGCTGGAGAGCGGGGAGCGGCGGTGACCGGACCGAGGAACCGGGAAGCGAGGCAGGGGAGCCGGGGAGCGTGACAGGTGAGCCGGAGGGCAGCGCAGGGGACCCGGGGAGCGTGACCGTACCCCCCCCCCCCACGCCCCCCTCCCCGCAACCGGGACAGGAAGGCACGGATCAGCGGAGTACCCACATTCTCCCGGGGCTCCCAGGACCTATCCTCAGGACCATACCCTGCCCAGTCCACCAGGAAGAACTGTCGACCCCGTACGGTCTTCATGGCCACGATATCCCTTACCGCATAGATGTCGTCATCGGCAATAGGAGGAGGAGACGAACTGGCAGCAGCGGAGAAGGGACCAAGGACAACCGGCTTGAGCAGGGAGACGTGGAATGAGTTGGGTATCCTCATCATGGCCGGGAGCTGTAGCTTGTAGGAGACCTCATTGATCTTGTTGAGGACTTTAAACAGCCCGATGTAGCGAGGACCCAGCTTGTAGGATGGTATCTTCAATCGGACGTACTTGGAAGCAAGCCAGACTAGATCTCCAGGAGAGAAACACGGAGGGTCCAGACGTCTCTTGTCTGCGTGTCTCTTCATCCGCAGGGAAGCACGCCCAAGGGACGCCTTGACAGAGTCCCAAATGGTTGCAAAGTCACGGGCTACAGTATCAGCAGCAGGGACATCCGAAGAAGGGGATACAGGCAATGGGACGGAGGGCTGAAGTCCGTAAACGACATGGAAGGGAGAGCTGGAGGACGACTCACTGATTTGGTGGTTATGGGAGAATTCAGCCCAAGGAAGAAGCGTGGACCAGTCGTCGTGATGGGCGTTGACATAGTGACGTAAGAAGGAGGTCAAGATTTGATTGACCCTCTCCACTTGGCCATTAGACTGAGGATGGTAGGCAGAAGAAAAGTCCAGAGTCACTCCCAGATGTTTGCAGAGAGCCCTCCAGAAGCGGGAGGTGAACTGAGTTCCTCTGTCGGATACGATGTGTGATGGAAAGCCATGCAAGCGGAAGATGTAATGTATATAGGCGTCCGCGAGTTCCTGAGCAGAGGGCAGTCCAGCCATAGGGACGAAATGAGCCATTTTAGAAAACCGATCCACCACGACCCATATGACTGTGTGTCCGGAGGACAATGGCAAGTCCGTAATAAAGTCCATCGCTATGTGTTGCCACGGAACTGAGGGTATCGGCAGAGGCAGAAGACGGCCATATGGCAGGTGTTTGGGCGTCTTGTTCCTGGCACAAGAGGAGCAGGCAGAGACAAAAGCAGCGACGTCCGTGCGAAGGGATGGCCACCAGTAATGACGTACAATCGCACCCCATGTTCTCTTCTGACCAGCATGACCGGCTGTTTTCGAGGCATGACCCCAGTGTAACACTTTTTGCCTGTCAGTCTCAGAGACATAGGTCTTCCCGGGCGGTATCTGGGCCAGGGTGACAGGGGCCACCGGAATGATTTTGCTAGGACAGATGATGGGTTGGGTAGTCTCCTCCTCCTGCTCCATGGGCATGAAAGACCTGGACAAGGCATCAGCGCGTACATTCTTGTCCGCGGGTCGGAAATGGAGCTGGAAATCAAACCTGGCAAAGAATAAGGACCACCTGGCTTGCCGTGGGTTCAGTCGCTGAGCGGACCGCAGGTATTCCAGGTTCTTGTGGTCCGTGTAAATAATCACGGGGTACACTGCTCCTTCCAGAAGGTAGCGCCATTCCTCCAGAGCCAGTTTGACTGCCAATAGCTCTCGGTCACCGATGGTGTAGTTGCGTTCAGGCGCTGAGAAGCTCTTGGAGAAGAATCCGCAAGTCACCATCTTCCCGGAGGAGGACTTCTGCATGAGCACTGCTCCGGCTCCCGAGGAGGAGGCATCCACCTCCAAGGTGAACTGGCGGTTTAACTCCGGACGGTGGAGTACAGGAGAGGAGGCAAATGCCCGCTTCAGAGAGCCAAACGCGGCGTCGGCCGCAGGTGACCAGTCCTTTGGATTAGCCTCCTTCTTGGTCAAAGCGGAGAGAGGAGCAGTCAGAGCAGAGAAGTGATGGATGAACTGGCGGTAGTAGTTGGCGAATCCCAGGAAGTGTTGGATTGCCTTCAGTCCAGAAGGAGGAGGCCAGTTGAGAATGGAGGAGACCTTCTTTGGATCCATCTGCAGTCCGGTATCAGAGATGATGTACCCCAGGAAGGGGAGAGAAGACTGCTCAAAGACACACTTCTCGTACTTGGCGTACAGACGATTCTCTCTCAGTCTTTGTAGTACCAGCTGTACGTTCTCTCTGTGGGTCTGGAGGTCCGGAGAGAAGACAAGGATGTCATCCAGATACACTACCACACAGACGTAGAGAAGGTCCCGGAAAACGTCGTTCACCAGTTCTTGAAAGACGGCTGGGGCGTTACACAGGCCGAAGGGCATCACGCAGTATTCATAGTGCCCATCGCGAGTATTGAACGCGGTCTTCCATTCGTCCCCAGAGCGGATGCGTACCAGATTGTAAGCACCCCGAAGATCCAGCTTGGTGAACACACGAGCTCCTCTAAGCCGGTCAAACAATTCGGGGATGAGCGGCAGAGGGTACTTGTTTTTTACGGTGATTTGATTCAATCCCCGGTAGTCTATGCATGGGCGTAAGTCGCCCTCTTTCTTCTTGACGAAGAAGAAGCCTGCTCCAGCAGGAGAGGAGGATCTCCGAATGAATCCCCTTGCCAGGCTCTCGGTGATGTAAGTAGACATGGCCCTTGTTTCGGCTGGAGACAATGGATATATCCGTCCTCGAGGTGGTGTTGTTCCTGGGAGCAGGTCGATGTGGCGGAAGTACCTCAGATTCCTTTTTATCAAAGACGTCTGCGAAGGACCAATAAGCCGAGGGCAGTCCCGGTAGGTTCTCTGGAACCGGAGGTCGTCGGATGGGTTGTATGGTCTTCAGACACTTCTCATGGCACGAAGAACCCCATCGGGTGATTTCGCCAGTGCCCCAGCTGACTGATGGTTCGTGTGTCCGCAACCAGGGAAGTCCCAGCAGGATTTGATGGGACATGTGTGGGAGGACGTAGAGAGCGATGTTCTCGGTGTGCAGGGCACCGATACGCAGTTCGACCGGCCTGGTGATCCAGGAGATGGTGTCAGAGAGGGGTCTCCCATCCACAGAGGCAATCACTAGGGGCTTGTCGAGTGGAGTAACAGGCACCTGGTACTTGTCCACCGTGGCCTGCTGGATGAAATTGCCTGCTGCCCCGGAATCGAGGTATGCCTCAGCCGTGAACCGCGTCTCTCCCGTTGTCACTTGCACAGTCCACGTAACCGGGTCTGAGAGAGTCCCAGCACCTAGGGTGGCCTCTCCTACCAACCCTAGGCTTTGGAGTTTCCCGGCCTCTCTGGACAGGAGCGTAACAGGTGTGTGCCCTCTCCGCAGTAAAAGCAGAGACCCTTGGCGAGCCGCTCTGCTCGATGTTGTTCAGACTGCCGCACTCGGTCGATCTGCATGGGCTCGTGGACGGGGACCCCAGCTGTCGATGACTGAAGTACGGAGGGCTTCTGCGGAGGAGAGGAATGCCGTACCGGACGTCTCTCACGGGACACTTCCTTGGATCGCTCCTGAAAACGAATGTCCACTCGAGTCGCTAGGGCAATCAGGGCATCCAGGGTGGTCGGTACGTCACGACCCGCCAGCTCATCTTTAATTCGCCCCGAGAGTCCTTCCCAGAAGGCGGCGGTTAGGGCCTCGTTGTTCCACCCGAGTTCTGAAGCCAAGGTGCGAAACCGGATTGCGTATTGACCCACCGTCAGAGTCCCCTGACGTAACCGGAGAAGAGACGAAGCAGACGCGGAGGCGCGTCCGGGCTCATCAAAGGTGCCACGGAATGCCTGCAGGAACTCCTGGATGTTCGTGATCACAGGATCCCCCTTCTCCCACAAGGGGTTCATCCACGCCAGTGCCTCACCCTCTAGATGGGACATGATGAAGGCGACCTTGGCTTGGTCGGAGGCAAACAAATGCGGCAGCTGCGTGAAATGGAGGGAGCATTGGTTTAAGAATCCCCTGCAGGTCTTGGGGTCTCCGGCGTACCGGGGTGGTGAGGCCAAACGAAGTCTGGAAGTATCTGAAGAAGTCGCCACGGGAGCTGGAGCCGTGGATTGACTAGTGGAAGCCCGGGATGTTGAAGACGTAACTGCCGCTTGTAGCGTGTTCAGGCGGGCGTCCACAGAAGACATGAATTGCAGCATGCGGGTCTGAGTCTCACGCTGGCGTTGGAGTTCCTCCTGTACGGCTGCTAGTGCTGCAGCGGGATCCATGGCCTGATCTTACTGTCAGGGCCAGGTGGACGGGCAGACCCAGGAGGTGGATCCACTGGGCCGAACTCCTAGATGGTGGTAAGGGGTCCGGTAGCTGGAGCACTATAGGCAGCAGAACAGTCCGTGCACACGAGTATAACGGAGAAGTCCCTGGGACCACGGAGTCACTGATGGTAGTCCGGGTGACGCAGCTCAGGTTCGGAAGCCGAGATGATGTCAGGCGGGGTCCGGAACCTTTGGAGCGAGATGACGGGTCACCGCAGGGATCCGAGATGGTACGCACTGTCAGGATGGCAGATGGACAGCGTTCGGGGTTCGGGATTCGGCAGGACCGGATGGCGAGGCAGGCACGGCTCTACAAGAGAGATAGGTGAGTATATCACAGAGACACCAGGAGACCTGACTCCTAGCTTAAGAAACACGAAGATCAGGCCCCGCCCCCTTGGACATTAAACCCCTTTATACCCTGTACCTGTTTGCATCATTTCCTGTTAATGGACGCTGGCCCTTTAAGAAAGGGTCAATGACCGCGCGCGCGCCCTAATGCGCATGCGCGCGGCCCGAGTGCCAGAAGCCAGAGCAGGAAGCTGCGAGGAGGAAGCAGCAGGGCCGGGCTGGGGCTGAGAAGCCGACGGGCGCCGGGAGCGGGGACCAGGACGCCGGGGACGCGCCGGCAATGGATGCTGGAGAGCGGGGAGCGGCGGTGACCGGACCGAGGAACCGGGAAGCGAGGCAGGGGAGCCGGGGAGCGTGACAGGTGAGCCGGAGGGCAGCGCAGGGGACCCGGGGAGCGTGACACCATTGCTTTTAGAACTCTGGTGGCAGAACTAGATTGGCCAGAGAAGGTGTTGATTCCTATCTTCTGGAGAGGGTTGGCAGGCTATGTGAAGGATGCCCTTGCTACTTGTGAGGTCCCTGCTTCTCTGGAGGACTTGATCACAGTAGCAACGAGGATCGACGTACGCCATAGGGAACGTAGACTCGAGATCTCTTCCTCACGCCCTAAGCATCGGGCTATTCCAGTTGTTGAGGGTCCACTACCATCTTCCTCAGCATCTGAAACATCTCCCACTCCTATGGAGTTAGGTCATACGTCCTCCAGACTACGCAAGTCTGGTCCTCCTATATGTTACGTATGTCGTCAGGCTGGGCACTATGCCAACAAGTGTTCTAGTCGTCAGGGAAACTCCCAGGCCTAGCAACCATTAGAGGGGGGTTACTAGAGACGTCTTCTGCACCCTCTAAGTGTAGTATCCCAGGTCAGCTCTCATTCTCTGAGAATACATGGCCTATTATGGCTTTTGTGGATTCCGGAGCTGACGGGACTTTTGTGTCCTCAGGATTTGTAAAAAGACACAATATTCCCTCTATCATGTTAGAGGCGCCTATTCCTGTCCGTGTTGTTAATGGGACTATGTTGTCTGACTCCATTACATTGAGGACAGTTCCCTTGCGCCTTTCCCTGCCTCAGGGTCACATAGAGGAGATTTCTTTTCTTGTTTTGCCTGAGGGTATAGACGACGTCCTTCTGGGTCTCCCATGGCTTCGGACTCATGCTCCTCACATTGACTGGCAGTCCGACTGCATTAATAGTTGGGGTTCGAAATGTCAGTCCCGATGTCTTCCCTTACCACCTAAGGTCGTTGCGGTTGCATCAACTGATCTCTCTCCCATACCTACACCCTATTTGGATTTCGCTGACGTGTTCTCCAAACAGGGTGCTGAGGTTCTTCCACCCCATAGGCCGCATGACTGTGCCATAGACCTTATCCCAGGTTCGGTTCCACCTAAGGGCAGGGTTTACCCCCTGTCGATACCTGAGTCGGAGGCCATGTCAACCTATATAAGAGAGAGTTTAGAGAAGGGGTTCATTCGTAAGTCTGTCTCTCCCGCGGGAGCTGGGTTTTTCTTTGTTCGGAAGAAAGAGGGTGATTTGCGTCCCTGCATAGATTACAGGTGTCTCAACGCAATCACAATAAAGAACAAATACCCGTTACCTTTAATTTCGGAGCTCTTTGACAGACTGAGGGGAGCTCAGGTTTTTACGAAGTTGGATCTGCGCGGTGTGTATAACTTGGTACGAATTCGAGAGGGTGACGAATGGAAGACCGCTTTTAACACCCGAGACTGTCACTATGAATACCTCGTCATGCCTTTTGGTTTATGTAATGCACCCGCAGTTTTTCAGGACTTCGTAAACGATGTGTTCAGGGATTTACTGTTATCCTCCGTCGTGGTGTATCTGGACGACATCCTGATTTTTTCTCCTGATCTGGAGACTCATCGTCAGGATGTCGTTCGTGTCCTTTCCCGTTTAAGGGAGCACTCTTTGTTTGCTAAACTCGAAAAATGTGTATTCGAGCAGTCATCCTTGCCTTTTTTGGGTTACATTATCTCACAAGAGGGTCTGGCTATGGATCCTGCGAAGCTCTCTGCTGTCCTGGAATGGTCCGAACCTCATTCCTTGAAGGTGGTGCAACACTTCTTAGGATTCATAAATTATTACTGGCAGTTCATACCCCATTTCTCTACTTTGGTGGCCCCTTTGGTGGCCTTGACTAAGAAAGGTGCTAATCCAAAAGTCTGGTCTACTGAGACATCCCAGGCTTTTGAGGCAATAAAAAGACACTTTTCAACTGCTCTCGTTCTTCAAAGACCCGATGAGAATAAGCCCTTCCTCTTGGAGGTTGATGCCTCTTCAGTGGGTGCTGGTGTGGTCTTGTATCAAAAGAACGGTGCAGGTAGAAAAAGGCCGTGTTTCTTCTTTGCTAAAACCTTTTCACCGGCAGAGAGAAACTATACCATTGGGGATAGGGAACTGCTCGCCCTGAGATTAGCCTTGGAGGAGTGGCGTCACTTGCTGGAAGGAGCGAAACATCCTTTCCAGGTCTATACAGACCATAAGAATCTGACGTACTTACAAACTGCTCAGCGTCTGAATCCTCACCAAGCCCGCTGGTCCTTGTTTTTCTCCCACTTTCACTTCTCCATTAACTATCTGTCTGGGAGTAAGAATAACAAGGCAGACGCTCTGTCTCGCTCTATGGTTTCTACCCAGGAAGAGATTGACGAACCTCATCTTATCCTTCCCTCCAGGGTTTTTCATACGCTCTCCCCTGTGACGTTAGACCAAATCCCACCGGGCAAGACCTTTGTGCCGCCTGATCGACAGAATGATATACTGTCGTGGGCCCACACCTCAAAGGTGGGTGGGCATTTTGGTATTAGGCGGACACGAGAGTTACTGGAGAGGTGGTATTGGTGGCCACACTTAGCCAGCCACGTCAAGAGATATGTCGGTTCCTGCTACTCGTGTGCTCGCAACCGTCCATTACGGCAGAGACCGGCTGGGCTCTTGCATCCTTTACCAGTGCCAGATAGACCATGGGAGGTGATAGGCATGGACTTTGTGGGTGATCTTCCGTGTTCACAGGGACATAGATTTGTGTGGGTCATTACGGACCATTTCTCCCGGATGGTTCATCTCGTACCGTTATCGAGAATCCTGTCTTCCAGGGTACTAGCCAAACTATTCCTCAAGCATGTCTTTAGGCTTCACGGGATGCCAGATCGTATCATTTGTGATAGAGGCCCGCAATTTGCTTCCCGTTTCTGGCGAGATCTTTGTAGCCTTCTGCAAATTGAGTTGAATCTCTCTTCGGCATAAAATACGGAGACCAATGGTTTGGTTGAGCGTACCAATCAATCCATGATTATATACAGTCAGGGCCAGAAATATTTGGACAGTGACACAAGTTTTGTTATTTTAGCTGTTTACAAAAACATGTTCAGAAATACAATTATATATATAATATGGGCTGAAAGTGCACACTCCCAGCTGCAATATGAGAGTTTTCACATCCAAATCGGAGAAAGGGTTTAGGAATCATAGCTCTGTAATGCATAGCCTCCTCTTTTTCAATGGACCAAAAGTAATTGGACAAGGGACTCTAAGGGCTGCAATTAACTCTGAAGGTGTCTCCCTCGTTAACCTGTAATCAATGAAGTAGTTAAAAGGTCTGGGGTTGATTACAGGTGTGTGGTTTTGCATTTTGAAGCTGTTGCTGTGACCAGACAAGATGCGGTCTAAGGAACTCTCAAATGAGGTGAAGCAGAACATCCTGAGGCTGAAAAAAAAGAAAAAATCCATCAGAGAGATAGCACACATGCTTGAAGTAGCAAAATCAACAGTCGGGTACATTCTGAGAAAAAAGGAATTGACTGGTGAGCTTGAGAACTCAAAAAGGCCTGGGCGTCCACGGATGACAACAGTGGTGGATGATCGCCGCATACTTTCTTTGGTGAAGAAGAACCCGTTCACAACATCAACTGAAGTCCAGAACACTCTCAGTGAAGTAGGTGTATCTGTCTCTAAGTCAACAGTAAAGAGAAGACTCCATGAAAGTAAATACAAAGGGTTCACATCTAGATGCAAACCATTCATCAATTCCAAAAATAGACAGGCCAGAGTTAAATTTGCTGAAAAACACCTCATGAAGCCAGCTCAGTTCTGGAAAAGTATTCTATGGACAGATGAGACAAAGATCAACCTGTACCAGAATGATGGGAAGAAAAAAGTTGGAGAAGAAAGGGAACGGCACATGATCCAAGGCACACCACATCCTCTGTAAAACATGGTGGAGGCAACGTGATGGCATGGGCATGCATGGCTTTCAATGGCACTGGGTCACTTGTGTTTATTGATGACATAACAGACAAGAGTAGCCGGATGAATTCTGAAGTGTACCGGGATATACTTTCAGCCCAGATTCAGCCAAATGCCGCAAAGTTGATCGGACGGCGCTTCATAGTACAGATGGACAATGACCCCAAGCATACAGCCAAAGCTACCCAGGAGTTCATGAGTGCAAAAAAGTGGAACATTCTGCAATGGCCATGTCAATCACCAGATCTTAACCCAATTGAGCATGCATTTCACTTGCTCAAATCCAGACTTTTTAAGACGGAAAGACCCACAAACAAGCAAGACCTGAAGGCTGCGGCTGTAAAGGCCTGGCAAAGCATTAAAAAGGAGGAAACCCAGCGTTTGGTGATGTCCATGGGTTCCAGACTTAAGGCAGTGATTGCCTCCAAAGGATTCGCAACAAAATATTGAAAATACAAATATTTTGTTTGGGTTTGGTTTATTTATCCAATTACTTTTGACCTCCTAAAATGTGGAGTGTTTGTAAAGAAATGTGTACAATTCCTACAATTTCTATCAGATATTTTTGTTCAAACCTTCAAATTAAACGTTACAATCTGCACTTGAATTCTGTTGTAGAGATTTCATTTCAAATCCAATGTGGTGGCATGCAGAGCCCAACTCGCGAAAATTGTGTCACTGTCCAAATATTTCTGGACCTAACTGTACCTTCGACACTTTGTTGCTGAGAACCATGATAACTGGTCCTCCCTCCTACCCTGGGCAGAATTTGCCCTTAACAATTCGCTGGCTGAGGCCACTGGGCAGACACCATTCGTACTCAATAATGGACAACACCCTAGGGTACCGGTACCGTTTCCCGCTGCTGCACCTTCTCCTCTTCTGGCCGACTGGGCAACTAATGCCAGAGAGGTTTGGGATCGGACTCAAGAGTCGATCCAAGCAGCTAAGGACCGTATGAAGACGGTGTCCGATCGGTTTCGTCGCCCGGCTCCTGTCTTTTCTCCAGGGGATTTTGTGTGGCTCTCTGCAAAACACGTGAAACTAAAGCCTGCTTTACACCAGGCAATCTATCGTGCGATAGATCGTCGGGGTCACGGTTTTTGTGACGCACATCCGGCATCGCTGGCGATGCCGGCCTGTGTGACACCTCCTAGCGACGCAGTATCGCTCACAAATCGTGAGTCGGGTACTGCTCGTTAGGTTCCATAATATCGTTTACTTTAGTTGCCCATCGTTTCCGTGGTAGCACACGTCGCTCCGTGTGACACCACGGGAACGATGAGCAGCTCACCTGCCTCCCGCGGCCGCCGCCGTCTCTATGTGGAAGGAAGGAGGTGGGCGGGATCTTTACGTCCCGCTCATCTCCGCCCCTCCGCTTCTATTGGCCGGCGCCCGTGTGACGTCGCTGTGACGCCGAACGTCCCTCCCACTCCAGGAAGTGGACGTTCGCCGCCCACAGCGAGGTCGCACGAGAGGTAAGTATGTGTGACGGGGTTTAGTAACTTTGTGCGACACGGGCAGCGATTTGCCCGTGACGCAAAAAGGACGGGGGCGGGTACGATCGATTGTGAAATCGCACAATCGGTCGTACCGTGTAAAGCAGGCTTTAGAGTGAGCTCTGTCAAATTTGCTCCTCGCTTCCTGGGTCCTTATGAGGTTCTTCGACAGGTAAATCCTGTAGTCTACCAATTGAAGTTACCCGTCCATCTTAGGATCCATGACAAATTCCATGTTTCACTGCTAAAGCCGGCTATTTTACCTCACGCTCGTGAAGGGCACTCTCCTGCCTCTGATTCCTCTCGCTCTAGCTATGAGGTACGAGCCATAGTTGGTTCTAAGATGGTTAGAGGGCGCAGGTTCTTCTTGATAGATTGGGAGGGCTATGGCCCGGAACATCGCTCTTGGGAGCCTGAGGAGGCTGTCCATGCTCCCGACTTAGTTGCCGATTACCTGCGTCGCCGGGAGGGGGGCCCTTGAGGGGGAGGTACTGTTACGGTTGCTGTGGCTCTGGAGACTATGTCCGGATTTCTTGCTACTGCACATGTGCAAGCGCTGGAGACTAAGTCCTATCTTGAAGCCATTGCACATGTGCGGGTGACATCATCGCTGACACAAGGTCACATGTCTCTGACACCTTCTAAGCTGATTGGCCACTGGTCATGTGCTTGTGACACGTGGTCACATGTCTCTGACACCTTCTATGGTGATTGGTCGCTGGTCATGTGCTTGTGACGCTTTGCTCGGTGATAGGCAAGCGTGACGTCATTGCTGTCATTCTGGCAGCGGATTGGCTCTGGTGTCCTCCATCTTGGATGAGGCACAGAGTCTATATAAGACCCTGACGCACGCCGCCCGGCGCTCAGTCCTCTTGGTTCATGCATGAGGGTAGACGCCCTGTGCACGTCCCTCTAGGCATCTCTCTGTCTATGTTAGGTGAGCGCTACCGGCAGGGTAGCGTTCTTATACCTTACAGCTTCGGCTGCAGTCCGTATCCTTACCTCTTAGTCGAGCGGACATAGGCAGGTGCCTGAGGCACATGGTTCGGCTGGGCCTTGTGATTCTACTCGTAGGTGGACGTTGCCGCTAGGGTAACGTTCCTTATACTGCGTCTGGCAGTTGTTCGTATTCTCGCACACTAGGGGAGCGAACAGAGGTAGGAGCTTTGTGCGGCTTATGCTGCTGTCCGTCTCATTTGCACCAATAGAAGAGCGGACCTAGGCAGGTGCCATATCTAGTGGTTCGTGTCCTCGCACACTAGTGGAGCGAACGCAGGTAGGAGCTTTGTGCGGCTTACGCTGCTGTCCGTCTCTTTTGCACCACTAGAAGAGCGGACCTAGGCAGGTGCCATATCTAGTGGTTCGTGTACTCGCACACTAGTGGAGCGAACGCAGGTAGGAGCTTTGTGCGGCTTACGCTGCTGTCCGTCTCCTGGCACCACTAGAGGAACGGACCTAGGTAGGTGCCATTTCCCACTCACTGCTTTTGTCTCTGTGATCTTTAACAGAGACCATTCCACACACCCTCCAAGTAAGGGAGGAATTGCTTTATTTTCTAATTATATTCCTCTGTGAGTTTAACAGAGGTATTGCACTCTGCACTTGTGCTATTATTTTTTACAGTGGCACACTTATACACCCCTTACCCTCTGCCATAGTCTGCAGCAGAGTCTTTGCACAGTGGACCCTGACTGTCTGACATTCCTTTAGGTTTTATTATCAGACAGCCCCCCGTAACACCCCCTTGGTAAAATGCAGACCGTCCGCGGGCTGCCCGTCCAGCTCAGATTTTATTTTTTTTTCTGAAAAAGATAATTTAACATATAAAACATTTAACACAAGCATATTTTTAGTTCTTCCCTTACGGGAGGCATGGTACTTTAACGTTTCAAACATTTGTAAACACTTTTATTACTAACGGACGGGTTCATGGTCATCCGCTTCCCCACCCAAGCACCTAAACCTTGATGCTGCCCCTAAGAAATGGGCAGCACCCCTCTACCTCAGTCCTGGTCCAGGTTACCTGAGCGGGAACGGGCACGGTATCTCGCACCCGGCTGTCACTTCAGGGGACCCCACATCCAGGGGGACCCCTGACCCCCGGAGGATGGCCACTGGTCCTGGTGGTGGCCGGGCCCCAGCCTACTCTGCTTCGGGCCCTTCCTCCAATCTGCCTCTCCGGAGGCGGCATGGAACGGAAAACGGCCCACAAACTATTTACAAGCCCAGAAGTTCGTGGGTGACCTGCAAGTTCTCGGCCATGTTCATGAGTAGTTCCTCATGTGGGCGATGAAAACACACAGAGTCCCCACAGGGACAACTTGCCGGCAATGGCCGGGATAATCAACTGGTTGATGATCAGATGATAAACTCATGTGATTAGTGTTCATTTATTCAGCTATTTACACAATCAACATACTGCACCCCTAGATGGTAGTTTCCCTATACCTAAGCGGGGGCCTACCTAAGGGTGGCTTTACATGCTGCGATATCTGGCCCGATATCGCTAGCATGACACCCGCCCCCATCGTTTGTGCGCGACGGGCATAACGCACAAAATCGCGCTCTCCCCCGCCACACATACTTACCTGTCCTTCGACGTCGCTGTGACCGGCAAACCGCCTCCTTTTTAAGGGGGCGGTCCGTTTGGCGTCACAGTGACGTCACTAAGCGGCCGCCCAATGTAAGCGGAGGGGCGGAGATGAGCGGGACGTAACATTCCGCCCATCTCCTTCCTTCCACATTGTGGCCGGAGGCAGGTAAGGAGATGATCCTCGTTCCTGTGGCGTCACACGTAGCGATGTGTGCTGCCGCAGGGACGAGGATCAACTTCGCCCCAGCGACAGCAGCGATAACTGGCAGCGGACCCCCATGTCAACGAGGAGTGATTTTGGACATTTTTGCAATGATCCAAAATCGCTCCTAGGAGTCACATGCTACGACATCGCTACAGCGGCCGGATGCGCGTCACAAAATCCGTGACCCCAACGAGATCGCTGTAGCGAAATCGTAGCGTGTAAAGCCTGCTTAAGTTGGGGCGTGTGGACCTTTGGAGGACAGTGTCGCTAGTAGCGGGTAAGGGGATAGAGGAGACAACCGTTTCCTCTTCCCGTCTGTCAGATATGGCAAGTGGAGACCCAATGGGAGGGGGTATAGGTGCATCCCTGGGCGCTTGTTCGAGTGGCTCACTGGCGGGCGTCTCCGTCTCCATTTCTTCCACGTGTTGTGGGAACATTATCACCGGAACAATCACCGCACCGTTTTGCATACGCCAGTCTGCTGGAAAATCACCCATCACTGTGTGGATCCCCTCCTTCTCTTTTTCCCCGCTCGGCTTGGGAACCGGAATCTCATTTGTCACTCCCATGGGGTGAGGGCATTTCTTCAGGTGGTCCCTGGAAACTGTAGTCACGGTCCTCCCCTGGTCGCGACTGATCAAATAAGCCTTCTCATTCTCCCATTCAGTGGGCTGTATGACATACGGGGTCTTTTCCCACTGGTCATCAAGCTTATGGGTCCTTCTCTTCCGTTTCAGCACTACATCCCCCGGCTCAAAGGGGACGGCTGACGCTTGTTTGTGGAAGCGTCGTGCCTGTTTCTCTCGACCGAGATTCTTCTCCACATACTCCTGGACCTGTCGGTATTGGATTTGCCGCTGGGTATCCCAGCCGGCAGTCGAAGGAAGGGCCTCTGGAACCTCCAAGTCCATTTCCAGGTCCACTGGCAGCCGGCCCGGTCGGGCTCTCATCAGATACGCCAGGGTGCATTTGGTAGAACTACAGGGGATGTTATTGTACATTTCTACCAGGTCAGGCAGCCTTTCTGGCCACAGGTTCTGCTCTTCCAATGGTATCACCTTGAGGAGATCCAGGACCAGGTGGTTCATCTTCTCACATATCCCATTAGTCTGGGCATGGTATGGCGTGGTCCTAATCTTCTTACAACCGTACAATTGGCAGAACTCTTGAAACACCTCTGCTTCAAAGGCTGAACCCTGGTCCGTACACACCCTTTCTGGGTACCCGTGCGGTCGACAGAAGTAGGCCTGGAATGCCCTAGCTGCGGTACAGCCGGTCAAATCCTTGACTGGAACAACCACCATCAATCTGGAGTAGTGGTCCACGATGGTCAAGGCATAGGTATATCCATTCCGGCTGGGTGTGAGCTTGACGTGGCCCAAGGCAACCAACTCCAGCGGTTGATGGGTGAAGATCGGCTGAAGAGGGGCTCTTTGGCTGACTTCATCCTTCCTTCTCAGTGCACAGGGGCCGCACTCTTGGCACCAGGCCTCCACAGATTCTCGCATCCCACTCCAATAAAACCGCTCTCTCAGCAACATCTCCAGCTTTTTCCAGCCGAAATGCCCGGCACCATCGTGATATGCCCGTAGGACTTTGGGCACGCTGGCCTGAGAGACCACCAGCTGACGAACCTTCTCGCGAGTCTTCGGGTTGATCAGCCCTCGATACAGCTTCCCTTCATGACCGGGCTAATCTTTTTCCGGAACATCTGCAAAGCATCAGGCTTCCCATCGTACTGCGGCAGCCAGGTAGCACCAGGCACATAGGGCAAGGAGAATGGCATTACCTGGGCGACCGCTGGACCCGCAGCCTCCCTCGCTCTTGTGGCCGGAGCACGGGCTACCCCGTTTCCATCTGCGGGCAAGGCTGCGGCTACGACCGCCACTCCTCCAATGGCTCCTTCGGGTGCAGACATCTTTTTCCCGTCCCCCCCTTGGTTCTTTCCAGCACTTCCTCTTTGGGGGCAGGGCTTCACTTTTCCGCCTTCCCTGCTCGGGGAAGACGCTCGAGCGGGAAATCTTTGCGCCAAAGATGGCGGCACTTCAAATTTTTCGGCCAGACGCCGCCGGCGGGGACTGCAAGGCACACTTCTACCGGTAGGTAGATTGGTTCTATCCTGTTCGTGACGCCAAGTTATCGCGGGTGGAGGGGACGTGCTCGCCATCCTCGGGTCCGGGGCTTCTGCTACTGCTCGGTGGCTCGAGCGGTGGACCAGACCCGGGGATTCGAGCAGCGCTCCTCGTCCACGAGTGAAAAGGTGGTGGTTTGTTTAGGGAGATAGTTCGTGACGCCACCCACGGGTCGTGGTGATTATTAGCACCACCGCTGCTGGTGACGGGAATCCCGGGAAGGATGGTAGGGAGCAGCTAGGGTGTTGTCCCCTCCGTGGGTAGTGGTTGGTGATCCCGGGGCCCGGTGGTGTAACGGGGAGGCTGGATGGCTGGGATGCAGGGGAAGCGCGGCGCGGTGCCGGATGGAACTGGTGTACTCACTCAGGCAGTCAATGACAGAGTCTCTGGTAAACCAAACGGCTGGATAGATGGGTCCCGCAGCTGGCTGCAGTGTTGTGCTCTCCCCGGACGGCTGATGGTGGCTGTCTTTCCCTGCACCTGTTAGAATGTTCTGACTCCTGTGGTTGCCCACCGGCAGTCCGCTCCCGGGCGTATGGGTGCCGTAGGAGCCCGTTTTGCCTGGCCCTTGGATCTCTAGCCTGTGGTGGTAGCTGTATATCCCTCTTGGTGTGGACTGTTGCCTTCTGTCAGGTCTTGTTTGTTGGGAAACCCCTGGGGTTCCTGTCACACTCGGATTTGACTACTGTCGGCGGCTCCAAGCCTGGTCGGGGTCCGATGGCCCTGCCTGTGTGCTTAGCTTCACTCCGCTCCCCGGTTCGGGACCGGCGGGCCAACGCCCTACCCCGGTCCTACGGCTCTGCAGAGATTCACTAACTTCTGCAGACGGCCACCACCGTCTGCCAACCTTGCTGTTTGTGTCTGGGCCCCTACCCAGACACCGACCGTCTCTGTCTCCTCACTTTCACCTCCAAAACTAATCTGTCTGTTTTCCCGCCTCCAGACCTGTGAACTCCTCGGTGGGTGGGGCCAACCCGCCTGGCTCCGCCCCACCTGGTGTGGACATCAGACCCTGGAGGGAGGCAACAAGGGTTTTTGTTTGACTGTTGTGACTGTCTAGGGAAGGGGGTGTGTATGGTGTTATGTCTGTGACTACCTGGCTAGTCCAGGGCGTCACAATAGCTGCCATCCAAATGATGGGACACCTGTCTAGAGTGTATGGGGGAGTCAGGAAGATAGCTGCCAGCAAAATGATGGGACACCTGTCTATAGTGTATGAGAGAGTAAGAGCTACATGATCATAACCAACCTGAAATCACTACATCACCAGAACCAACCTCAAATCACGATAACGTCACCAAAGTGTCATGCTTCCCGGTCCCCAGCGCCGCCTGCCACTCACCGCTCCGGTCTCCGGTCCCTCTGCCCGCGGCTGCTCCTCTCACTCCTTCTCCTCTGCGTCCTCCGTGCCTCCCGCCCGCCGGCTCCGGCGTCCCCCTGCGATCCAGGACACTCTGTCTGGCTCCCCTGCATCTCCTTCACAGCATCCTGTACTGGCCTCCGGCACCCGAGCCTCGCGCATGCGCATTAGGGCGCGCGCGCTCACTCACCTTGTCTTAAAAGGCCAGCGTCCCGGGAACAGGATATAACAAGATACAGGTACAGGGTATATAAGACTTCCCTTTTCTGGTGGGCGGTGCCTGATCAACGTGTTCCCAAAGCTAGGTGCTCAGGTCCCCTTGTGCTTGTCTTTCCGTTAACGCTGTCTCGTCCACAGACTCCGTCCGCTGTTCCTGACTACCGGTTCTCCAAGAAGTGTCCCGGTGACCGTCTGCTGAGGAACCCGCCATCTTCCGTCGGCCTTTACCCGTCACCGATCCCCGACTCTACCTGGTACATCCGCCTGCATGGCCCACTGGACCTGGACCCCGTCTGCTGTTCCTACCCGGCACCTGAACCCGGTTCCCGCCATCCGTCCTGTCCATGGTGCCTTTGGACTCAGAGACATTCCCTGCAAATCCCTGAAGGACTTGTACTCCTAGTGTCTCGGCTACCGTGCATCTTGGCCCTCTGGTGGGGTGATCACAGTCCCTGTATAGGGGTTAGCTCCGGGTTGCCTCACTGGGGGAGTCCGGTGCACGGCCCAGTGAATCCACCACCAGGACGTTACACATAGCCACCATCTGTACACAGCTAAATCACCAGAAACAACCTGAAATCACTACTACATCACCAGAGCCAACCTCGAATCACTACATCACCAGAACCACTATTGGTACATGATTACATCACCAGAACCAATCTGAATTCAAGAATACATCACCAGAACCAAAGCAAGCCCAGCATATGATTTTCTGACATGAAATTGCAGCTCCTAGTATGTCTGTAACAATGGTAAGGACATACCAGGAGTTGTTACCAGCCCTCATCAGACTCCGGACCATACAGGAACCACTGTACTGATGGTGCAGGCAGTAGCACTATTAAACATTTAAAAAATACCTTAACTTTTGGGAGATATCTTCTATGTTTTAGGTCCATTAATTCTGAGCACATGGGTATGGGTCTGGGTCCTGAGACCCCCATAGCTTGTGCAAAAGACCCCTTAGACGTGCACGGCTCAGGAGACAGGACTGTGACTTTCACCTGCATCCGCTGTGTACTCTCTACTAAAAAGACTTTTCAGCTGTGGTTGGGGGTCTTCAGACCAGATTCTCCACTAATCTGTTCAATTATTGTCCATAAAACATAAAAAAAATTCTTCCAAAAGTTTAGTTACTCTGAGGTGCATTTACAATGCTGCTAATAATCAGAAACTGATTACTGGTGTAACTAAACTGGCTGTCAGATCACCCGATGCACAAGCAAAATGCTCGCTTGTAAAATTATTTTTCTGTTTACATACATATATATTTATGGTTCCCCTACAGAAATCATACACAGTTTAGCTTAAAGGGGTTGTCCAGTCTAGAATGACAAGTCTGCAGTCACTATGTGTGACTCTTATGACTGCAGACCTGTGAATCCTCCAGCGCACTCACGATGGTCAAGTATACGATATGCAGACTCCCGGACAGAACTTGTCTAGTGAGTATGGCCTCACTTAATGCACTTGTGTGGAACAAGGCCGCGTCCCCTAGATAGGTTCTAGTGGGGAGTCTGCATATCGCATACCTGACCGCCGTTCCCGGCGCAGACTCTGGAGAATCCTCATAGCACACAGTGAGAGCAGCGGGAGGGTTCACAAATCTGCACTTACACAGAGTGACACACAGAGTGACTGCAGACTTGTCATTCTAGACTAGACAACCCCTTTAATATTTACTTCAAAATCTATTTTTAATATGCAAATGAGTGGACTTCGGTGCACCTTTATGTCTTTCTATTTGCATATGAAAGCCAGTCCCTTGTGTTGATTGACAGCACAGTAAAATCAGACATGTAAGCGGATTTTAGACAGCACTCATGTTTACTAATGGAGCGCTGTCAATAAAGACTAAAAACTTTAAAATACAAATCCAAGGGCGTAACGGAGCACTGAAGCAAAGACCACGCCAACGGAGCACCGAAGGAAAGACCACACCAACGGTGCACCGAAGCAAAGACCACGCCGACGGAGCACCGAAGCAAATACCACACCAACGATGCACCGAAGCAAAAACCACGCCAACGGTGTACCGAAGCAAAAACCACATCAACGGTGAACCGAAGCAAAGACCACACCAACGATGCACCGAAGCAAACAACACGCCAACGGTACACCGAAGCAAAGACCACGCCAACGATGCACCGAAGCAAAGACCACGCCAACGGTGCACCGAAGCAAAGACCACGCCAACGGTGCACCGAAAAAAAGACTACGCCAACGGTGCACCGAAGCAAAGATCATGCCAACGGTGCATCGAAGCAAAGACCACGCCAACGGAGCACCAAAGCAAAGACCATGCCAATGGTGCACCAAAGCAAAGACCACGCCAACGGTGCACCGAAGCAAAGACCACGCCAACGGTGCACCGAAGAAAAGACCATGCCAATGGTGCACCAAAGCAAAGACCACGCCAACGGTGCACCGAAGAAAAGACCACGCCAACGGTGCACCGAAGCAAAGATCATGCCAACGGTGCATCGAAGCAAAGACCACGCCAACGGTGCACCAAAGCAAAGACCACGACAGCGGTGCACCGAAGTTCCCAAAAAAAGTTCCAAACTGCAATTCAGGAATCCATAAAATGTATTTTATTTTATTTATTCCAAGTATTAAAACATCATATGAGTCTGTACATGCCTTTATAATGTATATGCCTGCATAATGTATATGCCTGTATAATGTATATGCCTGTATAATGTACATGCCTGTATAATGTATATGCTTGTATAATGTACATGCCTGTACATGCCTGTATAGACTCCTCTGATGTTTTAATACTTGAACTAAATAAAAGAATTTGTATTGAATCCTGAATTGCAGCATTGGAACTCTTTTTGGGAAATCATTGGACACACCTAACCGGCAGGTGACTACAGACTTGGAACAGGAGGGATTGCTGCAGCAATTCATGGTGAGCGAAAATTTATAAAAGGTGCACTGAAGCGCCCTCCTTTACATATTAAATAAAGGTAGATTTTTCTGCAAATATTAAAGAAGCACTCCAGTAATTTTTTCCTCTAAACCTGTGTAAATGTTAGTGTAGTGTAAGGTCTGTGATAATTCACTCATCGATCGCTGTTTTCTCATGTCCCCGACTCCATAATGACATCACATCCACAGCTCGTCTCTGCAGACTTCCCTCTTCTCCAGACTTTTGCAGCACATGCCGACATGGTGCCCTGAAAAATAACATGTCATTACAATGTTCCAGAATTAATGTTGTGCCTTAAAAAAGCCCTGTGCTGTGCTCCTGAAAACATTATTGCTCCTCACTGTGCTCTCTGTAAAAAAAAATATTACTCCACACTGTGCCTCTTACAGTATATGGCCTCCACGCTATCCTCTCCTATAAAATATTCCCACTACACTGTCCGCCCTTGTGTCTACGAATGTCACACTGTCCGCCCTTGTGTACTATGAATGTCACACTGTCCACTAATAAGCAAAAACACCACATAGTCCCCCCTTATAAATTATACCCAACACATCTTCCTCAATTATGATTCATGATCTGCACACTGTCATCACAATGTTCCAAGCATGCTGCCCCTCTCCATACCAAACCTCCCATGCTGCCCCTTCTCCATAATGAGCTCCCAATACTGCCTACCTCTTTCCCATGAGACCTCCACGCTGCTCCACTTATTATACTGAGACCATCAAGCTACCTCACGCCTAATGCTGAGACCCCTCCACACTATCCTATTTTTCATACTGAGTACCTTGCTCCACTCCATACCGAGCCCACCCATGCTGCCCCCTTCCCATACTGAGTCTTTTCACTGCCCCTCCCCATATTGATATCTGAGAAAAAGAAGAGCTGATAGTGTAACACCAGATAGAAAAGTGTAGTATATACGAGATATACACTCACCTAGTATAGTTGTGAAAGTCACAACTACTGATAACGCATGGAATAATGGCGTCTCCCTCCCCATATTGAATCATCATACTGTCTGTTCTCCATAATGAGTTCCCCAAGTTGCCCCCCTCTCCATACTGAATCCTTACTTTTCCCCATCGATTTTGTCCCTTACACTTTCTCACTCTGTAAACCCTAAACCCCCTACTACAGCAATAGCCCCCTAACACCTCCTACTACAGCAATAGGCCCCCTAACACCTCCTACTACAGCAATAGGCCCCCTAACACCCCCTCTACAGCAATAGGCCCCCTAACACCCCCTCTAAAGCAATAGGTCCCCTACCCCCCCTCTACAGCAATAGGCCCAAACACCCCCTCTACAGCAATAGGCCCCCTTACCCACCCTCTACAGCAATAGGCCCCCTTACCCCCCTCTACATCAATAGGCCCCAACACCGCCTTTACAGCGATAGGTCCCCTTACCCACCCTCTACAGCAATAGGCCCCCTTACCCACCCTCTACAGCAATAGGCCCCCTTACCTCCCCTCTACAGCAATAGGCTTCAACACCCCCCCTCTTCAGCAATAGGCCCCAACACCCCCTCTACAGTAATAGGCCCCCTTACCCACCCTCTACAGCAATAGGCCCCAACACCCCCTCTACAGCAATAGGCCCCCTTACCCACCCTCTACAGCAATAGGCCCCCTTACCCCCCCTCTACAGCAATAGGCCCCAACACCCCCTCTACAGCATTAGGCCCCCTTACCCTCTCTCTACAGCAATAGGCCCCAACACCACCTCTACAGCAGTAGGCACCCTAACTCCCCCTCTACCGCAATAGGCCCCCTTACCCCCCTCTAGAGCAATATGCCCCCTTACCCCCCCTCTACAGCAATAGGCCCCCTTACACCCCCTTACCTCCCTCTACAGTAGTGGGCAGGCCCCCTTACCCCCCTCTACAGCAATAGACCCTCTCTTCCCCCCCTCCAGTCTCTAGTATTAGCCTCTTTTCCCCTCCTCCAGTCTCTAGTATTAGCTTCTTTTCCCCTCCTCCCTCCTGTCTCTAGTATTAGCCTCTTTTCCCCTCCTCCCCCTCCTGTCTCTAGTATTAGCCTCTTTTACCCTCCTCCCCCCTCCAGTCTCTAGTATTAGCCACTTTTCCCCTCTTGTCTCTAGTATTAGCCTCTTTTCCCCTTCTCCCCCCTCCAGTCTCTAGTATTAGCCTCTTTTCCCCTCTTCCTCCTCCAGTCTCTAGTATTAGCTTTTTTTCTCCTCCTCCCCCCTCCAGTCTCTAGTATTAGTTTATTTTCCCCTCCTTCCCCCCTACAGTCTCTAGTATTAGCCTCTTTTCCCCTCTTCCACCTCCAGTCTCTAGTGCTAACTTCTTTTCTCCTCCTACCCCCTCCAGTCACTAGTATTAGCTTATTTTCTCCTCCTCCCCCCTCCAGTCTCTAGTATTAGCTTCTTCCCCCAGCCTACAGTCTCTAGTATTAGCCCCTGTTCCCCTCCTCCCCTCTCCAGTCTCTAGTATTAGCTTCTTTTCCCCTCCTTCCCCCCCTACAGTCTCTAGTATTAGCCTCTTTTCCCCTCCCCCTCCAGGCTCTAGTATTAGCTTCTTTTCTCCTCCTCCCTCCTCCAGTCTCTAGTATTAGCCTCTTTTCCCCTCCGACCCCCCTCCAGTCTCTAGTATTAGCCTCTTTACCCCACCCTCCCTTCAGTCTCTAGTATTAGCCTTTTTTCCCCTCCCCCTCCAGTCTCTAGTATTAGCCTCTTTTCTCCTCCTCCCCCCTCCAGTCTCTAGTATTAGCTTCTTTTCCCCTCCTCCAGTCTCTAGTATTAGCCTATTTTCCCCTCCTCCCCCCTCCAGTCTCTAATATTTGCCTCTTTTCCCCTCCTCCCCTTCTCCAGTCTCTAATATTTGCCTCTTTTCCCCTCCTCCCCCTCTTGTTTCTAGTATTAGCCTTTTCTTTACCCTCTCACCCTCATGCCTTGTCTGTAGCATCAGCGACAAGAAAGGGCGGGTGTATGGCTACCCCTTGCATGATTACAGCAAAGCGAAACGTTGCTACACTCATCTTGAAGGCGCCCATATATTCTAGGCTCAGCTCCAGCTTCCCTACAAATCTTCAGCTCTGTGAGCGCATACCTGCTCCGGTGCTCGCTGCGCTCTTTCTCCTCCTGCTGCTCCGGTGAGTCTCCTCTTCTGGCTCCAGCTTCTCATATATGTATATACATATATACAGATTTTTACTACGTTCATTACGGGGCCGCTGCTTGGAACCACGCTGACACTCACATGCTTTACAAGGGGTTGTGACTGGCACAACCTCATCAGGTGAGTGTTTTCATCTTTATTTTCTAAACGGTTATTACTGGGTAAGACCCTATTGCGCCTTTTGTTTCCCCATCTCTAGCAGCCTTCTGGCTCCAGCGTCAGTCGCATCCTCCTGTGCGGCGTGTGTCATCTGCAGTATTGGACGCCGCACAGAGCAGGGAGCTGATTGGCGCACACGCGCCTCTGACCCCGAAAGTGCAGGCGCTCGTACTTTTGGGGTCAATCAGCTCACTGTGTCCGGCGCCCGCAGTGAATTTGTATTCGTGTCTTAAAGACGCCGATACAGTTAAATAGATGTGCGCACCCCCCTTCCCCGAAAACACAGCGGATTTACTAGACTGTGTAACGGAGGGGGGAGGATGTAAAAAAAAAATATTTTTTTTTGCTGCCAGTAAGCGCCGTCCCCCGCTCCGTGCCGCCCCAGGCACGGGACCACGGGGGCCTAGTGGCAAATTCGGCCCTGGGTGAATCTAATCATTCCCATCTGAAGTTCAAACATTCAGCAAAGATGGCAAATTCGAGTTTCAGAACACTCGCTCATCACTGTATTCGAACATTAAGAAACAACCTTTAGGTCCTTCGTCAAAGGAGCAACTCGGTCAGTTAGGAGCTAAGAGTGAACTTGAGAACAAGTATCTAAACAGGCTGCCAATCACCTGACAAATGAGCAGAATGCTTGTTTGTTGGGTGAAAGGATTTTTAAATTTGCTTAAAAAAAATCATTATTCTCAGCAGCACATCGTCCTTTATAAATGGGTACTGTGCTGACAAGAACTATGTTATTCTACGCACACAGAGTATAGAGTTAAAGGCGTTTTCCACTAGTAGGACAACCCCTTCTGATTCGATAAGTTAAAATAAAAGACCCTGTACTCACCTCTCATTCTGGCGCGGTTCTATCGCTGTTGGTAATCGTGGCTCATGGCTCACGTGACATTGTCACATCACGGGAGCCACATGTCTGATCACCTCCGGCTTCTCTCGCCACGACTTCGAACCAAATGAGCAATCAACAGGAAGTAAGTGGCAGATGCAGTATCACTTCCTGTTGAATAACTCATTTGGTCTGAAGGCAAGAAGGAAGAAGCCAGTGGTGATTGGATGCAGGGCTTGGTTGACTTCATAATGTCTCGTGAGCCTCAAACTGTAAGTACCAACAGCGTTGGAAGGATGTCAGAGCTGGAGGTGAGATTAGCCTTTTTTATTTTACCTGGGGGAAACAAGTGGAATCAGAAAGGGTTGTCCTAGTAGTTGGCAACTCCATTAATGATTGTTCTGTGAGCGTAGAAGTGCGGTGGATCTGTGTAGAGAGGCTACTAAATGCACCTACATATTCGATTTGCAGTCATTTACAGGCAATTGTAAATGCCCCCTATTTATCAATGCTAGTTTTTGATTTTTCAGGTTCTTGAAATTTACTGATTGCATCACTCATTTCCAAATACACAGGTTTCACTGCAATGAAGCTGCGATTAGATGCTTCTAGCTAAGTAACAAATTCACGGATAACACTTCCTTTCAACATTCCATTGGAAGTACTTCCAAATTACTATATCTGATGGAAGACTCCAACATTTGCCATAGTGTAGGCAAATAGTGGCGTAGTGATGTCAAGTCGTGGTGTAAAGAGACATAATGAACAGTAAACATTTTATATCTAGATTCTTACTGGTGCGCATCAGATTTAGTTACTACTGGCAAACACTTTGTATTCACTGTTGGTTGCACTGAGGCCCTCTAGTGGTAAATCATAGACAAGACACAGAAATACAAATTCCCATAGACACATTTTAATCAATAATTTTAACTAATTTAAAAAGAAGTCAATACTGTTGTGTGCGTAATGAATTTAATTAAACTTTACTTACGTAATTATTACCAACTTTCCACATATTAAGTAACTCAAAGCCCTGGAACAACATGGGAACTAACACAATGTAACATGCTGGGATTTGTAGTTTCGCAGCCACCACTTCACAAACACCCTTAGGCCTCTTCTCCACTAGCGTGTAAAAAATCACAGCGATACTCGGCTCAAAATGTGAGTCGAGTATCCTGCGTGTGATCTGCGTACGGTGTGTGTTTTTTTCCTCACATAGCATCCGTATGACATGTGAGCGTCATGCGGGTGCTATGTGAGTTTTTAGGTAAGCAGTGTAGGGCTGGCTACGGGAGAAATCTCCTTTAAAACCAGTCCTGGCCGCGGTTACCTGCACTCAGCTCCAGAGCTGTAACCTGAGCTCCAGCGTCTGCCTGGTCTGTTTTCAGCTGTGCTGACCTGACCAGCAGTCGCCGGGGAATCAATCACTCGGCGCTCGCTGTTCAGGCTGCACTCTGGAGCTCAGGTGACAGCTCCGGAGTTCAGTGCATGTAACCGCGGCCAGGACTGGTTTTACAGGAGATTCCTCCGGTAGCCAGTCTGACCCGGTATGCAAGTGTCAGGATCCGTGTGACATGCGCATGCTACCCGGATTCTGACTTGCATGGGGGTGAGAGAGCTGAGAATCGCATCAAATCGCAGCATGCTGCGATTTCAAGGAGAGCCCGTGTATCGTCTGGAAAAAAAGGGGAAATGGAGACAGCATCATTAGAAATCATTTGCAAGATTGCAAACCGTTTCTTAATGCGAGGGAATTTGCAGGACAAAAACGCTAGTGGAGAAGAGGCCTTAGGCTAAGGACACACGGTGAAAAAAATGGAGCAAGTGGAATGCGTTAAAAAAAAAAATCGTATTCCACTCAGACCAATGTTACTCTCTGGGGTCACTCCCATAAGACCTAATCAGACCGAGAAAACAATCGCAGCATGCTGCGGGTGGAATCCAATTAGTTTTTTCTTGCACCCATACAAGTCTATGGGTGCGAGAGAAACATTGCATTGCACTCGCATTACACCGAAGTGCAGTGCGATATACGCATCAGCTGATAATGGAGGAGACAGAGAGATTAATCCCTCCTTCTCCTCCGCAGCTGTGCTGTGATCGCAGAATCACATCACAGTCACATGACAGTCGTATACACTCCAGCAGAGCGGGAGCCGACTGTTATGCGATGCACTCGGAGTAATGCCCATGGGGCACCAGCCTTAAAACAGTTCTCCAGGAATGTAAAACAGGAAAGTAATAAATAAAATGTAATTAGAAATAAATTCCTAGATATCATTAATTAGCAAATCACACTCATGTTGTCTAGGGAGGTAATTGATATAGAATTAAAATGACCTTCATCTTGTTACACTGACAGAGACCTGAACTGCAGCAGGTCAATCCTTTCAATGTTTTTGCAGTGTTTTATCACCATAGAAAGCAATGAGTGTGCAAAAACGCTGCCAATAATTCAACCATGCATTTCTGCTGCTTTTTTGGTTAATTAAATTAACTTTATTAAACACGTACTGCAGACAAATGACACATGCATTCTGCACCTGTGTCGCCCTGGGCAAGCCAGGGGACACAGGTCACAACACCACCACACCCCACACTCCAGGTAGGCACACCTGCTAACCAGAAATCCTTGTTGCCTTGCTCCAGGAGTCTGTGATGCACACCAGGGGGTGGGCCAGGCGGTTGGCTCCGCCCACCAAGGAGCTCACAACACTGGAGGCAGGAAGAGACCAGGCAGTCTAGTCAGGGAGGAGGAAGTGGAAGGAGTGGAGGAGATAGCCCCGGGCAGGGGAAGAGTGAAGTCTAGCTGAGGGCTAGAGTAAACAACCAAGAAGTGAAAGTGGAGGAAAGAAAAGGAGTAAAGGAGGAAAGCAAGAAGTGGTGACAGCGCAGAGAGTGTGCAAAGCCTGAGAGCCCAGCTGTGTGTAGGGCTAGAACAGCAAGGTCAGCGACGGCGGTGACTGTTTGGAGGGGGACAGTTTGGAAGTTCCTGGAAGGACCCCGTTGGCTGTGTGCCCGGTGGTCTGGAGCAGTGTTCCGAAGGACAGTCAGCACCAGGGCAGGGGCCTCTCGGACCCCGGCAAGGCTAGGAGTCGCCAGATTTGCCAAATCCGTCAGTGACGGGGACGCAGATCCCCCAGCAACCAAGTCCCGATTGACGGCAACAGCCCGACCATTACCGGGGAGACACCGCCACCGCCAAGGCACAAGTTTCCCCAGGGCCAGCGCCTGCGGGCAAAGTGTAGAGCTCCTCCGGCCCAGATTGCAGTCGGGGAGCGGGTAACCGGAGGGAATCCACCGCTACCATCAGACAACATAGGTGCAAGGAAGAGAAACGTCACCGTTACCTACCGGGAGTGCAGGTGCAGCCGTCTGTGGGACCGTCCTACCAGCCGTTGGTTTACCGTACAAACTGTGTCCGTGTGTCAGGCTGAGTGAGTACCATAGTGCCGCAAGGCACAGCGCTGCCCCCGCGTCCCTGCGCCCTCCAGGCCCTACACTTCACATCTCATCACCGGGCCCCGGGATCACCAACCCCTACCCACGGAGGGGCAACACAACACCTGGCTGCTCCGCATCACCATCCCCGGGACCCCCACACTGAGCAGCGGTGGTGCAATCACCACAACCGTGGGTGGCGTCACGAACTATAACAATCCCCACACCCAACAAACACCCCCTTTCACTCACGGGCGAGGAGTGCCGCTCGAGACACCCCGGGATCCGGCCCACGGCTCGAGCCACCAGGAGCAACTGCCGGACCCGAGCAGAAGGGGTGAGCGCGGTGTGCTGACACCCTCCTCCCCGCCCGCGACAACTTGGCGTCACGAACAGGATCTTACCGCTCTGCCGTCAGGTAGAGGTGCGCCTTGTTACCGCCGGAGGCATCCGCCAGAAAAATTTCAGAAGCCGCCATCTTTGGCGCGAAAAGTTCCCGCTCGAGCGTCTTCTCGAGCAGTAGAGGCGCGAAGGCCAAAACCCCGCCCCGAGAGAGGAGGGGCCGGAAAGAGCTAAGGGGGACGCGATGGCGGCCGGCCGCATGTAGCTGCGGCTATACAAGCAGGGACGCCAGGACTCTGCAAAGATACCCAGTTCCTGGAAGGCACGAGTGCCAAGATGTACCACCCAGCTCCCAACGAAGAAGCCCCTGCGCCCGGCACGGCGACGTGGTTGAGGGACCGGACCGTCCCGCTGAGTAACCGTCTGCAGGCCCAGATGCAACTCCTCTTGGAGGAGTGGGAGACCGACATGGCGGACGTGGTGGCTGCTATGTGGAGACGCGAGGCGGAAGAGGATTTGGAGGAGCGGGTAAGCGACCCACGCCCCTGTATTCCTGAAGGATCGGCCGTTGGAGCTGAGGGGCCCGGCCGGCTCCCGCTCACCCTGCCTCTCTCCCCGTTACCCGTGATAGTTGCTGCCGCCCCGCCATTAGGCCCGCTACCTGCCCAATCGGTAGCGATACCCTGCCCAGCCGCTCCGGCGGATCAGCCGGCTGCAGACGTCCAGGACGGCCCTGAAGTGCCCCAAGGGGAACCGCTAGAACCGCGGCCCCTTAACAGCGTGGTGCCAGACGTCCCAATAGAGACTGTGCCAGACCCTGAGCCCGGGACCGTGGCCTGGATGAAGGCCCGGGTGATACAATTCCACCAGCGTCAGCAGGATCAGATCTTCCGGATGCTGGAGCAGTGGACCAACGAGGTGGAGGAGCTGATTACAACTGCCCCGAGGTACGGAGGGGAAATGGATGTAGCAGAACCGACTGGTGACCCACGTCCCTATGTCCTACCTGGACCGGCCGCTGCGGCTGAGGGGCCCGGCCTAGTTTCGGCTTATACATCATCCTTACCGTTATCTATGGAGCGCCTCCGTGTAAGCTCGCCTAATCTGCTGCCCCGTGCTACCGTAGAAGGGTCTGAGGTGTTGGATACTGGGGGCCAGGAGGCTGCGGCAGCTGGCGGCAACCCGCCTGACGCAGGACTAAGAGATGACGACTCCTGCCCCAGCTCCAGGTCCGCTGTTGCAGCTGAAGGAGCAATTGAGCGCTCCCGCTATGTGGGGGACCCTGTGGTTTATCATACCCCGCGTACCGGTGGAAATGGGTACCGGGTACCCCTGTCACAGCAGGCATGTCAGTGCCTGTTTGGTGTGCTGGTGGCAGAGGAGGGGTTCGCCTTAGCAGAGGAGCCGGAGTAGGGCAGCGGATGCCCGTTGCACCGTCCCCGTGGGGACCACCAGAAGTTTGCTGTTTGTTTGAAAAAGTTGAAAGTTTTGAAAAATGGAAAAACACTGATTGAACCGAGTTTTTCACCTGATTGTCTGCAGTGATTAGCAACCGGCAGGAGCCGGCACCGTTGTCCCCGTGGGGACCGTTTAAGTTTATTTGTATGGGAACTATCCATGGACAAGCCCGTGAACTCTGCAGGGCAACCACAAACGTTAAGTGGCTTGTAAATATGTTGGGTACCGTTACCGTTTCCGCTACACCGCCTCCGGAGAGGCAGGTTGGAGGGAGGGCCCTGAGCGGAGCAGGCCAGGGCCCAGCCACCAAAGGAACCGGTGGCCACCCTCTGGAGGGGAAGGACAGATCCCGCTCGGGTAACTTGTGCTGGACTGTGGGTCAAGGGGTGCTGCCTGGGTTTTAGGGGCAGCATCAGGGCCAGGTTGCTTGGGTGGGAGAGAGCGGAAACCGTGACCGTATACCGTTGCAACGTTTAAGAAAATGTGCCTCCCGTTTGGGAAGAGTTTTTGATTAAAAATGTTATTGATGTTTGATTAACCCTTGTTATCCCCTTTTACAGAAAAATAAAACCGGTGTAGGACGGCAGCCCGCGGACGGTCTGCATTTTGCTAAGGGGGAATGTGTCGCCCTGGGCAAGCCAGGGGACACAGGTCACAACACCACCACACCCCACACTCCAGGTAGGCACACCTGCTAACCAGAAATCCTTGTTGCCTTGCTCCAGGAGTCTGTGATGCACACCAGGGGGTGGGCCAGGCGGTTGGCTCCGCCCACCAAGGAGCTCACAACACTGGAGGCAGGAAGAGACCAGGCAGTCTAGTCAGGGAGGAGGAAGTGGAAGGAGTGGAGGAGATAGCCCCGGGCAGGGGAAGAGTGAAGTCTAGCTGAGGGCTAGAGTAAACAACCAAGAAGTGAAAGTGGAGGAAAGAAAAGGAGTAAAGGAGGAAAGCAAGAAGTGGTGACAGCGCAGAGAGTGTGCAAAGCCTGAGAGCCCAGCTGTGTGTAGGGCTAGAACAGCAAGGTCAGCGACGGCGGTGACTGTTTGGAGGGGGACAGTTTGGAAGTTCCTGGAAGGACCCCGTTGGCTGTGTGCCCGGTGGTCTGGAGCAGTGTTCCGAAGGACAGTCAGCACCAGGGCAGGGGCCTCTCGGACCCCGGCAAGGCTAGGAGTCGCCAGATTTGCCAAATCCGTCAGTGACGGGGACGCAGATCCCCCAGCAACCAAGTCCCGATTGACGGCAACAGCCCGACCATTACCGGGGAGACACCGCCACCGCCAAGGCACAAGTTTCCCCAGGGCCAGCGCCTGCGGGCAAAGTGTAGAGCTTCTCCGGCCCAGATTGCAGTCGGGGAGCGGGTAACCGGAGGGAATCCACCGCTACCATCAGACAACATAGGTGCAAGGAAGAGAAACGTCACCGTTACCTACCGGGAGTGCAGGTGCAGCCGTCTGTGGGACCGTCCTACCAGCCGTTGGTTTACCGTACAAACTGTGTCCGTGTGTCAGGCTGAGTGAGTACCATAGTGCCGCAAGGCACAGCGCTGCCCCCGCGTCCCTGCGCCCTCCAGGCCCTACACTTCACATCTCATCACCGGGCCCCGGGATCACCAACCCCTACCCACGGAGGGGCAACACAACACCTGGCTGCTCCGCATCACCATCCCCGGGACCCCCACACTGAGCAGCGGTGGTGCAATCACCACAACCGTGGGTGGCGTCACGAACTATAACAATCCCCACACCCAACAAACACCCCCTTTCACTCACGGGCGAGGAGTGCCGCTCGAGACACCCCGGGATCCGGCCCACGGCTCGAGCCACCAGGAGCAACTGCCGGACCCGAGCAGAAGGGGTGAGCGCGGTGTGCTGACACCCTCCTCCCCGCCCGCGACACACCAAAACGCAGCAATAAAAAGCAGAAAAGCCTGCTTTTTCAAGCATCTTTCTAAGAGAGTAAGTTTTTACTGCAGAAAAAAGCAGCAAAAAAGCAACGTGTGAACATAGTCTAACAGGACCTCAGTTTTTTTCCCCCATGGAAAACAGCAGGGTCCTACATAGAAATCATGGGGGCCCATTACATGTACATTATAATACTCATCTGCTCCTATGCTGTGAGAGATCGTGATAGTGGCTCCGTCCTCCCTGCTGCCCTTTCTGTGGGTACTCCTAGCTGTGTTCAGATCCTGTCCTCTGCTTTTTCTTTCTATTCCTTCTGTTCTCCTCTTCTCCCTGTTTTCTCTGCTCTTTGTTTGCTGTGCTCATTCTGCTCTCTGTTGCTTCTCCCTCTTTGCTCTGCTCTCATTTCTCTGCTTGCTCAGGTCTCTGCTCTTTCTGAACTGTTTTCCTTTTCATCTTTTCTTTCTACCGCGCTGTACTGAACAAGCTCCACCCCCTTTCCTGATTGGCCTTTCTCCTCCTGGCATCTTTCATAGCTCGCCAACTGGATGAAAATGCTGCCTGGCCATTACCTCCTCTTCAGCACAGGTTGCGCAGTGTGGGCGAGTCTGTATCTCTGTGTATACAAACAGTGCCAGCCCCCAGCAGCCTAAAGGTACCGTCACACATAACGAGATCGCTAGAGAGATCGCAGCTGAGTCACGGTTTCCGTGACGCGGTAGCGATTCAGTTAGCGATCTTGTTATGTGTGACACCTACCAGCGATCAGGACCCTGCTGTGAGATCTCTAGTCGTTGCAGAATGGTCCAGGCCATTTTCTTCAAAGGCAATGTCCTGCTGGGCAGGACCCATCGCTGTGTTTGACGCTGTGTGACAGGGTCACAGTGACTGCTGAGATCGTTATACAGATCACTACTGCAACCTCTATGTTCCTGCATCGCTGGTAAGATCTGACTGTGTGACATCTCACCAGCGACCTCCCAGCGACTTACCTGCGATCCCTATCAGGTCGCATCGTTTTCGGGATCGCTGGTAAGTCGTTGTGTGTGACTGGGCCTTTAATCAGCTGCTTGGTGATCGGCTCAGCCCTCCCCTGCTGGGAATGATGAGATGAAAGTGAAAGCGCACACATTTCGGGCAGCTGGGCACGGCTGCCATAGCAATGGCGTGGCCTGCCTCTATTGAAAGTACGCCACTGGAAAAACAGTATCATCAAAGTAAGGGCTCACTCACATTTTCATATAACTGGGATGAGTGCTACCTGATGTTTTATTGGATAGGACTCGATCCAATGTTTTACCATAGGACAGTGCCCACTAGCGCTTTTTTTCCCATGTCTATTTGGCATGAGAAAAAAAACCTACTGCATGCTGCAATTGGCCACGTATATCGGAAAGCACGTCCCCATTCAAGTCTATGGGTGTATGCAGAATATCAGACTGCAGTAACAGACAATGAAGACAACAATGGAGAAGACGAAGAAATTAATCTCTCCCTCTTCTCCTCACCTGTGATCTGATTTGCGCATGTGAGAGAATCGGATCGCAGTAGAATGGTACTCGGCTTATGTTCGCAGCAGAGTTTGAGCCAAGTGTCATTTGCATAATGCATCCGATTCTCTCACATAAGAGAACATACAACAGTGTGAGTGAACTCTGAAATATATTAGCGCAGTAATAATGTTTCCTAATTGGCCCCAACAGTAATTACGTCTCCCAAATGGAACCATAAACGTATAATTTATGTCACTCATCCTGGGCCCCTTTATTTAATAATGTCCTCTATCCTGTAATAATGTTAAAGAGGTTTTCCTGTCTATAATGAAAACTCTGCAGTCACTCTGTGTGCCACTCTATGTGACTACCCACTTGTGAATCCTCCCAGCGCACTTATTGTGTGCTCAGAGGAATTGTCGGTGTTAGGGTTTGGGAACGTCGGTCAAGTATGCAATATGCATGCTCCCAGCCAGAACCTGGCTAGGGGACGCAACCTCGCTCAAGGCAACTGTTGACAGCATTAACCATCATATAGCCCCCTATAAACAGCAAGAGCCCCCACATAGCCCCCTATAAACAATATGTGCCCTCACATAGCCTGATATACACAGTATGAGCCCCCACATAGACTCCTATAGACAGTATGTGCCCTCACATAGCCTTCTACCTGACACGTAAAAAAACACACAGAAAATAACAACAACACATATTCACCTTGTTCCCATTCCCGAGCGGCGTCCTCTTGCTGATTCAAATCCAACGTGGTTGTTAAAATGACCACTGGCATATCAGAGGCTGGAGGCAGACCATTTTACCTACGAAGTAACAGTTACCAGCGGAGGTCCACCGAGAATCAGGACCCACTGAGGCATCGTTCAGTGTCCTGGTGGGCCAGACCGACACTGTATGAGTTGTCATTCAGTATAGATAAATTATTCAAGTCAAGTCAAATCTGGTTATATATAGCCGTGAAGGAGGTACTTGCCTTTCAGATTTCTTGAAAATATTGATGACAACTCATGTAGAACATCTAACCACTTAGATGTCATGGTCACTGTTCACTACAGCTGGATCTAATCACAGCAGTTACTGGAGGGCGTCTGCTGAGTAAAACAGTTGATCCCTGCTGGATATGGAGACCACGTGCCATGCCCTTTCCATACAAATCCTCTTGACTTCTGCTGTGCAAATGATACGCCCGCCCCAGGGCCGGGGGCACTCAGAACTGGGCCGGACTTGTCCGGGGATGTCTGCGGTGGCGGGGGTCCGGCTCCATGACCCTGGCGGTTTCTCAATAATAAAGGGAGGATGAATGATGGGAGCTGTATTTTTGGATAAGATGAAGTTCGTGACGCCACCTGTGGCTATGTGGGCCACCACTGCGTGACGGGTTCCCCGGGGCAGTTTGTGATAGCGCAGCTGAGGTGATCTTGCTCCTCACAGGTGGAGCGGGACCCCGGGGCAACCGTTAGGAAGGTCTCTGATGGAAATGGATAGGGCACAGGAAGAAGCAGACGACACAAGGCTTTACAGTCAAGATGTTTTACTCACAGTCTGTTCCAAAACTGAAGCTGACCGGTTTCCCCATGGTGTGCCAGGATTCACTGTTGTGGGCCCACGCCGATCCCGAATAGCTCAAGGGTGCTGTACTGTACTGTACTGTACTGTACTGGTGCACCCCTCAATGTGCCTTTCCTGGCCGTCTCTTTAGCACTGACCTTCACTGGACTGTCCTGCGCCTCCGCCACCGAGCCCTGACTAAAAGGTGGCTGACTGTGGTCCTTTTGAAGCCTCCCTTGCAGAGGATGGGTGGCAGGTTGTGGCCTCGTGTGCCTACAGCAATCACCCGGGCCGTCAGATTGTAAAGAAATGTCTCTCTTTCTTTTGCCTGGGGACCGTCCTCATTATTGCAGCCAGATTCCTCCACCCCGTTGTTCTTGGTGGAACAAGCCCACGGAGGCCTCTTGCACTTCCGTGGCACTTTGGAACCCATTCTTTCGGTGTCACCTGGGTCTAGCCGGACCCCAGGGTATTCACCTTGAACCACAGTCTCTTACTCCTTCTCCTGACTGGACTCCTGTCAACTTTGGACTGAAAACTCCATCTGACTAGCACTGGCTGGTTCTGACAGGTTCTTCAACTACCTCACTGACTTCTCCCACACTCCCTCTGCCAGGCTCCACCCCTCTAGGTCAGCGAATGGGACTCCATAACCAGGTATACTAGTCACTGCTTCTCAGCATTAATGGAGTACCTGCCTTAAACCCTGACCCAGTGTGTGACCTAACAATTGGTGTGTGCAGGTTTTGTCTGTGAACCAGTAGATGACCCCCTTCTTACCCAGGATGGGATACCACACCTCTGGCTGAGGTGCAGTACCTCTGTGGTGATGGAAGCCTCAGGGGCGCCACACTCCCTCACAGCGAATCCCAGCACGTCCACAGGCTGGAACACAAAATACAGTGACAATTAGCTGCAAAATGTTTAAATGCTGTAACAGGTTAATGTCATGATTCGCCTCCCTATCCACATGGCTAGGGGGCGGAGCCTTCTCTCAGGCCTCACTTCCGGCCCCTGGATGCCTTAAAAGCTGACACTTCCAGTGAACCAGCGCCGGCTATAAGCTTAGCTCTGCTTTGCCTGTGATTGCTGGTCCTGTGAGTGATATCCTGATCTGTCTATTTCTGTGCCCCCGTGCCCTTGTCTGTGTTCCATCCCCTGGTCGTCCCTCCTGTCCTCTGTCCCCTCTCCTATTTCCCCACTCGGTTGCTTCCTACGGTACTGACCTTGGCCTGACTTTGACTCCGCTTTTGCTCGTCCCTCCGGTCCTGCTTCTGCCCGTACGGTGTTTGACCCAGCCTGTGTGACTATTCCTTGCATGCTCTGCTTCTCAGCTGTGCTGATTAGGCAGTGCATGAGAACGCTGTGCATTTCCTTCCTGGATCTCATTGCTCTGTGTAGTGTTGTCTGCTGCAGAGCTCTGGCTCCCCCATGTTGGCAGCATTACAGTTAACAGATAACACTTCATCCCTTTATGGGAGGCATTTTCTTTAGGCTATGTTCACACTAGAAAAATGATTTTTCTTAAGAAATTTCTTAAGAAATTTCTTAAGAGTGCACCTGTGTTAAAAAACGCACCAAAAACGCACCTGCGTTTTAGGTCCGTTTTAGGTCCGTTTTAGGTCCGTTTTAGGTCCGTTTTAGGTCCGTTTTAGGTCCGTTTTTACCGCTGGTTGCTCCCTGCGTTATTGTGCCAATTATCTATGGCAAAAAACGCAGTTAGCTGCAGAAAAGAAGTGACATGCTCATTCTTTTTCTTAAGAAAATCTACTGAAAGAATTTTCTTAAGAAAAAAACGCAGTGTGTGCACAGCTAATTTTTTTTGCCATAGGTTTTGCTGGGGAATGTCTGCAGAAAGGTTACAAGAATTTCTCAAGAAATTTCTGCAGCAAAAACGGACCAAAAACGGACCAAAAACGCAGGTAAAAAACGCAGTGTGTGAACACAGCCTTAATGTTGCAAACATAACTTTTTTCAAGGTGGAGTCCTGGTCACACATTGTCCTGTGGCCCACATGTCCATCAACTTTTTATTAATTTCCTAAAAAACCGCAATATATTAGCAGTCATAGATCTCAACTATTTAAGGTTCCAACCACCCATAGTTCAGTGGCCCAGTTGTCCATCTTTATCAAACATAAACAGGGACAGGAATCAGGGTGACTTCTTCAAAAAGGACAAAGGGGCTATTTACATATTGGGATCCCGGTGTTTCACAGGTTGGGATCCTGTTCTGGCACAGCTCCAGGTACCAGATATGCTGTTGACAGCATTGTATGAATTCTTGGTGTTGGGACTCTTACTGCGGGGTCGCTGCGGAAGGTCTCCTCTGTTGCTGGAGCTGCATCCTCCCGGTGAACATGTACGTCCAGGGCATACCACCCGCATGCACCCATCCGGCGGGTGTATTCCACTCTATCACCCGGGTGTACATCCCGATCCGGGTGACCCCTTTGCAAGTGGGCTTTGATATCCCTCTGATACACAAAGACATCTCTCCTCAGTCCTGGTTCTTTGATGAAACCCCATCCTGTCTCCAGGTTGAAGTTCAGGACTTGGCCCTGTCTCACTGGGCCATGGTCAGATTGTCTGGCCTTGCGCAGCCTTTGCTTGGCTGCCAAGTTATCAGCTTCTTTTTCCTCCCACTGAGCCCTCTGCTGTTCCCTCGACATCTGGTACCAGATCAACTGCTACTCACAGAGGACCTCAGTGGCTATCTGGGTCAGGACAGGTCGCAGTGGGATGGCCAGCCCTCAATCGCTGATCGGTAAGTCATCCCATGAAAGGCAGGGTGGTGCTGCATCGGGTGCTCGGGCCGGAGGCCTGGAAAGGGGCCCCACCAGGGTGTCTGGGTCTTGCAAAGCTTCTGGGGTCGTCTGCTTACCGGTCTCCGCCGCTGCAGCTAGGGCTGCTTCTTGCTTGGTGACGCTGGACACCGCCTGCCTTACTGGCGCATGCCCCGGTTTTGCCGTTTCCATGGCTCGCTGCTCGGCTTTCGCCTCGAGCCTCAACAAACGCTGCTCCAGCCGCTTCACCTCCTCGATCAGGAAGCTCAAGTCAGGGACTGGTTGCAGACCCAGGGCACCTCTTGGTGTATCAGGGATATTGGTCGCCGCCATGCTGCCATTCAGGTCGTCCTGGTCACCGCTGGCCATTTCTGGTCTGGAGCGCTCATTACCAGGTGACCTTTCAGTGCTCTGACCGGATTTTCTTTCTTCTGGGGGCGGAGTTGGGGTGGGTCCAGCTTGTTGGCGCCAAGCTGTTACCCAGCCCACTAAGAGTGGTTACCTCCTGTCCACTGCTTTGCACATCTTGACCGTTACTTTCACTGACCGCCACAGTGTTAATTTTTATAAGTCCAGTCCATTAGCGCACAGTATTCACCAGTACTCGGCAGAGCATGGGGGCGTGGCTTATTTTCGCACTCTTTTTCAACTGCTCACTTTATGACGCAGTTCAATTTCTGTAGCATATGACGAAGTTTAATTTCTGTGGTATATACATGGCGACTTCATTCAAAGTTTAATAAAGTCAATACAAGGCATATGTTACTTAGGCGCACAGTAGGTTATACCGGGCACGATCATCCTGTTCGTGACGCCAAAATGACATGCCCGCCCCAGGGCCGGGGACACTCGGAACTGGGCCGGACTAGTCCGGGGATGTCTGCGGTGGAGGGGTCCGGCTCCGTGACCCTGGCGGTGTCTCAATAATAAAGGGAGGATGAATGATGGGAGTTGTATTTTTGGATAAGATGAAGTTCGTGACGCCACCTGTAGTTTTTGCGGCCATGTGGGCCGCCGCGCAGCGGCGAGTTTCCCGGGGCAGTTTGTGATGGCGCAGCTGAGGTGATCTTGCTCCCCACAGGTGGATCGGAACCCCGGAGCAACTGTTAGGAAGGTCTCTGATGGAAATAGATAGGGCGCAGGAAGAAGCAGACGACACGAGGCTTTGCAGTCAAGATGTTTTACTCACAGTCTGTTCCAAAACTGCAGCTGACCGGTTTCCCTGTGAATAAGTCAAGGGTCAGTACCGGTGCACCTCTCAATGTGCCTTTCCTGGACGTCTCTTTAGCGCTGACCTTCACTGGACTGTCATGCGCCTCCGCCACCGAGCCCTGAGTAAAAGGTGGCTGACCGTGGTCCTTTTGAAGCCTCCCTTGCAGAGGATGGGTGGCAGGTTGTGGTCTCGTGTGCCTACAGCAATCACCTGGGCCGTCAGATTGCTAAAAAAAAAGTCTCTCTTCCTTTTGCCTGGGGACCGTCTCCGTTATTGCAGCCAAATTCCTCCACCCCGGTGTTCTTGGTGGAACAAGCCCACAGAGGACTCTCGCACATCCGTGGCACTCTGGAACCCCTTTTTTCGGTGTCACTTGGGTCTAGCCGGACCCCAGGGTCTTCAACTTGAACCACAGTCTCTTACTCCTTCTCCTGACTGGACTCCTCTCAACTACTGACTGAAAACTCCCTCTGACTAGCACTGGCTGGTTCTGACAGGTTCTTCAACTACCTCACTGACTTCTCCCACACTCCCTCTGCCAGGCTCCACCCCTTCAGGTCAGTGAATGGAACTTAAGGCTCCATAACCAGGTATACTGGTCGCTGCTTGTCAGCATTAATGGAGTACCTGCCTTAAACCCGGACCCGGTGTGTGACCTAATTGGTGTGTGCAGGTTTTGTCTGTGAACCGGTAGATGACCCCCTTCTTACTCAGGAAGGGATACCTGCTAGTGCATGCTTTCATAATCTCCCGCCTCGACTACTGCAACATCCTCCTCTGTGGTCTTCCTGCTTACACGATCGCCCCTCTCCAGTCCATCCTTAACTCTGCTGCCCGAATGATCCACCTCTCTCCTCAATACCACCCCGCTTCTCCTCTCTGCAAATCCCTCCATTGGCTCCCAATGTTCTATCGTATCCAATTCAAACTACTAACACTGACCTACAAAGCCATCCATAATCTATCTCCTCCGTATATCTCTGAACTAATCTCTTGCTACACTCCAAAACGTAATCTCCGGTCCTCACAAGATCTCCTTCTCTCCTCCTCTCTCATTCGCTCCTCACGCAACCGACTCCAAGACTTCTCCCGAGCATCCCCAGTCTCCTGGAACTCGCTGCCTCAACACGTCAGACAATCTACCACACTTGCAAACTTCAAATGGGACTTGAAAACTCATCTGTTCAGAACTGCCTATAATCTTCAATGACCCCACCACCTTGCGGAGCTGCCGCCCCACCACCGTGCGGAGCTGCCGCCTAACCACCTTGCGGAGCTGCCGCCCCACCACCCTGCGGAGCTGCCGCCCCACCACCCTGCGGAGCCGCCGCCCCACCACCCTGTGGAGCTGCCGCCCCACCACCCTGCGGAGCCGCCGCCCCACCACAGTGCGGAGCTGCCGGCCTACCTACACCCTACCTACTGTCTCCTCCCCAAAACCCTTTAGAATGTAAGCCCGCAAGGGCAGGGCCCTCTTCCCTCTGTACTAGTCTGTCTATTGTAACTTGTAGATGTATTCTGTATGTAACCCCCTCTCATATACAGCACCATGGAATCAATGGTGCTCTATAAATAAATAATAATAATAATAATAATAATAATAATGATACCACACCTCTGGCTGAGGTGCAGTACCTCTGTGGCGACGGAAGCCTCAGGGGTGCCACACATATATAGCAGATGATAGGAAAAGTGGGAGGAAGCCAGGCAGTGGTGGAGCCATGGGACCATGCCTCCCAGTCTCAAAGGCCCTACAACATTCTCTATCCACCATTGGCGGTAGGATATACAAACACAATGAACATTAAGTGTTGATTCTATAGTGATACCTTCATTAAGTGCAATGAAATACTTACTGAAAACCAGGGACTGCTGAGAGAGGAGCCCTACATGGGTTCTGGGCCTCTACCACATAAGCACAAACCACAGTATTATTCATGGCGGAGGGGAGGTTGTGATCCATTAAATTTCACACTGGTAGATACAAGTAAAATATATCTTTGTACCGTGTTAGCCAGTAGAGATAAAAAAATTGTTTAAAAGAACTGAGAGTCCTCAGTGGTTGATACCTTTTAATGGCTAACTGAAAATTGCAATTATTACCATCTTTTCAGTTAGCCATTAAAAGGTATCAACCACTGAGGACTCTCAGTTCTTTTAAACACTGGTAGATATACAGTCCCACTTCTTACCTAAAGGGGGAGCTCTAACAATGCAGGTAATACTTCCATAGGCAGCTGCTCTTTGTGATGTGAGGAGCTTGGAATGTGGGAGATTCAGCTTATAATGAATTTTTTTACTGCCTTAGTCAGAGGATTTATTGAGTCGAAAAACCATTCTTTGCTTATTGTGAAGGGAGAGATATTCCCTCTATAAACACCGTTATTATGCAAGTGTGATTCATGCCCGTGAGACATACATTTATTAGGGATCATTGTATATTTTAGGCCGATTTGCCTCCTTCATACAAACAAAGCCATCAATGCATCATTGAACTCCCAGTAATACAGTGCATCAGGGCCGGCTCCAGGTTTTTGTGGGCCCCGGGTGGAAGAGTCTCACTGGGCCCCATCCACACGCACACACACATACAGACACGCACATATACATACAGGCATACGCACATATACATATTTGAAGACAAACTCACAAAAATACTTATAAACAGACAAATCTATAGTCATACACACTGACATACATAGATACACATCATTGCATACAGACACATACCCGCTTGTCTCCATCCAGCTCCTCCTAGACATGTGGCTGTGCTGCATGATGGTCGTAACAGACATGGCCGTGCACAGTGCACACTGACACTGCTGTATATTCATCACTGGAGGGGCAGGGGGTATAGACATTACAGGAGGGCATAGATGTTACTGGAGTAGCAAACAGCTCGGGGGTATACACATTACTGGGGTGGGTTGCACATACGGCTCTGGGGGGCTGCACACATGGCTATGGGGGGCCGCACGCACAGCTCTAATCCATACATACACACTCACACAGCTCTGCTACACACACCCCTTGATAGCACTGTTGCACACATCTCTGCTGCATATGTACAGACACAAACACACACACAGCTCTGCTGCATATATACACATCACTGCTGACCGAAGACTATATATACACACAGCTTTGCTGCACACATCTCTGCTACGCTGCCTAAACAACACAGTCATAAAGCTCTGCTGCCCAGAGTATATATACACACAGCTCTGCTGCAGACACATACTCAGCTCTGCTTCACCCAGACACCCACTCGGCTCTCCTGCACCCTGACACCCACTCGGCTCTGCTTCACCCAGACACCCCCTCGGCTCTGCTTCACCCAGACACCCATTTGGCACTGCTTCACCCAGACACCCACTTGGCTCTGCTTCACCCAGACACCCACTCGGCTCTGCTTCACCCAGACACCCACTCGGCTCTGCTTCACCCAGACACCCACTCGGCTCTGCTTCACCCAGACACCCACTTAGCTCTGCTTCACCCAGACACACACTTAGGGTACGCTCACACAAGCGACAAAAACGGACGAGAGCAATGCGAGAAATTCTCCTAGTGACATCCGTTTTTCTAAATACAATCCTATCATGTAGCACAGAACACTGTAAATTCTCCTGTACATGACTGTAAATGAGTAACAGCTGCTGTGTAAAAAAAATACTGTATACTGACAGCACACTAAGTGCACACTGATGACAAGTGAGAAAAATTCGTCCGACTCTCGCAAACGAGAATGGGACCGTTTTTTAATACGTTCGTGAGTCCAGCCTTACTGTTGTAGTTATCTCCTTTTAATGCAAGGGGTTTTAGATTATGATGGGACATGATCTGAGACATGTGCAAACGCGGCTCTGGGGGCCCACACACTCGGCTCTGAGGGCCCCACACACGCGGCTCTGAGGGCCCCACACACTCGGCTCTGGGGGCCCACACACTCGGCTCTGAGGGCCCCACACACGCGGCTCTGAGGGCCCCACACACTCGGCTCTGGGGGCCCACACACTCGGCTCTGAGGGCCCCACACACGCGGCTCTGAGGGCCCCACACACGCGGCTCTGAGGGCCCCACACACGCGGCTCTGAGGGCCCCACACACGCGGCTCTGAGGGCCCCACACACTCGGCTCTGGGGGGCCCCACACACTCGGCTCTGGGGGGCCCCACACAGTCGGCTCTGGGGGGCCCCACACACTCGGCTCTGAGGGCCCCACACACGCGGCTCTGAGGGCCCCACACACGCGGCTCTGAGGGCCCCACACACGCGGCTCTGAGGGCCCCACACACGCGGCTCTGAGGGCCCCACACACGCGGCTCTGAGGGCCCCACACACTCGGCTCTGGGGGGCCCCACACACTCGGCTCTGGGGGGCCCCACACACTCGGCTCTGGGGGGCCCCACACACTCGGCTCTGGGGGGCCCCACACACTCGGCTCTGGGGGACAGCACATAGTTGGGGGCCAGGACATACATCTCAGGGGGAAAAAAGCCCATGCAGCTCACTGGGGCGCATAAATTGGGGGGCGGGGAGGGTTCTAGAACATACCACTCAAATCACTGTGGAGAGGGGGCCCACACAGCGCTGGAGGGCAGCACTGTGCTGGGGGTCGCTGGCTGGCACTGTTCCTTGTCTTCATCTGTGGGACAGTGACTGGAGCAGGAGCTGTGTGATAGCTCCGCCCACAGATGAAGTTCAGACAAGGAGTTTACAGGGAACGCTGTGGACAGCGTGCCTTAAAGGGACAGCACCCGCAGTTTGCTGCACAAAACTGTAGTTCCCAGAACTCCCGAATGGGCCCCCCCGGCTGTCCAGGGCCCCGGCATTTGCCCGGGTATGCCGGGTGGTGACGCCGGCCCTGCAGTGCATAGAGATGAAACAATAAGGGGTGCAGAAGTAGCAGTCACATTCAAGCTCTGGTGCCCTGGGGGCACAAGACTCCTGCTCTGTGTGGCACCACAATCATGGTAGCTTTCAACATTACAGGTCTAATGATGATGAACAGATGCGAGATGTCCCATTGCTCGAAGGACCTTTGACTAGCAGCCATCAAAGGCCAATAGGTCCTCATTCCACCTGCATCATAAAATAGGTTGTGTCCTTCTGAAATTGAGCGGTTTGTTGAGCAGCTCTACACAACAAAATGGGGGCACTGATATGCCTTAAAGCGGGCTTTACACACTGCGATATCGGTCCCGATATCGCTAGTGTGGGTACCCGCCCCCATCTGTTGCGCGACACGGGCAAATCGCTGCACGTGGCGCACAACATCACCCAGACCCGTCACACAGACTTACCTGCCCGGCAACATCGCTGTGACCGGCGAACTGCCTCCTTTCTAAGGGGGCGGTCCGTGCGGCGTCACAGCGACGTCACTGAGCGGCCGCCCAATAGAAGCAGAGGGGCATTGTGGCCGGGAGGCAGGTAAGGAGAGCTTCCTCGTTCCTGCGGTGTCACACGGAGCGATGTGTGCTGCCGCAGGAACGAGGAACAGCCTCGTTACTGCTGCAGTAACGATTTTTGAGAATGGACCCCCATGTCACCGATGAGCGATTTTGCACGTTTTTGCAACGATGCAAAATCGCTCATCGGTGTCACACGCAACGGCATCGCTAATGCGGCCGGATGTGCGTCACCAAATCCGTGACCCCAACGAGATCACATTAGCGATGTCGTAGCGTGTAAATCCCCCTTTACAGGGTACATAGATTTATACTGCGTAGAAAAGATTTACTTTGTACAACACATCTGTTTTTTTAGCAGGCATCCCTATTCAATATTGTTATGTGTCTTTGTACCGCCCCGTGCTCGGCTGCAGCCGAGCCGCTCAGATCTGTGCTCGCTGGTGGGTGGCTCGAGCGTCTCCGGACCCGGGGGCCCTGTGCTCACTTCAATCTGAAAGGGGCTGGCGGTTTAGGGACCATAGGTGTACGGCCGGATCCGTGGTTAAGTTAGTGACGCCACCCACGGGATGTGGTGAAGGTGGACACCACCGCTGCGGTTTACAGGGCACCCGGGGGAGATGTTGCGCAGCAAGTTGTTAACCCCTCCGTGGGTAGGGATGGTGGCCCCGGGACCCGTTGGGGAAGTAGCTGGGCGGTGCAGGGAGATGGGTGGCAGGAGGGCACTGGTGTACTCACGATTAGAAACACACACAAGTCTCTGGCAAACCAAGGTGATGGTGGTCGGTGTCCGCAGCCGGCTGCAGTCTGGTCCCCCACCTGGTTGGTGGTCTCTGCCTTTCTCCTGCACCTGTTTGTGTGATGGACTACCTGCTCCTGCAGCGTCAGGAGTCTTCTCCCCGGCTTGTAGATGTCGGAAGAGCCCTTTGCCCGCAGACGCTGGCCCGTGGGATCTCTCTGCCGTGGCGGTGGCTTTCTATCCCCCTCGTTGGGCTGTTGTCTTCTGTCGGGACTTTGGGTGGGAAATGACCTATAGTCCTGGCCGCAATCAGTTAATTAGCTAGCCCCCAGTAGTTTCTGGACCTAGCTTCAGGGTCTGAGTACCCCCCTTTGTGCTCCGGTTTCCAGTCGGTTCCCTGGGTCGGTACCGACGGACCACTACCCTGTCCCGGTCCACCTCAGTTCCACCGAGCCGTCTTCCCGGCTCCTGCAGACAGAGGCCTCCGTAAGCCTCCTAGCCAGAGGTACCAGGGTTCCTACCCTGGCACCTGTCAGTTAGTGGCAGACCTGTCACACAGGCCTGACCTCCTCCACTGAACTCTCAGACTAGACTGTTTACTTTTTCCTGCCTCAGGCTCTCTGAACTCCTCGGTGGGCGTGGCCAACCGCCTGGCTGAGGAGGTGACTAGGGTTTATATGTTTGGCTGCTGTCACCTTGTTAGGGGACTGGTGTAGTGCGGGGCCCTATCTGTGACTACCTGGCTGGCCAGGGTGTCACACTCCCCCTTGGTTAACCACAGACCGTCCGCGGGCTGTCCGACCTCCACCATTTATTTTTATTTTTAACTGAAAAAGATAAAAGATAACATAGGTACAATTATAATAACAGTATTTACAATCAAGCATACTTCTGGTTTCTTCCCTTGCGGGAGGCATGTTACTTAAACGATGCGGAACATTTTTATTAACCGGGAACGGGGCGAGACCGGTTCCTTTCATTTGCCCACCCAAGCAAACCTAGCCCTGATGCTGCCTCTAAAAACTAGGTCAGCACCCCTTTTCCCCAGTCCAGGAATCGGGTTCGGGTCCAGGTATTGCCCACATGGGCCGGGTAATAAGTTCCTTACCCGGCAGTCTGTCAGAGCCCCCACGTCCAGGGGACCCCTGACCCGGAGGGTTGTCACCGGTCTGCATGGTGACGGGACCTCGGCCTACAACATCCCGCAGGCACATCCTCCAACGAGCCTCTCCGGAGACTGTAGGACCTGAAAGGGTGGTCCGGGATTATTTACAAGGCCCAAAAGTTTTTGGGTGGCCTGCTAGTTCTCAGCCATGTCTGTATTTGTTAACTGGGGGCAACTTGAACGGGGAATTAACAAAGTCCCAACGGGGACGGGCAGTATGGTAGCCGGGAACCGCTACCTTTTTCAGTCCTTTGAATCAGGTGAGAATCTCGGGTGATTGGCATTCATTCACATGTCTATCTACACAATCAGCATGCGGCACCCCTAGATGGCAGTCTCCCTGTATCTAAGCAGGGGCTGACCTAGATTAGGGCCCGTGGACCTCCTGGGCCCAACACTCTCAGGTGGAGGCAATGGGGGAGAGGGGACAACCGGTCCGTCTTCCCGAGTGTCAGGTATGGCAGGTAGAGACCTGCGGGGGCGTGGTGTAGGTGCATCTCTGGGCGCTTGCTCGGGTTGCTCACTGGCGGGCATCTCCGGCTCCAATTCTTCCACAGGTTGTGGGAACATTATCACAGGTACAATCACTGCGCCGTTCTGCATAGGCCAGTCAGCTGGAAAGTCGCCCATCACTATATGGATTACCTCTTTCTTTTTTTCCACGCTCGGCATGGCAACGGGGACCTCGTCTACCAGCCTCAGGGGACCCGGGCATCTCTTCAGGTGGTCCCTGGAAACAGTGGCCGTGGTCCTCCCCTGGGCGCGACTAATCAAATAGGTCTTCTCGTCCTCCCATCCGGTTGGTTGTACGACGTAGGGGGTCCTTTCCCATTGATCGTCAAGCTTGTGCGACCTCCTTTTGCGTTTCAGCACCACATCCCCAGGTCCAAAAGGGGCAGCCTGAGCCCGCTTGTTGAAGTGCTGTTCTTGCCTCTCCCGACTTTGGCGCAGATTCCTTTCCACATACTCCTGGATCTCTCGATACTGCGTCTGTCGCTTGGTATCCCAGTTGGCAGTGGGGGGAAGAGTTTCGGGTACCTCTACATCCATTTCTAGGTCCACTGGCAGCCGCCCCGGCCAGGCTCTCATCAGGTACGCAGGTGTGCACTTAGTGGAGCTGCAGGGGATGTTATTGCACATGTCCACCAAATCAGGCAGCTTCTCCGGCCCCAGATTCCGTTCTTCCAGGGGTAGTGTCTTGAGGAGGTTAAGGACCAGATGGTTCATTTTCTCGCACATCCCATTAGTTTGGGCATGGTAGGGCGTGGTCCGGATCTTCTTACACCCATACAAGTGGCAGAACTCCTGGAACACCTCTGCTTCGAAGTCTGGGCCCTGATCCATGAGCACCCTCTCCGGGTAGCCATGTGGCCGTCAAAAGTAAAGCGGGCTTTACACGCTACTATATTTCTAGCAATTGCTAGCGATATCGTACACAAAAGCACCCGCCCCCGTCGTGCATGCGATATGGTTTGATCGCTGCCGCAGCGAACATTATCGCTACGGCAGCGTCACACGCACTTACCTGGTTGTCGTCGTCGCTGTGACCGCCGAACAAACCCTCCCTCAAGGGGGAGGTGTGTGACATCGTCACCGCGATGTCACTAAGCGGCCGGCCAATCAAAGCGGACGTCCACCTGCTTCCTTCCTCATTGCGGGTGGGACGCAGGTAAGGTGAGGTTCCTCGCTCCTGCGGTGTCACACACAGCGATGTGTGCTGCCGCAGGAACGAAGAACAACATCTATAAACAACCATTAACAATTTTTGGTTTTAGGACGACCGCTCCATGGTGAACGATTTTCACCACTTTGGAGGATGTTTAAGGTCGCTGGTAAGTGTTACACGCTGCGATACCGTTAATGACGCCGGATGTGCGTCACTAATGACGTGACCCCGACGATAAAAAATTAACGATATCGTAGCGTGTAAAGCCCCCTTAAGCCTGGAAGGCTCTGGCTGCAGTGCGGACTGTTAGATCGTTGATGGGGACAACCACCATGAATCTTGAGTAGTGGTCTACAATGGTCAGGGCGTAGGCGTAGGCGCTCCGACTGGGCGTGAGCTTGACATGATCCAGGGCGACCAACTCCAACGGCTGGTGGATGACAATCGGCTGCAGCAGGGCCTTCTGACTGGTTTCGTTCCGTCTCCTCAGCGTACAGGGACCACACTCTCGGCACCAGGCTTCCACTGACTCCCGCATCCCACTCCAGTAGAAGCGCTCCCTCAACAGCATCTCCAGCTTCTTCCAGCCGAAGTGTCCTGCGCCGTCATGGTAAGCCTGTTGGACCTTGGGCACACACGCCTGGGGCACCCCCAACAGGCAGACTTTTTCGTGGGTCTTCGGGTTGATTAACCCCCTGTACAGCTTCCCTTAATGCAGGTAAAGGCGGTCTCTCTCTTTCCACAACCGCTGAGCTTCAGAGGGGGCTGTAGGGTCCATTCTGGAAGAGCCTTAGGCCATCATCGTCTTGACCAGCTGAACTGCAGGCTCCTGGTCCTGAGCTTCTTGCCACCCTTGGCTGGGTATTTGGTCAAGGTTCGCCTGCTGTTGGCCAATACAGGGCTTCTCGTCCTTTGGCCGATGGAATGCGGGTAGCTCGATCTCCTCCAGACTGTCATCCTCCATCCCTTCATCAGGCAAGTGTGGCATTCGAGACAGTGCATCCGCGTTGGTTTTCTTACGGCCAGCCCTGTACTTGATGGTGAAGTCGTAGTTGGATAGGCGAGCCACCCACCGCTGCTCTAGGGTGCTCAGCTTGGCCGTGTCCAAATGTGTCAACTTCGCCGCCGCAAGGTAATGTTTAAACCTCTCTGTTATTGCCCACATGAGGGCCAAGAACTCCAGCTTGAAGGATCTGTAATTCTCGGGGTTCCTCTCCGTCGGCCGGAGCTTCCTGCTGGCGTAGGCGATCACCTTCTCCCTTACATCTTGTACCTGGGACAGGACTGCGCCCAGGCCCACATTGCTGGCATCGGTGTAAAGGATGAACGGGAGGCCGTAGTCAGGATAAGCCAAGATTTCGTCTCCTGTCAGGGCCGACTTCAGCTGTTGGAAAGACTCCTCGTGCTTCTGATCCCAGACAAATGGTGGTCCAGGAGATCTACCATTTTTGGTCTGTCCAACAAGGAGGTCTTGCATGGGCGCAGCCATCTTCGTATATCCCTTGATAAAACGGCAGTAGTAGCCCACCAGGTCCAGGAACTGTTTCACCTCCTTCACCGTGGTCGGCTGCGGCCAGCTCTGGATAGTGGTATTCTTCTCAGGATCTGGGGCTATGCCTTCCGCGTTCACCACATGCCCGAGGTACTGCACTTTGGATTTCAACAGGTGGCACTTAGAGGGTTTTAATTTCATCCTGTACTTGGAGAGGGCCGCGAACACCTCTGCCAGGTGTTCCAGGTGGGCTTCATACGTCTTGGAATATACAATCACGTCGTCCAGATACAGCAGAACAGTCTCGAAGTTGAGATGTCCCAAACCGCATTCCATGAGCCTCTGGAAGGTCCCCGGGGCATTGCACAGCCCGAATGGCATACTGTTGAACTCACAGAGTCCCATGGGAGTAGCGAATGCAGTCTTCTCGCGGTCTTCTTTTGCAGCCGCCACCTGCCAGTAGCCACTAGTAAGGTCAAGGGTAGAGAAATAATTAGCAGTATTCAGCGCAGCCAGTGACTCTTCAATACGGGGGAGAGGGTATGCATCTTTATGTGTTATCTGATTGATCTTTCGGTAATCGCATGGTACCATCCTTCTTCTTCAACAGCACCAAGGGAGCTGCCCAGGGACTACAACTATCTCGGATGACCCCTGCCTCCTTCATGTTCCTCAACATGTCTTTGGCGCACTGGTAATGTGCAGGTGGGATTGGCCTGTACCTTTCTTTAATGGGTGGATGTGTACCCGCGGGGATATGGTGCTGAACCCCTTTAACTCTCCCAAGATCTAATGGGTGCTTGCTGAAAACCTGCCCATACTCCTGCACTACCCGGTATACCCCCTCCTTGAGGTGCATGGGTGTGGACTCGGTGCCATCATGCAACTCCTGGCACCACTCACCTAACTGCTTGGGTGGAGGGTCGCTGCCCGAATGTGATGTGGTGGTCGTGGGGGTTGTTTCGTGGATAGCGTGTGCGTCTACGGTGAACAATTTGGCTATGGTGGCGTTGCGGGGGAGCCTGACCTCTTCCTCTCCGCAATTCAGCACTCTAACAGGCACTCTCCCCTTTTTGACATCAATCACCCCTCTGGCTGCCATTACTGTGAGCCAACGCTCCGAAGGCAAGGGCTCTACCATTGCCGGGTAATCCTGCCCCTAGGGACCTACTGCTGCCCTACACCAAATCATCATCTCACTCCGCGGTGACACCACCAAAGGCGCTGCGTCCATCAGTCGCACACCACCGATCTCTCCACCTGTCATATTCACCTGTTGGTGCTGCAGGAGGGCCCGGATTTCGCGTTGCAGAGCCTTCTGCCGGCCCCCTCCCGCAGTGGCAGACAATTGTTGCAACAGGCTCAATACTTCCCCCATGCAGTTCTCAATCACGTTGGTCCCAAGGACCACCTTTGGGTTACGGTCACTGGAATCATTCAGCACCACAATCATCCCCTGACATTTCAGCTCCGTTCGTCCCACGGTTAAAGTCACTTCCTTGAACCTCACCTGGGTCATAGGGAGGCCATTGGCCGCAATAATGGTTAAACCGTTGTCCGGAGGGGCAAGTTCGCTATCAGACCAATACCGCTGGTACAACGTGTAAGGCATAGTCGTTACCTGCAATCCGGTGTCGAGCAGGGCCATAGTCGGGATACCATCCACCGCCAGGGAGATGATGGGGCGACCTCCAACATACCGATCCCGCGAATCAGCTGGGCCTTGAGGTTCTACTCCTGAGGATTGGCCCTTTTCCTCAGGGGTTGCTCGTTTAACGGACATCGTCTGGAGTAGTGGCCGGTCTTATTACATTTATAGCAGACAGGCGGTCCATACCGGGGATCATTGTTCCTCCTCTGCTGCATCCAGGGGACGTCCTCTGGGCTGTCGGCGAGCTGGATCTTCTCTGCGGGCTTGACTCTCGTCGGTAGCTGTAGAGCGGCGAGGATCCTGGTGACGTCCTCATTCAGGCGCCGGACTTGCGACTTCAGGTCTTCCGGAGCTCCGGTGGCTGCAGCAGAGGCCGGCAGGGCCAACAAGGGGACCACTACTGAGACGGGAGCAGTGTCAGCCGGCCAAGATGGCGGATCGGGGGCACCAACATCCGGTGTCTGTAGAGCTTTGATGGCCCGCTCTTTTAGTACTGCAAAGTCCAGGTCGGCGTGCTCCAGAGACCACAGCCGCAGTTGTTTACGATCTCCGGCGGACCCCAGCCCCTGCAGGAACTGTTCTACTAGCATCTTGTTACCATCAGTCTCGTTGATGGGGTCCACCCGCCTCAGTGTATGCAAGGCCGTCTGCAACCGCCAGGCATAGTCTCGGATACTGTCCTTCGGTCGCTGCCGACAATGATAAAACTGCATCCGCAACTCTGCTTCGGTGCGGGTTTCGAAGGCGAACTGGAGTTTATTGAAAATAGCGGTTACTGAGGCCCGGTCCGCATCTGCCCAAGTCTCCACCTCCTGCTCCGTGGTGCCGGTCAGCTGCCCCAGCACTACCGCTGCGCGCTGCTTCCCAGTCATGGCGTACAAATCAAGAATTGTGCATATTTTCTTCTGGAACACCTGCAAGGCATCAGGCTTCCCATCGTACTGGGGTAGCCAGGCAGCACCGGGCACGTATGGCAAGGATATTGGCATTACCTGGGTGACCGTCGGAGCCGCGCCCCCCCCGCTCCTGCGACCGGAGCGAGCGCTGCCACGTTCCCGTCGTCAGGCGCACCTGTGGGCGCCGCCCCGCCGCTCCAGTGGCCGGGGCCACTCCGCCATCCAGGTTAGGTGCGGACATCTTCCCGCTTTTCCCCCTTGGTCTTTTCGCGGCACTCCCTTTCTCGGCCGTAAGTTTGTAAGTTTCGTTTTGCGACTTCCGGCTTTTCTTTACGGCCGTGTTCCCAGGGGGCGGGTATTCAGCTCTCGCGCTCTTTTCGCGTGGAAGACGACTCTGGCGGGAATCTTCGCGCCAAAAGATGGCGGCAAGATGGCGGATCTTGAAAATTTTACAACTGATCACCGTTGACTTCACTTCAAGGCGCACTTCTCTAGGTAAGTGAATGGGTAAGTATCCTGTTTGTGACGCCAGAAGAGTCGATGTGTACCGCCCCGTGCTCGGCTGCAGCCGAGCCGCTCGGATCCGTGCTGGCTGGTGGGTGGCTCGAGCGTCTCCGGACCCGGGGGCCCTATGGTCACTTCCATCTGAAAGGGGTTGGCGGTTTAGGGGACGTAGGTGTACGGCTGGAGCCGTGGTTAAGTTCGTGACGCCACCCACGGGATGTGGTGAAGGTGTACACCACCGCTGCGGTTTACAGGGCACCCAGGGGAGATGTTGCACAGCAAGTTGTTAACCTCTCCGTGGGTAGGGATGGTGGCCCCGGGACCCATTGGGGAAGTAGTTGGGCAGTGCAGGGAGATGGGCGGCTGGAGGGCACTGGTGTACTCACGATTAGAAACACACACAAGTCTCTAGCAAACCAAGGTGATGGTGGTCGGTGCCTGCAGCCGGCTGCAGTCTGGTCCCCCACCCGGTTGGTGGTCTCTGCCTTTCTCCTGCACCTGTTTGTGTGATGATGGACTACCTGCGCCTGCAGCGTCAGGAGTCCGCTCCCCGGCTTGTAGATGTCGGAAGAGCCCTTTGCCCGCAGACGCTGGCCCGTGGGATCTCTCTGCCGTGGTGGTGGCTTTCTATCCCCCTTGTTGGGCTGTTATCTTCAGTCGGGACTTTGGGTGGGAAAGAACCTATAGTCCTAGCTACAATCAGTTAATTAGCTAGCCCCCAGTAGCTTCTGGACCTAGCTTCAGGGTCTGAGTACCCCCCTTTGTGCTCCGGTTTCCAGTCGGTTCCCCGGGTCGGACCACTACCCTATCCCGGTCCACTTCGGTTCCACTGAGCCGTCTTCCCGGCTCCTGCAGACAGAGGCCTCCGTATGCCTCCTAGCCAGAGGTACCAGGGTTCCTACCATGGCACCTGTCAGTTAGTGGCAGACCTGTTATACAGGCCTGACCTCCTCCACTGAACTCTCAGACTAGACTGTTTACTTTTTCCTGCCTCAGGCTCTCTGAACTCCTCGGTGGCCATAGCCAACAACCTGGCTCCGCCCCCTGGTGTGTCCATCAAGCACTGAGGGAGGTGACCAGGGTTTATATGTTTGGCTGCTGTCACCTTGTTAGGGGACTGGTGTAGTGCGGGGCCCTATCTATGACTACCTGGCTGGCCAGGGCGCCACATCTTCTTCTTGTGTGTAGCCTTGTACCAGATCTGTTCATGTTGCTTCTATGCCACCCCCACGTCAGCAGCCGGGCTGCTCGGATCCGGATCCGCAGTGGCTTGAGAGGTTTCCGGACCCGGGGGTCACGCAGACACTCAAATAAAAAGGGGACGTATATGTACGAGGATTGCTGTAGATACTTTGTGACGCCACCCACGGTGTATGGTAATATGGCGTACAACCGCTGCTGTTGGGAAGCACCCGAGGCGATGGAGTGGCAGCTGGTTGTTAACCCCTCCGCTGGTAGAGGTGGATGCCCCGGGGCTCAGTGTCCAGAACACGGGGAGTGATGTAGGCCAGAGGTGGCGTGCCGGGCCGGATCGGGGAATGTTGGTCTACTCACTGTTGAATAATTGCACACAAGTCTGTTGGTAAACCAAGGTGTCAGTGACCGGCTGCCGCGTCCGGGTGTACTCAGGGCCCACACCCGGCTGGTATACCGATGTCCCTTCCTCCGGCACTCTTTAATTTTCCTCACTTCTGGACAACTCCGTATGGAACAGAGAAGTCCGCTCCCGGTATGTTCTGGTTGGGAGACGTGCCCGCGAAAACTGACCCTCGGAATCTCAGTGGGTGTTTGCGGATACCCTATCCCCCACGGTGGGCTGCTGTTTCGCTCTATCTGGGCTAACACTTCTGAAGTAATGTCTGGAACCTTGCTCCCGGCCTGGTGAATTAGAGAAGGGGCTTGCAACCGTTTTCTAACAAGGGTCCAGGTACCCCGCCTGTGCACGGTTTCCGGACTGGATCTCCGCTGTCGGTACCGGCGGACTCTAACTCTGTCCCACTCCACTCAGCTCAGCTTTCCCTTTAACAGTCTATCACTGTCACTCCTCTCCATTTGACCTCCAACTTCAACTCCCAACTTAAAACTGACTTGTTCCCACCCACTGATCCTCAAGACACCTAGGTGGGGGCTCCCAATCCGCCTGCTCCTGCCCACTGGTGTCCTTCCTACCCTGAGGGGGGTGGCTAGGATTTTGTGGTGTTTTGTGGAGGACATCCAGCAACAACCTGGCCCCTGCTGTGAGGTCGCTGGTTGTTGCTGATGTCCTGGACCATTTTTTAGTTGTTGCTCTCCCGCTGTGAAGCACACATCGCTGTGTGTGACAGCGCAGCGAGAGAGCAACAACTGAATGTGCAGTGAGCAGGGAGCCGGCTTCTGTGGACGCTGGTAACCAATGTAAATATCGGGTAACCAAGCAGCTCTTTCCTTGGTTACCCGATATTTACCTTCGTTACCAGTGTCCGCCGCTCTCATGCTGTCAGTGCCGGCTCCCTGCTCCCTGCACACATAGCCAGACTACACATCGGGTAATTAACCCGATGTGTACTCTGGCTAGGAGTGCAGGGAGCCAGTGCTAAGTGATGTGCGCTGGTAACCAAGGTAAATATCGGGTTTGTTACCCGATATTTACCTTAGTTACCAAGCGAACAATCGCTTCCACGCGTCGCTGCTGGCTGGGGGCTGGTCACTGGTTGCTGATGAGATCTGCCTGTTTGACAGCTCACCAGCAACCCGTGTAGGGACGCTCCAGCGATCCCTGCCAGGTCCGGTTGCTGGTGGGATCGCTGGAGCATCGCTTAGTGTGACGGTACCTTAAGGCCTTATTTTTCCATTATTGTGAGAAGTGTCCCACAATAACATTTTACTACTGAATGGGTCCTTTGCGAACAATATGGGGAGGGAGAACAAAACGGGAACAGAGGGAGTTGGTGCCCAGTAGTGATTGGTCGTTTGCGAACTACTGTGAATGATCCTAGTGAAAAGCCACTAAACAGTTTCCGAATGACTCTCACTGGGGTAAAATCATGATGTTCAACACACAGAACCCCGTCCTGACTGCTGAAACCCCATGCACCCAGCCATTTAATGAGGTTTTGGTGACGACTGGCTGGGGTTTTGGTTGTGGTGATTTTATCTTAAATATGTGTTCACTTGCAGGGAACACATATTTAATAGGGATCCGTTTGGGATCCAAAGGAGTCGACTCTTTTTGGTGAATGGAGCCAAGTGATGCAGATCACGAAAAGGAGCATCTCTAATTACAGTCTCAATGGCTTTCACTGGGGTAAAATGACAATGTTTATGAAGCGTCCACGGGGCCTTAGGGTACTTGTCACCAGGCCAGTGGTTTCATGGGGTAGCTGACTGGCCTGACCCGGTTCCGTGACCCTGTCGGCTACATGAAAAACAAAAACAGCAAATGGACAAGTGTCCAGTACAGATGGGGATGGAAGGAGGGTGACGGGCCCCGGGAAGCGTGTCACCGGTTACAGCGGTGACTGGGGTCTCGGCCTCCTCTGCTGCTGACCCTTCCTGCGACTAGTCCTCTCCCAGGGGCAGTCCCTGGGGCCAGGATTAGCCGCTGCTGCACAGTCTCTCTCCAGGGCAGGTGTTAGGTGCAGCCGAGATGGTGTCGCTTCCCCATGGGCAGAGTGGGGAACCCCGAGATGCTGGTGAGAATGGGGGGCAGCAGTCCACAGGAGCACCGGAATGCAAGCGGCGGCAGTTACTCACAGAGTCACAAGGTGCCGGGTCCCGTCTCTAGGTGTTACTGGCCCCAACTTGGTTGTGCTGTCTCTATGGTGTTACATCCAGACAGCTCTGTTCTGCATCCCTGAGGGCCTGACAGAAACCTTCAGGGAGCTACACACTGTGCGTCTGCTCTGTCTCATGTCCAAGCTGTTCTGCCTGGCTAAAAGTGAAACTGCAATGTTTTCTACTGCTAACTGCCCATGCCCCCACCTTTGCAAGTTGTTATAGCAACTACTCTTGTTCCGAAAATAGCACCAATTCAAAACCAGTAGGTATTAGAGGAGAATTCCAACATGTACAACTTTACCAGATATAGCAACATGTGATAATTATCACATGCAACTACTCTTGTTCTAATTAGTGGGGGACACCTGGCGTCTGCCAGGAACTGTGTGTGTGTAGAAACATTATTAACCCTTTCCTAGTGACTGCTTCTCCCTGCTGTATGGTGGTGTGAGGTGTGTGTAGAACTTACCAAATTAACATGTTCACCTGCCCGGGGAGGATATAATGATATACCCTGTAGCGACCAGTCTCAGGGGCGCTACATTTACCAGACAAAAAAACGCGCCCACTGCCAGATCTCACCTAGCCATTTCATTGGCTGGCAGTAGGTGGGAGGAGTTTCTACCAGAAGTGGGTATAAGTCAAGATGCTTTTATCCTAAATATGTATTCACTTGTTATGAACACATATTTACTAGGGATCCATTCAGGATCCACTTTTAGATGAGCGGAGCCAAGTGATCGAAATCAATAAAAGTAATCGGACTGCTCATTACTATTACTAAAATCCTAAGTGACTATAATCTGAGTTTGAAACAAGTGTTTGATTCTCCTGCAGCGCTACCACAGGACAACTGAAGTATTACACACTTCCTATTAAAATGAATGTGCTGCTCAAGTCCTCCAGGGGAGCGAAAATGCTTTCTGTAGTTACTCTGGGTAATAGATGACAATCTTATACATGAGATCCCTCCATTAAAAGAGGCAAAAAAACCTTTTATCAGGTTTTTTATCTATGATTCTTATGATTACTTTAGCATTGAGGTCAATCGGGGAATCAATTAATGGATGAATGAATGAATGAATACCACGTATTGAAAAAAGAAAGTTGCATATGATGAAATGTCTACATTGTGAGCTCAGTGTAATGGTTGACCTGTAATGTAGGTGTTAGTCTATTTGTCAAGATTACGGAACACACCATGATTAATGGTTCACTAAAATGCATTAAATATATTGCCAGGTGCTAAGCAGCCTGTAGTATTAGTTAGGTATTAACTCCTTCATAGCTCCCTCTCATTAAAGCAGCACAGAGTACTAGTTCCTTTGATCCGCCCTCCAATCTCTCAGAAATGTGAATATCTAGCACTTTTTTCTCAGCACAATATTCCTAAAGTCAACTGATATTCTACAATATTGTAGAGTCTATGTGGCACTACTGGAAACCCCTTAATGAGCACAAGGAGGTGAAATAAATACTAAAATCTAAAACTTCCTGGACTGGCACCGTTCTTCTGTACTCAGCACTATGTTCCCCACCATTCTCTGGACAACATCATCTGGTAGTAGTGTCATGGGAAAGCTACAGCCAATCGTCAGTTACTGATCGGCTGCAGTTTTTGCATATTGACTAAGCACCATAAACATTAAGCTGAGTATAAAAAAAAGCATCATCCGGGAGGTAAGTATGAAGTTTTTGTTTTTTTTTACCACATTGTTTTACCTTCCGGGGCATATTTATTAGAGGTTCAGCAGTGGTGGACAACCCCTTTAATTTAAGATAAGGGAGGGAGTGGAAGATAACAAATTTTAGACCCTTGCTGTATTAACTTACCATAATTGCTAGAATTTTTATAATGTATTTTACATGTCTTGTTTCTATAGCTCTAGCATATTCTGCAACTGTCAAAATGTGGTTTTTGCAGGCATTGTCAGCTATCATGGTGGCGTCAGGATCTGTGTAGTCTACAAATTCTAGCACTCTTCCTGTTAATGTGACGCCCCAGGGCTGTGGGGTACTCGGTCCCGGGCTTGTGGTGCGCAGTGGAGAACAGTTGTGGTCCCGGCCGGCCCGGTTCCGTGACCCTGGGGGTTGGTCCGATAAAAAGGGGTGAAAAATGGGAGAAAAATAAAAGAAAATAAAATAAAACAGATTTTCGACTACGCCACTTGCGGTGTGCGGCCAGGTTATTGAGGCTGCTGCTGCTGCAGGGTCCTGCTGGGGCTGGTGGAGTAATGCAGCTTAGGTGTTTTGGGCCCTCCGCAAGCAGGGCTAGACCCCAGCAGTGGTTGATGGGGGTTATAGTAAGAAACAGTCAGTGTATGTGTACGGAGGCGAGAAGGAAACAGTCCACACCGGTATTTGAGTTTCAACTTGCCTTTTTACTTTGGGCGTTGTACCTGGACCCGCTGGTCCTCCATGCACTCTCGTTGGTATTGGGCTCCCGTGGCTTAGAGCTTCTGGGGGAGCCCCTCTGATTCAGTCTTGGCCCTATTGCAGGCAGCCTGGACTATTTAAGGGTTCAATCCCCGGTCCCCTCTTTGCTGCTGATGCTTCAGACATTTTGGTTGGTGAGGGACCCTGGAGATCCCCTCACCTGGCAGATTTAACAGTTGACCATAAAGTATCCCGCTGTCCTAGGGTCTGTGTACCGCCCCTGCAGCAGTCGGACTGCTCGGATCCGATGTTGCTGTGGCTCGAGAGTCTCCGGACCCGGGGGCTTGCAGCCACTGGAAAATGAAAGGGGGTTATTTACAGGGGATTACTGATCATGACGCCACCCGTGGTTCGCGGTAAGGGGAGTACCGCCGCTGCCGATGGGAGTACCCGGGGGAGATGGAGTGGGGCAGCCAGATGACGTTCCCTCCACGGGTAGTGGAGGCCCCAGGACTCTGGATGGTGGAGGTATAGGGAAGCGTGGTGCAGGCTATGCTGGCAAATAGGACGCAGAGGAGAGCAGCATACTCACTCAGGCCGTGTGGAGGTTGGTGCGACCATTAAGGAGATTCTGACACAGGAGTAAACCAAGTCTCTGGGTGCCGCTGCCACTCTGGGGAGCTCGTCCGGGAGTCCGTCCCCGTTGGTATTGCTGGCGGATTGGAGCCTAACTCCATGCACTAGTGTTTAGACGTTTCTGAGTGACCCCTCGGCCTGAAGCTGTAGGGGTCCTGCTCCCTATAATTGAATAGAGGAGCTGTACTCTCGATGGCTGACACTTGGAATCTCAGTGGGCCGAATAAGCTGGAAAGCCCTATCCCCCTCGTTGTTTGGTGCTTTCGATCTCTGAGCTCTTAGGGAAAGTTCATAAAGAGACTATCCTTCACAGGTTAGTTATCAGGTTGCTTGAAGCTACTCCCTCATCTAGGGCCCAGTACCCTGCCGTGCTCGGCACCGGTCCGGTTACTAGATTTTCCGGTGCCGACCATTCTCCAAAACTAAGTCTAGGCACCCTTCTCCAATACCCTGCAACTGGGTCTCTGACTCCTCCGGTACCAGACCACTGTCTGCAACCTAACCAAAGTCTCCAAGGGAGCTACAACTCCCCCAGCTCCTCACTCTCTGAGGGCTACTCTAAACTCTGACTATGTCCCTCCCACCAGTCTGCATGACCCCTAGGCGGGTGGCCCTTTTCCAGCTAGACCACCCACTGGTGTGCCTGACAGGGTGTGGTGTGAGGTGTGGCTAGGATTTGAAGGCTGATGGAAGCAATACCAATAGTTAGGATCCCAGAACCATGGAGGGTCAGTTCTGCACCATCAGAGAAAGGAGTGCAGTTCCCTGTGACACCCTGATAAGGTCAGGGGCGTCATATCTGCACCCCGCCTTGTGCTGAGTCCTGTGAGCCTTGGTTCCAGACTTCCACAGGCACCCCGCAGTTCCTGGAGTATTATACTTCCACAGGTATCCCACGGTCCCTGTATTCCTGGTTCCTTACTCCACAGTCCCTCACTCCTGTTACAGCATTCCATTGTTACTTCAGGTCTTTACACTTTTCTTTCTTTACTTCACTCCTCACTCTCTCTACTCCGACTACTTACTCTCCACACACTCCCTCTCTCAACTAAACACTTCCTCCTGCCAACTTCCCAACTGACCACTGCCTCCTTCCCTTGCTGGGTCTCTCCCTACAGATTGGGTTGTGACTATCCAATAAGTGCCCATCCCTTTTACCTGTTGCTAGTGTACCGCCCCGGGGCTCGGCCGGCTGCCGAGCCACTCGAATCCGTGCTTGTCAGTGGGTGGCTCAAGCTCCTCACGGACCCGGGGGTCACGTCGCTCTGAAAGGGGGTTGGCGCTACACGTACGACTTCGGTGGGAGGTCCATGGCCGGAGCCGCGGTTGTTTGTAGGGGATCTGAGTTCGTGACGCCACCCACGGGTTGTGGTGAATGGATGGACACCCCCGCTGCCGTTGACTAGGCTCCCGGGGACGGTGTTGCGCAATTTGGTGTTGACCCTATCCGTGGGTAGGGGGGATGATGGTCCCGGGGGCCCGAGAGAGGTGCTGAGGCGGGGGAACGGATGCGTGCTGGGGTGTCGGTGCGGTGCGGCGCCGTGCGCGGCCCGAAGGCACTGTTGTACTCACTATCACAAACACGCTGGAGTCTCTGGTAAACCAAACGAGATGGTAAACGGTGCCCGCAGCCGGCTGCAGTTTTCCCCTTATCAGGTTGGTGGTTTCCGCCTTTCTCCTGCACCTTACTTATGTAGAAACGTCGACTCCTATGCCTGAGCAACGGTAGTCCGCTCCCCAGCTTGGTACGCACCGGGAGAGCCCTTTTTGCCTGCAGACGCTGGCCCCTCGGGTCTCTATGCATGAGCGGTGGCGTTACCCTAATGGTTGGGCTGTTGTCTTCAGTCGGGTCTTAGGTGGGATAGGTCCTAAAGTCCAGTCCTCAATCAGTTGATTTGACTCAGGTTGTTTCTGGGCCTCGTACTGGGTCTGAGTACTCCTCCTGGTGCCCCGGTTTCCAATCGGTTCCCCGGTTCGGTACCAGCCACCGCCCGTCCCCGGTCCCTACGGTTCCACCGGCTGTAATCCCAGCTCCTGCAGGTGGCCACCACCGTCTGCCTCCTTGCCAGAGGTGACTGGGCTCCAACCCAGACACCTGTGTAGACTATGGCAGACCTAGGCACAGGTCTGCCCCTGAACTTCACTCCACTCCACTTCATTGTCAAGACTCAACAAGACTACTCTTTTTCCAGCCTCAGGGCCTGTGAACTCCTTGATGGGCGGAACCAACCGCCTGGCTCCACCCCCTGGTGTGAACATCAAACCCGGAGGGAGGTGACAAGGGTTTTTTTTTTGTAGTTTGGCTGCTGTCACCTTATTAAGGGGGGAAGGTGTTTGTGTAAGGGCCTACTTGTGACAACCTGGCTAGTCCAGGGCGTCACACTAGGCAGTCTCTCAGTCTGGAATTGGGGTTATGTATGTGGCCTGAAGGTGCTGGTGTGTTGACTGGCACGGATATTCTGAGGTTTGGGTTTCCACATTCACATTTTGTGGCACCTGATACCTCAGGGGTGCTACACTAAATTATCTGATGTCTGTGATCAACACAGCGACACTTGGGCATCGACCCACAAACTTGTAGTTCATGGACAGGCTGGCAAGAGTTAATCCTTGTCGGGCTGCTTGTTAATCTCCTTTGATTACATAATGTGGGGAAGCCAGTCACTTTCACTCCCCTCCTATACACACAGAGGTTTTTGCGGGTATCGTCAACTGTCATGGTGGCGTCAGGATCTGTGTAGTCTACAAATTCTGGCACTTTGCCTGCTAACTTTTCTGATGCCTGTGATCGGCCCTGGGAAACTCGGGCGTCAACCCACAGACTTGTAGTTCATAGGCAGGCTAGCAAGAGTTAATCTTTGCTGGTCTGCTTATTAATCTCTTTTGATCACATGCTGTGGGGGAACCAGTCATATTCGTTCCCCTCCTATATATGCCGGCTGGACAATTCTATTAATGCCAGCTATAGCTAGTCTTTACTGGTCTGGATAGGTGGTATTATATAGACTTACTGGTGGTAGTATTTTATTGTTGTGAGTGGTTGTGGTGTTGTTGTCTTTTTTTTGCTGCCTTACTTCTCTTGCTTTTCTCCTTAGTCTATTATTGTTTGTTCCTGTGAGTTTTCAGTGTGTATGAGTGTGTCTGTGTTGCCATTACATTCCTGCCCCATCCTTCCCTGGGGAGGGGGGGCAGATTAGTTCTGGTCAGTAGAATTGCCAGGCATGGCACTCCGTCATCTTCATCATTACGGGTAACCTTGAAGTTAGGCATACCTTAGGGTCCCCAAGAGTGAGGGACAGTATAAGAGCCTCTTTTCCCTCGCTATCCTGCAGTCACATCGTGAAAGTAGTGTGCCGCTCCCACGCCTGTAGCAGCCGAGCTGCTCGGATCCGGACCCGCTGCGTGGCTCGGGGGATCCTCCAGACCTGGGGGTCACGCGGAGATGCCGAATGAAAAGGGGGGACGTAGTTGTACAGCCTTGACTGTATTCGGTTCGTGACGCCACCCACGTTGTGTGGTGAAGTGGGACACCACCGCTGCTGTTGTGGGATACCCCGGGGGAGACGTAATGGCAGCCGAATGTTAACTTCGTGGGTAGGGATGGTTGCCCCGGGGCACAGTGTCTCTGTGCAGGGTATGGCGATGGCAGGGGCTTGAGCACCCGGATGGACCAGGGGATGTTTGGTTACTCACAAGTAAAAGAATCACATGAGTCCTTTGGTAAACCAAGGTGCTGGTGGCCGGCCGCCGCGGACGGTTGTACTCTGGTCCCCCACCCGGGCTGATCATCGCCGTCTTCTCCTCTGCACTAGTTGTGGTTGTGGTTTAGACTTCCCGGTATGGAACACGGGAGTCCATTCCCGGCTTTCTGTGTGCCTGAGGAGCCGTGCCCGCTGACCCGTGGGATCTATGGGCCCTGGCGGTTGCCCTATCCCTCTCTGTGGGTGCTTGTCTGCTTTTGGAACTTTGGTTGGGACAGGACCTATAATCCTGCCCTCAATCGGTTGATTAGCTAGGCCGTTGGTTCCTGTCCTGGCTTCAGGGTCCGAGTACCCCCTCTGTGCACGGTTTCCAGTCGGGTCTCCGGTGTCGGTACCGGCGGGTTCCAACCCTGCTCCGGTTCTCCTCGGATCTGCCGAGCCGTCTTTCCATCTCCTGCTGACGGAGACCACCGTCTGCCACCTAGCCAAGGTACCAGGGCTCCTACCCTGGCACCTTTCAACTTGAACTTCTCCGCTGGAGCTACACCTAGCTCCAGCCCACACTCCTCTCAATTTGCACTACAACTTCATCTGCTTTAGACTGACTGTTTTCCCGCCCCGGGCTGTCTAGACCCCTATGTGGGCGTTTCCTAACCGCCTGGTCCCGCCCACTGGTATGCCTGTCTTGCCCTGAGGGGGGGTGACTAGGGTTTCAGGTCGGATGTATGTGACCTAGGTGAGGGAAGGTGTTATGTGGGGGCCTAGTGTGTGACTACCTGTTTTTTCCAGGGCGTCACATTAGCACTGTACAACATCATTTACATCAGTCAACATCTACCAATGGGACTCACAGTCACACTTTTGTTATATCATAGACACACTCAACTATACACAATGGACATTGTTAAATTCAATGGGGAGAGAGGGAAAAGTCATTAAAAGCCATTCCAGGCACTCCTTGTCTTGACAGTTGAGATTCTTTAGACACAAGCTATATTTTTCCTTTTCTCTTTTGTACAAGGAACAGCCTCCCTCTTCCTCCAGCACTACAGGGGCCACTTTCTGAAAACCGGGTGTAGCTGAGAAGAATGTTCTTGTCTTTCCAAATTTAATTGAGAGTAACATATTTTCAGTCCTTTTGCCAGATATATTTTTGGTGCCTTCTAAACAGTTTTCCTTACTCTAATGTGAAGTTATCCTAGTGACAGGTTCCCCTTACATCTTCAGATCCTAAGTTATTGGGTTAGGCTGCTGATTTATCGACCCTTCTCTTCTCCCCTTCTCCTCGTATGTATGTTTAACCCTCTTGCCACATTCTTAACCTCCAATCCCAATCTAAATATAAATGAATTCAAGAACATTGGCTGACATTAGAAAAGTAAAAAAAAAACCCAAAAACTAAACAATACTAAAAATACCTTCTAGATGACATTTTCTATTGCCTTAAGTCTAGCATTTTCCATTGAATGCTGTGTGAAATGCTCTTTTCAAAAGATAAGCTTCTTTAAGGGAGTGCCCGAAAATACAAGTTACTGCTGGTGTGTGAAAGACAAGCACGAATACTATGCGCCTCTATTATTCTAACACAGTTTATTTTCTGTACAATATAACAGAAGGTGTGGAGCACCGAGCTGTAAAACAATAATAAACATATAATTTATATACCGGACCTGGTATCAGGTCAAAGGTCGCCAGTTTTTACTTTTATTTTATTTCCGCTGCACTCCTGAATATGCAGTTGTTTTTGTTTTGTTTTTGTATTTGGGCGAGGCTGCTTTTTTTTATCCCACCATATTGTTTCAGAAATATGGGCTTTTATTTAGTCGAAGTTTATATGCTTTTATTGAATGCGTGTTTCACGTTCTGTAGGAGAGTGTCCTTAGACTGCTGCTACGAGGTGACTGGTAGGATAGTGGGGGACAGGGCCTTCTATGCAGTCTCTCACGCTAGGGGACATTGGTTTTCCCTAACCTCAGGGTTACTCTTGATCAGGGCCACCATTAGGGCATTACTACTGTGACTGGTATACCGGGCCCGGTGAAGAGAGGAGGCTCGGCCAGGCCCGGGGTAACTACTTATCTTTATTAAACCCAAGGCAGGACGAGCCCCTTCTCTTCACCAGGCCCTAGTCACAGAAGCAGCAGAGGGGCCCCGCAATGTCACTTCACTACTAGACATGACTAATTTGCATGTGAAGGGGTGGAGCATGCAAATTAGCCATGTGCCTAGTGGAGGCAGGGTCATTGGAGTAGAGCAGGGCGCCAGCGCGTCATCACTGGGCCGTGCAGCAGGGTGGTGAGGTCATCACTCTGAGACCTACACTCCTGCAACAGCGGCTGAGGTGGCAAGGACGCAGCAGCCAGCGGGGACAGGTAAGCGCTGTAAGCTGAAGACGATCGCCGGGGGGTGGGTGAGGTGGTGGGTTGGCCCGCCCACTGATCCCAGCCCGGGGGGGCGCTGATCTCTGCCCGGGGCCGACCGCCCGCTAATCTCTGACCGTGGCCGGCTGATCTCTGCCCAGGTGGGGGGGGGTCGCTGATCTCTGCCCGGGGGGGCGCTAATCTCTGCCCGGGGCCTGCTCATCTCTGCCCGGGGCCTGCTGATCTCTGCCCCGGGGGAGGGGCTGCTGATCTCTTCCCCGGGGAAGGGGCCGCTGATCTCTGCCCATGACCACCCGCAGGCCCGCTGACCCCAGCCCCTCGCTTGCTTCAGCTAAATCAGAGGTGGGGAACCTCTGGCCTGTGGTCTCCTGCCTCCCTGCTGTGAGCTTCCTGCCTCTTTGCTGTGAGCCTCTGCCTCTTTGTTGTGAGCCTCCTGCCTCTCTGCTGTGAGACTCCTGCCTCTCTGCTGTGAGCCTCCTACCTCTCTGCTGTGAGCTTCCTGCCTCCCTGCTCTGAACTTCATGCCTCTCTGCTCTGAGCTTCCTGTCTCTCTGCTGTGAACCTCCTGCCTCTCTGCTGTGAGCCTCCTGCCTCTCTGCTGTGAGCCTCCTGCCTCTCTGCTGTGAGCCTCCTGCATCTCTGCTGTGAGCCTCCTGCCTCTCTGCTCTGAGCTTCCTGCCTCCCTGCTCTGAACCTCATGCCTCTCTGCTCTGAGCTTCCTGTCTCTCTGCTGTGAACCTCCTGACTCTGCTGTGAGCCTCCTGCCTCTCTGCTGTGAGCCTCCTGGCTCTCTGCTGTGAGCCTCCTACCTCTCTGCTGTGAGTCTCCTGCCTCTCTACTCTGAGCTTCCTGTCTCTCTGCTGTGAGCCTCCTGCCTCTCTGCTGTGAGCCTCCTGCCTCCCTGCTGTGAGCCTCCTGCCTCCCTGCTGTGAGCTTCCTTCCTCCCTGCTGTGAGCTTCCTGCCTCTCACTGTTGTGTGCCTACCTCCCAGTGCTGTGTGTCACCCTCCCATTGCTGTGTGCCACCCTCTCAGTGCTGTGTGCCACCCTCCCTCCAGTGCTGTCTGTGCTCCCTCAGTCCTGTTCATCTCCTCCAGTCCTGTTTGTGCCCCTCTAGTTTTGTCCGTGCCACTGCCAGTGCTGTCCGTGCCCAGCAGTACTGTCTGAGCCCCAGCCCCTCCTGTGATGTGTATATGCCCCCAGTCCCTCCTGCTGTGATGTGTGTATATGACCCCAGCCCCTCCTGTAATGTATATATATGTCCCCAGCTTCTCCTGTGATATATATATATATATATACATTTGCCCCAGCCCCTCCTGTGATGTGTATATACATATATGCCCCAGCCCCTGCTGTGATATATGTGCCTTCAGTGTTTCCTACATGATGTATATAATTTACCAATCTGTTAACTGCGCTCCAGACCGAGACAAACCTGGAAAAGCAGTTGTGAGAAACCACATTGATCAATATCACCGAACATCACAGCTACACCAAAGAGAAGCAGCTCCAGCCACCACAGTAAGGGTTAATTAATTATTTGACCAAAAATATTAGGGTAATTTTCAAGCTGATAATTTTTTGCGGCCCCCGAAGGTTGGTAGAAATTTCTAAATGGCCCCCGGCAGAAAAAAGGTTCCCCGCACCTGAGCTAGATGCATGGGAGGGTGCTGAAATGCATCACGGCTCACTGCTTAGAGAAGATGCCGTGCTACGTGGGAGCCAGGGAGGGTGAGTAAAATGTTTATATTTATATATATACCAGGAGGTCCCCAGGATGGGACATATCTACCGGGAGGAGGACATATTCACCAGGAAAGGTCAGAGTCAGAAACCACACTGGGAACATATATACCCGCATGTGCCCAGGAGAGGGATATATATATGTATACCCGGAGGCCCCCAGGATGGGACATATCTACCGGGAGGAGGACATATTCACCAGGAGGGTCATAAACCAGGCTAGGAACATATATTTGCTATATATATATATATATATATATATATATATACACACACACCAGGAGGCTCCCAGGATGGGACATATATACCTAAATGGGGCATATATACAAAGAAAGGGACATATATATCAGAAGGGGGACATATATATATATATATATATATATATATATACACGTTTTTCCAAGAGTGGCAGTGAGACTGTAGGAGGTTTGAGGGGTGGAGGCGGAGCTGAGGTGGAGCCTGGTCGGAGTCCCAAGGGGCCCCGAAAATGTTGCCAGTATGGGGCCCTGAAATTCCTAGTGGCGGCCCTGCTCTTGATGGTGGAGATGTCAGAGTCCCATTCCTGGCTATGATTCTCACCAGTGCTCTCTGATGGCCCCCTCCAACCAGGGACGTATGGGGCAGGGGTGTAATGGAAAACAGGTATAGACAGACAAGAGAAAACCAATACTCTGAAGAACTGCACACACACAGGAATAGACAATAAGAAACTCAGGAGAAAAGCAAGAGCAGGATTGTAAAAACAAAAAGGCAACAAGGGTTAACTCCACAATCGCACTCAGCAACAAAAATAACAAACATCAGATAATCTGGATCATAACACCTCACCAGACCAGCCAAGATAAACTATAGCTGGCATAGGTGGAAGGATCTACCCGGCATATATAGGAGGGGAGAAAATGTGATTGACTTCCCCACTACATGTGATCAAAGGAGACTAACAAGTGGACTAGCAGAGATTAACTCTTGCTAGCCTACCTAAAAATTACCATTCTACAGGCCGACGCCTGAGTCCACCTGTGTTGATCACAGATACTAGAGAAATTATTGGTCAGAGTGTCAGAATCTGTAGTCTGAAAAGATTCCAAAGATGCCATGACAGCAAACTTTGTAAAAATCTCCATGTGACAGCTGCTTTGTTTAATTACCCTGAGAGCCACGCCACCTTGGTAAAGACTGCAACAAGTAACACTAAATATGAAGGCCCATATCTCTGAAATCATATACTGGATTTGAAAAAAAAAAAACAATCAGTGGAGCAAAGGTAAACAATAAGAGCAAAAACTGGCCATTTTTGACTTGGTGACAGGTCTTGGGAATCATGGTCATATGATATTGAAACTAGTTATTGACTGGAATAAGATTTGTGCTGAAGTGCACACTAAAGGGGGCTTTACACGCTGCGACATCGCTAATGCGGAGTCGTTGGGGTCACGGATTTTGTGACGCACATCCGGCCGCATTAGCGATGCCGTTGCGTGTGACACCGATAAGCGATTTTGCATCGTTGCAAAAACGTGCAAAATCGCTAATCGGCGACATGGGGGTCCATTCTTAAAAATCGTTACTGCAGCAGTAACGAAGTTGTTCCTCGTTCCTGCGGCAGCACACATCGCTGCGTGTGACGCCGCAGGAACAAGGAAGCTCCCCTTACCTGCCTCCCGGCCGCTATGAGGAAGGAAGGAGGGGGGCGGGATGTTACGTCCTGCTCATCTCCGCCCCTCCGCTGCTATTGGGCGGCGGTTCAGTGACGCTTCAGTGACGTTGCTGTGACGCCGCACGGACCGCCCCCTAGAAAGGAGGTGGTTCGCCCGTCACAGCGACGTCGCCGGACAGGTAAGTATGTGTGACGGCTGTTGTGCGGCACGGGCAGCGATTTGCCCGTGTCGCGCAACAGATGGGGGCGGGTACCCACACTAGCGATATCGGGACCGATATCGCAGTGTGTAAAGTAGCCTTAAGGCATACAGCACTTGTCAGATATTACTGGTTCATTAAAAGAGTATGCCTTTTAATGAACTAGCAGTGTCTGACTCCAGCACACCTCCTCCTTTAGACAGGCGTGAACATCGCTGTTCTTGATGAATCAGTGCTTAGTTTTGAGAACCTCTAGAGACTTTCATGTAGAAATATATAAGAAATACATGCAACTCTTGAACTTTATTTTAACAACACTTGCCATTTAAATCGAGATTGAGTGCTGTAAAACATCTTCTGTTTTACATCAATAATCCAGACATTCTGATAATGCAGAACAAAGATTAATACTCTATCTCTCTCTTTATGGTTTACTTCTCGATGACTACTTGGTAATCCAGAATGTTTGATCTAGCACCAGTCTTCTACATTTGAGGTAATTTACTGTCCACTGTTTACGGTCCCATTTTCTCAAGACAAGAAACTATTGAAAGTTTTAACAACCGGAGAACTAACTTCCAAGGGTATTTCCAAATAAGGAAGACTGGCATGAGCTCCCTGAGTGTTTCTGGCAATAGTCTCAGACACAGAATCTTAAGCAATCCTGTTAGACAAGAAACACATTTTATCTTGGCTGTGGCAAAATAGGATAAATAATTGAGAAATGATTAACCAAAGCTAAAGCTGATACACATAGCAAGGAGGCCATGAACCCTGCCCAAAGGAGGACCTGGCATACAATAAAACAGACTGGCATGGTGCCCATACCTGATGAAAGCAAAATGGCCTCATTACATGGCAGGTAGATAAGAATGGCCGACTGCAATAGATTCACGTTATCAACTCTAGGAGTTTCCATTTTACACTTGTTTTTTCCAGGGTGAGTTGTAGTTTTGAATCTTCCATTTTACCATAGTGATAAGCGAGCGTGCTCGCCACTGCTCGATACTTGATTGAGCATCGGGGTGCTCGGGTACGTTCATTCATTACTCTGTCGAGTATCGCGGGTGCTCGAACGGTATGTTTGAGTCCCTGCCCTACATATTTTGTGACTGTTAGACAGCCAATCAACATGTGAGGATTGCCTGCTATACCCAGTAATTCCGTAGCTGTGTTGGCTATTGGCATTACTGTGACTGGCCAGCTACATCACGTCATCAGGTCTTATACCATGACATGATGCTCAGCACACTCCTCTGGAAGCATTTCTCAGGGAGAGTTGTTGTAGGAGGGATAACTGACTTTAGAGCAGGAATATAGCCAGTGTTTAATTGCTATTCAACTAATTGTATACCGCTGCTGCAACATTAAAACAAACATCCTTTTCAGGGCTACATACTGTCTTTTCTCTAGTAAAACCCCTGTTACCTGCATACGGTGTAGGGATAGCTGGTGGAGGAGGGCTAGTTTTGGATTTGAGGTATATAAGCAGGGTTTATTGGCTTACAATCCTTCTACAAGTATACTGCTGCCACATTCCAAACACAAAAGTACTATTCAGGGCTGCATATTTTCTTTTTGTTATTGATACCGGAAAGTTTGCAGGAATATATATATATATATATATATATATATATATATATATATATATGTATATATATATATATATATATATACACATGTGTGTATATATATATATATATATATATATATATATACACACCTAACTTCAAATGCACTATACGTGCAGTAAGGGGCAGTTAAGACGTGCTACTGATGGTAGGCACAGAAGCCGAGGCCTTGGGCCAGGTGAAATTGTGATTGCAACAAACACACTCATCCACGAGACCTAGCTTCCTTTCCCACTTTGTAAGGGGGCACAACAAGACACTACTCTTGAAGCCAGTGAACAGGTGTCACACTAGGTACAGGGAAGTACCAAGCGAATGGTGAAAGGGAAGGGAAACCCTGTGATTAGGGAAGGGGAGATGGTGACTTCTGACCAAGCCTACAGCTCACTGCCCTAGATAGGCTTTGCACCTATGCGCCAAGCAGGATACCTGGCCCTAGGATGACCCTGCTCTGGGCCCTAGGTAGGGAGCAGATGGGATGAGCTCTTCGTCAACCCCACTAGGGAAAACAAACAATTGAAAACAACAAACAACTTATCTCCAGTTGACTCCGTAAGAGAAACAACCACTGCAACAACCACCAAGATTCTCCAGATGTATGCAAATTAAGTGCTTGAACTGAAGACTTGATAAAGACATATGAAGTATCACCAGAACTGAGTAATAGGAAGTGAAGGTATATAAAGACACAAGGGAAGTACTGATGATCAGCAGCAGACAGGCTGAGGATCTCAACAGGGTCCTAAAGAGAAGGGATAAAAACCAAGCAGAATTAATGCAAAGTCAGGGAGTAGTTTGTGCAGCTAAACACGGTGACCTTCTATAGCCAAACACCACAGGACTGTCTGTCACCCATGACACACCAGTGACAACAGGAGGTCGGTTGGCTGGCAGATAATCCTCTCAATATGTTTCCCAGTACCACCCTGTCTTCCACATGGTCTCTCAAATAATGCTGGAAAGACAGAAAGCGCACATAGGGTCTTATCTAATTAATAATATAGCAAAATGTCTGGGAGATGCTCACCTTTATCAGATTGTGAAAGTCTGCAGCAGACCCACGTGGAATGCAAATGTAGCTCAAAAAAGAGAGGGTTAATTTCTTCTGCACTGCCATAAGGATGATGAAAGAGTCTGGATAGCGATTAATAATGATTTTATTGACAATAAAATCATTATTTATCTCTATCTGAACTCTTTCATCATCCTTACGGAAGTGCAGAAGAAATTAACCCTCTCTGTTTTTAGCTACATTTGCATTGCACATGGTCTAGTCTCACTAGCCAAGAGTCTGGACCACATAATCCTCACACTGATCCTCCTTCCTCCCACCATGGCTTGTAGTCCCAGGAGACAATTGGACCAATATTTGGACACTTCGAGAAGCTCTTTATGTGGCGCCCTGGACTAGCCAGGTAGCCACAGACAAAACACACACCCCCACCCCCACCGCCCAGACAGTTTCATTAGTCAGACAAAAACCCTTGTTGCCTCCCTCCAGGGTCTGATGTCCACACCAGGTGGGGCGAAGCCAGGCGGTTGGCCCCACCCACCGAGGAGTTCACAGGCCTGGAGGCGGGAAAAGCAGTAGATCAGTTCAGGAGGTGAAAGTGAGAAGTCACGAAACTGCAAGTGTCTGGGTCGGAGCCCAGGCACTGAGAGCAAGGTTGGCAGATGGTGGTGGCTGTCTGCAGGAGTTGGTGGAACTCCGCAGAGCCGTAAGGACCGGGGCTGGGTGGTGGCTCACCGGTACCGGACCGAGGAACGGAGTGAAGCTAAGCACACAGGAAGGGCCATCGGACCCCGACCAAGCTTGGAGCCGCCGTCAATAGTAAAATCCGAATGTGACAGGAACCCCCGGGGTTCCCTAACAACCAAGTCCCGATTGAAGGCAACCACTCACACCATGAGGATATACAGCCACCGCCACCGGCTAGATATCCGAGGGCCAGCGCCTGCGGGCAGAACAGGCTCCTCCGGTATCTATACACCAGGGATCGGACTACCGTTGGGAAGCCATTGGAGTCAACACAGTACACAAAGGTGCAGGGAAAGACAGCCACCATCACCTGTCCAGGGAGAGACACTGCAGCCGGCTGCGGGACCCGTCCATCCAGCCGTTTGGTTTGCCGGAGACTTTGTGCATCTATTGCTGAGTGAGTACACCCGTGCCATCCGGCAACGTGCCGCGCTGTCCCTGCCACCCTGCACCTTACCGACCCTGCCTCCCAGTCACACCACCGGGCCCCGGGACCACCAACCCCTACCCACGGAGGGGGAAAACAACATCCCAGCTACTCCCTACCATCGCTCCCGGGATCCCTGTCACCAGCAGCGGTGGTGCCCATCTTCACCACAACCCGTGGGTGGCGTCACGGACTAAATCCCCAAACAAACCACCCCCTTTTCACTCACGGGTGAGGAGCGCCTCTCGAGTCCCCGGATCCGGCCCACCGCTCGAGCCACCGAGCAGCAGCCGCAGCGACGGACCCGAGCGTTAGCGAGCGCAGCGCCCCGCCGCCCACGACATTTACATTACCATATATTGATTCTAGCCTCTCACCCTGCATATTTCAAGAGGGACATCAGGAGGCCATGTGTAGTGAGCAGCCACAGTCAGAAGAAGATGACGGTGGGGAATAGCAATTAGTATCTCAAGAAGTAGATGAAGATGTGACACAGTTGCCCCCAAGTGATGTTGTTAAGTCAATAAGTCAGGGGGACTAAAGTGTGGAAGTGAAAGACGAGATGGTGGATGATGAAGTCACTCACCCAACCTGGGAAAGTGTCGTGTAGAGCGATGACAGCAGTGCAGAAGGCAGGGATCAACAGCATCACAACAGGCAGGAAGAGGCAGTGTCATGAAAGCACCCAACTAGATGGGCCGAAGGCCCAATACAATCAGTGTCTAAGGGTGACACCACTGCCTTTTGCCTTTTGCTACGTGCTTGTCAATCCCCTGTGCAGGAAGAAGGCATGGATGCCTCCCACTCTGCACCTGTCATTGCACATTCGCAAGCACGTCAACGACGTTGGCCGATTCTTTGTCTCAGGACAGCGTTCAGCAGTCCGTATCCAGGCCTTTGAACGCAAACATAAATACCCAGCCACCGACAGGCCCAAACAGTAAACAGACACATTTCCAGACTATTTGCCCTGGAAATTTTTCTGCTTAGGCTTGTAGACACTGAAGCTTTCTTCAACCTCAAGGCGGCCGTCTTCAGTACTGGGTCCCCAGCTTCCACTATTTTCCCTAGAGTGTCTTCACCAGGACGTGTCCCATAAAATCACTCATGCCCTGACGTGCTTGTGGCCAGGGACGCTACAATTCCACTAAAAAATGTTTTCTGAGGCCCTCTACGTGTTTATTCCAGTTTCTCCTTCTAACTTTTGGCAGCCATTGCACTTAGCGCATAGGCTGTATGAGTCTAGGATTCCCACTTCCTAGCAATTTTAACAGAATGTGTATAAGGTCCTCCTTTATGTCTAATGCAGGGTGTATCGGAATCCCTTGTCCTAATTTTTGGCAGTTCTTGCATTTTCCGCATAAGCTTGTGAGTTTTAGAGTCCCTTCTTCATAAATTAAACAGGTTGTTTCTGACCATGTCACACACACCACATGCCCAGATAAGGTAGTAAAATGTTAAAATTACATTCACCAGTTGATGTAGTTTTATTTCCCCCTCTACTATGTCATCTACTGTAGTCATAGGAGATGGGGAAATGCATTGAGAGATGGCCTGGCTATTAAATGGTGGAGGAGGCGTTTTTTTTCTTCTCTTTTTAATTTAGCCTCATATTCAAGTCATTATACAGGAAAGAATGTTTCCTAACAATTTTTCCTGTAAAATCCATTAAATCTTCGTTATGTATGTTTTATTGCCAGTAAAAGTGGGGTAATACTCTGACAACATTGTTCCCAGCAGCGACTTGGGTGTCAAAGATGTGTCCTGGCCCGGGAAGAACCTAGCCTCTCTGCTACCTGAGGCGAACATCAAAACAGTGCCCCTCCTTAGTAAATTCTTAAAATCGGTATAAATAAACCTTATTTACTCTTTACTAGCCTAACTTGACGCACTATATAATACACACACATTTAAATAGGAATATATTTGAAACATCATTCTTTACACTTGTTAAGGTGCTGTATAAGTAGTGGAGAGTAGTAGTAGTTCTCATTTTTCCAACAAAATTTACAAAAAAAAAATGTAGGGACCACATCACATTTGAAGTGATTTTGAGAGGCCTAGGTGACAGAAATTACACAAAAGTGACCCCATTCTAAAAACTGCACCCCTCACACTGTTGAAAACCACATCCAAGAAGTTTATTAACACTTTATGTGCTTCACAGGAACCAAAGTAATGTGGAAGGAAAAAAAATGAAAATTTTACTTTTTTTTACACTAAAATGTTACTTTAGCCATAAAATGTAGCATTTTCACAAGGGTACCAGGAACAAATGCATCACTAAAGTTATTGTGCAATTTCTCCTGAGTACGTCGATATCTCATATGTGGTGGAAATCAATTGTTTGGGCCCACGGCAGGGCTCGAAAAGCAAGGAGCGCCATTCGAATTTTTGAAAGCAAAATTGTCTGGAATCGTTAGTGGACGCCATGTTGCATTTGGAGACCCCGTGAGGTGCTTAAACAATGGAGCTCCCCCACAAGTGACCCCATTTTGGAAACTAGACCCCTCAAGGAATTTATCTAGATGTTTAGTGAGCACTTTGAACCCCTGGGGGCTTCACAAAAGATTATAACGTACAGCCGTGAAAATAAAAAAAAAACTTTTGCCACAAAATTGTTACTTCAACCAGGTAGCTTTTTTTTCACAAGGGTATCAGGAAAAAATGCACCATAAAATTTATTGTGGAATTCCTAATGAGTACACAGATACCTCATATGTGGTGGAAATCAATTGTTTAAGTGCACAGCAGGGCTTGGAAGGGAAGGAGCGCCATTTGACTTTTGGAGATAATTTTCCATTCAAAAAGTGAAATGGCACTCCTTCCCTTCCGAGCACTGCTGTGCACCCAAACAGTGGTTTATGACCACATATAAGGTATCTGTGTGCTCAGGATAAATTGCCCATCAAATTTTAGTATTTATTTTATCGTGTTGCCCATGTGAAAATGAAAAAATTGAGGCTAAAAGAAATTTTTTGTGAAAAATAAAAAAAGTACTTTTTCACTTTTACGGATCAATTTGTGAAGCACCTGGGGGTTCAAAGTGCTCACTATGCATCTACATAAGTTCCTTGGGGGGGTCTAGTTTGCAAAATGGGGTCACTTGTGGGGGAGCTACAATGTTTAGGCACACAGGGGCTCTCCATACGCGACATTGTGTCCGCTAACAATTTGAATTAGCTCCGATTGGTAGTGGGAAACCATGTCGCGTATGGAGAGTATGTAGTGTATGTCAGGTTGGTGTGTGCATGTAGTGTATTGTATGTCAGGTTGGTGTGGTGTGGTGTAGTGTATGTCAGGTTGGTGTGGTGTGGTGTAGTGTATGTCAGGTTGGTGTATGGTATGGTGTATTGTATGTCAGGTTGGTGTGGTGTAGTGTAGTGTATGTCAGGTTGGTGTGTGTGTGGTGTTTACTACATCACACACATCAACCTGAATACACTACACCACACCACACACCAACCTAACATACACTACGTCAGGTTGGTGTGTGTGGTATAGTGTATGTCAGGTTGGTGTGGTGTAGTATACGTCAGGTTGGTGGAGGAGCAAGAGTGGGAGGAATAGAGAAAAGTGGGGTCCTCTCCCTTACTATCAGCTTCGGAGGCATATGCCTCCTCAGCTGAGTATACCCTTTGTGAGTGGGACGAGCGGGACATTTTGTGTGTGCGTGTGTAAAAAAAAACAAAACAAAAAAAAGCAAAACACTAAACTATTATAGTGTGCGTGTGTTTAATGAAACTTTTGGCAGGGGTGGGGGTGAGCACTGGGACAAGGGGGGTGGGATGAGCACTGGGGCAAGGGGGGTGGGGGTGAGCACTGGGGGAAGGGGGGTGGGGGTGTGCACTGTGGCAAGGGGGGTGGGGGTGTACACTGGGGCAAGGGTGGTGGGGGCTGAACACTGGGGCAAGGGGGGTGGGGGGTGAGCACTGGGGCAAGGTGGGTGGGGGTAAGCACTGGGGGAAAGGGGGGTGGGGGGTGAGCACTGGGGCAAGGTGGGTGGGGGTGAGCACTGGGGCAAATGGTTTGGGGGTGAGCACAGGGGCAAGGGGGATGGAAGTGGTGGTGGGCACTGGGGCAAGGGGGATGGGGTGGTGGTGAATACTGGGGCAAGGGGGGTGGGGGTGGTGGTGAGCGCTGGGGCAAGGGGGGTGGGAGTGGTGGTGAGCGCTGGGGCAAGAGGAGTGGTGTTGAGCACTGGGGTAGAGGTGGTGGTGAGCACGGGGGCAAGGGGCCTGATCGCTGGCGGCAGGAGCAGGGGCCCGATCACTGGCAGCAGGAGCAGGGGCCCGATCGCTGGCGGCAGAAGCAGGGGCCCGATCGCTGGTGGCTGGAGCAGATCGCTGGTGGCAGGAGCAGCGGCCCGATTGCCTGCGGCTGGAGCAGATTGCTGGCTGACAGAGAAGCAGCACAGTGAGTGATTACAGGGCAGGTAGGAGGGAGCAGAGGTCATGGGGGGGTGGAATCGGACGACAGGGGGAGAGCGGAAGAAAGCAGAGGGGAGCAAATACATTATTGTATGGCGGCAGATCGCAGTGACAGCAGGGTGAACAGTGGTGACCTTGATCTTCAGCGTCCATGAACAAGATGTGGTTGAAGAGGGCGGGCACCCACCGGTTACCTCGCCACTCCATATCTGATTGCAGGGATAGCGTCACATGGACATCACATCAGATCGGGGGAGAGACACAGAGGGCACCCTGCTCCAGCCAATGGCCGATGATATTCCATCATCAGCCATGGCTGGATTGTAATATTTCACCCAGTTTATTGGTGAAATATTACACTCGTTCTGATTGAAAGTGAAAATGACATTTTCATCAGCCAATCAGAGCGATCGTAGCCATGGGGGGGCAAAGCCACCCCCCTTGGGCTCAACTACAGGTCCTCACGTAGCTGCAGCCCTGGTGACATTTCAGTGAACCCAGTCACCAGCGCTGCAGGAACGGAAACCCGCCATGATGCATACGGTGCGTCTAAGGTCGGGAAGGGGTTAAAGGTACATCACCCATCTTCATCAGCCGCCGGCTGCATTGAACTCTGACACACAGTCTGTGACTGTCTGTGTATATACTAGTGTAGATCACTTGTGGTCGGCGGCCAGTGATTTCACTAGCAGTGTTGTAACTGTCATGTTCATGTTAAATACACCGCACAGACCCTGGTTGCCGCCCTCCTTCTCCCAGCAGGTGGCGCCGCCTGAGGCCAAGGCTCAGGTCGCCTCATGGTAGGTGCGCCCCTGGTCCTGGCATCTTTCCCATGCTGTTACCATTCCATTTGAGTGCTGGTTCCATCCATTTCAACAATTTTACTGCCCCCCCCCCAGACCTCCTGTAGGGTCTTCTGGACAAATTGTCGAATTTCCCATTGACTTCCTTTATACTCAGTATTCGAGTTGAGCCTGTCTGAGTGTCTGACCTGCTCAAGTTGAGAACAGAGCATTTTAGTGCTCACTCTTCACTATTTACCATATAAAAGTACTGGAAGTGGAAAAAAATCCAAGTGAGTGAAAAAAATGCTATTCTTTACCTTTTGGGGGTTTTGTGTTTATAAAATTCACTCGGTGGAATAAATGACCTTTCAACATGATTCTTCCAGTCAGTACAACTACACCGATACTAAAAATATAAAGATATATATTTTTTTATTTTACTGGTTAAAAAAATTCTGAGCTCTCTGCATGTTTTCTGCAAGCTAGGCTGATGTGTGTAGTGATATTGGGTTACATACACTTTTTTGGTTGCTTTATATTACATTTTGTTTGGAAAAATACGGTGGCCAAAAAACATCAATTCTAGGGTTAATTTTGTTTTTCTTTAAGGCATTAAATCTATGGCTTAAATCATTTTTGATAGAATAGATTAGACTACAGACACAATGATACCAAATATGTTTATTTTATGGTTTGTTTGTTGTTTTTTTAATCTGGGAAGCGAGGGTGATTTAAACATTTTGCTCTCTATTTTTTAATAACTTTTAAAATATTGTTACTTGAGCTTTTTTCTCCCCCTACAGGTCCGTGATTGACAATGGCTTCTCAGTTTGGATACTGCTTTTACTGGTAGCTTCTGGCTGTGTAACACAGATGGCACCTTTGAGCAGGGTGGGCTTCTGTGTGGGTGATGGGCATGTAACCAATGCAAAATCACCTAGTCTATCAAAAATTATTAGAATCTCCCCAATGTACATCTCACACACACAAATAGAACAGGTCTGCAAGTGTAAAATTGTTTACAAAAGTACGAGGTGATATTTATGTACTTTCAATCTATGAACTCAGTAAAAATAAAATGCCATAACATACAGTTTTTTCACAAACACCCGACTCCATAGGCTCAATGAACCACAGCTTTTTTCACAGGTCGAGTCAAATGATTTAGGCCAGAGTCACACTTGTGTGTGACTCTCGTGAGAATCGAGTGGCATCACCTGGCACGGCCTGCCACTCTCCGGACAGGAGTGTACAGATGCATGCAGCTGTACACTCTGTCCGGAGAGTGGCAGGCCGTGCCGGGTGATGATACTTAATTCTCACGCGTGTCACATGCACTGAGCTGCCACAAGGAATTTCAGGGCTCTATACTGGCAAAATTTTCATGCCCCCTTGGGACTCTGCCCAGGTTCCACCCCAGCTTTGCCTTCACCCCCAAACCTACCACAATCCCAACCCCACTCTTGGAAAAAGTTCACTTCTGCAAAACGTCCTCACCAATGAGCAGGTGTTTGGCTCCACTATGCAGTGTTGTCGCATGCACCATTCTTTGGGCTGTTACAATGACGAGCCATGGACAAAATCATCAGATACAGTCATATGAAAAAGTTTTGGCACCCCTATTAATGTTAACTTTTTTTCTTTATAACAATTTGGGTTTTTGCAACAGCTATTTCAGTTTCATATATCTAATACCTGATGGACTGAGTAATATTTCTGGATTGAAATGAGGTTTATTGTACTAACAGAAAATGTGCAATCCGCATTTAAACAAAATTTGACCGGTGCAAAAGTATGGGCACCTCAACATACAAGTGACATTAATATTTTGTAGATCCTCCTTTTGCAAAAATAACAGCCTCTAGTCGCTTCCATTAGCTTTTAATGAGTTCCTGGATCCTGGATGAAGGTATATTTGACCATTCCTGTTTACAAAACAATTCCAGTTCAGGTAAGTTTGATGGTCGCCGAGCATGGACAGCACGCTTCAAATCATCCCACAGATTTTCAATGATATTCAGGTCTGGGGACTGGGATGGCCATTCCAGAACATTGTAAGTGTTCCTCTGCATGAATGCCTTAGTAGATTTGGAGCAGTGTTTTGGATCATTGTCTTGCTGAAATATCCATCCCCATGCGTAACTTCAACTTCGTCACTGATTTTTGCACATTATTGTCAAGAATCTGCTGATACTGAGTTGAATCCATGCGACCCTCAACTTTAACAAGATTTCCGGTGCCAGCATTGGCCACACAGCCCCAAAGCATGATGGAACCTACACCAAATTTTTCTGTGGGTAGCAAGTGCTTTTCTTGGAATGCCGTGTTTTTTTGCCTCCATGCATAACGCCTTTTTGTATGACCAAACAACTCAATCTTTGTTTCATCAGTCCACAGGACCTTTTTCCAAAATGTAACTGGCTTGTCCAAATGTGCTTTTGCATACCTCAGGGGACTCTGTTTGTGGCGTGCTTGCAGAAACGGCTTCTTTCGCATCACTCTCCCATACAGTTTCTCCTTGTGCAACGTGCGCTGTATTGTTGACCAATGCACATTGACACCATCTGCAGCAAGATGATGCTGCTGGTCTTTGGAGGTGGTCTGTGGATTGTCCTTGACTGTTCTCACCATTCTTCTTCTCTGTCTTTCTGAAATTTTTCTTGGCCTGCCACTTCTGGGCTTAACAAGAACTGTACCTGTGTTCTTCCATTTCCTTACTATGTTCCTCACAGTGGAAACTGACAGTTTAAATCTCTGAGACAATTTTTTGTATCCTTCCCCTGAACAACTACGTTCAATAATCTTTGTTTTCAGATCATTTGAGAGTTGTTTTGAGGAGCCCATGATGCCACTCTTCATAGGAGATTCAAATAGGAGAACAACTTGCAAGTGGCCACCTTAAATACCTTTTCTCATGATTGGATACACCTGCCTATGAAGTTCAAACTCAATGAGGTTACAAAACCAATTTAGTGCTTCAATAAGTCAGTAAAAAGTAGTTAGGAGTGTTCAAATCAAGAAATTGATAAGGGTGCCCATACTTTTGCACCGGTCAAATTTTGTTTAAATGCGGATTGCACATTTTCTGTTAGTACAATAAACCTCATTTCAATCCAGAAATATTACTCAGTCCATCAGTTATTAGATATATGAAACTGAAATAGCTGTTGCAAAAACCCAAATTGTTATAAAGAAAAAAGGTTAACATTAATAGGGGTGCCCAAACTTTTTCATATGACTGTATCTATGCTGGCTGTATTATATATAATATAGAGGATACAGGCTGCTGGCTGTGTATATATATATATATATATATATATACTAGCTGTAGTACCCGGAGTTGCCTGGGATAGTAACTGTCTCTGTCTTTTTCCCAGTCACCGTCTGCCTCCCTTTCTGTCTGTCTCTGTCTGTCTCTCTTTTTGTCTGTCTCTTTCCCATTCTGTCTCTTTCTCTTTGTCTGTCTGTTTCTGTCTGTCTGTCTCCTTCCCTGTCTGTCTCTCTTTCCCTGTCTGTCTCTGTCTCTCTATCTCTTTTGCTATCTGTCTCTCTATCCCTTTCCCTATCTATCTCTCTATCTCTTTCCCTGTCTGCCTGTCTCTCTATCTCTGTGTCTCTCTGTCTGTCTCTTTCCCTGTCTTTCCCTGTCTGTCTCTTTCCCTGTCTGTCTCTTTGTCTGTGTCTATCAGTGTCTGTTTGTTTTTTTGTCTGTCTGTCTCCACCTGTCTCTTTCTCTCTCTTTGTCTGTCTCTCTCTCTCTTTGTCTCTGTCTTTTTCCTTGTCTGTCTATCTCTTTCCCTGTTTCTCTGTCTTTCTCTCTGTCTCTTTCCTTGTCTATCCATCTCTTTCCCTGTCTGTCTCTCTCTCTTTCCCTGTTTCTCTCTTTCCCTGTCTGTCTCTTTGCCTGTCTGTTTCTTTTTCTGTATGTCTCTTTGTCTGTCTGTCTCTGCCCCTGTATGTCTCTCTCTTTCCCTGTCTGTCTGTCTCTTTCCCTGTCTCTTTGCCTGTCTGTCTCTTTGTCTATCTGTCTCTTTGTCTGTCTGTCTCTTTCCCTGTCTCTGTCTGTCTCCTTCCCTGGCTGCATTGTGACACAGCAACATTCCATTTAAGGGCGTGGCTGCACATTCTTCTGAAGCTCTAGCTGCACTGTGGCTCCCAGCTCCATTGACTTTAATGGAGGCAGGTTTTTTGGCTAATAACTGTAAAGTGCAGAGTTAAAATTTCACCTCAAAACATAGTCTATGATATTCCCTGAGTCAAATGGAGTGTCTGTGCAAAATTTCGTGATTGTACATGCGACGGTGCGAATTCCTTTAGCGGACATGCACACACACATAGATAAATACATACATACATACATTGTAAACAAAGAGAACACACAGGAAGAGAGGTTGCATGATTGTTATCATATATATACAAGGAAAACTCCTATATAGTGCAACCATAGGCTACATATCCGTACTGGACAAATCGCATGAAGATTAGGAAGAAAGGAACAAGAAAAACGATCAAGCGTCCATAAGGTGAAAAAAGATTTTTTATTGATCAGTGTAAAGGTGGACACACAGATAAAAATACCATTAAAACACCAAAAAGGGAACAACCGGCAGTGAGAGTATTCACAGGATTTAGTGAATGCCAGACTTGATTAAGCACCAGAAGGTCACAATGGTAAAGAGTGCATAATTATGCCTATAAATTCATAAAGTGCATAGCCACATATGTTTATTAATAATACTGCATTATATACCCATGTCAAATCATTAATGCTGTCCAAACCGTATATATTGCATAATGCGCAGTCAAATCAGTCATGGGTATGATGCTGCACTATAGAGCTACATTCCATCAGTGCAATCAAATATAATGCTGCACTATGAGACTTATGTCACAGACATCAGTATAGTTGATGCAATGCTGCTCCCCAGGGCAATCTCATAGGACTATGTCACAAAGCTATATATAAGTGTATATTGCACTATGAGACTATACCACAGGTGTTGGTGCAGTCAAGAGAGGCAAAGATCACATGAAATTATATCAGAATACACATACAATCCGCTGCATAAGAGGTGAAGGTTCACCGTAAAGTGAGGATAGGGTGATAAGCCCCATAGAGTGATTTCACTTATAATAACCGCGAATATGGCATTAATTATAGAAGCGGCGATGAAGCTTACCACATGTGCAGCAGGGTAGGATGTGACCTGGCCGGAAGTTCCGCCTACCCGACGGCCGTTTCGGCTACCGCCTTCGTCAGGGGGGGTGGAGCTATGCTGTCAGGCCAGTTCTAATAAAGGGGGCATGCACCAATCCCAATCTATCATCACCTACATGACGCATGCATTGCCGCGGCAACCCGCGACGCCAGCCGAACACCGCGTCAAGAGCCGGTGACGTCAGATCACATCATGTGATCCGACGAAACCCGCCCCTATAGACACAGTAGTTCGGGAGACGCCGCGTGCAGAGAGGCACGCATGCGTACAAGTGATGTATATAGAGATGGATGATAATACGCTAGTAAATACTGATGAAAGACTCTCATAGATTCTCAATCTATATGATTATATGGCATAACACCATATACCATAAGTTGCAGCCTAGATTTACTTACAAAACTTAGGAAAACAATTCAAGGTATACAAACAACACCACATTAATTTTGAAAAAACCTATATACATACACATCAAAGACTATGAGGCCTTAATATTATTGAGGATATACATAGCGCGATAATGGATAGAAATGTGGTTACAGAAAAAGAGACTCGTATGCCTATAACACATGTACTACTTATATACAACCACAGATTTCACATTTATAAGTATATAGGGTCATAGTGACAAGTAAATACTGTGAAGGAAAAGGGGGGCGGGAAGGGAGGGGGGGGGGGGAGGGGGGGATGAGAGGGGGAGGGTGGGAGGGGGGGGGGGAAAGGGAGGAGAGGGAAGAGAGGGGGGAGGGGGGGGGGAAGGGGAAGGGGAAAGGGGGGGGGGAGGGACGGGAGGTGCTAGTGTGATCAATTTACATATACGTATCATAGGAAGGGTAGGGGAAGGAAGGGGCTGTATGGGCATATATGCTAATGATACATACATATCATTTATATAATATATAATTGTACTCAAATTAGGATTAAGCCACAGATGGGCAAAGGTATATTACTGATAGTATCAATTGCTATAGTATATAGCTATCTAATAGCTGCCCATACAATCCTTAAAACCACCACAGCCCGAACCCATGACGTCAGCACAGGAAGATAAAAATTATACAAATGGTTCACGGAAAATTCTTGATATAAAAAGGAAAAAATAAGCAATTAAAGATAGAAAAAATAGAAAAAAATAGAAAAAAATTAGAAAACCAAAAATAGTCCAGTCGCGAAGAAAGGCCAATAGTCGATGTGTAATCCTTAGAACCTCGTTTTCTTTGGAATCCATAGTGCGGCTGTATCAGAGAGTCACAATCAGGAAGTAATGCCCATGGTAATGGTCAACGAGCCTACAAAAAGCAGCATAGAAAGGGGTGCAATTAAAACAGGTTAAAACCAAAACCTAAAAGTAAGAGCTAAAATTTATGGAGGAGACCACATGAGGAACAGTATATAAACATACACGAGGAGGGTGGGGTTATAAGAATGGGGCAAAACTGATATTCTCATTTAAACCCGATGGATGTAAAGTGGAGAGTATCCAAATCCATCGGGTTTCCATTTGTGCCAACCGTTTACTTATTGGCCCACCTCTAATGGAGATGTCAATACAATCAATGCCTTTAACTTTAAGCAAGGAAGCGTCACAATTGTGATACTCATAGAAATGTTTCGGTAGTGTCTTTAACGAGGATATGTCAGTTTGACCAGATGCTGCTGTTATACCTAGTACATGTTCACGCACACGTGTCTTAAATTGGCGAGTAGTCAGCCCAATATAAATTTTAGGGCACGGGCACGTGGCATGATAAATAACAGCTTTTGTGTTGCATGTTATAAACTTTTTAATCTGATAGTTTTTACGTCCTGATGAATCTGTAAATGACTTGCTGTTCTCAATATTGGGACATGCAACACATCTGCCACATGATACACATCCCTGTCTAGGAGAAATTCTATCAGTATTAATGAGGGTTTGTTGTGAGTCAGCTTGATGATGGCTGTGAATCAAAGTGTCGTATAAATTCCTCGCCCGTCGAAAGGTGACTTTGGGGCGAGATGGAAGGATTTTGTTTAGAATTGGATCAGCCTGCAAAATAGGCCAAGCTTCTTCTAAGCATCTAATCATAGATCTTGATTGGGCATGAAAGTTTGTGATAAAACGGATAGTGTCTGAGTTGGATTTTTCAGCATGTTTATAAAGCGTAGATGCCCGGGTAGTGTATTTAGCCCTGTGATAAGCACGTTTTATCACCCTATTGCTATAGCCTCTCTCTTTGAAGCGTAGCTTCATATCAATGGCTTGTTTTTCAAAATCAACTTCGGTCGAACACACTCTCCTCAACCGTAAAAATTGCCCAATAGGAATGGCACGAATCATATGTCTAGGATGAGCAGAAGATGCATGTAAAAGTGCATTTGTGGAAGTAGGTTTTCTATATAAATCAGTCTGGATATGATTAGTACTATCTTTCTTCAGGGTAACATCCAAGAATTCAACTTGGGTATAAGACCACTGATATGTGATTTTGATGTTATAGTTGTTTTCGTTTAAACGGGACATAAATTGATGGAGGTTGTCGATGGGTCCCTGCCAGATCAGGAAGATGTCGTCGATGTACCGTGCCCAAAAAAGGACACGATCCATCGACGACTCCTGATCCGACAGGAAGAGGTCTCTCTCCCACAGCCCCAGGAACAAGTTGGCATAGGAGGGCGCAAAAGATGCGCCCATCGCAGTTCCCTGGAGCTGCAGGAAAAACGACCCCTTAAAGGTGAAAAAGTTGTGGGTGAGAGAAAACTGTAAAAGTTCCATAAGGAAATTGATTAGTGGTTTTGATAAATTGGACATATTAAGAAAAAACTTTGCAGCAGAGAGCCCATCATGATGTCTGATGCTGGTATATAATGATTCAATATCACCAGTAACTAGAACCATATCATCGCCAACACAGAGACCATCAACCTTCCTTAGAAGGTCACCAGTATCTTTCAAGAAAGAAGGTAGGCATTCTACAAGTGGTTGAAGATGGTAATCAATCCACTTGTTGATATTTTCTAAGTAATTGCCGCAGCCGGATATGATCGGCCTCCCTGGTGGGTTTTGCATATTTTTATGTACCTTCGGTAGAAGGTAAAGGGTGGCAATAGTTGGTTCCAATACTTGTAATGCTATGCCTAGTTCTTTGGTGATAATATTGTCATCAATGGCCATCCCAATAATATCTGATAATTGTTGTTTAAAGGATAACAAGGGGTTGAAAGTCATTTTTTTATAGCAAATGTGATCACATAATTGGCGAAAAGCCTCCTTTTCATATAAAGGGATCGGCCAGATGACAATATTACCACCTTTGTCGGCGCGTTTGATAGTTATGTCAGGTATCTGTTGGATTTCTCTTAATCTTCTCCGTTCATGACCAGTAAGGTTATCATGGGAAATCTCATGAGATATTTTATTAAATTGTTGTGAAACAACCTGAACAAATAGGTCAACATTAGTACATGAATTTAAAGGAGGGAACTTTTTTGATTTAGGTCTAATACATGGTGGAATTACACTCCCCTGTCCCCCCGAGTGCTCCACCGACAATTCTTCCAGTATTTTTAGAGCAGATTGTTCCTCCATAGAGGGAAAAAGAGAGTGCAATGTCTCATCATGAAAGTGTTTCTTGAAAATAATGGATCTGGCAAATATGTGCAAATCTTTTATGGCACTAAATTCGTCAAAAGGGGCTGTAGGGGAAAAGGTTAAGCCTTTGTTTAACAAAGCCAAATCCACAGATGTAAATTCATGTGTACTTAAGTTGATTACCTTATTAGTTGTTTTCTTAATGCCATGAGTTTGGCGTTTATATGGCCGGTAAGTGGGATTATGATTCTTCCGAATCCCTGATCTGGTGATCATAGGGGGGACAATATCAGATTGATCACTGAGCGAGGTGACCGATGAATGTGAGGTGAGTTCATTAATGTGTCCGGAGTTGCCCGCCGGTTTCCTCCAGAAATACACCAATTTCTGTGCAAAGTCTTTTTTGTCACGAGTGAGTTTGGATAGTTGGACCTCATGGATCCTTTTTACGATAGTATCCAGTTTTTTCTCAATCTGAGTTTCATATGTCAAAATTTTGTCCTCAGGACATAATGTCCGAAATAATGTCTGTTTCTCATCCAGCGACTGATCCAGTTTGGTAAGAGAATCAGAATTCAAACCAATCAGTAATTTCATCAGTGTAAATGAGCATATATTACACGCTTCTTCCCATTTAGAAATAAAATCATCATCATCCACAATGAAGCTCGGGGTAACCCGAATACGAAGCCCTCGTGGAATGAGATGATGTGATATGTATTTTTCCAAAAACATACGGTTCCACCATAGTCTGGTACGTTTAATAAGCATGTGTTGGATTTCAGACCAAAGATCCTCCAAACTATGGTCTCCTCCTGTCGAAATCGAAACTGTAGGCCCACCAAAAGCCTGATCAATTTGTTGGAGCCAAGCAGATTCTTTGGCTCTGTAGTCCATGATGCCTGTGCAAAGATCTGTGCCAAACACAGTTAGTTGCTGTAAATTGTAAACAAAGAGAACACACAGGAAGAGAGGTTGCATGATTGTTATCATATATATACAAGGAAAACTCCTATATAGTGCAACCATAGGCTACATATCCGTACTGGACAAATCGCATGAAGATTAGGAAGAAAGGAACAAGAAAAACGATCAAGCGTCCATAAGGTGAAAAAAGATTTTTTATTGATCAGTGTAAAGGTGGACACACAGATAAAAATACCATTAAAACACCAAAAGGGAACAACCGGCAGTGAGAGTATTCACAGGATTTAGTGAATGCCAGACTTGATTAAGCACCAGAAGGTCACAATGGTAAAGAGTGCATAATTATGCCTATAAATTCATAAAGTGCATAGCCACATATGTTTATTAATAATACTGCATTATATACCCATGTCAAATCATTAATGCTGTCCAAACCGTATATATTGCATAATGCGCAGTCAAATCAGTCATGGGTATGATGCTGCACTATAGAGCTACATTCCATCAGTGCAATCAAATATAATGCTGCACTATGAGACTTATGTCACAGACATCAGTATAGTTGATGCAATGCTGCTCCCCAGGGCAATCTCATAGGACTATGTCACAAAGCTATATATAAGTGTATATTGTACTATGAGACTATACCACAGGTGTTGGTGCAGTCAAGAGAGGCAAAGATCACATGAAATTATATCAGAATACACATACAATCCGCTGCATAAGAGGTGAAGGTTCACCGTAAAGTGAGGATAGGGTGATAAGCCCCATAGAGTGATTTCACTTATAATAACCGCGAATATGGCATTAATTATAGAAGCGGCGATGAAGCTTACCACATGTGCAGCAGGGTAGGATGTGACCTGGCCGGAAGTTCCGCCTACCCGACGGCCGTTTCGGCTACCGCCTTCGTCAGGGGGGGTGGAGCTATGCTGTCAGGCCAGTTCTAATAAAGGGGGCATGCACCAATCCCAATCTATCATCACCTACATGACGCATGCGTTGCCGCGGCAACCCGCGACGCCAGCCGAACACCGCGTCAAGAGCCGGTGACGTCAGATCACATCATGTGATCCGACGAAACCCGCCCCTATAGACACAGTAGTTCGGGAGACGCCGCGTGCAGAGAGGCACGCATGCGTACAAGTGATGTATATAGAGATGGATGATAATACGCTAGTAAATACTGATGAAAGACTCTCATAGATTCTCAATCTATATGATTATATGGCATAACACCATATACCATAAGTTGCAGTTGTTTGTATACCTTGAATTGTTTTCCTAAGTTTTGTAAGTAAATCTAGGCTGCAACTTATGGTATATGGTGTTATGCCATATAATCATATAGATTGAGAATCTATGAGAGTCTTTCATCAGTATTTACTAGCGTATTATCATCCATCTCTATATACATCACTTGTACGCATGCGTGCCTCTCTGCACGCGGAGTCTCCCGAACTACTGTGTCTATAGGGGCGGGTTTCATCGGATCACATGATGTGATCTGACGTCACCGGCTCTTGACGCGGTGTTCGGCTGGCGTCGCGGGTTGCCGCGGCAACGCATGCGTCATGTAGGTGATGATAGATTGGGATTGGTGCATGCCCCCTTTATTAGAACTGGCCTGACAGCATAGCTCCACCCCCCCTGACGAAGGCGGTAGCCGAAACGGCCGTCGGGTAGGCGGAACTTCCGGCCAGGTCACATCCTACCCTGCTGCACATGTGGTAAGCTTCATCGCCGCTTCTATAATTAATGCCATATTCGCGGTTATTATAAGTGAAATCACTCTATGGGGCTTATCACCCTATCCTCACTTTACGGTGAACCTTCACCTCTTATGCAGCGGATTGTATGTGTATTCTGATATAATTTCATGTGATCTTTGCCTCTCTTGACTGCACCAACACCTGTGGTATAGTCTCATAGTGCAATATACACTTATATATAGCTTTGTGACATAGTCCTATGAGATTGCCCTGGGGAGCAGCATTGCATCAACTATACTGATGTCTGTGACATAAGTCTCATAGTGCAGCATTATATTTGATTGCACTGATGGAATGTAGCTCTATAGTGCAGCATCATACCCATGACTGATTTGACTGCGCATTATGCAATATATACGGTTTGGACAGCATTAATGATTTGACATGGGTATATAATGCAGTATTATTAATAAACATATGTGGCTATGCACTTTATGAATTTATAGGCATAATTATGCACTCTTTACCATTGTGACCTTCTGGTGCTTAATCAAGTCTGGCATTCACTAAATCCTGTGAATACTCTCACTGCCGGTTGTTCCCTTTTTGGTGTTTTAATGGTATTTTTATCTGTGTGTCCACCTTTACACTGATCAATAAAAAATCTTTTTTCACCTTATGGACGCTTGATCGTTTTTCTTGTTCCTTTCTTCTTATACATACATACATGCAGCTTTACAGTCCCTGACAGAAGTTCTGTCGCTTATCCATGTTATGTAAATAAAAGCTTAAAACCTGACTTTAAATTCATCCATTGGTTTTATAAATTACTCTTTTGAAAGCTGAAATCCTCCCAAATTTGGTTTAGGTTATAAAAATAAAGTTGCTGCAAAGCTGAAATATTGATCATTTAATGAACACAGAAAGGTCAGATTTTGGCAAGACAAAATTTTTGTCGCCCACAGAAAGTAATGTGAAATTCAAACAAATAATTAACTTCTAATACAGCGATATGTTACATTACCTTGGTGAATGAAGTTGTGGTGCAATGAGAGCCATATTTAATATTTTGTGTGACTTCATTGAGCTTGAAGGACTGCATCCATGCGGTGCAATGATTCATACAATTTATTAATGAAGTCATCAGGAATAGCAAAGAATGCAGTCTTACATGCCTCCCAGAGTTCATCTAAATTCTTTGGTTTTGTCTTCCAAGCTTCCTCTTTCATCCTATCCCAAACATGCTCAATGATGTTCATGTCTGGTGACTGAGCTGGCCAGTCCTTGAGCACCTTAATCTTCTTTGCCAGGAGGAACTTTGTTGTAGAGATGGCTGTATGAGATGGAGTGCCATCCTGCTGCAGAATTTGACCCCTTTTATGATTGGGAATGTAGCTAATACTTCTTGATATTTTAGGCTATTGATATTGCCTTCCATCTTGCAAATGTTTTGCACACCCTGGTACTGAATGTAACCCCAGACCATGATCTTTCCACCACCAAACTTAACTGTTTTCTGGATCCATACGGGCTCCAGTAGGTCTCCTGCAGTATTTGCGGTGGCTGTGGTGTAATTCAACTGAAGATTCATCAACGAAATCCACCTTCTGCCACTTTTCTAGCGTCCATCTGTTTAGCAGGCTGTGGGACTTGGCAAATGCCACACAGATTTTAATTGCCTTTTGTTTAGTGCTGGCTTCTGGGCACTGATTCAACCAGTTTCGAGACAGAATCCTGAAAACTGTTCTAGTTGACACAGGGATTTGAGGTGACCAGCCCTTTTGGAGCTCTTCTGCAGTGGAAGAGGGGCTGGCTTTGGATTTTCTAACAAACAATCGTTCCTCCTGAGCAGATGTCTTGCGGCGTCTGCCGGACCTGGGCTTGTCAAAAACATCTCCACTCTCTTCAAATATTTTTTTAATTCTTTGTACTTGATGCTGAGACACATTAAAGGTGCCAGCCACCTCTGCAGTGGATCTGGTCTTCAGCTTCTTGATAATCAATTCTTTGGTCGCAGGGTGGATTTTTGGCATGTTGTCAGAGGTCAAGTTGCAGTTCAACTGAAGGTCTGGGGTGCTGGGTTTCTTTTTATACACACGAACTAATTAACCAATCATTTAGTGAGCACAGGTGGGGATGTAAACTAGGATTGGCTGCATTATATGACAAGGTGACAAAACTATTGTCTTGCCAAAATCTGACCTTTCTGTGTTCATTAAATGATCAATATTTCAGATTTGCAGCAACTTTATTTTAATAACCTAAACCAAATTTGGGAGGGTTTAAGCTTTCAAAAGAGTAATATATGAAACCAATGGATGAATTTAAAGTCAGTTTATAAGCTTTTATTTACATAACATGGATAAGTGACAGAACTTTTGTCAGGGACTGTATATACTAGATAATATAGAGGATACAGGCTGCTGACTGTGTATAGATATAATATAGAGGATACAGATTGATGGCTGCATATATATATATATATATATATATATATATATATATATATACATATATATAATATCGAGGACACAGGCTGCTGGCTGCATATGTATAATATGGAAAACACAGGCTGCTGGTTGCATATATATATATATATATATGTACAGTCAAATGAAAAAGTTTGAGCACCCCTATTAATGTTAACCTTTTTTCTTTATAACAATTTGGGTTTTTGCAACAGCTATTTCAGTTTCATATATCTAATAACTGATGGACTGAGTAATATTTCTGGATTGAAATGAAGTTTATTGTACTAACAGAAAATGTGCAATCCGCATTTAAACAAAATTTGACCGCTGCAAAAGTATGGGCACCCTTATCAATTTCTTGATTTGAACACTCCTAACTAATTTTTACTGACTTACTAAAGTACTAAATTAGTTTTGTAAACTCATTTAGCTTTGAACTTCATAGGCAGGTGTATCCAATCATGAGAAAAGATATTTAACCCCTTCAGCCCAGGGGCACTTTTCGTTTTTGCGTTTTTGTTTTTTACTCCCCTTCTTCCAAGAGCCGTAACTTTTTTATTTTTGTCTTGTTTTTTGCAGGACAAGTTGTACTTTTAAATGAAACCATAAGTTTTACCATATCGTGTACTGAAAAACAGCAAAAAAACTCCAAGTGTGGAAAAACTGCAAAAAAAGTGTGATGGCACAATAGTTTTTGGGATGTGTTATTCACAGTGTTCACTATATGGTAAAACTGATGTGTGAGTATGATGGCTGAGGTCGGTGTGAGTTTGTAGACACCAAACATGTATAGCTGCAGGCGTCATCACATGACCCTGTGCTACGATGGCAACCACCGAAAATCACGTGTTCACGCACGTGACTTCCGGTGGGGGCGGCGGTAAGTAAAAATCATGGCCGCGCGCATATAGATCTCGCTGCCAGACTTTGGCAGCGAGATTTAAGGGGTTAAATGTTGCGAGTGGAAGCAATTCCACTCGCAACATGCAGGCACACATGTCAGCTGTTGAAAACAGCTATGTGTGCCGACCGCCTGCCCGCAGCAGGGGGTGGGGCTTAACGGGACACGCTCCATGACGGATATATCTGTCCATGGTCGTGAAGGGGTTAAGGTGGCCACTTGTAAGTTGTTCTCCTATTTGAATCTCCTGTGAAGAGTGGCATCATAGGCTCCTCAAAACAACTCTCAAATGATCTGAAAACAAAGATTATTCAACATAGTTGTTCAGGGGAAGGATACAAAAATTTGTCTCAGAGATTTAAACTGTCAGTTTCCACTGTGAGGAACATAGTAAGGAAATGGAAGAACACAGGTACAGTTCTTGTTAAGCCCAGAAGTGACAGGCCAAGAAAAATATCAGAAAGGCAGAGAAGAAGAATGGTGAGAACAGTCAAGGACAATCCACAGACCACCTCCAAAGACCTGCAGCTTCATATTGCTGCAGATGGTGTCAATGTGCATTGGTCAACATTACAGCGCACGTTGCACAAGGAGAAGCTGTATGGAAGAGTGATGTGAAAGAAGCCGTTTCTGCAAGCACGCCACAAACAGAGTCGCCTGAGGTATGCAAAAGCACATTTGGACAAGCCATTTACACTTTGGACGAAGGTCCTGTGGACTGATGAAACAAAGATTGAGTTGTTTGGTCATACAAAAAGGCGTTATGCATGGAGGCAAAAAACCACGGCATTCCAAGAAAAGCACTTGCTACCCACAGTAAAATTTGGTGGAGGTTCCATCATGCTTTGGGGCTGTGTGGCCAATGCCGACACCGGGAGTCTTGTTAAAGTTGAGGGTCGCATGGATTCAACTCAGTATCAGCAGATTCTTGACAATAATGTGCAAGAATCAATGTCGAAGTTGAAGTTACGCAGGGGATGGATATTTCAGCAAGACAATGATGCAAAACACCGCTCCAAATCTACTCAGGCATTCATGCAGAGGAACAATTACAATGTTCTGGAATGGCCATCCCAGTCCCCAAACCTGAATATCATTGAAAATCTGTGGGATGATTTAAAGCGTGCTGTCCATGCTCGGCGACCATCAAACTTACCTGAACTGGAATTGTTTTGTAAACAGGAATGGTCAAATATACCTTCATCCAGGATCCAGGAACTCATTAAAAGCGACTAGAGGCTGTTATTTTTGCAAAAGGAGGATCTACAAAATATTAATGTCACTTTTAGGTTGAGGTGCCCATACTTTTGCAGCGGTCAAATTTTGTTTAAATGCGGATTGCACATTTTCTGTTAGTACAATAAACCTCATTTCAATCCAGAAATATTACTCAGTCCATTAGTTATTAGATACAGTTAGGTCCAGAAATATTTGGACAGTGACACAATTTTCGCGAGTTGGGCTCTGCATGCCACCACATTGGATTTGAAATGAAACCTCTATAACAGAATTCAAGTGCAGATTGTAACGTTTAATTTGAAGGTTTGAACAAAAATATCTGATAGAAATTGTAGGAATTGTACACATTTCTTTACAAACACTCCACATTTTAGGAGGTCAAAAGTAATTGGACAAATAAACCAAACCCAAACAAAATATTTTTATTTTCAATATTTTGTTGCGAATCCTTTGGAGGCAATCACTGCCTTAAGTCTGGAACCCATGGACATCACCAAACGCTGGGTTTCCTCCTTCTTAATGCTTTTCCAGGCCTTTACAGCCGCAGCCTTCAGGTCTTGCTTGTTTGTGGGTCTTTCCGTCTTAAGTCTGGATTTGAGCAAGTGAAATGCATGCTCAATTGGGTTAAGATCTGGTGATTGACTTGACCATTGCAGAATGTTCCACTTTTTTGCACTCATGAACTCCTGGGTAGCTTTGGCTGTATGCTTGGGGTCATTGTCCATCTGTACTATGAAGCGCCGTCCGATCAACTTTGCGGCATTTGGCTGAATCTGGGCTGAAAGTATATCCCGGTACACTTCAGAATTCATCCGGCTACTCTTGTCTGCTGTTATGTCATCAATAAACACAAGTGACCCAGTGCCATTGAAAGCCATGCATGCCCATGCCATCACGTTGCCCCCATCATGTTTTACAGAGGATGTGGTGTGCCTTGGATCATGTGCCGTTCCCTTTCTTCTCCAAACTTTTTTCTTCCCATCATTCTGGTACAGGTTGATCTTTGTCTCATCTGTCCATAGAATACTTTTCAAGAACTGAGCTGGCTTCATGAGGTGTTTTTCAGCAAATTTAACTCTGGCCTGTCTATTTTTGGAATTGATGAATGGTTTGCATCTAGATGTGAACCCTTTGTATTTACTTTCATGGAGTCTTCTCTTTACTGTTGACTTAGAGACAGATACACCTACTTCACTGAGAGTGTTCTGGACTTCAGTTGATGTTGTGAACGGGTTCTTCTTCACCAAAGAAAGTATGCGGCGATCATCCACCACTGTTGTCATCCGTGGACGCCCAGGCCTTTTTGAGTTCCCAAGCTCACCAGTCAATTCCTTTTTTCTCAGAATGTACCCGACTGTTGATTTTGCTACTCCAAGCATGTCTGCTATCTCTCTGATGGATTTTTTCTTTTTTTTCAGCCTCAGGATGTTCTGCTTCACCTCAATTGAGAGTTCCTTAGACCGCATGTTGTCTGGTCACAGCAACAGCTTCCAAATGCAAAACCACACACCTGTAATCAACCCCAGACCTTTTAACTACTTCATTGATTACAGGTTAATGAGGGAGACGCCTTCAGAGTTAATTGCAGCCCTTAGAGTCACTTGTCCAATTACTTTTGGTCCCTTGAAAAAGAGGAGGCTATGCATTACAGAGCTATGATTCCTAAACCCTTTCTCCGATTTGGATGTGAAAACTCTCATATTGCAGCTGGAAGTGTGCACTTTCAGCCCATATTATATATATAATTGTATTTCTGAACATGTTTTTGTAAACAGCTAAAATAACAAAACTTGTGTCACTGTCCAAATATTTCTGGACCTAACTGTATATGAAACGGAAATAGCTGTTGCAAAAACCCAAATTGTTATAAAGGAAAAAGGTTAACATTAATAGGGGTGCCCAAACTTTTTCATATGACTGTATATATATATATATATATATATATAATATAGATGAGTCAGGCTGCTGGCTGTATGTATACTATGTAAAGGATACAAGCTGCTGGTTGTGTATATTTATGATATAGAGGATACAGGCTGTTGGCTGTGTATAGATGTAATATAGAGGGTAAAGGCTGCTGGCTGTTTATATTTATAACATAGAGGACAAAGACTGCTAGCTGTGTATATATATATAAACACACACAGTATGTATGTATATAGGTATATGGCTGCATATGTATAATATAGAGGCTAAATCTATTGTCTTTCTGCAGTATTATACACATACATCTTTGCTATATGTCCATAGACATAAATGGCTCTGCTACATGCCCATAGACATACAAGGGTCTACTACATACCCACAGACATACATGGCTCTGCTACATGCCCATAGACATACATGTCACTGTTACATGCCCATAGACATACACGGCTCTGCTACATGCCCATACTGTAGTCATACATGACTCTGCTAGATGCCCGTAGACATACATGGCTCTGCTAAATGCCCATAGACATACATGTCTTTGGTACATGCCCATAGGCATACAGGGCTCTCTTACATGCCTATAGACATACACTGCCCTGCTACATTCCCACAGGCATACAAAACTCTGTTACATTTCCATGGACATACATCGCTCTGCTACATGCCCATAGACCTACATGGCTCTGCTACATGCCCATATAGACATGCACATGTAGACATACAGAGCCCTGCTACATGAACACTGCATGTACATATAGACACACACAGCTCTGCTACATCTGCTACAGGCACATTTACACAGACACACACACAGACACACAATATACATTGTGGAGACACAGAGGTCAGTGGGTGCTCTCGTCTGCTGATCCGGCCGCCTTTAGAAAGACAGCATGGCCTAGGGCTCATCCCAACTGAACGCCCGACCTCCTTAACCGTGGGTGGAACACTACTCAGACAACACAGGGTGAGGGAATCACAATATTAAGACTTTATTGGATCCCCAAACAATTAACGCACATAACACATAACCAGCAAAACACACAAATGTAACAGGCAACAGAATCTTACCCTTCCGCTGGCTCACTAGGGATTAGAATGTCTGTGCTTCAGAGCTTCCAGGGCTACTTACTCCAAACCAGCAGCACCCCGCTTTCGGCGGGCACCCACTGAGAATGGAATAATGCCAGATTTAGGAAGCTAGCTGAGGTCTGCAAAGTCTGTAGTCAGATGACTGGATTGTCCCAAACTGGATTCCTTCCTTAGGTAGTCATTGATATCTCAGCCGAATCCTTGCATTCAATGCTTAAGTCCATGTACTGTTATAATCCAGGTTCAGTTATGGCTTGCCAATCGGATCCGCAGGTCCTAGATTGGTAGCATGTAGCAAGAATCTAACTGGGCAATGGACAGTTCTCCTTCTTATACCCCTGAGCTCTCCATTCAGACCATTGGGGTCTTCCCGATTGGTGGATAAGACTGGGTTCTTATTGGCTAGATCTCAAGCCGCATATAAAATCTCAGTAATAATGGTCAATGGCAGAGTCAGCTAAGTTAAATCGCATCCAGCAAACACATCGTAATACAATGGGTATCTGGCCTTCAGTGGCCAAAACAATTACATGAGTCAACAAAAACGTCAATACTAAACTCTCAAGAGTCTTGTAGAACAATTAGGGATTATCCCCCATCTATAAACAAACTGTCTTCATGTGTGGCTGAATGTTAAGAAAGTTAACCCATGCTAGGCACTGACAGTCCATGTCATTACATACATTACCACATCTTAGGGTACCTTCACACTTTAGCGATGCAGCAGCGATCCGACCAGCGATCTGACCTGGTCAGGATCTCTGCTGCATCGCTACATGGTCGCTGGTGAGCTGTCAAACAGGCAGATCTCACCAGCGACCAGTGACCAGCCCCCAGCCAGCAGCGACGTGCAAGCGACGCTGCGCTTGCACGGAGCCGGCGTCTGGAAGCTGCGGACACTGGTAACTAAGGTAAACATCGGGTATGGTTACCCGATGTTTACATTAGTTACCAGCGCACACCACTTAGCTGTGTGTGCAGGGAGCAGGGAGCCGCGCACACTGAGCGCTGGCTCCTTGCTCTCCTAGCTACAGTACACATCGGGTTAATTAACCCAATGTGTAATGCAACTACATGTGCAGAGAGCAGGGAGCCGCGCACACTGCTTAGCGCTGGCTCCTTGCTCTCCTAGCTACAGTACACATCGGGTTAATTAACCCGATGTGTAATGCAGCTACATGTGCAGAGAGCAGGGAGCCGCGCACACTGCTTAGCGCTGGCTCCTTGCTCTCCTAGCTACAGTACACATCGGGTTAATTAACCCGATGTGTACAGCAGCTACATGTGCAGAGAGCCGGAGCCGGCAGCACAGGCAGCGTGAGAGCGGTGGAGGCTGGTAACTAAGGTAAATATCGGGTAACCGCCTTGGTTACCCGATGTTTATCTTGGTTACAGCTTACCGCAGCTGCCAGACGCCGGCTCCTGCTCCCTGCTCGCTTCATTTGTCGCTCTCTCGCTGTCACACACAGCGATCTGTGTGTCACAGTGGGAGAGCGCCTTTGAAGAAAACGAACCAGGGCTGTGTGTAACGAGCAGCGATCTCGCAGCAGGGGCCAGATCGCTGCTCAGTGTCACACACAGCGAGATCGCTAATGAGGTCACTGCTGCGTCACAAAAAGCGTGACTCAGCAGCGATCTCGGCAGCGAGCTCGCTGTGTGTGAAGCACCCCTTACAGTTTCTGATTGGTACAGAGCAGGAGAGGAGCCACTAGGACCTGCACGGAGGCTGCAGCAGTTGAGCAGCGGCAGTACCTTCCAATTCACCTTTCCGGTCATGTCATCAGGCACAAGATCAGTCACATGACATGAAGGGTCCTGAAATTCCTCGTGCAGAAGGTCCTTCAGGTGCTCAGCTCCTGCAGCCTCCGTTCCATTCTTGTAAGCTTCCACTCCCACACTGCACAAGTCACATAGACCAGTACAGAGAAGGATGAGAGAGGGTAGCATTCTGTGAGAAGGCCGGGCCCCCCTCTTTGCTTTTGCTCTAGAGGCCACATACACAAGTAAAGGCAGTAATACCCTGATGGCGGCCCAGTGACATGCAAGTGTGTCTATGACCTTAGTCAGGGACTTGAATCTTAATCATTCTTCTGTAGAATTTTTAGGCTCTAGAATAAAGGAAAAAAACTGCTAGCTCCTGGTACCTGTTTTTCATGGTACAGAGGCAGAGAAAAGGAATTCCTTCCATACTTTTCTTAAGACAGGGCTCTAGTGTATTGCAACAATGTTCCTGGGCTGATGGAAAAATGTAACATTAAGTACAATGTGAGCGAGTTTAGACACTATTGATTCAATCAAAAAAAGTCTGAAAGCTGCTACTACACAATGGCAGCGAATGCCTGTAGGGCATTCTGTGCACTTGAAGGAAAGCTACAACCCCTGGCAAAAATTATGGACTCACCTGGCTCTGAGGATGTTCATTCAGTTGTTTACTTTTGTTTAAAAAAAAAGCAGATCACAGACATGGCACAAAACTAACGTCATTTCAAATGGCAACTTTCTGGCTTTAAGAAAAAAATCATGAAAACATAATGTGCTAGCCAGTAACTGTTAGGCTATGTTCACACGTTGCGTTTTTTCCCGCGTTTCTGCAGCGTTTTTAGCAGCAGCGTTTTTGCGCTAAAACGCATGCGTTTTTGATTGCCAGCAAAGTCTATGGGAAAAGCAGAAATCCTGTCTGCACTTTGCTTTTTTTTCTGCAGCGTTTAATTTGCATATTTGTGGTCAAAAACCATGCTGAAAAAGAAGCAGCATGTCAGTTGTTTTTGCCATTTCTGCAGCGTTTCCTTAACATTGGAGTCAATGAGAAATGGCAAAACGCAACCAAAAGCACAATTCCTGCGTTTTTCATGCTTTTTACCTGCTTTTCCACTGCATTTTTGGCTCCAAAAACGCATGCTTTTCTGGACAAAATTTAATGGGTTCTAATGTTCCTTTACACACACACAATAACCGAAAATTGAAATGTTAAAAAATTAGAAACTTCACCTATTTTTCTGATAAAATGTGCATAACCACTATTTTCTCATTAAAAATGATAATTTCCCATATAGTTTTATTAAAAGTTAATTTTATACTTTTTTTCTCTTTTTTCATTCTTTTGACTAATTCAACTTTATTTCTCAGTGTCTTGATCTCAAAAACGCATCTGCAGAAACGCAGGTGAAAACGCAGGTAAAAAGCGCTAAAAACGCACTAAAAACGCGGTAAAAACGCATGCGTTTTTAGCGCTAAACAAATGGTCAAAAGCCATTTGGTCAAAAACCAAGGGAATGAAAACGTGCAGAATAAACTGCAGGTACTCCGATGCAACGTGCGCACATAGCCTTACTCCTCAAGACCAAACAGAGAAAAAATTATGGAATCACTCAATTATGAGGAAAAAATTATGGAATCATGAAAACCAAACAAACAAAATAACACTCATATACATCACTAGTATTTTGTTGCACCACCACTGGCTTTTATAACAACTTGCAGTCTCTGAGGCATGGACTCAATGAGTGACAAACAGTACTCTTCATTAGAGTTGAGCGCGGTTCGTGGTTCGTGGTTCTCCAGTTCGCGGCTCGAGTGATTTTGGGGCATGTTCTAGATCGAACTAGAACTCGAGCTTTTTGCAAAAGCTCGGTAGTTCTAGAAACGTTCGAGAACGGTTCTAGCAGCCAAAAAACAGCTAAATCATAGCTTGGTTTCTGCTGTAATAGTGTAAGTCACTCTGTGAATCAAACTATTATCACATTTCAGTGTATAGTGTGCGTGAACAGCGCCTTCAGATCACTGCTGTTTCTATAATGGCGATCGCCATTTTTTTTTTTTTTTTTTCTTGTCTTCCTTCCCTAAGCGCGCGCGTCTTGTGGGGCGGGCCAGCATGTCAGCCAATCCCAGACACACACACAGCTAAGTGGACTTTGAGCCAGAGAAGCAACGGCATGTGTGATAGGATCTGCATGTCACATGTCCCTGCATTATAAAACCGGACATTTTCTTCACGGACGCCATTATCTGCCTTCTGCGTCTTTGGTGTCAGACATCACTGTCGCAGCTCCGTCTTCCTGAGTCCTATAGCCGATACAGCTGTATGCGCTGCATACACAGCGTTAGACAGCTTAGGGAGAGCACTTTATAGCAGTCCTTTTAAGGGCTCCAACCGGCAGGGTCAGAGAGCCATAGGTGACAGGTCCTGCAAACAGCAACAGCGTCTGTGTAGCCCAGGTCAGGGATTTCCTCCCTGCATTTCACCATTAGGAGGGAATAGAAAGGCAGTCTTCCATTCCTCTACCCAGAGCACCACAATCCTGCCACTGTACCCTCTTGTCCTCTGCACACTCCAACTGATAACTAAGCCATTATACTAGCAAACACTCAGTGTACCTAGTGGCATCCTATACGTGGCTATTGGACTTTGCTATAGTCCCACTAGTGCAAAGACATTTGCAGAGCGCGTCTGCATGCGTTGCACACTACAACTCATTCTAACCAAGCCATTATACTAGCAAACACTCAGTGTACCTAGTGGCATCCTATACGTGGCTATTGGACTTTGCTATAGTCCCACTAGTGCAAAGACATTTGCAGAGCGCGTCTGCCTGCGTTGCACACTACAACTCATTCTAACCAAGCCATTATACTAGCAAACACTCAGTGTACCTAGTGGCATCCTATACGTGGCTATTGGACTTTGCTATAGTCCCACTAGTGCAAAGACATTTGCAGAGCGCGTCTGCCTGCGTTGCACACTACAACTCATTCTAACCAAGCCATTATACTAGCAAACACTCAGTGTACCTAGTGGCATCCTATACGTGGCTATTGGACTTTGCTATAGTCCCACTAGTGCAAAGACATTTGCAGAGCGCGTCTGCCTGCGTTGCACACTACAACTCATTCTAACCAAGCCATTATACTAGCAAACACTCAGTGTACCTAGTGGCATCCTATACGTGGCTATTGGACTTTGCTATAGTCCCACTAGTGCAAAGACATTTGCAGAGCGCGTCTGCATGCGTTGCACACTACAACTCATTCTAACCAAGCCATTATACTAGCAAACACTCAGTGTACCTAGTGGCATCCTATACGTGGCTATTGGACTTTGCTATAGTCCCACTAGTGCAAAGACATTTGCAGAGCGCGTCTGCCTGCGTTGCACACTACAACTCATTCTAACCAAGCCATTATACTAGCAAACACTCAGTGTACCTAGTGGCATCCTATACGTGGCTATTGGACTTTGCTATAGTCCCACTAGTGCAAAGACATTTGCAGAGCGCGTCTGCCTGCGTTGCACACTACAACTCATTCTAACCAAGCCATTATACTAGCAAACACTCAGTGTACCTAGTGGCATCCTATACGTGGCTATTGGACTTTGCTATAGTCCCACTAGTGCAAAGACATTTGCAGAGCGCGTCTGCCTGCGTTGCACACTACAACTCATTCTAACCAAGCCATTATACTAGCAAACACTCAGTGTACCTAGTGGCATCCTATACGTGGCTATTGGACTTTGCTATAGTCCCACTAGTGCAAAGACATTTGCAGAGCGCGTCTGCCTGCGTTGCACACTACAACTCATTCTAACCAAGCCATTATACTAGCAAACACTCAGTGTACCTAGTGGCATCCTATACGTGGCTATTGGACTTTGCTATAGTCCCACTAGTGCAAAGACATTTGCAGAGCGCGTCTGCCTGCGTTGCACACTACAACTCATTCTAACCAAGCCATTATACTAGCAAACACTCAGTGTACCTAGTGGCATCCTATACGTGGCTATTGGACTTTGCTATAGTCCCACTAGTGCAAAGACATTTGCAGAGCGCGTCTGCCTGCGTTGCACACTACAACTCATTCTAACCAAGCCATTATACTAGCAAACACTCAGTGTACCTAGTGGCATCCTATACGTGGCTATTGGACTTTGCTATAGTCCCACTAGTGCAAAGACATTTGCAGAGCGCGTCTGCCTGCGTTGCACACTACAACTCATTCTAACCAAGCCATTATACTAGCAAACACTCAGTGTACCTAGTGGCATCCTATACGTGGCTATTGGACTTTGCTATAGTCCCACTAGTGCAAAGACATTTGCAGAGCGCGTCTGCCTGCGTTGCACACTACAACTCATTCTAACCAAGCCATTATACTAGCAAACACTCAGTGTACCTAGTGGCATCCTATACGTGGCTATTGGACTTTGCTATAGTCCCACTAGTGCAAAGACATTTGCAGAGCGCGTCTGCCTGCGTTGCACACTACAACTCATTCTAACCAAGCCATTATACTAGCAAACACTCAGTGTACCTAGTGGCATCCTATACGTGGCTATTGGACTTTGCTATAGTCCCACTAGTGCAAAGACATTTGCAGAGCGCGTCTGCCTGCGTTGCACACTACAACTCATTCTAACCAAGCCATTATACTAGCAAACACTCAGTGTACCTAGTGGCATCCTATACGTGGCTATTGGACTTTGCTATAGTCCCACTAGTGCAAAGACATTTGCAGAGCGCGTCTGCCTGCGTTGCACACTACAACTCATTCTAACCAAGCCATTATACTAGCAAACACTCAGTGTACCTAGTGGCATCCTATACGTGGCTATTGGACTTTGCTATAGTCCCACTAGTGCAAAGACATTTGCAGAGCGCGTCTGCCTGCGTTGCACACTACAACTCATTCTAACCAAGCCATTATACTAGCAAACACTCAGTGTACCTAGTGGCATCCTATACGTGGCTATTGGACTTTGCTATAGTCCCACTAGTGCAAAGACATTTGCAGAGCGCGTCTGCCTGCGTTGCACACTACAACTCATTCTAACCAAGCCATTATACTAGCAAACACTCAGTGTACCTAGTGGCATCCTATACGTGGCTATTGGACTTTGCTATAGTCCCACTAGTGCAAAGACATTTGCAGAGCGCGTCTGCCTGCGTTGCACACTACAACTCATTCTAACCAAGCCATTATACTAGCAAACACTCAGTGTACCTAGTGGCATCCTATACGTGGCTATTGGACTTTGCTATAGTCCCACTAGTGCAAAGACATTTGCAGAGCGCGTCTGCCTGCGTTGCACACTACAACTCATTCTAACCAAGCCATTATACTAGCAAACACTCAGTGTACCTAGTGGCATCCTATACGTGGCTATTGGACTTTGCTATAGTCCCACTAGTGCAAAGACATTTGCAGAGCGCGTCTGCCTGCGTTGCACACTACAACTCATTCTAACCAAGCCATTATACTAGCAAACACTCAGTGTACCTAGTGGCATCCTATACGTGGCTATTGGACTTTGCTATAGTCCCACTAGTGCAAAGACATTTGCAGAGCGCGTCTGCCTGCGTTGCACACTACAACTCATTCTAACCAAGCCATTATACTAGCAAACACTCAGTGTACCTAGTGGCATCCTATACGTGGCTATTGGACTTTGCTATAGTCCCACTAGTGCAAAGACATTTGCAGAGCGCGTCTGCCTGCGTTGCACACTACAACTCATTCTAACCAAGCCATTATACTAGCAAACACTCAGTGTACCTAGTGGCATCCTATACGTGGCTATTGGACTTTGCTATAGTCCCACTAGTGCAAAGACATTTGCAGAGCGCGTCTGCCTGCGTTGCACACTACAACTCATTCTAACCAAGCCATTATACTAGCAAACACTCAGTGTACCTAGTGGCATCCTATACGTGGCTATTGGACTTTGCTATAGTCCCACTAGTGCAAAGACATTTGCAGAGCGCGTCTGCCTGCGTTGCACACTACAACTCATTCTAACCAAGCCATTATACTAGCAAACACTCAGTGTACCTAGTGGCATCCTATACGTGGCTATTGGACTTTGCTATAGTCCCACTAGTGCAAAGACATTTGCAGAGCGCGTCTGCCTGCGTTGCACACTACAACTCATTCTAACCAAGCCATTATACTAGCAAACACTCAGTGTACCTAGTGGCATCCTATACGTGGCTATTGGACTTTGCTATAGTCCCACTAGTGCAAAGACATTTGCAGAGCGCGTCTGCCTGCGTTGCACACTACAACTCATTCTAACCAAGCCATTATACTAGCAAACACTCAGTGTACCTAGTGGCATCCTATACGTGGCTATTGGACTTTGCTATAGTCCCACTAGTGCAAAGACATTTGCAGAGCGCGTCTGCCTGCGTTGCACACTACAACTCATTCTAACCAAGCCATTATACTAGCAAACACTCAGTGTACCTAGTGGCATCCTATACGTGGCTATTGGACTTTGCTATAGTCCCACTAGTGCAAAGACATTTGCAGAGCGCGTCTGCCTGCGTTGCACACTACAACTCATTCTAACCAAGCCATTATACTAGCAAACACTCAGTGTACCTAGTGGCATCCTATACGTGGCTATTGGACTTTGCTATAGTCCCACTAGTGCAAAGACATTTGCAGAGCGCGTCTGCCTGCGTTGCACACTACAACTCATTCTAACCAAGCCATTATACTAGCAAACACTCAGTGTACCTAGTGGCATCCTATACGTGGCTATTGGACTTTGCTATAGTCCCACTAGTGCAAAGACATTTGCAGAGCGCGTCTGCCTGCGTTGCACACTACAACTCATTCTAACCAAGCCATTATACTAGCAAACACTCAGTGTACCTAGTGGCATCCTATACGTGGCTATTGGACTTTGCTATAGTCCCACTAGTGCAAAGACATTTGCAGAGCGCGTCTGCCTGCGTTGCACACTACAACTCATTCTAACCAAGCCATTATACTAGCAAACACTCAGTGTACCTAGTGGCATCCTATACGTGGCTATTGGACTTTGCTATAGTCCCACTAGTGCAAAGACATTTGCAGAGCGCGTCTGCCTGCGTTGCACACTACAACTCATTCTAACCAAGCCATTATACTAGCAAACACTCAGTGTACCTAGTGGCATCCTATACGTGGCTATTGGACTTTGCTATAGTCCCACTAGTGCAAAGACATTTGCAGAGCGCGTCTGCCTGCGTTGCACACTACAACTCATTCTAACCAAGCCATTATACTAGCAAACACTCAGTGTACCTAGTGGCATCCTATACGTGGCTATTGGACTTTGCTATAGTCCCACTAGTGCAAAGACATTTGCAGCACGTCTGCCTGCGTTGCACACTCCAACTAATTATAACTAAGTTGCATTGTCAGGGATATTTATTCTTTATTATTCTGCTGTTAATAAAGCTAGACCACCACTGCAATCTTCACCACCTCTCAATTTTTACTACCACATTTTCAGTCCACAATCTTGTCGCAATCAACATGAGTGGCAAAATGACAGATGCTGGTGGAAAGGGGAAGAGGCGTGGTGGAAAAGGCAAAAAAGGTTTTGTCCGTGGGGAAGGTGGCAAAGCTCCATTATCATCTGCTGAAGATAGACCATCTACCAGCAAAAGTAAGATGTCTACTACTTACCGTGGACAATCCGATGTGCTCCCTTTGTTACGGACACGAACAACAGGAACAAAGGTAGATGATGGGCAAAAAAGGAAAATGCTTGAATGGATCTCAAGTGGTCCAACAAGTGCCCTCTCTGCCACTTCAAGTACCGCATCCAAAAAACACCAGTCCTCTGAGTTGTCATCCCAATCAAACTTGCTTTCTCCCAGCTCTGAAGTCTCCATCAGCCCTGCACAGTATGGTGGAACTGAGATGGCTGAGTCTGCAGAGCTGTTCAGTCACACTATAGCCTGGGAATCAGAGGTCTGCTCCCAAGCTACAGTGAGTACAGAACAGGAAATGGTCTGCAGTGATGCCCAGAACCTTTGTGACTCAGATTCAGGCCGTGAGGACCAAGTTTCTGAGCATAATGTTGACCCTTTGTCACAAACTGTAACACCTGTGGTTATAGACAATGAGGAACATACTGATGAAGATGAGACGCAGATACCCGATTGGGATGACAACTTAAATATTCCGTCAGGGCAAGAAGAGGCTCGGTCTGAGGGGGAGGGGAGTGCAAACACAACAATTGATGATGACGTTCTAGATCCCACCTACTGTCAACCCCCAGTCAGGCACTCGAGGAGGTCAACAGAGGCGGTGGAGGAGGATGCAACCGACGACGAAGTTACCTTGCGCCTTCCTGGACAGAGTCGGAGCACTGGTAGCACGTCTACAACTGCATCCTCAGCCACCACTCTGCCTATGAGCATTATTCGGGGTGGATCAACAGGTCGCATGGCCTCTAAGCCTTGCCTAGCCTGGTCCTTTTTTCACATCGAAAAAGATCGCCCAACTCATGTGATATGTAACATTTGTCATGATTCTGTTAGTAGAGGTCAAAACCTCAGCAGTTTGACAACTTCTTCCATGAATCGTCACATGACTAAATATCATAAGTCCCGGTGGGAAGCTCACCGTGCTGCAATGCGGCCTAGTGGAGCGAACCATCCACCGCCCGCCCCTTCCACTGCATCCGCGCGCTCTTCATCTTCTAGGACTGTGGGGACAGCTGCCACACCTGTTTTTCCACGCAAAACTTCCACCACTGTAACCGCAACAGGCAGTTTGCTTGTAAGGTCGTCAGTTGGTTTGGAAGGGGAAACAAGTGAGTGTGTACAGCTCTCTCAGACATCGATAGCACCAACGTTGGATGAAGGCAACATCATGTCTCCGCCTGCACTTTCCTCACAAACCTGCATTTTTCCAGGGACACCCTACTCAACACCGTCTACACACAGCAGCCAGATCTCTGTCCCTCAGATGTGGTCAAATAAAAGGCCACTTCCTCCGACCCATGACAAAGCTAAGAGGTTGACTCTATCCCTCTGTAAGCTGTTGGCTACCGAAATGCTGCCTTTCCGCCTAGTGGACACACAGGATTTTAGAGACCTTATGTCTGTCGCTGTGCCCCAGTACCAGATGCCTAGTCGCCACTACTTCTCTAAGAAAGGTGTGCCCGCGCTACACCAGCATGTCGCACACAACATCACCGCTTCCTTGAGAAACTCTGTGTGTGAACGGGTGCATTTCACCACCGATACTTGGACCAGTAAGCATGGACAGGGACGTTACATGTCGCTGACTGGGCACTGGGTAACTATGGTGATAGATGGTGAAGGGTCTGCTGCACAAGTCTTGCCGTCCCCACGACTTGTGTGTCAATCCTCTGTCTGTCCAAGTTCCGCCACTGCTTCTGCATCCTCCACCTCATCTGGGTCCTCCACCTCCGCCCCAAGCCTGCCTGGTCAGGCCACCAGCGTTCTCACTGCGCAGAAGGAATCACGCACCCCTCATTACTATGCTGGCAGCAGAGCGCAACGGCATCAGGCGGTCTTTAGCTTGACATGTCTTGGTAATAAGAGTCACACAGCTGAGGAGTTGTGGTCAGCTTTGCGGTCCGAGTTTAATAAATGGTTGTCTCCACTCAAACTGCAGCCTGGTAAGGCCGTGTGCGACAATGCTGCAAACCTGGGTGCGGCACTTCGCCTGGGCAAGGTGACACACGTACCTTGTATGGCTCACGTGTTGAACCTTGTCGTGCAGCAATTTTTAACACACTATCCCGGCCTAGATGGCCTTCTGAACAGGGCACGAAAACTGTCAGCTCACTTCCGCCGTTCAAGCGCCGCAGCAGAGCGACTTGCATCGCTCCAGAAGTCTTTCGGCCTGCCGGTTCATCGCCTGAAATGCGATGTGGCGACACGCTGGAATTCAACTCTCCACATGTTACAGCGACTGTGGCAGCACCGCAGAGCCCTGGTGCAATACGTCATGACGTATAGCCTGGGCCAACGAGATGCAGAGGTGGGGCAGATCACCCTGATGGAGTGGTCTCAGATCAAGGACCTATGCACCCTTCTGCACAGTTTCGACATGGCGACGAATATGTTTAGCTCTGACAATGCCATTATCAGCATGACGATTCCAGTCATTTACATGCTGGAGCACACGCTAAACACTATTCGGAGTCAGGGGGTGGGACAACATGAAGGGGAGGAACTACAGGAGGATTCATATGCGCAAGGGACAACAACATCACGAAGGTCCAGACGTTCATCATCACCAACGCAGCAGGCATGGGACCATGGGGGACAGGGATCGACAAGGGCGCATAGTAGCAGGCGAAATGTTGAGCAAGGTGCAGGAGAACATGAAGAAATGGAGGACGAACTGTCCATGGACATGGAAGACTCAGCGGATGAGGGAGACCTTGGTCAAATTTCAGTTGAAAGAGGTTGGGGTCAGATGTCAGAGGAAGAAAGAACGGGTAGCACCTCTATGCCACAAACACAGCATGGACTTGGTCCGCATGGCTGCGCAAGACACATGAGTGCCTTTTTGTTGCACTACCTCCAACATGACAGTCGTATTGTCAAAATTAGAAGTGATGATGACTACTGGATTGCCACACTATTAGATCCCCGGTACAAGTCCAAATTTTGTGACATAATTCCAGCCATAGAAAGGGACGCACGTATGCAGGAGTATCAGCAGAAGCTGTTACTAGATCTTAGCTCGGCTTTTCCACCAAACAACCGTGCAGGTGCAGGGAGTGAATCTCCCAGTTGTAACTTGACAAACATGGGACGGTCTCGTCATCTTCAACAGTCTACCCGTACCAGTAGGACCTTTTCTGGTGCCGGTAACAGCAATTTTATGGAATCTTTTCATAATTTTTTTAGACCCTCTTTTGCAAGGCCACCAGAGACAACAAGTCTGACACATAGTCAACGGCTGGAGAGGATGATACAGGAGTATCTCCAAATGAACATCGATGCCATGACTGTGCAACTGGAGCCTTGCTCCTTTTGGGCTTCAAACCTACAAAAATGGCCAGAGCTCGCAACTTACGCCTTGGAGATTTTGTCGTGTCCAGCTGCCAGCGTTGTCTCTGAACGTGTATTCAGTGCTGCTGGGTGTGTGCTGACAGATAAGCGCACGCGTCTGTCCAGTGACAATGTGGACAGACTGACGTTCATCAAAATGAACAAGTCATGGATCCAGAAGGAATTTACTACCCCTGTGTCATCCTGGGGAGAGTAAATGCTTGTGGATTTGGAATGTGCTTGATGCAAATCAAAACATCCTGTTTGCAACTAGGGCCCAAGTGCTGCCACTGATGGGGTGGGTGTCTGTGTGGCCCAATTTTTGGAAAAAAGGGAGACTCCGCTTGGAGTAACCCTTGCTTGCTGTGTTTTTAAAAGAAGCCAAGATGAACAGAGCTGGGATCAGGAAAGACTTTGCTACCTACCCCGGTGTCATCCTGTGGACGGCTAAGAATAGCGTATTTTTGAATGTGCTTGATGCAAATCAAAACATCCTGTTTGCAACTAGGGCCCAAGTGCTGCCACTGATGGGGTGGGTGTCTGTGTGGCCCAATTTTTGGAAAAAAGGGAGACTCCGCTTGGAGTAACCCTTGCTTGCTGTGTTTTTAAAAGAAGCCAAGATGAACAGAGCTGGGATCAGGAAAGACTTTGCTACCTACCCCGGTGTCATCCTGGGGACGGCTAAGAATAGCGTATTTTTGAATGTGCTTGATGCAAATCAAAACATCCTGTTTGCAACTAGGGCCCAAGTGCTGCCACTGATGGGGTGGGTGTCTGTGTGGCCCAATTTTTGGAAAAAAGGGAGACTCCGCTTGGAGTAACCCTTGCTTGCTGTGTTTTTAAAAGAAGCCAAGATGAACAGAGCTGGGATCAGGAAAGACTTTGCTACCTACCCCGGTGTCATCCTGGGGACGGCTAAGAATAGCGTATTTTTGAATGTGCTTGATGCAAATCAAAACATCCTGTTTGCAACTAGGGCCCAAGTGCTGCCACTGATGGGGTGGGTGTCTGTGTGGCCCAATTTTTGGAAAAAAGGGAGACTCCGCTTGGAGTAACCCTTGCTTGCTGTGTTTTTAAAAGAAGCCAAGATGAACAGAGCTGGGATCAGGAAAGACTTTGCTACCTACCCCGGTGTCATCCTGGGGACGGCTAAGAATAGCGTATTTTTGAATGTGCTTGATGCAAATCAAAACATCCTGTTTGCAACTAGGGCCCAAGTGCTGCCACTGATGGGGTGGGTGTCTGTGTGGCCCAATTTTTGGAAAAAAGGGAGACTCCGCTTGGAGTAACCCTTGCTTGCTGTGTTTTTAAAAGAAGCCAAGATGAACAGAGCTGGGATCAGGAAAGACTTTGCTACCTACCCCGGTGTCATCCTGGGGACGGCTAAGAATAGCGTATTTTTGAATGTGCTTGATGCAAATCAAAACATCCTGTTTGCAACTAGGGCCCAAGTGCTGCCACTGATGGGGTGGGTGTCTGTGTGGCCCAATTTTTGGAAAAAAGGGAGACTCCGCTTGGAGTAACCCTTGCTTGCTGTGTTTTTAAAAGAAGCCAAGATGAACAGAGCTGGGATCAGGAAAGACTTTGCTACCTACCCCGGTGTCATCCTGGGGACGGCTAAGAATAGCGTATTTTTGAATGTGCTTGATGCAAATCAAAACATCCTGTTTGCAACTAGGGCCCAAGTGCTGCCACTGATGGGGTGGGTGTCTGTGTGGCCCAATTTTTGGAAAAAAGGGAGACTCCGCTTGGAGTAACCCTTGCTTGCTGTGTTTTTAAAAGAAGCCAAGATGAACAGAGCTGGGATCAGGAAAGACTTTGCTACCTACCCCGGTGTCATCCTGGGGACGGATAAGAATGGCGTATTTTTGAATGTGCTTGATGCAAATCTAGCTGTGAAGTGTACAACTGGGGCACAACTGCTGCCACTGAAGGGGTGGGTGTGTGGGGCCCAATTTTTGGAAAAAAGGGAGACTCCGCTTGGAGTCACCTTGCGGTGTTTTACATGACTTTAGAAGGGCGTGCCATGCCTATATCTGTGTGTCCTCCTCTTTTTCCTTGTCCAGCTGTTTTGTTTTCGCATGAGTACATGTCCTTGTCACTTTCCCATGTGTTTGTGTTGTGTTGTGAGTTGTTTGTCACCTTTTGGACACCTTTGAGGGTGTTTTCTAGGTGTTTTACTGTGTTTGTGATTGCCTGCCATTGTTTCCTATGGGCTCGAGTTCGGTTCGTCGAACGTTCGACGAGCCGAACTCGAGCCAGACCCCCCGTTCGGCGAACCGCCTCGAGCCGAACCGGGACCGGTTCGCTCATCTCTACTCTTCATCAATCTGGCTCCAACTTTCTGTGATTGCTGTTGCCAGATCAGCTTTGCAGGTTGGAGCCTTGTCATGGTAATTCCAGGTGATTCCATAATTTTTGCCAGGGGTTGAATTAGAATTTAGACTTTATTCTCAAGAAAATTAACTACGAAAATTCACCGTGTGCTACTGCTCTGTAATGAACATAGATGTAATTCCATAACGGGAGTAGGATATTCTGAAAATAGACAAGATGGTACCACTGTGCTTTTCCAATTGAAAGTTAAAGCACTTAAGCACTTAAGGGTGGTTTACACGCTGCGACATCACTAACGATATATCGTCGGGGTCACATCGTTAGTGACGCACATTCGGTGCCGGTAGCAACATCGCAGCGTGTGACACCAAGGAGCGACGATCAACGATCACAAAATCGTTCAAAAACGGTGATCGTTGTCACGTCGCTCCTTTCCTTAATATCGCTGCTGCCACAGGTATGATGTTGTTCGTCGTTCCTGCGGCAGCACACATCGCTATGTGTGACACTGCAGGAGCGACGAACATCTCCTTACCTGCGTCTACCAGCAATGAAGAAGTATGGAGGTGGGCGGGATGTTACGTCCCGCTCATCTCCGCCCCTCCGCTTCTATTGGCCGGCCGCTTAGTGACGCTGTAGTGACATTGCTATGATGCCGAACGCACCTCCCCCTTGAAGGAGGGATTGTTCGGCGGTCACAGCGACGTCGCTGACAAGGTATGTGCGTGTGACGCTGCTGTAGCGATAATGTTCGCTACGGCAGCAATCACCACATATCGCACCAACGACGGGGGCGGGTGCTATCGCTCGCGACATCGATAGCGATGTCGCAGCATGTAAAGCACCCTTTATGTATTGTGTCCTGGTCCTTGAATCCACCTATATATACTGATTTGTGCAATTGAATGCATAATTGTATACCCAGAAGGCTATTGTGATAGAGCACCTGGGTCATAAAGTATATGTGTGTTTTTTCGTGTATCATGCTCATGGTTTTACATGCCTTAACAATTCTCTTAGCATCCATAATACCTCTGAAGAACCTCTAGATTAAAGGGCACTTTACACGCTGCGATATCGCTATTGATATCGCTAGCGAGCATACCCGCCCCCATCAGTTGTGCGTCACGGGCAAATTGCTGCCCGTGGTGCACAACATCGCTAACACCCGTCACACGGACTTACCTACCTGGCGACATCCCTGTGGCCGGCGAACCGCCTCCTTTCTAAGGGGGCGGTTCGTTCGGCGTCACAGCGATGTCACTAAGCGGCCGCCCAATGGAAGTGGAGGGGCGGAGATGAGCGGGCTGAACATCCCGCCCACCTCCCTCCTTCCTCATTGTGGGCAGTCGCAGGTACGAGGTTGTTCCTCGTTCCTGCAGTGTCACACGTAGCGATGTGTGCTGCCGCAGGAACGACGAACAACCTGCGTCCTGCAACAGCAACGATAATCGGGAATGGAACAACGCGTCAACGATAAGGTAAGTAATTTTGATCGTTAACAGTCGTTCCTGCGTTTCACATGCAACGACGTCGCTAACGAGGCCGAATGTGCGTCACAAATTCTGTGACCCCAATGATATCTCATTAGTGATGTCGTTGCGTGTAAAGCGGCCTTTAGAAGGAAACGTGTTGGGTTCTTTGTTTTCTTGTTTGGTTTGTTATCATGTTGCAATATTTGCTTTGAATCTCCTAGGTTTCATATCGACTGGATGACAAAACCTCACCAATTTAGTTATAAATGTATTGATTTTTCCTCCAGGGAACTCCTATGACTGAGATACCCAGCAAGACTATATCAAGGCGAGTCAAGTCCCTCAGTAAGAGACATACTTGAGTGGTGACACATTCTCCGGACCTCTTTACAGTTATGACTCTTTTGTTATGTTAAGGGGTTCTTTTGGAAGAGTAAGGTTATAATTATCTTGTTATTTGCATTATTTACATGCACCTATATGTATATTTCTACTTTTTTTTCCCTAGGTACTTTTGTATAATTTGAGTTATATTACGATATGTGTATTCTTAGTTGTTTGGGTACACTTTTTAATATTATTCAATAACATTTACAAATTTTAAGAGGTTTTTTTCTGTGAGTTTACAAAACTTATCTATGAGTATCAAGGATGGTCAATATGTGGTGATCTGAAAGTTATCTCTTTGCCCCTTGGGCAGCAAGGAGGATACACAAAGTATCCATGCTTTATGTGTGAATGGGACAGCATAGAAAGACTCCTCACTGGACCCAAAAAAGTTGGCCAATGAGAACATCTTTGCAACCTGGACACAAGAACATAGTTGCGGAAAGTTAATTGATCCCACTAAAGTTCTCATCCCACCACTCCACATTAAGCTTGGACTGATGAGGTAGTTTGTGACTGCTATACCGAAAGAAGAGAGAGACCTGTGTTCCAAGTGTCAGGGACAGGGGCGTACTTAGAAATCATGGGGCCGCATAGCAGAATTTTTAATTGCTCCCACACCCCCTCAAAAAATTGTATTTGACTGGGTCACAGAAGATCATATTTCACAAATGTGCAGCCTTTACAAAGTAATTTTCCTCTTCTTGAAGCCCCTAGATTCCCCTATAATTGCATCTAAGTATGATGGTAACTAAAGGGCACCACAGTAAATTTCTTCATTGTACCCTCCACACGCATAGAATGATGACCCTACTGTACCCCCCTCAACTATCCCAGCAAAGAATGGTATCCTAACATAATAATGTCCCCAACTGTGACCTCCACACAGCCTTCCATGCAGTCTAATAGGCCTACATACACTATAATGGCTCCTACTATCCCTCCAAATAGTATAATGGCCCCCACACAACCCTCCGCACAGCATAATAGACCCCACACAAACATTCACACTGTATATATGCTTGCATACAGTATAATGGCACTTCAAATAGCTCTAGATAAAGTATAAAGGCTCCCTCATAGCCCTCCAAATAATATAATGGGCCCCACAAAGCCTTCCATATAGTATAATGGGCCCACATAGTCCTCCATAGAGTAGTGAGTCCCACATAGTTCTCTTTATAGTATAATGTGCTCCCTCATAGTCCTCCATAAAGTATAATGGGCCCCACATAGTCCTCCATGTTGTCTAATGCACCCCATTGTCCTCCATATAGTATTATGCACACCTTATATTCCTCCACATAGTATTATGCAGCCCCCATATTCCTCCATATAATATAATGCCCCTCAGATATTCCTCCATATAGTATTATGGAGCCCCCATATTTCTCCATATAGTATTATGTAACACCCATATAGTATTATATAGCCCCCATATTCCTCTATATTTTATGCAGCCCCAATATTTCTCCATATAGTATTATTTAATCCCCGTATAGTATTATGTAGTCCCCATATTCCTCCATATAGTATCATGCAGCTCCCATATGGTATAATGCAGCCCCCATATTCCTCCATATAGTATTATGTAGCCCCATATAGTATTATGTAGCCCCCATATTCCTCCATATAGTATTATGTAGCCCCCATATTCCTCCATATAGTATTATGCAAAACCCATATAGTATTATGTAGTCCCCATATTCCTTCATACGGTATTATGCAGCCCCAATATAGTATTATGCAGCCCCCATATTCCTCCATATAGTATTATGCAGCCTCCATATTCCTCCCTATAGTAGTATGCAGCCTCCATATTCCTCCCCCGACTCATGGGCCCCATAGGTGGCACATTACCGGTCAGGAACTGTCCTAAGCATAACTGAACAAAGACATTTTAGTGGGTCGGAATATTCGGAAATTCATGAAGGACAAAGTATATTCCTCCATATCGTATTATGCAGCAACCCATATAGTATTATGTAGTCCCCATATTCCTTCATATGGTATTATGCAGCCCCCATATAGTATTGTGCAGCCCCATATTCCTCATATAGTATTATGCAGCCTCCCTATTCCTCCCTATAGTAGTATGCAGCCTCCATATTCCTCCCCCTGACTCATGGGCCCCAGAGGTGGCACATTACTGGTCAGGGACTTCCCAAAGCAAGACTGAACAAAGACATTTTAGTGGGTCTGGATTAGAGTTGAGCGCGGTTCGCGGTTCGAGGTTCTCCAGTTCGCGGCTCGAGTGATTTTGGGGGCTGTTCTAGATCGAACTAGAACTCGAGCTTTTTGCTAAAGCTCGATAGTTCTAGATACGTTCGAGAACGGTTCTAGCAGCAAAAAGCAGGGCTTTTTACAGCTACAGTGTGCAGGAGCCATTGCTGGCAGCCTGCCAGAAGCTGGTAACCAAGATAAACATTGGGTATCCAAGCAAAGCGCTTTGGTTAGTAACCCGATGTTTATCCTAGTTACGTGCAGAAAGCCCACACTTCCCCGCTCAGCTCACTCCGCCCCCTCCTGCACGCGGCATGTACACACACACACACTCACACTCACCTGTCCCCAGCCAAGCAGTCCACGACACTGACGTCCTCAGCGCCACCCACTTCGCACTCCGCCGCCAGCACACATGGCTCCGCCCACCTGCACTCTGCACACATGGTCCCGCTCCGCTTACCTGCGGTGATGAAGTCCCGACCTCAGCGCTGTCACTGTCCTCCATGGCATTGAACTCAGTGACAGGTGCTGTCAGCAGTGCAGGAGATCAGTGCAGGTAATGTACCTCGCTGACAGCAGCACTTGTCATCCCCTGCAGTGACCTGGGCTGACCCATTGATGTTAGCTCAGGTCACTGCACTGCTCTCCCAGCTAATGGGGAACATCCTGCTCTTCATTGACTGGGACAGTGTGGATCGTCATGGCAACCCCTTGGATTACACCAGACCTGGATTTGTTTTTCTTTCTAATAAATTGGTTAAAGAGGGAATGTATTGGGGAGTGTTTTTTCAAATAAAAATGTGTTTGTCGTCTATTTTTTTTTATTACTGACTGGGTTGGTGATGTCGGGTATCTGATAGACGCCTGACCTCACCAACCCCAGGGCTTGATGCCAGGTGACATTACACATCTGGTATTAACCCCATATATTACCCCGTTTGCCACCGCACCAGGGCGCGGGATGAGCTGCGGCGAAGCACCAGGATTGGCACATCTAATGGATGCGCCACTTCTGGGGCGGCTGCGGCCTGCTATTTTTAGGCTGGGGAGAGTCCAATAACCATGGACCTCCCTAGTCTGAGAATATCAGACCCCAGCTGTCTGCTTTACCTTGGCTGGTGATCCAATTTTGGGGGGACCCCTACATGTTTTTTTTTTAAATTATTTATTTAATTTAAAATAACAGCGTGGGGTGCCCTCAGTTTTGGATTACCAGTCAAGGTGAGGCTGCCAGCTGTGGTCTGCAGGCTGCAGCCGTCTGCTTTACCCTAGCTGGCTACAAAAATAGGGGGAACCCTACGTCATTTTTTTTTTTCATTTTTTTGGCTAAATACAAAGCTAAGCACCCCTTAGTGCCACATGAAAGGCACCAAAGGGTGCAAAATTACAAAATGCAGGAGAGTGGGACATTATGTGTCTTTCTGCCATTATAATGACAGAAAAGACTGATATGAAGTGCACAAGCACAGGAAAATCACCAGAGCACTCTACGCTGTGAAAAGCAGTAGAAAATGGCACTGGAGTGAACATGTGACCGCCTCATGTAGGATGAAGCTATGGATCCTGGGTAAATTTATGCATTTTCCCTCCTTCAGTTTTTTTGCAGTACACAAAAAAAACGGAAGGCACACGGATGACAAACAGATGACATACGGACCGTCTACGGAACGGAAACGGATGCCACATGGATGCACCCGTGAAAAAAACGGACTGTTTTTTGCAGACCGCAAAAACGGATCGGTCGTGTTAATGTAGCCTTATTCTGATCTGCCGTTTATAAACAGCAGGCAGAAATAAGTGAATAGCGCCCCCCAGCGTCAGAAAATCTCCGGGGTTTCAGGGCTAGCTTAGACCCTGGAGATCATGATTCAGGACGGTTTTTCCGGTCCCCGCTCACGTGATCACAGGTATACACCGTACACCGATGATCACGTTACAGTAAATGACAGCGCCGGTAAAAAATTATTTATCTCCCATCTGGCATGAACAAACATGATAAATCTCCTCCCTGGTCCCCTCCGGTCCCCCGGTGTCACCAAAGTGCCCCCCCTGATGCCCTCCCAGAAATCCAAGATGGCCGCACGCACAGCAGCGCGCCGGCCGCATTCACCCTACTCCTCTGATTTCTGTCGCATGTGCCATGACACATGCGACAGAAAACTCCTCCCCAGGCCCTGCCAGGTCACCCCCTATAACCCCACCGGTGTTCCCCGGTGTCCCACGGTACCTGTGCAGCGTTGATCCCCCACGGCCCTCTCCTTCACAATAGACGCTGCCGCATGCACAGAGCGGCTGTCAGTTCAGCTTCCTGTGTTCAGACACAGTGATTGGTGGTTATGCATCTGTAAGCTAAATGGGCGGCACGGTGGCTCAGTGGTTAGCACTGCAGTCTTGCAGCGCTGAGGTCCTGGGTTCAATTCTCACCAAGGACACCATCTGCAAGGAGTTTGTATGTTCTCCCCGTGTTTGCATGGGTTTCCTCTGGGTACTCCGGTTTCCTCCCACACTCCAAAGACATACAGCGCTATGGAATTAATAACGCTATATAAATGAATAAATTATTATTATTACTGCAATGCCCTGCTCATGAGGTAAGGAACATAATTGATCAGGAGAGCTATATACTACATTTCCAAATGGAGGGATTTGCTTTTATAGTTTCCCTGCTGAATGACTACCAAACATGAGAGTCTGTTATACGCCACAAGAAAACACGTCTAAATAGCGAGCTCTGTTGTTAAGTATTCATTCAGCTGGATAACTGGACTTAAATAGGTATTCCATCTCCAAGATCCTATCCCCAATATATAGTAGGTGGAATAGCAATAATATCAGCAAATACCAATATTTGGAAATGTAGAATAGTTCTCCTGATTAGGCATGCCCTTACCTCATGAGCAGGGCATTGCAGCTTTGGTAGCAACCATTACGACATGGACTCTGCTGCTGTGGACCCAGGGAGAGTGAGTGCAGATTCATTGCACCCACACTCCTCACATGAAGGGTCTGCACTCCTAGAAAATGGGGGATACGTTCCCTGAGTGTCTCCCCCCCATATTCTAGACGGTCCAGAGTCATCGTGGGACCCCTTTATTTTTTTTCTTACAATAAATTGGTGAAAGAGGAAATGTTTTGGGGACTGTTTTTTCAAATAAATTTCTTTTGTCGATTTTTTTTTTGTTAGTACTGACAGTTTATGATGTTGGGTATCTAATAGACGCTATGACATCACAAACTGCTGGGCTTGATGTCAGGTCACCTTACAGCTAGTATCACCCCGATTTATTACCCCGGTTGCCACTGCACCAGGGCACGGGATGAGCTGGGGTGAAGCGCCAGGATTGGCGCATCTAGTGGATGTGCCACGTCTGGGGTGCCTGCGGCCTGCTATTTTTAGGCTGTGAAGGCCCAATAACTATGGACCTTCCCACCCTGGGAATACCAGCCCACAGCTGTCCGCTTTACCTTGGCTGGTGATCCAATTTGGGGGGGACCCTACTTTTTTTGTGTAATTATTAATATTTATAAAATAATTATAAAAAAAGAGCCTGGGGGACCTCCACATTTGATCCCCAACCACGGTAAAGCTGCCAGCTGTGGTTTTCAGGCTACAGCCGTCTGCTTTACCCTAGCTGGCTATCAAAAATGGGGGGACCCAACGTCATTTTTTTTTTAACTATTTTTTAAATAGAAAAAAATAATGGGCTTCCCTGTATTTTGATTGCCAACCAAGGTAACGGCAGGCAGATGGGGGTAGCAACCCATAGCTGTCTGCTTTATCTGCGCTGAGAATCAAAAATACCGCGGAGCACTACGTCATTTTTTTTAAAGAATTATTTTTACAGCACTGTGTGTTCCAGCAATCAAAATACAGGGAAGCCCATTTTGTTTTTAGTTATTTAAATAAATAATTAAAAAAAATATATATGGGCTCCCGCTGCATTTCTTGTATTGCTAGCTAAGGGTAATCCAAGCAGCTACTGGCTGCTAACCCCCACTGCTTGGTGTTACCTTCACTTGCAATGGAAAATCCAGGGAAGCATTTTTTATTTTTTTTGCCAAAAAACTGCAAAAAAAGGACGTGAGCTTCGCCATATTTTTGTATGCTAGCCAGGTATAGCAGGCAGGTGCTGGAAGAGTTGGATACAGCGTCAGAAGATGGCGCTTCTATGAAAGTGCCATTTTCTGAGGCGGCTGCAGACTGCAATTCGCAGCAGTGGGGCCCAGAAAGCTCAGGCCAACCTGTGCTGCGGATTCCAATCCCCAGCTGCCTAGTTGTACCTGGCTGGACACAAAAATGGGGCGAAGCCTACATCATTTGTTTTCTAATTATTTCATGAAATTCATGAAATAATAAAAAAAGGGCTTCCCTTTATTTTTGGTTCCCAGCCGGGTACAAATAGGCAACTGGGGGTTGGGGGCAGCCGTACCTGCCTGCTGTACCTGGCTACCATACAAAAATATGGCGAAGCCCACATAATTTTTTCAGGGGTCAAAAATCTTCTGCATACAGTCCTGGATGGAGTATGCAGTATGCTGAGCCTTGTAGTTCTGCAGCTGCTGTCTGTCTGTATGGAGAAGAGCAGACAGCAGCTGCAGAACTACAAGGCTCAGCATACTCCATCCAGGACTGTATGCAGAAGTTTTTTGCCCACCAAAAAAATGACGTGGGCTTCGCCATATTTTTGTATGCTAGCCAGGTACAGCAGGCAGCCACGGGCTGCCTCCAACCCCCAGTTGCCTATTTGTACTCGGCTGGGAACCAAAAATATAGGGAAGCCCGTTTTTTTTAATTATTTCACTTATTTCATGAAATAATTAAAAAACAAATGACGTGGGCTTCGCCCCATTTTTGTGTCCAGCCGGGTACAACTAGGCACCTGGGATTGGAATCCGCAGCACAGGTTAGCCCGAGGTTTCTGGGCGCCTCTGCTGCGAATTGCAGTCCCCAGCCGCCCCAGAAAATGGCGCTTTCATAGAAGCGCCATCATCTGGCGCTGTATCCAACTCTTCCAACAGCCCTGAAGCCGGGTGGCTTGTTGGGTAATAATGAGTTAATACTAGCTTTGTTTTACTAGCTAGTATTAAGCCAGAGATTCTTAATGTCAGGCACGTTTGACCCGGCCATTAAGAATCTCCAATAAAGGGTTAAAAAAAAGACACCACACAGAGAAAAAATACTTTAATAGAAATAAATACACAGACACATTAGAGACTCCATCTTTATTACCCCCTGTCAGCCCTCCACGATCCATGGTCTTCTGTCTTTCTCGTTCAACAAATGCAGCTCTGCTCCATCACTGCTGCATGGGGGAAGACGCTGCTTCCCGTGCAGCCTTCACTCCGTGAAGGCTGCATGGGAAGCAGCGTGCAGCCTTCACTCCATGAGTGATCAGTGCTGCTGGCTTTCAGCGGTAATAGCGGTAGCGCTGACAGACGCGTTACCATAGCAACGGTGCTCCCGGAGCCGCGGTTAGCGGTGACGTCACCGCTAACTGCGTTGCTATGGCAACGGTGATCTCCGTTAATGACCGGCTATGTCAGCCGGTCCCTAACGGAATGGGGAGTCGACCGTGTGCTAGAGTATGTCGTCGGTACACGGCGATACACAAATGTGCACCGTGTACCGGAGAGTGCAATGACAGGTCCTACATGACGCGTCATAGTCATGTGACCAGTCTGTAGCCAATGAGATAATAGCCACGTGACTGGTCACATGGCTATTTTGACGTCACGATAGGTCCTGCATCACTGCTGGCAGTGCTGGTCACCGGGAGGATTCAGCGATTTTCGGATGGAATAGCGGCAGGAGACAGAGTGCCGGAGGGATCGCGGGGACCGGTAAGTGTTATGGCAATGTTTATTAACTGTATGTGTACATTTATAATGCATTTTTATGTGTTTGTGATTGCCTCCCATTATATCCTATTGGTTCGAGTTCGGTTCGCCGAACTGAACTCGAACGAGACCTCCGTTCGACAAACCGAACTGGATATTCAGAAATTCATGAAGGACAAAGTGTTTGGAACAAAAATAAAAGCATTTGAGAAAAGGGCTTGCCATTCTTTTAACCCATTTACCCCTGAGCCTGGTTTTGACCAGGCCATTTTTTTCAATTCTGACCAGTGTCACTCTAGAACACTTCAATGTATCCTAGAGATTCTGAGACTGTTTTTGTGACATATTGTTCTTCATGTTAGTGGTAAAATTAAGACGATATTTTTGCATTTCTTTGTGAAAATATTGGAACATTAGTGAACATTTTAAAAATGTTGCAGTTTTCAAACATTTAATTTTTATACCCTTAAACTAAAGAGTTATGTCAAACAAAATAGTGACTAAATAACATTTCCCACATGTCTACTTTACATCAGCTTAATTTGAAACATCATTTTTTGTTAGGAAGTTAGAAGGGTTCAGAAGTCTCAGAAATGTGTTGACAATAAAAAAATCAATAATTTTACCATCTCTGAATCAGTGTTTCTTCCACAGCAGCGTGGTATATTCACCGTTCATCCTTGGGTCCTTATCATCTCTACCTGGGGTGCTGCAGCAGCTGTTAACATGCTTCTATAGTGGTTGTGCCTGTCTACAACTACTCAAGGTGAGCCTCACAACTTATACAAATTGTCTTTGTATTTTGGATACAAAGTTGTTCTCCTTTGCGTCTTTTCAGTTTCCCTAACCTTGTGAACCAGTTTCCCTAACCTGTTCTCCTTTGCGTCTTGCCTCTTTTCCCTAGTTGTTCTCCTTTGCGTCTTTTCAGTTTCTTCCTAACCTTGTGAAAATTGGAAATCTGGGGCTAAAACTACTCTCTGGTTTAAGGGCATAAAAATTGAAGGTTTAAAAATTGCAAAATGTTAAAAATTTTCTCTAAAATTCTGATAATTTCACAAATAAGCATAAAAATTCTTGACCTAAATTTACCACTATCATAAAGTACAATGTGTCACGAACAAGCAATCTCAGAATTACTGGGATCTATTGAAGGGTTCCACAGTTATAACATCATAAAGTGACACTGGTCAGAATTGTAGAATTTGGCTCTGTCAGGAAGGTGAAAACAGTCTTCGGCGCTAAGGGATTAAATACTTGAAAATATAACCCTTTCCTGTAATATGGCATACTAATATACCCTGGCAGAGATGCACTTCAAGGCATTGTATGGTAAAAACTAGTTATGGATCAATGAGTTTCCGACTGCTGGCAACCCCACCAATTGGCAGAACAGGGGTTCTTTAATTCCCATTAGAATGGAGTGGTATGTGTTCAGCCTTTAATGGCAGCCCCATAGAGACTGAATGGAGCAGTGCTCAGGCAGCCTACCTGTCACTCCATTTTGAAATGGAAATAAAAGTTCCCTTTTAGCCGATCAGTCTGGTTCACCGAAGTCAGACCACCACTGACTCAAGCTGTTGACAACAATCCTGTGGATAGTTGATAACTTGTTTTCATTGGAGAACAACTTTGATGCAAAGCATCATAATTGTACATCATAGTAATGTGGTTGGTACAGTACATGGATAACTGCTAAAAGGCATTTGCATGAAGATGTAGTCTGGGTTCCTTGAGTCAATTCTACCTGTGGACGCTTGGCAGCCCAATGCAGTACTGGAAGTCAGATATCATAACCCCCCCATGGTCCCACTCAGAAATTGCCTTTTTAATTGGAGGTTATCGTATCTGACGCTGATTTAGGTCTATTGGTTCATTTTTTTCTGAATGTATCTTGTTCCTGCTCAGACCTCATCAGCAGTACAAAACAAACCCCTCCTTGTCTATTATCAAGATTCAAAGACTACTTGTAGCCCATTATAGACACATCACTTGCCATACAAGCAACTTCCCAGCTAAATAAATCATAGAGAAATATGACTGGAATTACCCTTGACTGTCAATCTTATCATTGCTTAGTATGTCCTGATGAGAGGAGTGAGCATGCGGTGGCTGTCTAATAACTCCTACCACCGATCAATACTTCTACATTAGAGACAGACTATCTGTATGTTAATATTTGTAGGGGAGATGCTGTGAAAGTCTACACGCCCATGTTGGAATTGCAGGTTTTTAGTGTGGCACTTGAAATATAGATATACCATAGCAGAACTTTTCTCCTTCAAATCAATATAACTGACAGAAAAACAAACAAATGAAAATAAGGATAAAATAGATAAGATAAGTTGTCCTGCGTCCTAATGTTGTAATATTCCATTTGAACATCACGGCATGTTCCTGGTATTCTATATTACAATGTCTATTGGGACTGTCGCCATGATGAAAAGCTTGGCCAAACTCACAGATATTGGAATGAACCAATCTTGCGTTGTCCTCTATTAAAAACAATATTATTGAATAAACTGACCTATGTAAAGTTTTATCTTTATAAGGATACTTTTAACCTAATTTGGAAAAAAAAAATCTGCTTGAGTGTCCTCTGTGTTGTCCATGTAATACATGTTGCATGTTAACATCGATAGACATAGGGAACAAAGTAACCTGGTTGATATGACTCTATGGGAGGGGCCGATTCATTAAGACTGGCATTCCGCACAGCAGTTGTAAATAACGGGATAGCTGGAGTATGATGACCCAAATTCTTTAAAAGGCGCACCCCACTTAATAAATTGCATCTTATAACTGGCATACGCCTCGTTACTACATTCAGGGATTGAAGTATCATTTCTGGTGGGTGTTCATTATACCACTAAAGTGGTGTCATGTTTGATGCATTTGTCAGGCAGGCTTAGATACACTCCCACCTGCATCAAGACCACCCACTTTAAAGGTGTTTTTTTGCCAAAATTGGCATAGACGCATCAATGAATCAGCTCTCTATGCATCATTTGAAAGAGGATGACAAAATTGTTGAAACCTGTAATGGACCCATATTTGTTATCCTTCAACCTTCACCAAAATCGATAGGTATTCAGAAAATGAAAATATTGAATGTTTATTGTCATAGAAAAATTAAAATTTATAAAACATCTCTGTCTCTCTAGAGAACACATATCCACCCCCACACTGAGCAAATGGGATTAAATATAACTGGGGAAGAGAGGAAGTAATTTTAACTGGAGAAAGAAAAAGAGAGCTAACACAGCATCTGGATCCTGATCATCTAGGACCCCCAGGTGTGGACAAGTAATTCAATTGGTGCCTCTGGTATGAAGCAGATGAAGGACCTGGGATTTGTGTATATAGTGAGTGGAAAAGTCCCATTTTTGTCACTGCAAAAGATAACTCATCAGAGCTTCAAAAAAACAACAGAAGACAAAAGCAGCCATAGCAAAATTATAAATATTGGGGTTTGCATCGATCTGATAATTATGATAGACACATTTTCTGCATCGTGATTACAAGGAGTAGAACATGCATATTTTTTCATAATTGTGAGGCTTGCCTATGAGTTTCAAATATTATCGCTTACATGGATGATACTATCCATGCTGTGTTTCATCTCTATAGAAAGATAAAATCATGATAAGAAATATGATCATGATAACTTCCAGGTGAAAAGATATCCTTTAACTTGGGGATCTCATAACATTTTGGAGGGTTGAGCACATCTCACAAACAGCCCCCACATGAGCTCATAACTTTGATCTAATAAAAAGCATCAATTCGGTTTGATTCTTTGTCAGTCCTTGTAAGGTACAGCTTGCTGTGCGTTCTCTCTGTTTTCTTAAGGAGTACCTCCCTCTAAATATCTGAGCTATTCCCATGACCCAGGTGTAGTAATTTCTTTTGCTTCTCCCATTTATTTTATGTAATTGTAAATACTGTCATGCTTTGTTCCCATTTATAATATTTTTTGTATATTTTTTAAAGTGTCTTCTTTTTGGATTAAATATATAAAATGTAATATATTTGTTCCTCTGGCTCTATGAACCATATCCCTGAAACCATATGCTACCTGTGTTATGGTTCTGGGTTCTGTTGTGCCTCGAACCGGTCCAGTCCTGTCATTGACTCTCACATTGGGGTCGTTCAACTCCACAGCGCCACCTGGCTGTCGCTTGAGGAATCAGCTGGCTAGAGTTTTGTACCATCCTGAGCCTAAGTGCTCATGCAGCCATACTGAGCATGTGCGTGATGTCATCAATGATAAGGCGGCCACTGATTGGTCATCAGTGACATCAGTGATGAAGTGGCAGCCGCTGATTGGTTATCATGACATCAGCAATGACGTGGGAGCCTCTGTATGGCTGCAACCAATGCCATTACCACATGCCATGTGGCCTGGGCCAGGGATGCAGCTATAAAAGGTCTGTATTATGCCCATAGCCCATTGGTGCGCGAGTAACATACTGCATGCTGACAGCTGAGGCTGCTTTCACACTATGTCTTTTTAACATGCGTCCTGAACGTTTTTTTGCTGCAAAAGCGGATCCTGCTTTTACAGCAAAAAATGCATGCAAACGCATGTGTTACTTTGCAGGATCCTGTCACTGGATGTTTAGGGGCGGGCATTGGAGTCATGTGATCGGGAGTGAGGGGAACTAAACGTGCCAGACTGGGAGCCGGCATCTGACAGCTGCGAGGCTCGTAACCAAGGTAAACATCGGGTATACTTGCTTGGATACCCGATATTTACTTTGGTTACAAGCGTCTGCAGCTGCTAGGAGCCGGGCTCCCTGCACACGTTACCAACGTAAACATCGGGTAACTAAGATAAGTGGTTACCCGATATTTACCTTGGTTACGATTGTCCGCAGCTCTCAGGTGGGAGAGAGAGACAGGAGAGGGAGGGGGAGAGACAGAGAGAGAGGGAGGAGAGAGAGGGGGAGAGAGATAGACTGATCACGGAGGCTGGCTTCTGGGCATGCTCAGTAGAGCAAGCAGGATCCTGCCTATCAGCACGCCAGCGTTCACATGCGTTTGCGTGCTGTTTAGTCAGGATCCAGCAATTTGCAGAAGTTGGACGCAGCTCAAAAACGCTACAAGTAGCGTTTTTGAAAGATGTTAAAAAACTGCAAGTCGCTGGATCCTCACTATAACGCACGCAAACGCAGGTGAACGCATGTTAACGCGAGTCCATTGCAAATGCATTGAAATGAAAACGCATTTGCACTGGATCCGTTTCTGCGTTAAAAAAACGTTCAGGACGCATGTTAAAAATACGTAGTGTGAAAGCAGCCTAAGGCTGCTATCCTGGCTGTTAGAGTGATTGGGTTCTAGTGCCATTTTCCTGCAGTTCTTGTGGCAGGTGTGTGCATGGATAAGGACAGTGAGTACTTCAGGGTTAGGCGTCAGTTGCGGGTATTCGTATATGTGCACACCTGTACCTTGGTACGGTGAGGGTCATCCATTGTTCTACCAGTGTGTATGTGTTTTAGGGCTAGGCACCGGTACCTATTCGTATCTCGGTACAGCTGTGTCTTGGCATGGTGAGAGTCAGGGTCCACATGCACCCTTCTCACGTGACTAGTCTGCAGTGTGAGTGGTAGACATGTGTGTGTGTGCCAGCTCTGGGTACTTAGTGTCGCTAACTGGGTAACTTACTCAGTTTGACATGCCCTTTACACACGTGACTGATTCCTTTGTACCTGTACACGGTCTGATGTGCACCTGTACGCACGTGACTGGTTCAGTGGTAACGTCCCAGTGACGTTAACTGGGTTACCTCTCGGTCTGATGGGTTCCTACACACGTGACCGATACCTGTTGTGATTTCTTTTGGTTTTGACGTGTCCCTACACACGTGACCATTACCCGTGTACCTGTGAGGTTAACAGGGATACACTACACGTTGGGGTGTACCCTTAAACATCCCCTTTGTTTCCTTTGGGTTCTTCTGAGTTGCGGTATTTCATTCTCCTGTCCCATAGTGGCTTTAATACCTGCCCGGCGGACTTCAGGTGACAATTGATATCATACTATTTTATATCCAATCGTCCCCTCCATAACAACCTGTAAAGTATGTCCAATCAGTCTGTAAAATGATTGGTGGTGGCAACGAGTAGTTTTTCTTTGGTTATGGTGGCGTTGGCAATGACAGTACCAAGGTATATTCATATCCCAAGTGGTGGGATTGGCTCTGTATATAAAATACACTCACTGGGAGTGCCCTAATAATCTGCCTTGTTGTAGAAAGAGCCACTTCCATTAATTGTTGGTCAATTGCATACCTGTCCTGATGACAGGGGTCAGCGGAGTACTTTCCATGACATATTAGTGGCAGCGGTGGGATACCCGCATTTCTCAGTGTCTCCCTCATATTTATATATTTAAACTGCATCTCCCACCAGATTTCACAATACACACCGTATATATTATTAAATAGATGTCTCAGACCTGATGAGATCAATGTACTTACTTTATAAATCTATGTCAAAATGATTTCATAAATCTCAAATTAGAATGAGCAAGTAGAGCTAGAGTCATAAAACGTTCATGTTATTATTAGGCAGGGAAACTGTCAGAAAGGATTATACAGCCTTAATTATAGTGGGGAAAATAATTATTTGATACACTGCCAATTTTGCAAGTTTTCCTGGAATACAAATAATGAGGAGGTCTGTAATTTTTATCATAGGTACACTTCAACTGTGACAGAAGGAATCCCACCCCCCCAAAAAATTTTTTAGAAAATCACATTGTATAATTTTTAAATAATTAATTAATGAGCATTTTGTTGCATGAAATAAGTATTTTATACAATAGAAATACAAAACTTAATATTTGGTACAGAAACCTTTGCAAATACACAGGTCCGACGTTTCCTGTAGTTCATAACCAGTTTGCACACACTGCAGCAGGGAATTTGGCCCTCTCCTCCATACAGGTTTTGGGGCGGTAACAGTGCAACATTGAATTTCAGCTCTCTCCAAAGATTTTCTATTGGGTTTAGGTCTGGACACTGGCTACACCCTGGCTGTGTGTTTCATAGTTTCATAGTTTTTAAGGTTGAAGGGAGACTCTAAGTCTATCTAGTTCAACCCGTAGCCTAACATGTTGATCCAGAGGAAGGCAAAAAAACCCCAATGTGTCAAATAAGCTCCAATGGGGAAAAAAATTCCTTCCTGACTCCACATACGGCAATCAGACTAGTTCCCTGGATCAACACCCTGTCATAAAATCTAATATACATAACTGGTAATATTATATTTTTCAAGAAATGCGTTCAGGCTCTGCTTAAATTTTACTAGTGAATCCCTCATTACAACATCATACGGCAGAGAGCTCCATAGTCTCACTGCTCGTACAGTAAAGAATCCTCATCTGTGATTATGATTAAACATTCTTTCCTCAAGACTTAGCGGATGCCCCCTGTTCCAGTCGCAGGCCTAGGTGTAAAGAGATCTTTGGAAAGGTCTCTGTACTATCCCCTCATATATTTATACATTGTGATTAGATCCCCCTAAGCCTTTGTTTTTCCTAACTAACTAACCCCAAGTTTAATAACCTGTCTTGGTATTGCAGCCCCCCCCCATTCCTCTAATAATCTAGGTCGCTCTTCTATCTACCTGTAAGATTATGCTATTTATAACCTTCTATACTTTTGCTAACAAGAAATGCATCCATTCCTCTCTTAAATTCATTCAGTGAGTTGGCCATCACCACTTCCTCAGGAAGAGAGTTCCAGAGCCTCACTGCTCTTACCGTGAAGAACCCTCTTCTATGCTGATGTAGGAATTTTCTTTCCTCCAATCGAAAATAATGCCCCCTTGTTCTTGTCATAGTCCTTGGTACAAACAGATCATGGGAGAGATCTCTATATGGCCCTCTGATATATTTGTGCATATTTATTAGGTCTCCCCTAAGTCTTCTCTTTTCTAGAGTAAAGAGACCTAATTTTGATAACCTTTCCGTGTATTGTAATGCACCCATTCCATTTATTATTTTAGTAGCCCGCCTCTGAACCCTTTCAAGTTCAGTTATGGGTCATTGTCATGCTGGAAGACCCAGTCACAACCTATCTTCAATAGTACATAACCCCAGCACTCAAATGAAGGCGAGAGAATATTTGTGATGCAAGTGAATTTATTGGCACACTGCAAAAGTGAACCTAACCAGAGCAACACCGACGTTTCGGCGTAGAGCCTTTCTCAAGGTAGTTGCCTGCAAGGTGTGAAAAATAACAAAATAAGTGCATATATGTACATGTGGGACATAGAATATGTACAGGATAAATACAAGAATATTTACAAAAATATACATGTAGGGAAAGAACATACATCAATGGTTACAGCTTGATGGCGCGGGTCCCATAGGACAACCGAAATGTATAAAGAGAGGTTCTTTCACAGTTGCAAAGTGTGCTCTAATAACATAAGGGAGAAAATAATTAGTAAGCATGTTCCAAATAGAGAGGTACCATGGGAGAAAATGGTTTGAGGGGCAACGGTACAAACCAAAGACAATATCCTGGGATAGAGATGGCAGAGTAAGCGTAACAGAGGCAGAATGTGAGAGTAATAGAAATGAGACATAGATAGAAGAAAGAGAGAGAAAAAGAGAGAGAAAAAAAAGAGAGAGAGAAAAAAAGAGGGAGAGAAAAAAAGAGGGAGAGAGAAAAAAAAGAGAAAGAGAGAGAGAGAAAGAGAGAGAGAAAGAGAGAGAGAGAAAGAGAAAAAGAGAGAGAGAAAAAGAGAGAGAGAAAGAGAGAGAGAGAAGAGAGAGAGAAAGAGAGAGAGAAAGAGAGAGAGAAAGAGAGAGAAAGAAAGAAAGAGAGAGAAAGAAAGAGAGAGAAAGAAAGAGAGAGAAAGAAAGAGAGAGAGAAAGAGAGAGAGAAAGAGAGAGAGAAAAAAAAGAGAGAGAGAGAAAGAAAAAGAGAGAGAGAGAGAGAGAAAAAAGTGAGAGAAAGAGGGAGAGGTAGAAAGAGAAAGAAAAAGAGAGAACGAAAAAGAGGAAGGGAGAAGGGGAAAGGGAGAAAGAGAAAGAAGGAAAGGAGAAAGAGGGAGAAAGAGAGCGGGAAAAAGGAAAAAGAGGAAGAAAGAAAGAGAAAGAGGGAGAAAGAAAGAAGAAAAGAGGGGAAGGAGAGGGGGAGGGAAAGAGAAAGAGCATAAAAGAGAAAGAGAAAGAGAAAGAAAGAGAAAAAGAGAAAGAGAGAAAAAGGAGGTAGAGGAAGAAAACAGCAGGAGAACCAAGCAGCCATAAGGAGCAGGGAGCTACATACCATGTACAGAGGAGTGACAGTGTCACTGTGGAGGATGGGGTGAACGCCTGTAAAGAGAAAATCATGGCCTGGTGAGGTCGATAGCAGGGTGCAAAGCTGAAGCCTGGGAAGGCAAGAAGGAGCGTTACCTGCAGTAACGGCCTGTGGACAACAGCAGGGGCTGGGTGTGTGGCAGCAGCGGCGTGTGCCCCAGACGCTGTATGGCGCCATTATAAGGAGGAGGGAATGGCCGTGGAGGATGGAGGGAAGCGCGTCAGAACCGGTGACACGTCACATCCGGTGACGCGCTGTGGAACGCTCGTGTGGAACGCACAGAGCGGCCCATGTTAGTGACACATGCAGTCACATGGTGTATGGGCAGGCAAAGGCGTAATAGAGGGGGCGTAGCAATAGTGCAGGGCTGCGTGCGTTATGGAGAACTATAGGTGGGTGACGTTACCTGCTGCGGGGCGTGGAGGAGAGCGTGCCACTAAGGAGAGGTGCAGGAGAGCAAGGGATCAATTGTGGGAGATCTGAAAAGGAAATGGAGAAAAAAGCATTAGTACATATGAGCCGAAAGAATCATATTAGAGTGCAATAGGTCAGATCCTGTTGGGCAAACCGGTATTACAATATATAAGGGGAAAAAAATATATAAATAGTATAGGTATACAGTAGGCACAAAGGGATACAGAAGACCAAAATATGTCCATATAGAAATACATAAGAATTGGAATACAATAGGCCTATTAGAGTGCCATAGGTCAGATGCATAACACATTAAGAAGAAGTCACAAAGGAAAAATCCTACTATTATGGGTCAAATGGCATAAAGAGGGCTAGTGAGCCAACTAGAAAAATGCAAGGAAAAGTTGAGAAGTAGGTTAAATGGGGGCCTCATATTCCCTATTGAGCCCTAGGGGCTCCAAAGTTTGTAACGTGTGGATCCAGTAGGCTTCACGTTCTCTAAGTATTCTGATACGATTACCACCACGGCGAGGTTGATCAATATGTTCCAGAACCTGGAATCTGAGTTGCGGTATTGTATGGCCAGCTGTGATGAAGTGTGCAGGAATCGGTAGTGTGGTCTGTTTGCAACGAATAGTGGATTTATGTTTGTTAATGCGGTCCCGGATATGTTGGGTGGTCTCACCCACATATCCGAGACCGCAAGGACACTTGATGAGATAAACAACGTAGTTGGACTCACATGTGAAGTACCCCGGAATTGGGAACTTTTTGCCAGTACGTGGGTGGGTGAAATATTCCCCCTTGGTTATGTGTGAGCACTGTAAACAGTGCAAGCAGGGAAATGTGCCCTTACGTTGGCTGGAAAGAAACGTTTGTTTCACCGTGGGTTTGGAGGGACCAATGTCTGCCCTAACCAATGTGTCCTTCAGGTTCTGGGGGCGTTTATAGCAAATGAGGGGTCGAGAGTCAAACTCAGAGACAGAGGGATAGGCTTGGTGTAAGAGAGGCCAATGTTTGAGGATAATACCGTTAATAAGGGGAGTGAATGGATGGTACGTACTCACAAACGGAATCCTTTTGTCATGTCCCACATTAGAAGTAGTACTGGAAGGGGGGGGGGTTTTCATATGGTGGATAGCCCCTTGCAGAAAATTTACTGTCCATATCATAGTGTCGTAAAACCCTGGTGGTAGGATCCGAAACAATCCTGTCCACACGGCAATGTTGGGAGTGGGGCAAAGACTTCTTGATGTGTCTTGGATGACAACTGGAGTGCAAGAGGAGGCTATTCCGGTCAGTTGGTTTAGTATATAAGTCTGTAGAGAGAGAACGATCAGGGTTGATAATAACTGTGGTGTCCAAAAAATTGATGGAATGTTCATTATACTGGAGAGTAAATGAGATGTTATTTGTAGCATCATTGATGTCTCCGAAGAAGGAATTAAGGGACGCCACATCCCCAGTCCACATGAGGAAGATGTCGTCAATGAAACGCTTCCATAGTAGTACCCGTTGTGCAAATAGGGGGTGGGTATAAACGAAGCGATGCTCGAAGTGGTCCATATAGATGTTTGCGTATGGGGGCGCGACGTTAGAGCCCATCGCGGTCCCCCTGCACTGAAGAAAAAATTGATCTTCAAACAAGAAAAAGTTGTGTGTGAGGACCATTTCCAGCATATCAAGGCAAAACGCCTTTTTGGGGGATGAGAGGTCAGTATGGGTCTGTAGGAATGAGTCAACCGCCTGAATCCCTTCCTGATGGCCGATACTGGTGTACAGGCTGGTCACGTCAAGAGTGGCGAGTAAACAATTGTCAGGAACACTCGGGATGGATCTCAATATGGATAGGAAATGGTTAGTGTCTTTAAGGAAAGATGGAATTTTTGGAATATGGGGGGTTAGTATTTTCTCAAGAGTGATGGAAATAGGGGACAGAAGGGAATTGGTGGATGCGACTATCGGGCGTCCAGGTGGAGCAGATAAGTTTTTGTGAATCTTGGGGAGGGTATAGAAGACCGGGGTGATGGGGTGACTGTTAATGAGAAATTCACCGAGTTTATCGTCAATAACGCCTCCTTGTTTGTAATATCTCACTCTCTCATAGATGAGGGCTGAGATGTTAGATGTGGGGTCACGCGGTAGTAGGCTGTAGGTGGTAGTGTCTCCGAGTTGCCGGCGTATCTCGTCAGTGTAGTATTTTTTATCAAGAACAACTATCGCCCCGCCTTTGTCCGCTGGTTTAATGACAATATTGTTATAATTTTTGAGGGAAGTCAAAGCCCTGCGCTCGTCAGGGGTCATATTATTTTTAAGGTGAAAGGAACCCTTGCTGATGTCCGAAGTTGTAAGCTGGACATCCCTGGAGACTAGATTGATAAAGGTCTCAATTGGGTGGTAGCAGCGGGGGGGTTGATAGCTGCTTGGGACTCTGAGATTGAGTCCCGTGAGTGTGAACCCGGTGGAAGCGGGGGAGGTCGACGAGGCCGTGGTGGCCAATGGGTAGGTGTCAGGACTCTTACTGGAAAAATGTGCTTTAAGGCGAAGGTTTCTAAAAAACCTGTTGAGGTCATGTTCTAGGTTGAAGGTACTGAAAGAGGGGGTCGGGCAGAATGAAAGGCCCTTCTGTAGGACTTGGGTCTCCAGGGGGGAGAGTGTCTGATTGGATATGTTGAAGACAATATTGTCCCTACCTGGGAGCGGGTCGTGATGCGATCTGATCGTCCCCCGGTGTTTCCTCCCCCTCCTCGTCTGTTTTTTTGGGGCCGTTTCTGACCTAAAAAAGATAGAGAGTCCATAGAGTGATGGTCGCTGTCGGAGCCAGAGGAAAAACCACCGCCACGGCGGAAGTTGCGCGTAGGAGCAGAAGAGTGCCATCTGTAGACGCGGTTCTTCAAATAGTCGTCTTGATCCCGCACGAATTTATCGCGTTTGCGGGTTTGCAGCGTGTCACGGTATTCAGAGATCGTAGACGCACACTTGTTCTTGAGTTCCTCTAGAGCTGTGGCGTTCAAGGTCTGGGAGAGTTGGGTCTCAATGTTCTTGATATTGGCATCTATGCTGACAAGTTCCTTTTGCAGATAGTCAATTGTGAGTAGAATAATATCAAAAGAACATTTGTTAAGAATGTTCTCAAATGATTTGCAATACTCTGAATTCTCAGAGAACAGAGTGGGCCTCAGGGAAATCCTGAGTCCCCTCGGGATCCTCTGGGTTTTATAGTATTCAGCTAGTGTGGCTGCGTGTAGTTCAAGAGCTGTATTCCTCTTAGCCTCCCTCAGATAATCTCGGGTGCGGATCTCATCTGAAGGAATCGTGAGAACTGAGTTCTTGTAGTCACCTTAGCCAGGATACTGGCGGCTTGTTCATCATTAAACGAAAGAACAGGTGCCGTCATGGAAATAATTGGTACAATGGGAGCATGAAAAATAAGTAGTAATGTAAGACAATGGTAATTCCAGGCTCAACCACTTAGTATAGGTGCTTAGGGAAAAAAGAGTCATGAATAGTACATAACCCCAGCACTCAAATGAAGGCGAGAGAATATTTGTGATGCAAGTGAATTTATTGGCACACTGCAAAAGTGAACCTAACCAGAGCAACACCGACGTTTCGGCGTAGAGCCTTTCTCAAGGTAGTTGCCTGCAAGGTGTGAAAAATAACAAAAATAAGTGCATATATGTACATGTGGGACATAGAATATGTACAGGATACAGGATCTATGTCCCACATGTACATATATGCACTTATTTTGTTATTTTTCACACCTTGCAGGCAACTACCTTGAGAAAGGCTCTACGCCGAAACGTCGGTGTTGCTCTGGTTAGGTTCACTTTTGCAGTGTGCCAATAAATTCACTTGCATCACAAATATTCTCTCGCCTTCATTTGAGTGCTGGGGTTATGTACTATTCATGACTCTTTTTTCCCCTAAGCACCTATACTAAGTGGTTGAGCCTGGAATTACCATTGTCTTACATTACTACTTATTTTTCAGTGCTCCCATTGTACCAATTATTTCCATGACGGCACCTGTTCTTTCGTTTAATGATGAACAAGCCGCCAGTATCCTGGCTAAGGTGACTACAAGAACTCAGTTCCTCACGATTCCTTCAGATGAGATCCGCACCCGAGATTATCTGAGGGAGGCTAAGAGGAATACAGCTCTTGAA